>NC_137101.1:50739847-51342347 GCF_949357685.1 Gobio gobio | reverse complement strand
TTACTTCTATAAAGAAACAAAGTAACATCTTACAAATGAAGTCCATTATTTTCACGAAATTCAAACTATAAATGCTGTTTTCATGTGACAGATCGCTGTAGTGCCTCAGTTTAAGTGGTAGAGTCATCAAACTAAAATGGTGTATGTAATTTTAACAGTTTTTTGTTTGTTTGTATTTTATCACTGTATATTACAGTGACATAATCATCAACCAGTCAAGAGTAGTTCATAACATTGATTGATTGCAATTAACGATATAAATATTCACCACAGTTTTTGGCCACAAGTGAGAGCTGCATGCATTCTTGAGAGCCTCAGAAACACAAACATTGATCTAAAGTAAAATGTACCCACCATCAAATAGGCTTCTATAATGTACCAATTACATAAATTAATAATAATTAAAAATAGTAAAAATCCAAACACCAGTTCTTGCAGAAATTAAAAAAATTGCAGATATACTTTAATTCTGTAAAAGTGCAGATAGTTTAAATAGTAAAAATGTACTGAAAAACATCTCGCAACAATAATTACACACACAATAATAATTCAAATCAATTACAAGTTTGAAATATAAAATCAGATTCTGTATTTATTCATACTCTCATGGAGCAAACAGTGGCAAAAAATTGCAAACAGCAAAACCCCAACCATGTTTTCTGATAGCTTACAAAATTACAAGACAGTAAAAAAATAAGCATTATTTAATGATATAACTCAAGTAATTAGAACTAAAGCTGGGTAACCATGTATGAAAACATGAATGCATTTTAACTGAACTTAGGACTGGTGGTGGTGCTTAAGATTTTGTCATTCAGTGTTTCTGTAAAACAAAACAAACAATAATACTGATAAGATAAGGATCGATGCGCTACTGGGATCACGAATATTAATCAGGTTGTCAGTGTTTGCTCGAACTGATTTGCTGAAATCAAAACAGGGATGAAAATAGGTGAGCGCCAGCCAATGAGATTGCCATTTGCGCATTAGTTTCTGCTTGTTCATAAAGGCTGAACAGTTTGAAAGGCTGAAAATACAACAAAGAATATCACTTACATGTAGCACATCAATTCTGCGTGGTATGTAAGATTCTTTTGTGTGATAAACAACGAACGCTCTCAGCAAAGCAACGGGAAGTCGGGCGCCTCACACTAGTGTTTACTGTACGTCAAATACACTGTGCATGAACTGAATTAGTGCACTTTACGGATGGCTTGACAGAGTGAAACTCAAGAGCTCAGTCAGTGTTTAGCGAGTGAAAATATATCTGTGTACTAGGGGTGCAATGGTTCAAATTACTCAAGGTTTGTTTTTGTCACGGTTTTAGGGTCACGGTTTTGGTACGGTTCGGTATGTGCCATGTTCAGGGTAATTAGGACATTTGTCAAATAAAAATAAACAAAATAAGAACAAATAATCAAACTTCAAGCAACCGCACAAATACATGTAATAGAGCAAAGATGCATGTAAAATAAACTGCTTTTCAAGTTTTCAGGTATCAACAATAGTTTTCAGGTACAGAAATTGAATAATCAAATATAAAATAAAATTGCATATTATAATCTTCAGTGTATGAATTAGATAAAGATTAATTATTATTAAAGTTACAAAAGCTATTCAGTCAAGAGCAGGGAGTGATTTCTTTGTCATTTGTTGTTTGATTAACATTAAAAACACATACAGAAGGAAAAGGCTTCTTTCCCTTTAAAGGTGCAGTGTGTAGTATTTATAAGGATCTATTGACAGAAATGCAATATAATATACATAACTATGTTGTTTCAGTGGTGTATAAAGACCTTACATAATGAACCGTTGTGTTTTTATTAGTTTAGAATGAGCCATTTCTATCTACACACACCACAGGTCCCCTTACAGTGAAGTCGCCATTTTGCCCGTCATGTTTCTGGAGTAGCCCTAAATGGACAAACTGCTCTACAGAGCACTAGCTACTCTCTGCTGTCTCAGATGATGATCTTTGTCCTGTGTTGGCCACCATAGCTTTGAAAGGGAGGGGTGAGCAGTGGGCTGTTGCAATCTCACCACTAGATGGTGCTAAAAATACACAGTACACCTTTAAGACAAAATGCACGCACAGATCCAGCACATGCTGTTACAAATGAACACGTCTTTCTCGATTATTTATGCTTTACTGAAGACAACCTACTATGTTTGCTAGAATATTCGCCAAGATGGCATGCATCATTTTTGTGTGAATTTGTCAGTTCAAACGCAAGACTCAATATTTGCGCAAAATGAAAACATGCTGAATCTGTTTGAAGCTTAAAAGAACTGGCATAATTTTTTTCATCATATAAAATTAGCAGGCCTACCTCAATCCACACCTTGACTAATTTTTATTTAAACTACGTGTAAAAGAGATTTTAATCTCAATGAGACTTCCTGGTAAAATAAAGGTAAATTAATAAAAACACGTGATGGTGGGTTAGTCTGGAGCGCAGCCTGTTGACAGTAAGACCCGTCACCTGCAGTCGGTTCTGGAGAAATTAAGAAAATACACTATTTATTATTGATTTATAGATGTTGTCTTGCAAATCTTGCCAGCCATTTCTAAATGAGATAATATTAAACCATGTGATACATTTTTGCTATTCGAAGTCCAGAAGAGAGAGAGAGAGATCACATGGAGCTACAGCGCACACACAACACGCTTAATGAGTGATGAGAGAACTGAACTAATGTTTAGTCTGTTACACTTCAGGCCTGTTATATTAATCTAATTTCATTTTCGATTTTGTCTGCCAAGGATTATAAAAAGAAAATATGAGGTAAAACTATTATAAACTATCCGTGTCCCGTCTAGCGCAACTTCCTTCCCTTCACAGCCGTGTGCATGTGTTCCTCCCTAAAGCCCAAACTTAACGTCAGAATCTGCACAATCTAGGATTGTTGTAAAAATGCAGTCTCTACTGTTGCTAAATTGCAGGAGATGTTGTTTGATAATAAATAGAGCTATTAAAAGCACAATAATCTGCGCAGGAGGTGCTGTTTCCAACTTCATGGTCGAAACAGACCAACGTGCACATTATACTTTGGACATCATGCGCGTCTAAACCATCAAATACACAACAAATAGCTTTTGTCAAAATGACTGGCTTGGAGAGTAGTCACTTAAACATTTATATTTTATAACTTAAATGGGTGTAAATAGTTTGGAGAAATGGGAGAATTATATTATTAGATCTGCATTTGGTCTTAAAGGGGCAGTTAACACGCACATACGTATATATAGCATATTTTTCTTTAACCATACAGCAAACAAAAAAATGATTTAAAATTAAATAAATAAAAATACCTTTTAAAACTATTTAACTGATAGTATAAATCGGTCAAAATTCTTATTTTTAGTTAATAAGAGCATCCCTTGTTTGTTCAGCACATCCCACAGATGCTCGATTGGATTGAGATCTGGGGAATTTGGAGGCCAAGTCAACACCTCAAACTTGTTGTTGTGCTCCTCAAACCGTTCCTGAAGCATTTGTGCTTTGTGGCGGCGCATTATCTGCTGAAAGAGCCACAGCCACCAGGGAATAACTTTACCATGAAAGGCTGTACATGGTCTTCAACAATGCTTAGGCAGGTGGTACATGTCAAATTAACATCCACATGGATGGCAGGACCCAAGGTTTCCCAGCAGAACATTGCCCAAAGCGTCACTGCCTCCGCCGGCTTGCCTTCTTCCCATAGTGCACCTGGTGCCATGTGTTTCCCAGGTAAACCACGCACCCGGCCATCCACGTGATGTAAAAGAAAACGTGATTCATCAGACCCGACCACCTTCTTCCATTCTTGCTCCGTGGTCCAGTTCTGATGCTCACGTGCCACTGTTGGTGCTTTCGGCGGTGGACAGGGGTCAGCATGGGTACCCTGACTGGTCTGCATCAAAGTCTGATATACTCCAATCAGAGCTAATTTCTTTTTTCAGTCTTCATTTAGGGGTAAAAAGAAGGTGCTCTTCAGGTATTTCAAAGGACAATATCATGGATAGGATATCAATCTCCCCCATAAACTTCTGGGCCCTCTGCACTCGGTCCCCCTTTCTCCCAGGTGTGATCCCCGTGGGAATATGATCTAGTTGTATGTTGGTTTTGATGCTTTACATGTCTAAATGTTTTGTTGTGTGTTGCTTTGTGCCATTAAACTGGTGTTAATTTGCATTTGTCTGTTTTTCACCTTAGACCTGACGGTGCTGAAAGAGGAGAGTGAAGAACTGTATCAAATGGAAGAGAAAGATCAATATGAGAATCATGATTTCATAACAAGAGCAAAAACTTTTAGTTGCTCACAGCCTAAAAAGACACGAAAAAGGGCTAAAAAGAAGGGAAATAGAAGTAATTACACCTGCCAACAGTGTGGAAACTGTTTCACTCTAAAAAGCAGCCTTAACAGGCACATGAGAGTTCACAATCGAGAGAAGTGTTGTACCTGCCAACACTGTGGAAAGAGTTTTGATCAACATAAAAACTTTAAAGTCCACTTGAGACTTCACACTGGAGAGAAACCCTACACATGCCCTCAGTGTGGAAAGAGTTTCACACTAAAACAACACTTTGAAGACCACATAAGGACTCACACTGGAGAGAAGCCGTTCACCTGCCAACAGTGTGGAAAAAGTTTCAACCGAAAAGGAAGCATTAACCGGCACATGAGAGTTCACACTGGAGAGAGCCTTTACATCTGCCAACAATGTAGAAAGAGATTTGCTCTAAAAGGAAGCCTTGACAGGCACATGAGAGTTCATACAGGAGTGAAGCCTTACACATGCCAACTGTGTGGAAAGAGTTTCAACCGAAAAGGAAGCCTTAACAGGCACATGAGACTTCATACTTTAGAGAAACACTACACATGCCCTCAGTGTGGAAAGAGTTTTGCTCAAAAAGCAAAACTTAACAGACACATGAGACTTCACTCTGGGGAGAAACTCTACACGTGTCCTCAGTGTGGAAAGAGTTTCACTCAAAAACAACACTTTATATACCACATAAGGATTCACACTGGAGAGAAGCCATTCACCTGCCAACAGTGCCAAGCCTTGACCGGCACATGAGTATTCACACATGAGTGAACTGGTTCACTGGTTATGTCATCGGTGTGGAATGAATTTCACAGGCAGGAAACGCCTTATGTTTGAGAGACTATATAATGTGCTTATGTAGTTATGATAGAGGAGGCTATATTTTATGACATTCACAGCTAAATATGCATATCAGGCAATCCTCTTTAAGAGACGATGTGTATTGCCAGATAAAATATGTCACAAACGGAAGTTAACGGAGAATCAAACGGAGCACAATAGAATAGTAGCGCAATAATTCTGACTAAAACGGGCAATAGGATTTTAGGGGGGCATGAAAAAAAATGGTAACACTTTAGTTTAGGGTCCAATTCTCACTAATAACTAGTATCTTATTAGTATGCATATTAGGACATTGGATGTTTATTATTACTTATAAAGCAAATATTAATGCCTTATTCTGCATGACCATATTGTATATCCCTTAATCATACAATGTAGGCAGGTTTGTAATCACTGAGATCCAAAGTGGGAGGTAGCTGGGGGGGGTTCGGGGGCTTGCTCCCCCGAGAACATTTTGATTTCTATGATCTACATAATCTAAATTTTAAGATGTTCTGAACGCCAAAAAATTAGATAACAATAACTTGAAATCCATGTCAGTGGGCAGATATGACTGATTAAGTTTTTTCGTCAGTGAAGACAGTAAAACATGTTTAACTGATATTTATGTTTTATGAATGATTTTCATAGACATGTTAATTTACTGAAGGCTACTAGGAAAGCTAGGTAACTAAATGTATTAAATTAATTCACAATATGCACATTCATTATTAATTTGCCCAATACAGGCTGAAAAAAGCTGAGCTTTTATATTTACTGAAGGCTACAAATGGAATTATTAATTCACAATATGCACACAATCATTACTATTAATATTATGCCTAATCGGACGAAAACGGCTTTGTTAATATTTCTTGTTTGTTAATTATATTATAAATTACATTACAATGGCCTATTTCAACTGAAAATGGTGAAATTAGACAAAAGTTTATTAATTTGCCTGAATATTTTTGTCATTTGTTTAACATTTCTGACTTAAAGAAGCAGCTGTCAAATATGTAATGTTTAGTTTAGCTACTTACATATCTCGCACTTGACGTCGAGTCGTGCTGCTAATATTCGTGCTCAGCCTCAGCAGCTTCTGTGAACATAAAGGCCGCCTACTCTGATTAAATTGGTTTTCTCAAATATTTTGACATTGACGAGCGGTGACATGAGGCTCAGATCAACACACACACCTCTGCTTCTGACGTGTGCTCTAGAGGTCTTCATGGAGCCCCCGAGACCCATGGACCCGGGACGTACGGGTTCAGGTCTATATTTTAAATGATCAGCCGGGTCCGGGTCGGGTCCCAATATATTACTACGGGTCCCGGGTCTGTTTAACATTGTGTGTAATACCGGAGTCGATCCGGACTCGGAGAACACCTGCCCGTGATCAGAGTCAGTCAGTACTGTTTGTGTGTTTTTTGTAACTTGCAACTGTAAAATTAGGATAAGAAAAGTGTGAGCTGGGAAATAAGGTTTAAAAAAAAGAAAGATGAAAAACACGAGCGATCTCTCTCTCTTGCTCGCTCGCCTCATGCGCTCGCTCTCTCGCTCTCTCTCTCTGCAAGCGCACGGTAATAATAATGGTTACCTTCATGAGTGATGTGTGAAAAAAGCTATAAAACAAGGAATATAAAGAAGTTAAACCCACGGGCACCTCTTCTGTCCGGGCATCCTTCATGCATGATATTGTGGACAAACATGAGAAAAAAGTAAGTGCTGTCTACGTGTGACGCACTGTTGAAGTTTGATTTGAACTTATATTTAAAATCAGCAACAAAATCTCAGGTGAACTGTCACTAGGGATGGGCGATATGGACTTAAAAATGTATCCCGATATTTTCTAGTATTTATTGCGATAACGATATCAATGACGATAAATGTAGTATCATTCCCCATGTTTTTGGATACAAGTGAAAGCTGCATGCATTCTTGCGAGTTTCAGAAAAACAAACAATGATCTAAAGTAAAACGTACATGTCATCAAATAGGCTCCTATAATACATTAAAAAAAATGTATATATATATATATATATATATATATATATATATATATATATATATATATATATATATATATATATATATATATATATATATATATATATATATATATATATATTTAATTTTTTTTTTTTTATGTAAAATTCCACACCAGCCTTTTCAGAAATGGAAAAGTTGCAGATATACTTGTCTTCTGTAAAGGTGCAGGTAATGTTTAAATAGTGCAACTGTGCTAAAAAACATCACGCAATACAAACAATAATAATTTTGAAATCAATGACAAGTTTTACATGTAAACCGATTCTGTATTTATTCATACATAGTGCAAACAGTGGTAAAAATAGCAGAAACAGCTAAAGTAATTATCCCAAAAATGTCTTCAGATTACAAAAAAGTTGAAAATAATGATTTAATGATAGAACTTCAGTAATTTGAGTTGATAAGATAATACCACGAATTCTTCTAATAATAAAAATAAACTGCACTAGGGAATAATGAGCTTCTGGGTTCATGAATATTAATCACGTTGTCAGCGCTCATTCAAACTGATTTGCTGAAATCAAAACACAGTAATAGGTGCACGCCAGCCAATGAGATTCCCGTTTGTGCATTCGTTTCTTCCTGTTCACGAAAGGCTGAATAATTCCATCCATCCATCCATGCATCCATCTTCTTCCGCTTTATCCAGGGCCGGGTCGCGGGGGCAGCAGTCTAAGCAGAGATGCCCAGACTTCCCTCTCCCTAGACACTTCCTCCAGCTCTTCCGGGGGGACACCGAGGCGTTCCCAGGCCAGCCGGAAGACATAGTCCCTCCAGCGTGTCCTAGGTCTTCCCCGGGGCCTCCTCCCGGTTGGACATGCCCGAAACACCTTCCCGGGAAGGCGTTCAGGAGGCATCCGGAACAGATGCCCGAGCCACCTCAGCTGACCCCTCTCGATGTGGAGGAGCAGCGGCTCTACTCCGAGTTCCTCCCGAGTGACTGAGCTCCTCACCCTATCTCTAAGGGAGCGCCCAGCCACCCTGCGGAGAAAACTCATTTCGGCCGCCTGTATCCGGGATCTTGTCCTTTCGGTCATGACCCAAAGCTCATGACCATAGGTGAGAGTAGGAACGTAGATTGACCGGTAAATCGAGAGCTTCGCCTTACGGCTTAGCTCTTTCTTCACCACAACAGACCGGTACATCGACCGCATTACTGCAGAAGCTGCACCGATCCGTTTGTCAATCTCCCGTTCCATCCTCCCCTCACTCGTGAACAAGACCCCTAGATACTTGAACTCCTCCACTTGAGGCAGGAACTCTCCACCAACCTGAAGAGGGCAAACCACCCTTTTCCGACTGAGGACCATGGCCTCGGATTTGGAGGTGCTGATCCTCATCCCAGCCGCTTCACACTCGGCTGCAAACCGTCCCAGTGCATGCTGAAGGTCCTGGTTAGAAGGGGCCAACACGACAACGTCATCCGCAAAGAGCAGAGACGAAACCGCGTGGTCCCCAAACCTGACACCCTCCGGCCCCTGGCTCGGCTTGGGGCTCGTATGCGAGCGCCTGGTGGCCGGGCCTTCCCCCACGGGGTCCGGCCGGGCTCAGCCCGAAGGAGCGACGTGGGGACACCTTCCTGTGGGCCCACCACTCACAGGAGGGACCGTAAGGGGGCGGTGCGGAGAAGATCGGGCAGCAGTCGAAGGCAGGAGCCTAGACAACCCGATCCCTGGACACGGAAACTGGCTCTTGAATAATTCCAAATAAACGCCATTATTTTACAGGAAAATACAACAAAGGATATTGTTTACATGTAGTACGTCAATTCTGTGTGGTATAAGACTCTCTCGCTCTCTCTTTGAGTGTGTGTGAAACACTGAGCGCTCTCAGTCGCGCGCCTCACACTAGTGTTTAATGTGCGTCATATACACTGCGCATTCATTGAGATGAACTGAAATAGTGTGCTTTACCGATCGATTGAGAAAGAGCGAATCTCTTAAGCGCTCAGTCCAAGTGCTCAGCGAGTGAAAATACATCTGTATGTACAGGTTCAGATTACCCTCAGGTGCCCCTCGTTTAGCTATGAACTCTTCCGCAGCTTCCGCCATAGTTGTTTTCGCTCTGCACGTGAGATGCGGATTCAGTGCCACCGCTCCCATTGCGCGGGCACCTTAGGGCACCGAGTGCTGCGGGGGCACCACAAGAAAATTCTATACAAAGTGACGAACGCAGCCACTGCGGCCATCATAAAGTAAACGCTTTAAGCATCAAGAGATGGCCAGCGGCGGCACTGTGCGGATGGGTTGCGCTATCAACTAGGCTTTATCTTTATTATCGCGGGAAGTCAAATTCTTATCGTGGGGAGAATTTTTACCGGTATATCGCAAACGATAAGGTATCGCCCATCCCTAACTGTCACAAATGTTTTCTATGATGCTCAAATTGCGTAAAAAAGCTCATATTTCAGGTTGCTCCAGCTAACGCATGTGCAGTCTCATGCGCGAGTCATGTTTCTATGGCAACCCGAGCTTCCGCTGTGATTGACTTTAATAATAATATGAATGAACTGTCTTATTTCTTAAAGTTTTGGTGGTCAGGCTCGTCTCACAGAGATTTATAGCAAATAAATAATGCGGACGTCAGCGGCCACCGAACGAGCAATCGTTATTATAGTTCAAAAAGGCAAACAGTCAAATTTATTAAGTGAGTTAACTTGGCGAAATGCAAATCTGCAAAGACGCATTTGTCATCCGTCACCGTGACATGAAGTGGACTTTTAAAGCTGAAATGATGAGTGAATTAAGCATGCTTGGAATAACAAGAGAGGAATAACATGGATTTAACTTTTTGGCAAGGATGTAATGCATCAGAAGTAACGTTACAAGGAAGGGAGACGACGGCTATAGGGAAGACAAAAAGATATATTTTTCATAACTTGTTTATTGACTTGTTAATATCAGTTATTGTGGAATATGTGACAATCGGGTCCAGTCGGGTCTGTGTCTTCGTGCCGGGTTCGGTTCCAGCTTTTAAATAATAGACGGGTCCAGGTCGGTTCTAGGTACTACATTTTTAGCATTTCTCGGTTCTGCACGGGTCCGGATCCAGCTTTTGAAATAATAGACGGGTCCGGGTCGGTTCCGTTAAGCACATTACGGGTCTCTTCGGGTTCGGGAATGAATTTTTGGACCCGTGAAGACCTCTAGTGTGCTCTGCTCGACGCCGCTGCGGATTGAAGATCACGCTGATTAAAAGAAGGGACGAAGCCAAAGCCTCTTGCCAGTTTCATATGTTTGAAAGGTTAATCACACATTTTTTAGGGGGGCTGGATAGAAGTTTGGGGGGGGGGGGGGGGGGGGGGGGGTGAAGCCCCCTTAAAAATGGCCTAGTGATGCCCATGGACTAAAATATAGGCTACATATTACTAAATTATTTGTTGTTGGAGAATTTTAAACCAACACGCAGCCTATATTTTTATAAAAGTGACCATTAAAATTGTAACAACAGGAACACACACCGGGGAAACCACAATGATCTGACAACATGAGACACCAGTCACTGCACATATAAAGACACAAACAATTGGAACCAGCTGGCGCTGCTGATCAGCAATGATTAGTGACCACGCCCACAGACACAACACGAGACGAGAGAGAGACGGCAGATTCATGAACCGTGACAGCGACCTTTGACCTTCCGATCCCACTGGATTATGACCTGTCAATGTCTCTACTGTTAGAGATTTCTACTGGACCTGAAAAACTGTAATCTCTGTCTTTGATCTGGTGTGTTTGTCCTATTGTGTGTAATTTGCTTCTTTGTTGTTGTTATTAATAACAATAAATAAATAAGGTAAGATAATAACTGTATGGTTATTGTATTGTTATCATTGAGTTGAGTTCAGTCTTGAGAGAGATTCACTGAAATCCTATTTAAACGTATTATGATTTTTCTGCCTCTAACTCCTCCTAGAGCTTTAACTCCACATCCTCCAAACTCGGCTCAGAGCTTCAGACTGTTCTGACTCGGTGTGCTGTATCTTTTCAGACTGATCCGACTCAGGCTTTTCCTAAAAATGACGAGCCAAAGATAAGCCAAGACTGTTCAAACTCCAACTGACAAAATTCAAATCTAAACACTGAAGCCCATTAGACTCCATTAACTGCCATTCAATGAACTATTTCTAATCCACTGACACTCACTCGCCTCCCATTCTATCTTAAGGCATCTTTACACAGCCGAGATAAGGCTATCTATCTATCTATCTATCTATCTATCTATCTATCTATCTATCTATCTATCTATCTATCTATCTATCTATCTATCCATCCATCCATCCATCCATCCATCCATCCATCCATCCATCCATCCATCCATCCATCCATCCATCCATCCATCCATCCATCCATCCATCCATCCATCCATCCATCCATCCATCTATCTATCTATCTATCTATCCATCTATCTATCTATCTATCTATCTTCTGCATCTGCTCTGAAACACGCGGTGGTGTGTGTGTGTGTGTGTGTTCACTTTAGACCGGAGGATTATCATCCCGGCGATATAATGGAGTCAAACATGTAATACTCATGTAAAGGATGATAATAATGAACATCCACACGCGATGCTTCTTTGCCGTTATTTTTAAGTGAATCAATGTCAACATTGATGAATACAAATGATGTCCATTAACACAAATGCAGTCTCACACTTCTCAAAACAGTTTTGAATTATGAGCTGGTGATGTAAATATTCCCAGTGTTTCCCCTGGGATTTTTCTCAGGTTGTGATAGACGCGGGTGCAGTAGACGGTACATTTGGTAAATAAATATAAACAATATTTATTTATACATCACAGCTAGGGTTGGGCACCGAAACCTGGAGCCAATATGGCAGCGGTATCATTATCACCGGTATGTGCCGGATCAGAACGCAGATTTCGGTGCCTCATTTCGGTGCCACTGAAATTCAAACGTGCTTTTGCGCTTTGGCTGGTGCCGAGCCAGAGACAGACACGCTCCGCCATCGTCACATTCACAACTATTCAGTGTTTTCAACCACATCATGTTTATTTCAGGTTTCAGACATTTAAATGCTCATAAGTACAAGCAAAAAACACACACTGATGTCCATGGAAGCGGCAAAAACACTCCTTTCAGACAGTTATAACTTGACTACGTGTTTTATTCACATCAGACACACATTATATAGTGACTGTATAGTTTACGCTAATCTTCTCCCAGTTCAGCGCTCACTTACTTTCATGCATTTCGTGAGACGAAGATAAAGTTACATGATGTAATCCGACAGATCCGATTCTCTGAGGCGCAAACTAACATAAACCCAATACAGCTGAGCTGTCATACAGCGCTATAGGCCCTTTTCACAATGACATCAGAAAACTTCCGCCTTTCCTCAAAGCAGTGTATACGCACTTCCGTTTAGCCGTATGCGCGTTGGATGCTTCAGGAGAATGCCGGAACTGGCTAACTAACGACACGAAAGGTAAAGTTTATAATAATAATGTTTATGCATTTACAGGTTTTGGACCCACTTTATATTAGGTGGCCTTAACTACTATGTACAAAAATTTTTATTAATCATTTGATACAATGCACTTATTGTGTACATACATGTTTTTACATTGTACTTACATTTTAAAAGATACCTGCATGTAATTACATAATTCATTTCTGTAGTTACATTTGTAATTACACAGTTGACACTTCCCTTATACCTAACCCTACCCTTAAACTTACCCATATCACCACACCTGTCCCTAACTCTACCCTTAACTTCACCCATACCACCACACCTGTCCCTAACCCTACCCCTATCCCACCTCAATATCAGCAAAAGTGTTTTGCAATACAATTTGAACACAGTAAGTACATTGTACTTATTTTTTGATGTAAGTACAAGTGGGGCCCAGGTTTTTATATTTTAATTCGTTTGATAATGTTAATGTTCATTTCCAGCCTTTAAATCATTCTTTAATATGTACATTAACTGGATGGGAAAGTAGGCTAGCTTGTAGCAACAGGAAAATATGCATCGCTCTTAGCCTGTCTTGCCTGAAGTTTACTAATAAGTTTTAACTTTTTATTTTAATGTATATTCTAGCACAGTTAGAATAACTCCCTCTTAATCAAATCTAAATGTCAAACCGTTTTCATATTCTGATGTAATTCATCATTCTGTTCTTCCTGTGCCCATCTTTCAACATTTTCTCACCCAACAAGCATGGCACAGTCATCTTGTAGATGCTACTGTAGTGTCTCTTGTTCGAACAACAAACAAAAATTTCCTTATTTAAGTTTCCAGATTTCCTAGTGGACCCAGAAATACGTGCCCGTTGGGTTAGGGCAATCAAACGTCAAAAATCAAAAATCCTTTGCGGGTGTACTTGTGTGTGTAGCCAGCACTTTGTCCCTGACGATATATGTACATCAGCCAGTGGACGAAACAGAATAAAAAAAGGAGCAGTGCCGTCAAGATTCCCCTGGAATGACTGGGGTAAAGGTAACTGTACGTTCACACCGCCGCCGGCACGAGCGTCAAAGTGGCTGGAAGTCATTCATTTTCAATGGGAGCCCGGCGGCAAGAGCGGCGCGGCGCGTCTTGGACGATTTGGGCGTCGGGGAGAGTTGAAATCAAGTCAACTTTATGGTAATGAGCTATGACGTGGTTCAGCGGCAACCAATGGGAATGTAGAAGTGCTCCGCTTGAGATGATTCTAGAGAACGCAGTGCTGTAAACTTGGGTTCCGACCACATCAGTTCCCATGCAAAATAGAGGAGAGTTTGATCACTGCTGGTGCAGCGGGTTTGACAAGAAGGCACGCAACATTATTTATACACCACACAAATTGCTTTTAATTGGTTTATTGCAAACATGTAACTATAATTGTTAAGTTCTTTCCATCTATCTGCTTTTTTTTACTGTCACATTTACGGTTATACCCTACCTACCTGTGGTTAGTCTGCACAAACGCCGATCAACGTTACGTCAGAGCGGCAGCACGTCCACGAATCTTTCTACAGCGTCGATGGCAGGGCGGCCAGAGCGAAGTTTGACGCTCTCGCCGGCGGCGGTGTGAACACACAGCAAGATAGTATTAAGCCTGGCAATAAATTGATCCATACATCACAGTTTATTACATTATAAAATGATTGTGCTTTAAAGTTTATTATGCTTGTATGAAACACATGAAGAAAATATGAATGTATGGGGTTGAGTATTGAGCCTGTTTAGCGCTTTTTATACAGCTTGTAATAGTCCATATAAAAAATATATAATAAATCACGTTGTTAGTAAAATTGCCATTGGTTACAGTTGGATTTGTGGTGATATTATAAATGGTGGGTAGTGTTTTGGGGCCAGAGAAATGATTATCAAATATCTATAATGACGATCATATGTATCATTTTATTTCACATCTCCAGGAAGAGAATCTCATGCTCGGCAGTCAGTTTACCAGAGAGCAAGGAAGCATTTTAGGGTTGCTGTCCCTGATGAATCTCAGGAGATGCCTGTCCCAGGAGACATCACAGAGGAGGCACTGCCTGCAGGTTCAGCGGCAAAAGATCACGACTGAGCCTACCATCCTTCTCCTGGTTAGTATTACAAGAAAAAGAGTAGCAGGTTTTTCTTTGGAAGTAAAATAATGCTAAATGTTTTTGGAAGAAAAAAAACTTGTTGAATTGTGCTACTTTTATATCTAAAAATAAATAGCAACTGAATTTAGGCTAATAGTTTAAGCTAATGTGCAAGTAAGAGCTCCTGTTATAGTTTACAGAATTATCTTTAAGAAATGTTTAGTTATAATTGAATTAATTTAAGGACTGACACAATTTGTTCAGTAAACCACTGTTTAATAAAAATAAATAAAAAGCAATTTTGTAAAAAAAAATCGCCCACGCGATTACTTATGTTAAGCCCGCCCAACTTGAATCCTATACACGATGTGATTGGCATGACCAGAGTTTGGTTTTTCCAGCTCGTGTAGAAGATTTTATTAGTTAAAAATTAGCAGTTTAAGGCTAATGAAAAGACACTATTATGTTCAAATGTGTGCTGACATCTCAAGTGTGTTCAAATGTGTGCTGACTGTGTTTAAATGTATGCTGACTTTGAGAATGCCCTTTAGAAGGACAGGAACAGAATTAGAACTTAGAATGTGGTAATATGTGAGCCAGGGGGTTGTTACCATGTTAGGAAGACAACAGTGGTTACCAAAATAGGAAGACAACTATGGTATATATATGACAGAAAATTCAAGTAGCAGGAGGGCCGGTGGCTGACGGCCCTCCGGCTTCATTGCTGTGTTTGGTGTGAATAAAGCCTCTTCTGGAATCACTAATCCTTTGTGAAGAAATTTTTATAAGAAGAGAATTCTTCAACACCATCAGGCAGACGGTACCGCAGCATCAGAACACGCACCAGCCGACTCCAGAACAGCTTCTTCCCACAAGCAATTAGACTCCTTAACTCTTGATCCATCAGGATCATAACACACACTGGACAGAATATCACTCAGCACAACCCACTGTAGACACACACACACATTATATACACATTTATTTATCATATAGCGTATCTATTGTACATCGGATTTCTATTGTGAACATATTGTATACTGTACATTGTATATTATTACTATAACTTAATGTATATTGTTATTGTTTAATGTATGTTTAGTGTATATTGTTTAAAGTATATGTATATTGTAAGTATGTGTATATTGTTTAAAGCTGTGAGAACTTGTGTAAATTATTTATTGTCTATTGTAGTGTATACTGTGCTGTGAGTAATTGTGTGCGCATCAGATGTTATAATCTGTTGTTGCTTAAATGTTGTACATGTCATGTCATGTTATGACTGCTATGTTGCTCGGAACTGCACCTAAGAATTTCACCTACTGTTGCACTTGTGTATATGGTAGAGTGACAATAAAAGTGATTTGATTTTTGATTTGGACTATCCTGGAATGGTGAGTTTAATGATGTTCATTATAAGGAAGGCCTGTCTTATTTTGGAAAAATTGTTTTGGTTGCGTCTAAGTGATTATGAAATTAGGTCCATACACGTGGTATAGGTGAAAACTTTTTTTTCTTTTTCTGTAAACTCTTTCAAAAGGTGATCATGGAGAAATTCCCTTTAAAACCCTTCCTGCCATCATCGCCATACCTCACAAGTGGAAACAATGCTGAAATGAAGATAAGCTTAAATGACATTCAGCCTGTAAGTAAAAGCAACACTATCACATTAGCTTTGATAAAGTGCACCGCTCTGTGGCTCATATGCATCCATTTATTCTGTCCTTTAGTGATTCTGCTTGTGGGTTAGTTCACCCAAATAATTATCCCATAATTTACTCACTCTCAAGTCATCCTAGGTGTATATGACTGATCTTCTTTCAGACGAACACAATCTGAGTAATATTAAAAAAATGTCCTGGCTCTTTCAAGCTTTATAATGGCAGTGAATGGCAGCCCAAAATTTGAAGACCAAAAAAGTGCATTCATACATCATAAACGTGCTCCACACAGCTCTGGGGGGGTTAATATTTTTTAATAGAAAAATATCTATATTTAAAAATAACTAACTTCCGGCAGACAGTTACGTTACGTTATTTTCGGAAGTTGAATACGGAAGGCGGTCCACTGGAAGCTAGACAATTTACTTTATAACGTGTTAAATATAATATATTTGTCTTACACAAACCCATTGATTCACTTCATTGGGTTCTTATTAACCCCGGGAGCCGTGTGGATCACTTTTATAATGGATGGATGCACTTTTTTGCATTCACATTTTGTCATTCACTGCCATTATAAAGCTTGGAAGATCCAGGACATTTTTTAATATAACGCTGATTGTGTTCGTCTGAAGAATGCCATATACACCTAGGATGACTTAAGGGTGAGTAAATCATAGTTCACCCAAAAATGAAAATGACCCTATCCCATTAATTACCCTCATGTCGTTCCAAAACTGTAAGACTTTCGTTGTTCTTCGGAACACAAATTAAGTTCTGAGAGCTTTCTGTTCCTCCATTGACGGCCTATGCAACTACCACTTTCAAGGCCCAGAACAGACATCATTATAGTAATCCATGTGACTCAAGTGGTTTAGCCTCAATTTTATGAAGCGACACGAGTGCTTTGTGCAACAACAAAAACATCACACAACATCTGCTCTCTCATCAACACAAAACACATGCGTCAAGGTGCTCTCGTGAACATGCATTGAGATGAATATTTTGTAAATAAAGTGGTAAATTATGGTTAAGGGATAGAATATACTCACGTCACTTCATAAAACTGAGGTTGAACTACTGGAGTTAAATGGATTACTTTAATGTCTTTACTGCCTTTCTGTGTTCCGTAGATGAACAGAAGTCTTACGGGTTTGAAAAAGCATGAGGGTGAGTAAATTATGACAGAATTTTTATTTTTGTGTAAACTATCTTTTTAACAGCAGGTGTAATGACTAATTATAGTGACAATTTTTTAATTCAGTACAGCACTACTTCATTGTAACTTTTGTGTAATGTAACACTGCTGATGTTGTCACTGCATGCCAACTGAACTTTATTTATTCTTCTAAGGTTGGAACTAACGTGGTGGATTAGCTGAACAGTGAGACAAGCCAGGATCCACATGACAATTCTTGGGGACAAAGAGAACTCGCAGGTTTTCATTTTCAGTGTGGAGGAAGTTGAACAGAAGACCTTATTTCAAGCATTGGATGTATGTTTCAGATTTCTTTATACATCTATGACAAACTATCCAAAGACCTCTGCCCCCATTTGGGGGTTTTTGCAGCATGCAAACTTGAACATATCCAGAGGAGTTCCTTCAACACATTGCTGCCTCATTAAGAACTTTGATCATCATCATTTGTATTTGTTTTGCTACTTAAGGTATGTTTACAACACATCAATGCAGTGTACAGCGCATTTTTTTAATAAAGTAGTTTATTTCTGGAAGGATTTAATATTATGAATTTGTGTATTCTGTTGTATAGGTTTTGAATGTAATATTTCTGTGCACTTTTGTGTAGTTTTAAATGTAGTATTAATTTTTGTGTGTATGTACACATTTTATGTATGTTTACTCTATGTACATTTGTGTGAAGGTTTCAAATATATGTTTTGATTTGAATGTGTACTGTTTGTACATTTTTTAATAGGTTTTGAATGTATTTGTGCTGTGTATTTTGAATTTAATATGTACACATTTATGTATATTTACATTAAATGCTAGACTCCCCAATATTTAGTTTGACATTTAAAATGTATATTTTAAAATGTATGTATTGTTTCTTACAAATAAACAATCTGTATTTGAAAATGTGTATTTTATTTATTAAAATAATGACATGAATAAAAATAAAAAGTTAACACAACTGTTTTTAACCCAATGCATTGGGTTAAAATAACCCACAGTTGGGAAGGTGCTATACCAACCCACAGTTGGGTTACTTGTTGGGTTATTTTTAACATTTTTAAGTGAGCTATGCCCACAAACAGACAAACATATACATTGAGTGGAAATGCTGTTTAAAATAAATGTGAAAAATGTAATAGTTTTACACAAGTAATCAAAAGTTCCCTTCCGTACACAGGTCAGTGTAGTTAATTTCTATAATTTTGTAATGTATAAAGTTGGAATATTCCTTGTATCAGATCTGTGTATTAAAGCGCAAGCCTAGACTATTGCTCTCTATTCTGTTATGAATCAAATATAGAACATCAATTGTGACATCACAGTGGACAATCAAGATGGAACTTTAGAACGCTGCATTTCGAGATAGTCTCTCATATTTGAGCTCAAATCTGGCTTTGTTTGTACATCTTTTCTTCCTTTTCTTCAACCGTTGTCACTGAATTTTGATTTTTTGGCCACACATTTGCACAACGAAGAATTCAGCCAAGAGGAAAGAGCGAAAAAACATCTACAGATGCCAGAAGTCGACAGCAAGTAAGTTTTTTACAAATAACTTTTCGGCAGATATGTTAGTTAAAAGTACACAACGTAACCTATAAAACTTTGACTGAGCAGCTTTGTGCCCATAGCGCAATTTCTACTACATTTGTGATTTTGTAAGAGAAAGAGCACGCGCAAAACGCGGCACTTCTGGCGGCTTCTCCAGCGGTCAGGGATTTCTCCTGCAGCGCATGCCGCTGGACAATCAGATGAGCTGTCCAAAGCTGAAACTGATTTAATATCACAATTGTGCAGCACATCAGAAACTCGTTCTGTAGGAAACATTCGTATTTAATAATAACGTTGCAAATTAATATTGAATAAACAGCATTTTTTATGAAGGCGTGGTATATTAATTATGCCGCTTCACAGAAACAGTCTTATAAACATTTGCGTGATTTTATGCCGCTTCAGATTTGGTTTCTGTGGCGCTTTTTCTGTGTAAAGATGGCCATTTATAACTTGTGTAAAAGCCACATAAGAAAAAGCGTGCCATACAGGCCCGGACTGGACATCGGGAGCACCGGGAGAATTTTATTTAATAATTATAATTATTTTTTATTATTGCCTTTACTAAAGTGATAATTTTCGAATTCGGCATTCAATAAAATTATTATTAATAATTAAAATAAATCATGAATCTGTTAGTCTTGACCTGACTGGCAAGGCTCCGATTGGACTTTACGCCTCAGCCAAACGCGAGCAGCGCCTGATGATGGAGAGAAAGCGGCCAGGTCGAGCAGAGAGAGAGAGAAAGAAAAAGAAAAAGAAAGCTCTCCAAGAGGCAGCAGCGAAACATTGCAAAACTACTGACCTGTTCAGGGCTTCAAGTGCAGGTCAGTTTCATCTGTAAATACTGTACTTTTTGTGTTAAATTAGTATTGAACTGCTAGCGAATGTGAGCGGTAGCGCGCCTATTACTTACTAAAACTTAAAATACTGTATGCCTATGCTAAAGGAGATTAATATTATTTAGTGTGAAGTTACTTTAGTAATTTAGCAGACAAATATTCACAATTATATGGTAGGTAGTACTGGGAGCAGGGAGACAGAAGTGATAGTGCAGACATCAACAAAAAATAATGCAATAATATTTTATTAGGATTTTTCTAAATAGATACAGTCAAAATGAAGTTTATTATTGAATGCATGGTAACAACTTTACAATTAGTTAACATTAGTTAATGCATTAGTTAACATGAACTAACCATGAACAACACCTCTGTTCAGCATTAGTTCATCTTTGTTAACGTTAGTTCATTAAAATCCAGCTGTTCATGGTTTGTTCATGTTCGTTCACAGTGCATTAACTAATGTTAGCAAGATTTTAATAATGCGTTAGTAAATGTTGAAATTAACAAAGATAAATAAATGCTTTATAAGTGCAGTTCATTATCAGTTCATGTTAATGAATGTAGTTAACTAATGTTAATGAACCTTAGATTATAAAGTGTTACCAATTTTTTTTTTGGACATTTAGACTATTTAGAAAATGATGGGTGCGTCTCAATCAGCTCCCTAGTTCAGTAGTCAGGACACTGATCAGGGAATCAGTCCGTGGGCTGACCACTGAACTAGAGCTGATTGACTGATCACACATCAGATTCAGCCAGGCAGGGAGTAGAAACAAAATAAGAAACTTTTTTCTTTTTTTACATATTGTATGCAATATAGTGTTGCTAAATTTAGGATATTTAATTACATTTTAACATAAAAACAAATTTTTTTCTTAAATATAATACTTAGATTTTTTACTAAAATAGATGTAGATTCTGGGCAAACAAATTATAAGGTGGTTGATTTTCAGTTCTGATTGTAACATGAGGCCAGAAAAAGTGACAGGTGTAGAAGAGACTGGTACGATAAAAATACACACGCGTTATACATGCATACATATATTATGCATTATTATTATTATATTAATGTTTTAGTTTAAATTTCCAATAACACTAGTACTCCTCTTTACTTAGTGTATGAGGCTGATGATCCTGGTGGAAGGGAGAGACAGAGAGATATTAGGGAAAATTAAGAAAAGGAAAAGGGAAGTGAGGGTACCGTTAAAGCCTTTAATTATTTAGGGGAAAAAATAGGTTTGTCCGTGTTTGTAAATTCTAAATTTGGCCTGGATGGATGTAGGATTTCCCGGCCTGAAATTGTGTCCCAGTCCGGCCCTGGTGCCATACTATATTTCTTCTTTTGTTTAATGCCGGTTTACATGGTGAATATCGCCACCTAGTAGGCTATTTGTTGGTTGTGCAATCATTCTTAATATATTCGTTTAATAATCAGTGGCAATAATCACTGTGAATAAGAACTTTGCTGTTTGTTTGATGCAAATTATAATAAAAATACTGATTAACGTTAAACACTTAGAGAACGCAAAGAGAACAATGGCTGTAATAGTTTTTTTATTACTGGAAAGGTACGAAGATATATCATGTTTTTATTATAGAAATACATGATTATTATAGCATACAAAACGTCCTGTTGCAAAAAACTAAACAAAACAAAAAAACACTCTGAATGCCGATCAATGTGCGAGATGATGTGAATTTATACATTATAGCCTACTTAGGCTATACAGGGAAATTTCCAACTTCATACATTACAACCTGTAAAAAAAATTTTTTGTAAGGGCTAGAGCAAAATGGCCAGGGACTTTCACAGAGAGATGTCAGTGCAGCGGCATCAGATATAGATTTTGATTTAATAGCTTTAATTAAAGATTTTTTTTATTTTATAAAGTGCATTTCAACAAAATAACATTATATAGCTACCACAATGTAACAAGAAGTCCACTGGAAGGCGAGTTGAAGAACCCAGGTGCAGTCTCTTTATTTACAAATTATAAAACATAAATCAAAGGCGTTGCGAAACAAACTCTGCTTTACAAAACACTCACCAACTCAGCAGGTTTACATATTCAATAACAGACCAAGACGCATGGCAAACATGAGGGCTTAAATACACTGAGACAAATGACTAGACAAGTGACACCTGTGAACAGAGATTCACAGTGAATTAGTGTTTGGGTTAATCAACCAAGAGTTCAGCTAATGTTTGACCGTAAGATAGCCTTACTTTCTGGAATATTCCCGTTGTCACAAGCCGCGTGACTGACGTGTTACTAAACTATGTTTTCTTTCGCATTTTATTGCCCTTAAACTGTCCATACACACAAGGTTAAATCACACAAAGTTCACATAAACACAGTCCATGTCTGTGAATGTAAACACCTGGGAAAGAAATCGCATGTACATTAGATCTGTGTAGTATTAAAGCGTAAGCAGCGTAATGTACAGTATTGATCACATTTACAAGTGCTCAAAACATGCTTTGTGTGCACATATATTTTTTTTCTTTAACCATTATCATATCATTGAATTTTCATTTCTTGGCCACACAGATTTGCACAACGAGGACTTCAGGCAACAGGAAAGTGCGATAAAACAGTCTACAGCAGATGCCAGAAGTCGACAACAAGTAAGATTGAACAAATAACTATTTATCAAACATGTTATAGTTAAAGGTACACATTGTAACCTATAAAACTGGGACTGAGCAGCTTTGTCCCCATAGCGCAGTCAGTTGTAGCAATGGACAAAAAGCGCACATTGCACACAAGTTGGATATTTAGGCAAAGCTGGTTAATCACCCCAAGTCAGCACCTTGAGTTAGGACTAGGGTGTGTCTTGTAAGGTGGTGGGTGGGACACAGGCCACTCCCTAGATTGCCTAAAATCGACGGGACAATTCTTTTTTTTAATGAAAGAAGCTAATATCTGAAATATAGTTACATTTGTAATGAAACAATGTCAAATACACGTTCAAATGACAAAGCAAAACTAATACCCAGATATAATTATTTTAAAATACGAAATCTGTGATGAACTGGCCTTTTTGTCGTATTGGCTCCTAGCTCTGGTGCAGCACTCTGGGCGGGACTTACTGTCCATTTTGGGAGAGAGGACGGTTCACCCCAAGTCAGCACCTTGAGTTAGGACTAGGGTGTGTCTTGTAAGGTGGTGGGTGGGACACAGGCCACTCCCTAGATTGCCTAAAATCGACGGGACAATTCTTTTTTTTAATAAAAGAAGCTAATATCTGAAATATAGTTACATTTGTAATGAAACAATGTCAAATACACGTTCAAATGACAAAGCAAAACTAATACCCAGATATAATTATTTTAAAATACGAAATCTGTGATGAATTGGCCTTTTTGTCGTATTGGCTCCTAGCTCTGGTGCAGCACTCTGGGCGGGACTTACTGGCTATTTCTGAAGAGAGGACTGTTCACCCCAAGTCAGCACCTTGAGTTAGGACTAGGGTGTGTCTTGTAAGGTGGTGGGTGGGACACAGGCCACTCCCTAGATTGCCAAAAATCGACGGGACAATTTTAAAAAAAATTTTTAAAGAAGCTAATATCTGAAATATAGTTACATTTGTAATGAAACAGTCAAATACATGTTCAAATGACAAAGCAAAACTAATACCCAGATATAATTATTTTAAAATACGAAATCTGTGATGAACTGGCCTTTTTGTCGTATTGGCTCCTAGCTCTGGTGCAGCACTCTGGGCGGGACTTACTGCCCATTTTGGGAGAGAGGACGGTTCACCCCAAGTCAGCACCTTGAGTTAGGACTAGGGTGTGTCTTGTAAGGTGGTGGGTGGGACACAGGCCACTCCCTAGATTGTCAAAAATCGACGGGACAATTCTTTTTTTTTAATAAAAGAAGCTAAAATCTGAAATATAGTTACATTTGTAATGAAACAATGTCAAATACATGTTCAAATGACAAAGCAAAACTAATACCCAGATATAATTATTTTAGAATACGAAATCTGTGATGAATTGGCCTTTTTGTCGTATTGGCTCCTAGCTCTGGTGCAGCACTTTGGGCGGGACTTACTGCCCATTTTGGGAGAGATGACTGTTCACCCCAAGTCAGCACCTTGAGTTAGGACTAGGGTGTGTCTTGTAAGGTGGTGGGTGGGACACAGGCCACTCCCTAGATTGCCTAAAATTGACGGGACAATTTTTTTACGTTTTTTTAAAGAAGCTAATATCTGAAATATAGTTACATTTGTAATGAAACAGTCAAATACACGTTCAAATGACAAAGCAAAACTAATACCCAGATATAAATATTTTAAAATACGAAATCTGTGATGAACTGGCCTTTTTGTCGTATTGGCTCCTAGCTCTGGTGCAGCACTCTGGGCGGGACTTACTGCCCATTTTGGGAGAGATGGCTGTTCACCCCAAGTCAGCACCTTGAGTTAGGACTAGGGTGTGTCTTGTAAGGTGGTGGGTGGGACACAGGCCACTCCCTAGATTGCCTAAAATCGACGGGACAATTCTTTTTTTTAATAAAAGAAGCTAATATCTGAAATATAGTTACATTTGTAATGAAACAATGTCAAATACACGTTCAAATGACAAAGCAAAACTAATACCCAGATATAATTACTTTAAAATACGAAATCTGTGATGAATTGGCCTTTTTGTCTTATTGGCTCCTAGCTCTGGTGCAGCACTCTGGGCGGGACTTACTGGCTATTTCTGAAAAGAGGACTGTTCACCCGAAGTCAGCACCTTGAGTTAGGACTAGGGTGTGTCTTGTAAGGTGGTGGGTGGGACACAGGCCACTCCCTAGATTGCCAAAAATCGACGGGACAATTTTTAATTTTTTTTTTAAAGAAGCTAATATCTGAAATATAGTTACATTTGTAATGAAACAGTCAAATACACGTTCAAATGACAAAGCAAAACTAATACCCAGATATAATTATTTTAAAATACGAAATCTGTGATGAATTGGCCTTTTTGTCGTATTGGCTCCTAGCTCTGGTGCAGCACTCTGGGCGGGACTTACTGGCTATTTCTGAAGAGAGGACTGTTCACCCCAAGTCAGCACCTTGAGTTAGGACTAGGGTGTGTCTTGTAAGGTGGTGGGTGGGACACAGGCCACTCCCTAGATTACCAAAAATCGACGTGACAATTCTTTTTTTTTAATAAAAGAAGCTAATATCTGAAATATAGTTACATTTGTAATGAAACAATGTCAAATACACGTTCAAATGACAAAGCAAAACTAATACCCAGATATAATCATTTTAAAATACGAAATCTGTGATGAATTGGCCTTTTTGTCGTAATGGCTCCTAGCTCTGGTGCAGCACTCTGGGCTGGACTTACTGCCCATTTTGGGAGAGAGGACTGTTCACCCCAAGTCAGCACCTTGAGTTAGGACTAGGGTGTGTCTTGTAAGGTGGTGGGTGGGACACAGGCCACATCCTAGATTGCCTAAAATCGACGGGACAATTTGTTAATTTTTTTAAAGAAGCTAATATCTGAAATATAGTTACATTTGTAATGAAACAGTCAAATACACGTTCAAATGACAAAGCAAAACTAATACCCAGATATAATTATTTTAAAATACGAAATCTGTGATGAATTGGCCTTTTTGTCGTATTGGCTCCTAGCTCTGGTGCAGCACTCTGGACGGGACTTA
This sequence comes from Gobio gobio, assembly GCF_949357685.1. Classification (NCBI taxonomy): domain Eukaryota; kingdom Metazoa; phylum Chordata; class Actinopteri; order Cypriniformes; family Gobionidae; genus Gobio; species Gobio gobio. Next base: position 51,316,701 of record NC_137101.1, on the reverse strand, counting down.
CTGCCGTTTTCGGGAGAGAGGACTGTTCACCCCAAGTCAGCACCTTGAGTTAGGACTAGGGTGTGTCTTGTAAGGTGGTGGGTGGGACACAGGCCACTCCCTAGATTGCCTAAAATCGACGGGACAATTCTTTTTTTTAATAAAAGAAGCTAATATCTGAAATATAGTTACATTTGTAATGAAACAATGTCAAATACATGTTCAAATGACAAAGCAAAACTAATACCCAGATATAATTATTTTAAAATACGAAATCTGTGATGAATTGGCCTTTTTGTCGTATTGGCTCCTAGCTCTGGTGCAGCACTCTGGGCGGGACTTACTGCCGTTTTCGGGAGAGATGGCTGTTCACCCCAAGTCAGCACCTTGAGTTAGGACTAGGGTGTGTCTTGTAAGGTGGTGGGTGGGACACAGGCCACTCCCTAGATTGCCTAAAATCGACGGGACAATTTGTTTATTTTTTTAAAGAAGCTAATATCTGAAATATAGTTACATTTGTAATGAAACAATGTCAAATACACGTTCAAATGACAAAGCAAAACTAATACCCAGATATAATTACTTTAAAATACGAAATCTGTGATGAATTGGCCTTTGTGTCTTATTGGCTCCTAGCTCTGGTGCAGCACTCTGGGCGGGACTTACTGGCTATTTCTGAAGAGAGGACTGTTCACCCCAAGTCAGCACCTTGAGTTAGGACTAGGGTGTGTCCTGTAAGGTGGTGGGTGGGACACAGGCCACACCCTAGATTGCCTAAAATCGACGGGACAATTCTTTTTTTTTAATAAAAGAAGCTAATATCTGAAATATAGTTACATTTGTAATGAAACAATGTCAAATACACGTTCAAATGACAAAGCAAAACTAATACCCAGATATAATCATTTTAAAATACGAAATCTGTGATGAATTGGCCTTTTTGTCGTATTGGCTCCTAGCTCTGGTGCAGCACTCTGGGCGGGACTTACTGGCTATTTCTGAAGAGAGGACTGTTCACCCCAAGTCAGCACCTTGAGTTAGGACTAGGGTGTGTCTTGTAAGGTGGTGGGTGGGACACAGGCCACATCCTAGATTGCCTAAAATCGACGGGACAATTTGTTAATTTTTTTAAAGAAGCTAATATCTGAAATATAGTTACATTTGTAATGAAACAGTCAAATACACGTTCAAATGACAAAGCAAAACTAATACCCAGATATAATTATTTTAAAATACGAAATCTGTGATGAATTGGCCTTTTTGTCGTATTGGCTCCTAGCTCTGGTGCAGCACTCTGGACGGGACTTACTGGCTATTTCTGAAGAGAGGACTGTTCACCCCAAGTCAGTACCTTGAGTTAGGACTAGGGTGTGTCTTGTAAGGTGGTGGGTGGGACACAGGCCACTCCCTAGATTGCCAAAAATCGACGGGACAATTTTTTAATTTTTTTTTAAAGAAGCTAATATCTGAAATATAGTTACATTTGTAATGAAACAGTCAAATACACGTTCAAATGACAAAGTAAAACTAATACCCAGATATCATTATTTTAAAATACGAAATCTGTGATGAATTGGCCTTTTTGTCGTATTGGCTCCTAGCTCTGGTGCAGCACTCTGGGCGGGACTTACTGCCCATTTCGGGAGAGATGGCTGTTCACCCCAAGTCAGCACCTTGAGTTAGGACTAGGGTGTGTCTTGTAAGGTGGTGGGTGGGACACAGGCCACTCCCTAGATTGCCAAAAATCGACGGGACAATTCTTTTTTTTTAATAAAAGAAGCTAATATCTGAAATATAGTTACATTTGTAATGAAACAATGTCAAATACATGTTCAAATGACAAAGCAAAACTAATACCCAGATATAAATATTTTAAAATACGAAATCTGTGATGAATTGGCCTTTTTGTCGTATTGGCTCCTAGCTCTGGTGCAGCACTCTGGGCGGGACTTACTGCCCATTTTGGGAGAGATGGCTGTTCACCCCAAGTCAGCACCTTGAGTTAGGACTAGGGTGTGTCTTGTAAGGTGGTGGGTGGGACACAGGCCACATCCTAGATTGCCTAAAATCGACGGGACAATTTGTTAATTTTTTTAAAGAAGCTAATATCTGAAATATAGTTACATTTGTAATGAAACAGTCAAATACACGTTCAAATGACAAAGCAAAACTAATACCCAGATATAATTATTTTAAAATACGAAATCTGTGATGAACTGGCCTTTTTGTCGTATTGGCTCCTAGCTCTGGTGCAGCACTCTGGGCGGGACTTACTGCCCATTTTGGGAGAGAGGACTGTTCACCCCAAGTCAGCACCTTGAGTTAGGACTAGGGTGTGTCTTGTAAGGTGGTGGGTGGGACACAGGCCACTCCCTAGATTGTCAAAAATCGACGGGACAATTCTTTTTTTTTAATAAAAGAAGCTAAAATCTGAAATATAGTTACATTTGTAATGAAACAATGTCAAATACACGTTCAAATGACAAAGCAAAACTAATACCCAGATATAATTATTTTAGAATACGAAATCTGTGATGAATTGGCCTTTTTGTCGTATTGGCTCCTAGCTCTGGTGCAGCACTCTGGGCGGGACTTACTGGCTAATTCTGAAGAGATGGCTGTTCACCCCAAGTCAGCACCTTGAGTTAGGACTAGGGTGTGTCTTGTAAGGTGGTGGGTGGGACACAGGCCACTCCCTAGATTGCCTAAAATCGACGGGACAATTTGTTTATTTTTTTAAAGAAGCTAATATCTGAAATATAGTTACATTTGTAATGAAACAGTCAAATACACGTTCAAATGACAAAGCAAAACTAATACCCAGATATAATTATTTTAAAATACGAAATCTGTGATGAATTGGCCTTTTTGTCGTATTGGCTCCTAGCTCTGGTGCAGCACTCTGGGCGGGACTTACTGGCTATTTCTGAAGAGAGGACTGTTCACCCCAAGTCAGCACCTTGAGTTAGGACTAGGGTGTGTCTTGTAAGGTGGTGGGTGGGACACAGGCCACTCCCTAGATTGCCAAAAATCGACGGGACAATTCTTTTTTTTAATAAAAGAAGCTAATATCTGAAATATAGTTACATTTGTAATGAAACAGTCAAATACACGTTCAAATGACAAAGCAAAACTAATACCCAGATATAATTATTTTAAAATACGAAGTCTGTGATGAATTGGCCTTTTTGTCGTATTGGCTCCTAGCTCTGGTGCAGCACTCTGGGCGGGACTTACTGCCCATTTTGGGAGAGAGGACTGTTCACCCCAAGTCAGCACCTTGAGTTAGGACTAGGGTGTGTCTTGTAAGGTGGTGGGTGGGACACAGGCCACTCCCTAGATTGCCTAAAATCGACGGGACAATTCTTTTTTTTAATAAAAGAAGCTAATATCTGAAATATAGTTACATTTGTAATGAAACAGTCAAATACACGTTCAAATGACAAAGCAAAACTAATACCCAGATATAAATATTTTAAAATACGAAATCTGTGATGAACTGGCCTTTTTGTCGTATTGGCTCCTAGCTCTGGTGCAGCACTCTGGGCGGGACTTACTGGCTATTTCTGAAGAGAGGACTGTTCACCCCAAGTCAGCACCTTGAGTTAGGACTAGGGTGTGTCTTGTAAGGTGGTGGGTGGGACACAGGCCACTCCCTAGATTACCAAAAATCGACGTGACAATTCTTTTTTTTTAATAAAAGAAGCTAATATCTGAAATATAGTTACATTTGTAATGAAACAATGTCAAATACACGTTCAAATGACAAAGCAAAACTAATACCCAGATATAATTATTTTAAAATACGAAATCTGTGATGAATTGGCCTTTTTGTCGTATTGGCTCCTAGCTCTGGTGCAGCACTCTGGACGGGACTTACTGCCGTTTTCGGGAGAGAGGACTGTTCACCCCAAGTCAGCACCTTGAGTTAGGACTAGGGTGTGTCTTGTAAGGTGGTGGGTGGGACACAGGCCACTCCCTAGATTGCCTAAAATCGACGGGACAATTCTTTTTTTTAATAAAAGAAGCTAATATCTGAAATATAGTTACATTTGTAATGAAACAATGTCAAATACATGTTCAAATGACAAAGCAAAACTAATACCCAGATATAATTATTTTAAAATACGAAATCTGTGATGAATTGGCCTTTTTGTCGTATTGGCTCCTAGCTCTGGTGCAGCACTCTGGGCGGGACTTACTGCCCATTTTGGGAGAGATGACTGTTCACCCCAAGTCAGCACCTTGAGTTAGGACTAGGGTGTGTCTTGTAAGGTGGTGGGTGGAACACAGGCCACTCCCTAGATTGCCTAAAATCGACGTGACAATTCTTTTTTTTAATAAAAGAAGCTAATATCTGAAATATAGTTACATTTGTAATGAAACAGTCAAATACACGTTCAAATGACAAAGCAAAACTAATACCCAGATATAATTATTTTAAAATACGAAATCTGTGATGAATTGGCCTTTTTGTCGTATTGGCTCCTAGCTCTGGTGCAGCACTCTGGGCGGGACTTACTGCCCATTTTGGGAGAGAGGACTGTTCACCCCAAGTCAGCACCTTGAGTTAGGACTAGGGTGTGTCTTGTAAGGTGGTGGGTGGGACACAGGCCACTCCCTAGATTTCCAAAAATCGACGGGACAATTCTTTTTTTTTAATAAAAGAAGCTAATATCTGAAATAAAGTTACATTTGTAATGAAACAGTCAAATACACGTTCAAATGACAAAGCAAAACTAATACCCAGATATAATTATTTTAAAATACGAAATCTGTGATGAATTGGCCTTTTTGTCGTATTGGCTCCTAGCTCTGGTGCAGCACTCTGGGCGGGACTTACTGCCCATTTTGGGAGAGATGGCTGTTCACCCCAAGTCAGCACCTTGAGTTAGGACTAGGGTGTGTCTTGTAAGGTGGTGGGTGGGACACAGGCCACTCCCTAGATTGCCTAAAATCGACGGGACAATTTGTTTATTTTTTTAAAGAAGCTAATATCTGAAATATAGTTACATTTGTAATGAAACAATGTCAAATACACGTTCAAATGACAAAGCAAAACTAATACCCAGATATAATTACTTTAAAATACGAAATCTGTGATGAATTGGCCTTTGTGTCTTATTGGCTCCTAGCTCTGGTGCAGCACTCTGGGCGGGACTTACTGGCTATTTCTGAAGAGAGGACTGTTCACCCCAAGTCAGCACCTTGAGTTAGGACTAGGGTGTGTCTTGTAAGGTGGTGGGTGGGACACAGGCCACACCCTAGATTGCCTAAAATCGACGTGACAATTCTTTTTTTTTAATAAAAGAAGCTAATATCTGAAATATAGTTACATTTGTAATGAAACAATGTCAAATACACGTTCAAATGACAAAGCAAAACTAATACCCAGATATAATCATTTTAAAATACGAAATCTGTGATGAATTGGCCTTTTTGTCGTATTGGCTCCTAGCTCTGGTGCAGCACTCTGGGCGGGACTTACTGGCTATTTCTGAAGAGAGGACTGTTCACCCCAAGTCAGCACCTTGAGTTAGGACTAGGGTGTGTCTTGTAAGGTGGTGGGTGGGACACAGGCCACATCCTAGATTGCCTAAAATCGACGGGACAATTTGTTAATTTTTTTAAAGAAGCTAATATCTGAAATATAGTTACATTTGTAATGAAACAGTCAAATACACGTTCAAATGACAAAGCAAAACTAATACCCAGATATAATTATTTTAAAATACGAAATCTGTGATGAATTGGCCTTTTTGTCGTATTGGCTCCTAGCTCTGGTGCAGCACTCTGGGCGGGACTTACTGGCTAATTCTGAAGAGATGGCTGTTCACCCCAAGTCAGCACCTTGAGTTAGGACTAGGGTGTGTCTTGTAAGGTGGTGGGTGGGACACAGGCCACATCCTAGATTGCCTAAAATCGACGGGACAATTTGTTAATTTTTTTAAAGAAGCTAATATCTGAAATATAGTTACATTTGTAATGAAACAGTCAAATACACGTTCAAATGACAAAGCAAAACTAATACCCAGATATAATTATTTTAAAATACGAAATCTGTGATGAATTGGCCTTTTTGTCGTATTGGCTCCTAGCTCTGGTGCAGCACTCTGGGCGGGACTTACTGGCTATTTCTGAAGAGATGACTGTTCACCCCAAGTCAGTACCTTGAGTTAGGACTAGGGTGTGTCTTGTAAGGTGGTGGGTGGGACACAGGCCACTCCCTAGATTGCCAAAAATCGACGGGACAATTTTTTAATTTTTTTTTAAAGAAGCTAATATCTGAAATATAGTTACATTTGTAATGAAACAGTCAAATACACGTTCAAATGACAAAGCAAAACTAATACCCAGATATAATTATTTTAAAATACGAAATCTGTGATGAATTGGCCTTTTTGTCGTATTGGCTCCTAGCTCTGGTGCAGCACTCTGGGCGGGACTTACTGGCTAATTCTGAAGAGATGGCTGTTCACCCCAAGTCAGCACCTTGAGTTAGGACTAGGGTGTGTCTTGTAAGGTGGTGGGTGGGACACAGGCCACATCCTAGATTGCCTAAAATCGACGGGACAATTTGTTAATTTTTTTAAAGAAGCTAATATCTGAAATATAGTTACATTTGTAATGAAACAGTCAAATACACGTTCAAATGACAAAGCAAAACTAATACCCAGATATAATTATTTTAAAATACGAAATCTGTGATGAATTGGCCTTTTTGTCGTATTGGCTCCTAGCTCTGGTGCAGCACTCTGGGCGGGACTTACTGGCTAATTCTGAAGAGAGGACTGTTCACCCCAAGTCAGCACCTTGAGTTAGGACTAGGGTGTGTCTTGTAAGGTGGTGGGTGGGACACAGGCCACATCCTAGATTGCCTAAAATCGACGGGACAATTTGTTAATTTTTTTAAAGAAGCTAATATCTGAAATATAGTTACATTTGTAATGAAACAGTCAAATACACGTTCAAATGACAAAGCAAAACTAATACCCAGATATAAATATTTTAAAATACGAAATCTGTGATGAATTGGCCTTTTTGGCTGCGTTCACACTGCAGGCTGAAACGACCCAATTCCGATTTTTTTGCCCTTATGCGACCTGTATCTGATCTTTTCATGACAGTCTGAACGACACAGATCCGATTTTTTCAAATGCGACCCAGGCCACTTGGGTATGTGGTCCAAATCCGATACATATCCGATCTTTTGAAATGCGTCTTCAGTCTGAACTGCCAGGTCACATGTATCCGACCCGCACGTCGTTGATACGCGACAAACGTCATCATTGTAACTCCCGTTCCTTACTCCAGTCCAGTGGTGGCGGTAATGCACAAGAAATAGTTGCTAACCGCCAATAAAAGAAGAAGTACGCACCTGTTGCTAGCCAATACACTCCAACTCCAACGCGTTTCTGCACTGTTATGGGCCGCCGCAGACGTGTCTCTTCCCGTGACAAAGTTAGTTGAAGGCGCTCGCAAACATAATTGAAGGTGGATCTGGTCATTCTGAAGTTACTGACGAATTCGGTATCAGTAAAGCCACTCACATCAGTATCCCACCACTCCTGGCTGCGACTCCGCACACACACGTTTCTCTGTACCGACGTTGCTACCACTGCTCCACAAAACGGCCAAAAACCTTGCTCTCCTCCTCTTTTTTAATTTTCTTCTTAACATGAGAAGGTTGTAATGGTGCTGGCTCCGTTGCGAAAATAACTTTAATAAAGCTAAACGAACTCCAATGCTGACACCCATATTTGGCTACTTCCGTAAACAACAAGTGACGTCGTTGACCGTTGAGTACTCTTCTGCGCATGCGGGTCACTTCTGGGTCATTTCACGTTCACACAGGAGATCACAAAAGGTCGCATTTAATTGGAAATGTGAACGGCCTTGCAAAAAAATCGCATTTTTTCAAAAAATCGGAATTGAGCATTAAGCCCTGCAGTGTGAACACAGCCTTTGTCGTATTGGCTCCTAGCTCTGGTGCAGCACTTTGGGCGGGACTTACTGGCTATTTCTGAAGAGAGGACTGTTCACCCCAAGTCAGCACCTTGAGTTAGGACTAGGGTGTGTCTTGTAAGGTGGTGGGTGGGACACAGGCCACATCCTAGATTGCCTAAAATCGACGGGACAATTATTATTTTTTTTAAAGAAGCTAATATCTGAAATATAGTTACATTTGTAATGAAACAATGTCAAATACATGTTCAATTGACAAAGCAAAACTAATACCCAGATATAATTATTTTAAAATACGAAATCTGTGATGAATTGGCCTTTTTGTCGTATTGGCTCCTAGCTCTGGTGCAGCACTTTGGGCGGGACTTACTGCCCATTTTGGGAGAGAGGACGGTTCACCCCAAGTCAGCACCTTGAGTTAGGACTAGGGTGTGTCTTGTAAGGTGGTGGGTGGGACACAGGCCACTCCCTAGATTTCCAAAAATCGACGGGACAATTCTTTTTTTTTAATAAAAGAAGCTAATATCTGAAATAAAGTTACATTTGTAATGAAACAGTCAAATACACGTTCAAATGACAAAGCAAAACTAATACCCAGATATAATTATTTTAAAATACGAAATCTGTGATGAATTGGCCTTTTTGTCGTATTGGCTCCTAGCTCTGGTGCAGCACTCTGGGCGGGACTTACTGGCTATTTCTGAAGAGAGGACTGTTCACCCCAAGTCAGCACCTTGAGTTAGGACTAGGGTGTGTCTTGTAAGGTGGTGGGTGGGACACAGGCCACTCCCTAGATTGTCAAAAATCGACGGGACAATTCTTTTTTTTTAATAAAAGAAGCTAAAATCTGAAATATAGTTACATTTGTAATGAAACAATGTCAAATACATGTTCAAATGACAAAGCAAAACTAATACCCAGATATAATTATTTTAGAATACGAAATCTGTGATGAACTGGCCTTTTTGTCGTATTGGCTCCTAGCTCTGGTGCAGCACTCTGGGCGGGACTTACTGCCCATTTTGGGAGAGATGGCTGTTCACCCCAAGTCAGCACCTTGAGTTAGGACTAGGGTGTGTCTTGTAAGGTGGTGGGTGGGACACAGGCCACTCCCTAGATTGCCTAAAATCGACGGGACAATTCTTTTTTTTAATAAAAGAAGCTAATATCTGAAATATAGTTACATTTGTAATGAAACAATGTCAAATACACGTTCAAATGACAAAGCAAAACTAATACCCAGATATAATTACTTTAAAATACGAAATCTGTGATGAATTGGCCTTTTTGTCTTATTGGCTCCTAGCTCTGGTGCAGCACTCTGGGCGGGACTTACTGGCTATTTCTGAAAAGAGGACTGTTCACCCGAAGTCAGCACCTTGAGTTAGGACTAGGGTGTGTCTTGTAAGGTGGTGGGTGGGACACAGGCCACTCCCTAGATTGCCAAAAATCGACGGGACAATTTTTAATTTTTTTTTTAAAGAAGCTAATATCTGAAATATAGTTACATTTGTAATGAAACAGTCAAATACACGTTCAAATGACAAAGCAAAACTAATACCCAGATATAATTATTTTAAAATACGAAATCTGTGATGAATTGGCCTTTTTGTCGTATTGGCTCCTAGCTCTGGTGCAGCACTCTGGGCGGGACTTACTGGCTATTTCTGAAGAGAGGACTGTTCACCCCAAGTCAGCACCTTGAGTTAGGACTAGGGTGTGTCTTGTAAGGTGGTGGGTGGGACACAGGCCACTCCCTAGATTACCAAAAATCGACGTGACAATTCTTTTTTTTTAATAAAAGAAGCTAATATCTGAAATATAGTTACATTTGTAATGAAACAATGTCAAATACACGTTCAAATGACAAAGCAAAACTAATACCCAGATATAATCATTTTAAAATACGAAATCTGTGATGAATTGGCCTTTTTGTCGTAATGGCTCCTAGCTCTGGTGCAGCACTCTGGGCTGGACTTACTGCCCATTTTGGGAGAGAGGACTGTTCACCCCAAGTCAGCACCTTGAGTTAGGACTAGGGTGTGTCTTGTAAGGTGGTGGGTGGGACACAGGCCACATCCTAGATTGCCTAAAATCGACGGGACAATTTGTTAATTTTTTTAAAGAAGCTAATATCTGAAATATAGTTACATTTGTAATGAAACAGTCAAATACACGTTCAAATGACAAAGCAAAACTAATACCCAGATATAATTATTTTAAAATACGAAATCTGTGATGAATTGGCCTTTTTGTCGTATTGGCTCCTAGCTCTGGTGCAGCACTCTGGACGGGACTTACTGCCGTTTTCGGGAGAGAGGACTGTTCACCCCAAGTCAGCACCTTGAGTTAGGACTAGGGTGTGTCTTGTAAGGTGGTGGGTGGGACACAGGCCACTCCCTAGATTGCCTAAAATCGACGGGACAATTCTTTTTTTTAATAAAAGAAGCTAATATCTGAAATATAGTTACATTTGTAATGAAACAATGTCAAATACATGTTCAAATGACAAAGCAAAACTAATACCCAGATATAATTATTTTAAAATACGAAATCTGTGATGAATTGGCCTTTTTGTCGTATTGGCTCCTAGCTCTGGTGCAGCACTCTGGGCGGGACTTACTGCCGTTTTCGGGAGAGATGGCTGTTCACCCCAAGTCAGCACCTTGAGTTAGGACTAGGGTGTGTCTTGTAAGGTGGTGGGTGGGACACAGGCCACTCCCTAGATTGCCTAAAATCGACGGGACAATTTGTTTATTTTTTTAAAGAAGCTAATATCTGAAATATAGTTACATTTGTAATGAAACAATGTCAAATACACGTTCAAATGACAAAGCAAAACTAATACCCAGATATAATTACTTTAAAATACGAAATCTGTGATGAATTGGCCTTTGTGTCTTATTGGCTCCTAGCTCTGGTGCAGCACTCTGGGCGGGACTTACTGGCTATTTCTGAAGAGAGGACTGTTCACCCCAAGTCAGCACCTTGAGTTAGGACTAGGGTGTGTCCTGTAAGGTGGTGGGTGGGACACAGGCCACACCCTAGATTGCCTAAAATCGACGGGACAATTCTTTTTTTTTAATAAAAGAAGCTAATATCTGAAATATAGTTACATTTGTAATGAAACAATGTCAAATACACGTTCAAATGACAAAGCAAAACTAATACCCAGATATAATCATTTTAAAATACGAAATCTGTGATGAATTGGCCTTTTTGTCGTATTGGCTCCTAGCTCTGGTGCAGCACTCTGGGCGGGACTTACTGGCTATTTCTGAAGAGAGGACTGTTCACCCCAAGTCAGCACCTTGAGTTAGGACTAGGGTGTGTCTTGTAAGGTGGTGGGTGGGACACAGGCCACATCCTAGATTGCCTAAAATCGACGGGACAATTTGTTAATTTTTTTAAAGAAGCTAATATCTGAAATATAGTTACATTTGTAATGAAACAGTCAAATACACGTTCAAATGACAAAGCAAAACTAATACCCAGATATAATTATTTTAAAATACGAAATCTGTGATGAATTGGCCTTTTTGTCGTATTGGCTCCTAGCTCTGGTGCAGCACTCTGGACGGGACTTACTGGCTATTTCTGAAGAGAGGACTGTTCACCCCAAGTCAGTACCTTGAGTTAGGACTAGGGTGTGTCTTGTAAGGTGGTGGGTGGGACACAGGCCACTCCCTAGATTGCCAAAAATCGACGGGACAATTTTTTAATTTTTTTTTAAAGAAGCTAATATCTGAAATATAGTTACATTTGTAATGAAACAGTCAAATACACGTTCAAATGACAAAGTAAAACTAATACCCAGATATCATTATTTTAAAATACGAAATCTGTGATGAATTGGCCTTTTTGTCGTATTGGCTCCTAGCTCTGGTGCAGCACTCTGGGCGGGACTTACTGCCCATTTCGGGAGAGATGGCTGTTCACCCCAAGTCAGCACCTTGAGTTAGGACTAGGGTGTGTCTTGTAAGGTGGTGGGTGGGACACAGGCCACTCCCTAGATTGCCAAAAATCGACGGGACAATTCTTTTTTTTTAATAAAAGAAGCTAATATCTGAAATATAGTTACATTTGTAATGAAACAATGTCAAATACATGTTCAAATGACAAAGCAAAACTAATACCCAGATATAAATATTTTAAAATACGAAATCTGTGATGAATTGGCCTTTTTGTCGTATTGGCTCCTAGCTCTGGTGCAGCACTCTGGGCGGGACTTACTGCCCATTTTGGGAGAGATGGCTGTTCACCCCAAGTCAGCACCTTGAGTTAGGACTAGGGTGTGTCTTGTAAGGTGGTGGGTGGGACACAGGCCACATCCTAGATTGCCTAAAATCGACGGGACAATTTGTTAATTTTTTTAAAGAAGCTAATATCTGAAATATAGTTACATTTGTAATGAAACAGTCAAATACACGTTCAAATGACAAAGCAAAACTAATACCCAGATATAATTATTTTAAAATACGAAATCTGTGATGAACTGGCCTTTTTGTCGTATTGGCTCCTAGCTCTGGTGCAGCACTCTGGGCGGGACTTACTGCCCATTTTGGGAGAGAGGACTGTTCACCCCAAGTCAGCACCTTGAGTTAGGACTAGGGTGTGTCTTGTAAGGTGGTGGGTGGGACACAGGCCACTCCCTAGATTGTCAAAAATCGACGGGACAATTCTTTTTTTTTAATAAAAGAAGCTAAAATCTGAAATATAGTTACATTTGTAATGAAACAATGTCAAATACACGTTCAAATGACAAAGCAAAACTAATACCCAGATATAATTATTTTAGAATACGAAATCTGTGATGAATTGGCCTTTTTGTCGTATTGGCTCCTAGCTCTGGTGCAGCACTCTGGGCGGGACTTACTGGCTAATTCTGAAGAGATGGCTGTTCACCCCAAGTCAGCACCTTGAGTTAGGACTAGGGTGTGTCTTGTAAGGTGGTGGGTGGGACACAGGCCACTCCCTAGATTGCCTAAAATCGACGGGACAATTTGTTTATTTTTTTAAAGAAGCTAATATCTGAAATATAGTTACATTTGTAATGAAACAGTCAAATACACGTTCAAATGACAAAGCAAAACTAATACCCAGATATAATTATTTTAAAATACGAAATCTGTGATGAATTGGCCTTTTTGTCGTATTGGCTCCTAGCTCTGGTGCAGCACTCTGGGCGGGACTTACTGGCTATTTCTGAAGAGAGGACTGTTCACCCCAAGTCAGCACCTTGAGTTAGGACTAGGGTGTGTCTTGTAAGGTGGTGGGTGGGACACAGGCCACTCCCTAGATTGCCAAAAATCGACGGGACAATTCTTTTTTTTAATAAAAGAAGCTAATATCTGAAATATAGTTACATTTGTAATGAAACAGTCAAATACACGTTCAAATGACAAAGCAAAACTAATACCCAGATATAATTATTTTAAAATACGAAGTCTGTGATGAATTGGCCTTTTTGTCGTATTGGCTCCTAGCTCTGGTGCAGCACTCTGGGCGGGACTTACTGCCCATTTTGGGAGAGAGGACTGTTCACCCCAAGTCAGCACCTTGAGTTAGGACTAGGGTGTGTCTTGTAAGGTGGTGGGTGGGACACAGGCCACTCCCTAGATTGCCTAAAATCGACGGGACAATTCTTTTTTTTAATAAAAGAAGCTAATATCTGAAATATAGTTACATTTGTAATGAAACAGTCAAATACACGTTCAAATGACAAAGCAAAACTAATACCCAGATATAAATATTTTAAAATACGAAATCTGTGATGAACTGGCCTTTTTGTCGTATTGGCTCCTAGCTCTGGTGCAGCACTCTGGGCGGGACTTACTGGCTATTTCTGAAGAGAGGACTGTTCACCCCAAGTCAGCACCTTGAGTTAGGACTAGGGTGTGTCTTGTAAGGTGGTGGGTGGGACACAGGCCACTCCCTAGATTACCAAAAATCGACGTGACAATTCTTTTTTTTTAATAAAAGAAGCTAATATCTGAAATATAGTTACATTTGTAATGAAACAATGTCAAATACACGTTCAAATGACAAAGCAAAACTAATACCCAGATATAATTATTTTAAAATACGAAATCTGTGATGAATTGGCCTTTTTGTCGTATTGGCTCCTAGCTCTGGTGCAGCACTCTGGACGGGACTTACTGCCGTTTTCGGGAGAGAGGACTGTTCACCCCAAGTCAGCACCTTGAGTTAGGACTAGGGTGTGTCTTGTAAGGTGGTGGGTGGGACACAGGCCACTCCCTAGATTGCCTAAAATCGACGGGACAATTCTTTTTTTTAATAAAAGAAGCTAATATCTGAAATATAGTTACATTTGTAATGAAACAATGTCAAATACATGTTCAAATGACAAAGCAAAACTAATACCCAGATATAATTATTTTAAAATACGAAATCTGTGATGAATTGGCCTTTTTGTCGTATTGGCTCCTAGCTCTGGTGCAGCACTCTGGGCGGGACTTACTGCCCATTTTGGGAGAGATGACTGTTCACCCCAAGTCAGCACCTTGAGTTAGGACTAGGGTGTGTCTTGTAAGGTGGTGGGTGGAACACAGGCCACTCCCTAGATTGCCTAAAATCGACGTGACAATTCTTTTTTTTAATAAAAGAAGCTAATATCTGAAATATAGTTACATTTGTAATGAAACAGTCAAATACACGTTCAAATGACAAAGCAAAACTAATACCCAGATATAATTATTTTAAAATACGAAATCTGTGATGAATTGGCCTTTTTGTCGTATTGGCTCCTAGCTCTGGTGCAGCACTCTGGGCGGGACTTACTGCCCATTTTGGGAGAGAGGACTGTTCACCCCAAGTCAGCACCTTGAGTTAGGACTAGGGTGTGTCTTGTAAGGTGGTGGGTGGGACACAGGCCACTCCCTAGATTTCCAAAAATCGACGGGACAATTCTTTTTTTTTAATAAAAGAAGCTAATATCTGAAATAAAGTTACATTTGTAATGAAACAGTCAAATACACGTTCAAATGACAAAGCAAAACTAATACCCAGATATAATTATTTTAAAATACGAAATCTGTGATGAATTGGCCTTTTTGTCGTATTGGCTCCTAGCTCTGGTGCAGCACTCTGGGCGGGACTTACTGCCCATTTTGGGAGAGATGGCTGTTCACCCCAAGTCAGCACCTTGAGTTAGGACTAGGGTGTGTCTTGTAAGGTGGTGGGTGGGACACAGGCCACTCCCTAGATTGCCTAAAATCGACGGGACAATTTGTTTATTTTTTTAAAGAAGCTAATATCTGAAATATAGTTACATTTGTAATGAAACAATGTCAAATACACGTTCAAATGACAAAGCAAAACTAATACCCAGATATAATTACTTTAAAATACGAAATCTGTGATGAATTGGCCTTTGTGTCTTATTGGCTCCTAGCTCTGGTGCAGCACTCTGGGCGGGACTTACTGGCTATTTCTGAAGAGAGGACTGTTCACCCCAAGTCAGCACCTTGAGTTAGGACTAGGGTGTGTCTTGTAAGGTGGTGGGTGGGACACAGGCCACACCCTAGATTGCCTAAAATCGACGTGACAATTCTTTTTTTTTAATAAAAGAAGCTAATATCTGAAATATAGTTACATTTGTAATGAAACAATGTCAAATACACGTTCAAATGACAAAGCAAAACTAATACCCAGATATAATCATTTTAAAATACGAAATCTGTGATGAATTGGCCTTTTTGTCGTATTGGCTCCTAGCTCTGGTGCAGCACTCTGGGCGGGACTTACTGGCTATTTCTGAAGAGAGGACTGTTCACCCCAAGTCAGCACCTTGAGTTAGGACTAGGGTGTGTCTTGTAAGGTGGTGGGTGGGACACAGGCCACATCCTAGATTGCCTAAAATCGACGGGACAATTTGTTAATTTTTTTAAAGAAGCTAATATCTGAAATATAGTTACATTTGTAATGAAACAGTCAAATACACGTTCAAATGACAAAGCAAAACTAATACCCAGATATAATTATTTTAAAATACGAAATCTGTGATGAATTGGCCTTTTTGTCGTATTGGCTCCTAGCTCTGGTGCAGCACTCTGGGCGGGACTTACTGGCTAATTCTGAAGAGATGGCTGTTCACCCCAAGTCAGCACCTTGAGTTAGGACTAGGGTGTGTCTTGTAAGGTGGTGGGTGGGACACAGGCCACATCCTAGATTGCCTAAAATCGACGGGACAATTTGTTAATTTTTTTAAAGAAGCTAATATCTGAAATATAGTTACATTTGTAATGAAACAGTCAAATACACGTTCAAATGACAAAGCAAAACTAATACCCAGATATAATTATTTTAAAATACGAAATCTGTGATGAATTGGCCTTTTTGTCGTATTGGCTCCTAGCTCTGGTGCAGCACTCTGGGCGGGACTTACTGGCTATTTCTGAAGAGATGACTGTTCACCCCAAGTCAGTACCTTGAGTTAGGACTAGGGTGTGTCTTGTAAGGTGGTGGGTGGGACACAGGCCACTCCCTAGATTGCCAAAAATCGACGGGACAATTTTTTAATTTTTTTTTAAAGAAGCTAATATCTGAAATATAGTTACATTTGTAATGAAACAGTCAAATACACGTTCAAATGACAAAGCAAAACTAATACCCAGATATAATTATTTTAAAATACGAAATCTGTGATGAATTGGCCTTTTTGTCGTATTGGCTCCTAGCTCTGGTGCAGCACTCTGGGCGGGACTTACTGGCTAATTCTGAAGAGATGGCTGTTCACCCCAAGTCAGCACCTTGAGTTAGGACTAGGGTGTGTCTTGTAAGGTGGTGGGTGGGACACAGGCCACATCCTAGATTGCCTAAAATCGACGGGACAATTTGTTAATTTTTTTAAAGAAGCTAATATCTGAAATATAGTTACATTTGTAATGAAACAGTCAAATACACGTTCAAATGACAAAGCAAAACTAATACCCAGATATAATTATTTTAAAATACGAAATCTGTGATGAATTGGCCTTTTTGTCGTATTGGCTCCTAGCTCTGGTGCAGCACTCTGGGCGGGACTTACTGGCTAATTCTGAAGAGAGGACTGTTCACCCCAAGTCAGCACCTTGAGTTAGGACTAGGGTGTGTCTTGTAAGGTGGTGGGTGGGACACAGGCCACATCCTAGATTGCCTAAAATCGACGGGACAATTTGTTAATTTTTTTAAAGAAGCTAATATCTGAAATATAGTTACATTTGTAATGAAACAGTCAAATACACGTTCAAATGACAAAGCAAAACTAATACCCAGATATAAATATTTTAAAATACGAAATCTGTGATGAATTGGCCTTTTTGGCTGCGTTCACACTGCAGGCTGAAACGACCCAATTCCGATTTTTTTGCCCTTATGCGACCTGTATCTGATCTTTTCATGACAGTCTGAACGACACAGATCCGATTTTTTCAAATGCGACCCAGGCCACTTGGGTATGTGGTCCAAATCCGATACATATCCGATCTTTTGAAATGCGTCTTCAGTCTGAACTGCCAGGTCACATGTATCCGACCCGCACGTCGTTGATACGCGACAAACGTCATCATTGTAACTCCCGTTCCTTACTCCAGTCCAGTGGTGGCGGTAATGCACAAGAAATAGTTGCTAACCGCCAATAAAAGAAGAAGTACGCACCTGTTGCTAGCCAATACACTCCAACTCCAACGCGTTTCTGCACTGTTATGGGCCGCCGCAGACGTGTCTCTTCCCGTGACAAAGTTAGTTGAAGGCGCTCGCAAACATAATTGAAGGTGGATCTGGTCATTCTGAAGTTACTGACGAATTCGGTATCAGTAAAGCCACTCACATCAGTATCCCACCACTCCTGGCTGCGACTCCGCACACACACGTTTCTCTGTACCGACGTTGCTACCACTGCTCCACAAAACGGCCAAAAACCTTGCTCTCCTCCTCTTTTTTAATTTTCTTCTTAACATGAGAAGGTTGTAATGGTGCTGGCTCCGTTGCGAAAATAACTTTAATAAAGCTAAACGAACTCCAATGCTGACACCCATATTTGGCTACTTCCGTAAACAACAAGTGACGTCGTTGACCGTTGAGTACTCTTCTGCGCATGCGGGTCACTTCTGGGTCATTTCACGTTCACACAGGAGATCACAAAAGGTCGCATTTAATTGGAAATGTGAACGGCCTTGCAAAAAAATCGCATTTTTTCAAAAAATCGGAATTGAGCATTAAGCCCTGCAGTGTGAACACAGCCTTTGTCGTATTGGCTCCTAGCTCTGGTGCAGCACTTTGGGCGGGACTTACTGGCTATTTCTGAAGAGAGGACTGTTCACCCCAAGTCAGCACCTTGAGTTAGGACTAGGGTGTGTCTTGTAAGGTGGTGGGTGGGACACAGGCCACATCCTAGATTGCCTAAAATCGACGGGACAATTATTATTTTTTTTAAAGAAGCTAATATCTGAAATATAGTTACATTTGTAATGAAACAATGTCAAATACATGTTCAATTGACAAAGCAAAACTAATACCCAGATATAATTATTTTAAAATACGAAATCTGTGATGAATTGGCCTTTTTGTCGTATTGGCTCCTAGCTCTGGTGCAGCACTTTGGGCGGGACTTACTGCCCATTTTGGGAGAGAGGACGGTTCACCCCAAGTCAGCACCTTGAGTTAGGACTAGGGTGTGTCTTGTAAGGTGGTGGGTGGGACACAGGCCACTCCCTAGATTTCCAAAAATCGACGGGACAATTCTTTTTTTTTAATAAAAGAAGCTAATATCTGAAATAAAGTTACATTTGTAATGAAACAGTCAAATACACGTTCAAATGACAAAGCAAAACTAATACCCAGATATAATTATTTTAAAATACGAAATCTGTGATGAATTGGCCTTTTTGTCGTATTGGCTCCTAGCTCTGGTGCAGCACTCTGGGCGGGACTTACTGGCTATTTCTGAAGAGAGGACTGTTCACCCCAAGTCAGCACCTTGAGTTAGGACTAGGGTGTGTCTTGTAAGGTGGTGGGTGGGACACAGGCCACTCCCTAGATTGTCAAAAATCGACGGGACAATTCTTTTTTTTTAATAAAAGAAGCTAAAATCTGAAATATAGTTACATTTGTAATGAAACAATGTCAAATACATGTTCAAATGACAAAGCAAAACTAATACCCAGATATAATTATTTTAGAATACGAAATCTGTGATGAATTGGCCTTTTTGTCGTATTGGCTCCTAGCTCTGGTGCAGCACTTTGGGCGGGACTTACTGCCCATTTTGGGAGAGATGACTGTTCACCCCAAGTCAGCACCTTGAGTTAGGACTAGGGTGTGTCTTGTAAGGTGGTGGGTGGGACACAGGCCACTCCCTAGATTGCCAAAAATCGACGGGACAATTTTTAATTTTTTTTTTAAAGAAGCTAATATCTGAAATATAGTTACATTTGTAATGAAACAGTCAAATACACGTTCAAATGACAAAGCAAAACTAATACCCAGATATAATTATTTTAAAATACGAAATCTGTGATGAATTGGCCTTTTTGTCGTATTGGCTCCTAGCTCTGGTGCAGCACTCTGGGCGGGACTTACTGGCTATTTCTGAAGAGAGGACTGTTCACCCCAAGTCAGCACCTTGAGTTAGGACTAGGGTGTGTCTTGTAAGGTGGTGGGTGGGACACAGGCCACTCCCTAGATTGCCTAAAATCGACGGGACAATTCTTTTTTTTAATAAAAGAAGCTAATATCTGAAATATAGTTACATTTGTAATGAAACAATGTCAAATACATGTTCAAATGACAAAGCAAAACTAATACCCAGATATAATTATTTTAAAATACGAAATCTGTGATGAATTGGCCTTTTTGTCGTATTGGCTCCTAGCTCTGGTGCAGCACTCTGGGCGGGACTTACTGCCGTTTTCGGGAGAGATGGCTGTTCACCCCAAGTCAGCACCTTGAGTTAGGACTAGGGTGTGTCTTGTAAGGTGGTGGGTGGGACACAGGCCACTCCCTAGATTGCCTAAAATCGACGGGACAATTTGTTTATTTTTTTAAAGAAGCTAATATCTGAAATATAGTTACATTTGTAATGAAACAATGTCAAATACACGTTCAAATGACAAAGCAAAACTAATACCCAGATATAATTACTTTAAAATACGAAATCTGTGATGAATTGGCCTTTTTGTCTTATTGGCTCCTAGCTCTGGTGCAGCACTCTGGGCGGGACTTACTGGCTATTTCTGAAAAGAGGACTGTTCACCCCAAGTCAGCACCTTGAGTTAGGACTAGGGTGTGTCTTGTAAGGTGGTGGGTGGGACACAGGCCACTCCCTAGATTGCCAAAAATCGACGGGACAATTTTTAATTTTTTTTTTAAAGAAGCTAATATCTGAAATATAGTTACATTTGTAATGAAACAGTCAAATACACGTTCAAATGACAAAGCAAAACTAATACCCAGATATAATTATTTTAAAATACGAAATCTGTGATGAATTGGCCTTTTTGTCGTATTGGCTCCTAGCTCTGGTGCAGCACTCTGGGCGGGACTTACTGGCTATTTCTGAAGAGAGGACTGTTCACCCCAAGTCAGCACCTTGAGTTAGGACTAGGGTGTGTCTTGTAAGGTGGTGGGTGGGACACAGGCCACTCCCTAGATTACCAAAAATCGACGTGACAATTCTTTTTTTTTAATAAAAGAAGCTAATATCTGAAATATAGTTACATTTGTAATGAAACAATGTCAAATACACGTTCAAATGACAAAGCAAAACTAATACCCAGATATAATCATTTTAAAATACGAAATCTGTGATGAATTGGCCTTTTTGTCGTAATGGCTCCTAGCTCTGGTGCAGCACTCTGGGCTGGACTTACTGCCCATTTTGGGAGAGAGGACTGTTCACCCCAAGTCAGCACCTTGAGTTAGGACTAGGGTGTGTCTTGTAAGGTGGTGGGTGGGACACAGGCCACATCCTAGATTGCCTAAAATCGACGGGACAATTTGTTAATTTTTTTAAAGAAGCTAATATCTGAAATATAGTTACATTTGTAATGAAACAGTCAAATACACGTTCAAATGACAAAGCAAAACTAATACCCAGATATAATTATTTTAAAATACGAAATCTGTGATGAATTGGCCTTTTTGTCGTATTGGCTCCTAGCTCTGGTGCAGCACTCTGGGCGGGACTTACTGGCTATTTCTGAAGAGAGGACTGTTCACCCCAAGTCAGCACCTTGAGTTAGGACTAGGGTGTGTCTTGTAAGGTGGTGGGTGGGACACAGGCCACTCCCTAGATTGCCTAAAATCGACGGGACAATTCTTTTTTTTAATAAAAGAAGCTAATATCTGAAATATAGTTACATTTGTAATGAAACAATGTCAAATACATGTTCAAATGACAAAGCAAAACTAATACCCAGATATAATTATTTTAAAATACGAAATCTGTGATGAATTGGCCTTTTTGTCGTATTGGCTCCTAGCTCTGGTGCAGCACTCTGGGCGGGACTTACTGCCCATTTTGGGAGAGAGGACTGTTCACCCCAAGTCAGCACCTTGAGTTAGGACTAGGGTGTGTCCTGTAAGGTGGTGGGTGGGACACAGGCCACACCCTAGATTGCCTAAAATCGACGGGACAATTCTTTTTTTTTAATAAAAGAAGCTAATATCTGAAATATAGTTACATTTGTAATGAAACAATGTCAAATACACGTTCAAATGACAAAGCAAAACTAATACCCAGATATAATCATTTTAAAATACGAAATCTGTGATGAATTGGCCTTTTTGTCGTATTGGCTCCTAGCTCTGGTGCAGCACTCTGGGCGGGACTTACTGGCTATTTCTGAAGAGAGGACTGTTCACCCCAAGTCAGCACCTTGAGTTAGGACTAGGGTGTGTCTTGTAAGGTGGTGGGTGGGACACAGGCCACATCCTAGATTGCCTAAAATCGACGGGACAATTTGTTAATTTTTTTAAAGAAGCTAATATCTGAAATATAGTTACATTTGTAATGAAACAGTCAAATACACGTTCAAATGACAAAGCAAAACTAATACCCAGATATAATTATTTTAAAATACGAAATCTGTGATGAATTGGCCTTTTTGTCGTATTGGCTCCTAGCTCTGGTGCAGCACTCTGGACGGGACTTACTGGCTATTTCTGAAGAGAGGACTGTTCACCCCAAGTCAGTACCTTGAGTTAGGACTAGGGTGTGTCTTGTAAGGTGGTGGGTGGGACACAGGCCACTCCCTAGATTGCCAAAAATCGACGGGACAATTTTTAAATTTTTTTTTAAAGAAGCTAATATCTGAAATATAGTTACATTTGTAATGAAACAGTCAAATACACGTTCAAATGACAAAGTAAAACTAATACCCAGATATCATTATTTTAAAATACGAAATCTGTGATGAATTGGCCTTTTTGTCGTATTGGCTCCTAGCTCTGGTGCAGCACTCTGGGCGGGACTTACTGCCCATTTCGGGAGAGATGGCTGTTCACCCCAAGTCAGCACCTTGAGTTAGGACTAGGGTGTGTCTTGTAAGGTGGTGGGTGGGACACAGGCCACATCCTAGATTGCCTAAAATCGACGGGACAATTTGTTAATTTTTTTAAAGAAGCTAATATCTGAAATATAGTTACATTTGTAATGAAACAGTCAAATACACGTTCAAATGACAAAGCAAAACTAATACCCAGATATAATTATTTTAAAATACGAAATCTGTGATGAATTGGCCTTTTTGTCGTATTGGCTCCTAGCTCTGGTGCAGCACTCTGGGCGGGACTTACTGGCTATTTCTGAAGAGAGGACTGTTCACCCCAAGTCAGCACCTTGAGTTAGGACTAGGGTGTGTCTTGTAAGGTGGTGGGTGGGACACAGGCCACTCCCTAGATTGCCAAAAATCGACGGGACAATTTTAAAAAAATTTTTTAAAGAAGCTAATATCTGAAATATAGTTACATTTGTAATGAAACAGTCAAATACACGTTCAAATGACAAAGCAAAACTAATACCCAGATATAATTATTTTAAAATACGAAATCTGTGATGAACTGGCCTTTTTGTCGTATTGGCTCCTAGCTCTGGTGCAGCACTCTGGGCGGGACTTACTGCCCATTTTGGGAGAGAGGACTGTTCACCCCAAGTCAGCACCTTGAGTTAGGACTAGGGTGTGTCTTGTAAGGTGGTGGGTGGGACACAGGCCACTCCCTAGATTGTCAAAAATCGACGGGACAATTCTTTTTTTTTAATAAAAGAAGCTAAAATCTGAAATATAGTTACATTTGTAATGAAACAATGTCAAATACATGTTCAAATGACAAAGCAAAACTAATACCCCGATATAATTATTTTAGAATACGAAATCTGTGATGAATTGGCCTTTTTGTCGTATTGGCTCCTAGCTCTGGTGCAGCACTTTGGGCGGGACTTACTGCCCATTTTGGGAGAGAGGACGGTTCACCCCAAGTCAGCACCTTGAGTTAGGACTAGGGTGTGTCCTGTAAGGTGGTGGGTGGGACACAGGCCACTCCCTAGATTGCCTAAAATTGACGGGACAATTTTTTTACGTTTTTTTAAAGAAGCTAATATCTGAAATATAGTTACATTTGTAATGAAACAGTCAAATACATGTTCAAATGACAAAGCAAAACTAATACCCCGATATAATTATTTTAGAATACGAAATCTGTGATGAATTGGCCTTTTTGTCGTATTGGCTCCTAGCTCTGGTGCAGCACTCTGGGCGGGACTTACTGCCCATTTTGGGAGAGATGGCTGTTCACCCCAAGTCAGCACCTTGAGTTAGGACTAGGGTGTGTCTTGTAAGGTGGTGGGTGGGACACAGGCCACTCCCTAGATTGCCTAAAATCGACGGGACAATTCTTTTTTTTAATAAAAGAAGCTAATATCTGAAATATAGTTACATTTGTAATGAAACAATGTCAAATACACGTTCAAATGACAAAGCAAAACTAATACCCAGATATAATTACTTTAAAATACGAAATCTGTGATGAATTGGCCTTTTTGTCTTATTGGCTCCTAGCTCTGGTGCAGCACTCTGGGCGGGACTTACTGGCTATTTCTGAAAAGAGGACTGTTCACCCCAAGTCAGCACCTTGAGTTAGGACTAGGGTGTGTCTTGTAAGGTGGTGGGTGGGACACAGGCCACTCCCTAGATTGCCAAAAATCGACGGGACAATTCTTTTTTTTTAATAAAAGAAGCTAATATCTGAAATATAGTTACATTTGTAATGAAACAATGTCAAATACATGTTCAAATGACAAAGCAAAACTAATACCCAGATATAAATATTTTAAAATACGAAATCTGTGATGAATTGGCCTTTTTGTCGTATTGGCTCCTAGCTCTGGTGCAGCACTCTGGGCGGGACTTACTGGCTATTTCTGAAGAGAGGACTGTTCACCCCAAGTCAGCACCTTGAGTTAGGACTAGGGTGTGTCTTGTAAGGTGGTGGGTGGGACACAGGCCACATCCTAGATTGCCTAAAATCGACGGGACAATTTGTTAATTTTTTTAAAGAAGCTAATATCTGAAATATAGTTACATTTGTAATGAAACAGTCAAATACACGTTCAAATGACAAAGCAAAACTAATACCCAGATATAATTATTTTAAAATACGAAATCTGTGATGAATTGGCCTTTTTGTCGTATTGGCTCCTAGCTCTGGTGCAGCACTCTGGGCGGGACTTACTGCCCATTTCGGGAGAGATGGCTGTTCACCCCAAGTCAGCACCTTGAGTTAGGACTAGGGTGTGTCTTGTAAGGTGGTGGGTGGGACACAGGCCACTCCCTAGATTGCCAAAAATCGACGGGACAATTCTTTTTTTTTAATAAAAGAAGCTAATATCTGAAATATAGTTACATTTGTAATGAAACAATGTCAAATACATGTTCAAATGACAAAGCAAAACTAATACCCAGATATAAATATTTTAAAATACGAAATCTGTGATGAATTGGCCTTTTTGTCGTATTGGCTCCTAGCTCTGGTGCAGCACTCTGGGCGGGACTTACTGGCTATTTCTGAAGAGAGGACTGTTCACCCCAAGTCAGCACCTTGAGTTAGGACTAGGGTGTGTCTTGTAAGGTGGTGGGTGGGACACAGGCCACATCCTAGATTGCCTAAAATCGACGGGACAATTTGTTAATTTTTTTAAAGAAGCTAATATCTGAAATATAGTTACATTTGTAATGAAACAGTCAAATACACGTTCAAATGACAAAGCAAAACTAATACCCAGATATAATTATTTTAAAATACGAAATCTGTGATGAACTGGCCTTTTTGTCGTATTGGCTCCTAGCTCTGGTGCAGCACTCTGGGCGGGACTTACTGCCCATTTTGGGAGAGAGGACTGTTCACCCCAAGTCAGCACCTTGAGTTAGGACTAGGGTGTGTCTTGTAAGGTGGTGGGTGGGACACAGGCCACTCCCTAGATTGTCAAAAATCGACGGGACAATTCTTTTTTTTTAATAAAAGAAGCTAAAATCTGAAATATAGTTACATTTGTAATGAAACAATGTCAAATACATGTTCAAATGACAAAGCAAAACTAATACCCAGATATAATTATTTTAAAATACGAAATCTGTGATGAATTGGCCTTTTTGTCGTATTGGCTCCTAGCTCTGGTGCAGCACTTTGGGCGGGACTTACTGCCCATTTTGGGAGAGAGGACGGTTCACCCCAAGTCAGCACCTTGAGTTAGGACTAGGGTGTGTCCTGTAAGGTGGTGGGTGGGACACAGGCCACTCCCTAGATTGCCTAAAATTGACGGGACAATTTTTTTACGTTTTTTTAAAGAAGCTAATATCTGAAATATAGTTACATTTGTAATGAAACAGTCAAATACACGTTCAAATGACAAAGCAAAACTAATACCCAGATATAAATATTTTAAAATACGAAATCTGTGATGAACTGGCCTTTTTGTCGTATTGGCTCCTAGCTCTGGTGCAGCACTCTGGGCGGGACTTACTGCCCATTTTGGGAGAGATGGCTGTTCACCCCAAGTCAGCACCTTGAGTTAGGACTAGGGTGTGTCTTGTAAGGTGGTGGGTGGGACACAGGCCACTCCCTAGATTGCCTAAAATCGACGGGACAATTCTTTTTTTTAATAAAAGAAGCTAATATCTGAAATATAGTTACATTTGTAATGAAACAATGTCAAATACACGTTCAAATGACAAAGCAAAACTAATACCCAGATATAATTACTTTAAAATACGAAATCTGTGATGAATTGGCCTTTTTGTCTTATTGGCTCCTAGCTCTGGTGCAGCACTCTGGGCGGGACTTACTGGCTATTTTGGGAGAGAGGACTGTTCACCCCAAGTCAGCACCTTGAGTTAGGACTAGGGTGTGTCTTGTAAGGTGGTGGGTGGGACACAGGCCACATCCTAGATTGCCTAAAATCGACGGGACAATTTGTTAATTTTTTTAAAGAAGCTAATATCTGAAATATAGTTACATTTGTAATGAAACAGTCAAATACACGTTCAAATGACAAAGCAAAACTAATACCCAGATATAATTATTTTAAAATACGAAATCTGTGATGAATTGGCCTTTTTGTCGTATTGGCTCCTAGCTCTGGTGCAGCACTCTGGACGGGACTTACTGCCGTTTTCGGGAGAGAGGACTGTTCACCCCAAGTCAGCACCTTGAGTTAGGACTAGGGTGTGTCTTGTAAGGTGGTGGGTGGGACACAGGCCACTCCCTAGATTGCCTAAAATCGACGGGACAATTCTTTTTTTTAATAAAAGAAGCTAATATCTGAAATATAGTTACATTTGTAATGAAACAATGTCAAATACATGTTCAAATGACAAAGCAAAACTAATACCCAGATATAATTATTTTAAAATACGAAATCTGTGATGAATTGGCCTTTTTGTCGTATTGGCTCCTAGCTCTGGTGCAGCACTCTGGGCGGGACTTACTGGCTATTTCTGAAGAGATGGCTGTTCACCCCAAGTCAGCACCTTGAGTTAGGACTAGGGTGTGTCTTGTAAGGTGGTGGGTGGGACACAGGCCACTCCCTAGATTGCCAAAAATCGACGGGACAATTTAAAAAAAATTTTTTAAAGAAGCTAATATCTGAAATATAGTTACATTTGTAATGAAACAGTCAAATACACGTTCAAATGACAAAGCAAAACTAATACCCAGATATAATTATTTTAAAATACGAAATCTGTGATGAATTGGCCTTTTTGTCGTATTGGCTCCTAGCTCTGGTGCAGCACTCTGGGCGGGACTTACTGCCCATTTTGGGAGAGATGGCTGTTCACCCCAAGTCAGCACCTTGAGTTAGGACTAGGGTGTGTCTTGTAAGGTGGTGGGTGGGACACAGGCCACTCCCTAGATTGCCTAAAATCGACGGGACAATTTGTTTATTTTTTTAAAGAAGCTAATATCTGAAATATAGTTACATTTGTAATGAAACAATGTCAAATACACGTTCAAATGACAAAGCAAAACTAATACCCAGATATAATTACTTTAAAATACGAAATCTGTGATGAATTGGCCTTTGTGTCTTATTGGCTCCTAGCTCTGGTGCAGCACTCTGGGCGGGACTTACTGGCTATTTCTGAAGAGAGGACTGTTCACCCCAAGTCAGCACCTTGAGTTAGGACTAGGGTGTGTCTTGTAAGGTGGTGGGTGGGACACAGGCCACTCCCTAGATTACCAAAAATCGACGTGACAATTCTTTTTTTTTAATAAAAGAAGCTAATATCTGAAATATAGTTACATTTGTAATGAAACAATGTCAAATACACGTTCAAATGACAAAGCAAAACTAATACCCAGATATAATCATTTTAAAATACGAAATCTGTGATGAATTGGCCTTTTTGTCGTAATGGCTCCTAGCTCTGGTGCAGCACTCTGGGCTGGACTTACTGCCCATTTTGGGAGAGAGGACTGTTCACCCCAAGTCAGCACCTTGAGTTAGGACTAGGGTGTGTCTTGTAAGGTGGTGGGTGGGACACAGGCCACATCCTAGATTGCCTAAAATCGACGGGACAATTTGTTAATTTTTTTAAAGAAGCTAATATCTGAAATATAGTTACATTTGTAATGAAACAGTCAAATACACGTTCAAATGACAAAGCAAAACTAATACCCAGATATAATTATTTTAAAATACGAAATCTGTGATGAATTGGCCTTTTTGTCGTATTGGCTCCTAGCTCTGGTGCAGCACTCTGGACGGGACTTACTGGCTATTTCTGAAGAGAGGACTGTTCACCCCAAGTCAGCACCTTGAGTTAGGACTAGGGTGTGTCTTGTAAGGTGGTGGGTGGGACACAGGCCACTCCCTAGATTGCCAAAAATCGACGGGACAATTTTTTAATTTTTTTTTAAAGAAGCTAATATCTGAAATATAGTTACATTTGTAATGAAACAGTCAAATACACGTTCAAATGACAAAGTAAAACTAATACCCAGATATCATTATTTTAAAATACGAAATCTGTGATGAATTGGCCTTTTTGTCGTATTGGCTCCTAGCTCTGGTGCAGCACTCTGGGCGGGACTTACTGGCTAATTCTGAAGAGATGGCTGTTCACCCCAAGTCAGCACCTTGAGTTAGGACTAGGGTGTGTCTTGTAAGGTGGTGGGTGGGACACAGGCCACATCCTAGATTGCCTAAAATCGACGGGACAATTTGTTAATTTTTTTAAAGAAGCTAATATCTGAAATATAGTTACATTTGTAATGAAACAGTCAAATACACGTTCAAATGACAAAGTAAAACTAATACCCAGATATAATTATTTTAAAATACGAAATCTGTGATGAATTGGCCTTTTTGTCGTATTGGCTCCTAGCTCTGGTGCAGCACTCTGGGCGGGACTTACTGCCGTTTTCGGGAGAGATGGCTGTTCACCCCAAGTCAGCACCTTGAGTTAGGACTAGGGTGTGTCTTGTAAGGTGGTGGGTGGGACACAGGCCACTCCCTAGATTGCCTAAAATCGACGGGACAATTTGTTTATTTTTTTAAAGAAGCTAATATCTGAAATATAGTTACATTTGTAATGAAACAATGTCAAATACACGTTCAAATGACAAAGCAAAACTAATACCCAGATATAATTACTTTAAAATACGAAATCTGTGATGAATTGGCCTTTTTGTCTTATTGGCTCCTAGCTCTGGTGCAGCACTCTGGGCGGGACTTACTGGCTATTTCTGAAAAGAGGACTGTTCACCCCAAGTCAGCACCTTGAGTTAGGACTAGGGTGTGTCTTGTAAGGTGGTGGGTGGGACACAGGCCACTCCCTAGATTGCCAAAAATCGACGGGACAATTTTTAATTTTTTTTTTAAAGAAGCTAATATCTGAAATATAGTTACATTTGTAATGAAACAGTCAAATACACGTTCAAATGACAAAGCAAAACTAATACCCAGATATAATTATTTTAAAATACGAAATCTGTGATGAATTGGCCTTTTTGTCGTATTGGCTCCTAGCTCTGGTGCAGCACTCTGGGCTGGACTTACTGCCCATTTTGGGAGAGAGGACTGTTCACCCCAAGTCAGCACCTTGAGTTAGGACTAGGGTGTGTCTTGTAAGGTGGTGGGTGGGACACAGGCCACTCCCTAGATTACCAAAAATCGACGTGACAATTCTTTTTTTTTAATAAAAGAAGCTAATATCTGAAATATAGTTACATTTGTAATGAAACAATGTCAAATACACGTTCAAATGACAAAGCAAAACTAATACCCAGATATAATCATTTTAAAATACGAAATCTGTGATGAATTGGCCTTTTTGTCGTAATGGCTCCTAGCTCTGGTGCAGCACTCTGGGCTGGACTTACTGCCCATTTTGGGAGAGAGGACTGTTCACCCCAAGTCAGCACCTTGAGTTAGGACTAGGGTGTGTCTTGTAAGGTGGTGGGTGGGACACAGGCCACATCCTAGATTGCCTAAAATCGACGGGACAATTTGTTAATTTTTTTAAAGAAGCTAATATCTGAAATATAGTTACATTTGTAATGAAACAGTCAAATACACGTTCAAATGACAAAGCAAAACTAATACCCAGATATAATTATTTTAAAATACGAAATCTGTGATGAATTGGCCTTTTTGTCGTATTGGCTCCTAGCTCTGGTGCAGCACTCTGGGCGGGACTTACTGCCGTTTTCGGGAGAGAGGACTGTTCACCCCAAGTCAGCACCTTGAGTTAGGACTAGGGTGTGTCTTGTAAGGTGGTGGGTGGGACACAGGCCACTCCCTAGATTGCCTAAAATCGACGGGACAATTCTTTTTTTTAATAAAAGAAGCTAATATCTGAAATATAGTTACATTTGTAATGAAACAATGTCAAATACATGTTCAAATGACAAAGCAAAACTAATACCCAGATATAATTATTTTAAAATACGAAATCTGTGATGAATTGGCCTTTTTGTCGTATTGGCTCCTAGCTCTGGTGCAGCACTCTGGGCGGGACTTACTGCCCATTTTGGGAGAGAGGACTGTTCACCCCAAGTCAGCACCTTGAGTTAGGACTAGGGTGTGTCCTGTAAGGTGGTGGGTGGGACACAGGCCACACCCTAGATTGCCTAAAATCGACGGGACAATTCTTTTTTTTTAATAAAAGAAGCTAATATCTGAAATATAGTTACATTTGTAATGAAACAATGTCAAATACACGTTCAAATGACAAAGCAAAACTAATACCCAGATATAATCATTTTAAAATACGAAATCTGTGATGAATTGGCCTTTTTGTCGTATTGGCTCCTAGCTCTGGTGCAGCACTCTGGGCGGGACTTACTGGCTATTTCTGAAGAGAGGACTGTTCACCCCAAGTCAGCACCTTGAGTTAGGACTAGGGTGTGTCTTGTAAGGTGGTGGGTGGGACACAGGCCACATCCTAGATTGCCTAAAATCGACGGGACAATTTGTTAATTTTTTTAAAGAAGCTAATATCTGAAATATAGTTACATTTGTAATGAAACAGTCAAATACACGTTCAAATGACAAAGCAAAACTAATACCCAGATATAATTATTTTAAAATACGAAATCTGTGATGAATTGGCCTTTTTGTCGTATTGGCTCCTAGCTCTGGTGCAGCACTCTGGACGGGACTTACTGGCTATTTCTGAAGAGAGGACTGTTCACCCCAAGTCAGTACCTTGAGTTAG
Source organism: Gobio gobio (assembly GCF_949357685.1). NCBI lineage: Eukaryota > Metazoa > Chordata > Actinopteri > Cypriniformes > Gobionidae > Gobio > Gobio gobio. Next base: position 51,285,544 of record NC_137101.1, on the reverse strand, counting down.
GACTAGGGTGTGTCTTGTAAGGTGGTGGGTGGGACACAGGCCACTCCCTAGATTGCCAAAAATCGACGGGACAATTTTTTAATTTTTTTTTAAAGAAGCTAATATCTGAAATATAGTTACATTTGTAATGAAACAGTCAAATACACGTTCAAATGACAAAGTAAAACTAATACCCAGATATCATTATTTTAAAATACGAAATCTGTGATGAATTGGCCTTTTTGTCGTATTGGCTCCTAGCTCTGGTGCAGCACTCTGGGCGGGACTTACTGCCCATTTCGGGAGAGATGACTGTTCACCCCAAGTCAGCACCTTGAGTTAGGACTAGGGTGTGTCTTGTAAGGTGGTGGGTGGGACACAGGCCACTCCCTAGATTGCCAAAAATCGACGGGACAATTCTTTTTTTTTAATAAAAGAAGCTAATATCTGAAATATAGTTACATTTGTAATGAAACAATGTCAAATACATGTTCAAATGACAAAGCAAAACTAATACCCAGATATAAATATTTTAAAATACGAAATCTGTGATGAATTGGCCTTTTTGTCGTATTGGCTCCTAGCTCTGGTGCAGCACTCTGGGCGGGACTTACTGGCTATTTCTGAAGAGATGGCTGTTCACCCCAAGTCAGCACCTTGAGTTAGGACTAGGGTGTGTCTTGTAAGGTGGTGGGTGGGACACAGGCCACATCCTAGATTGCCTAAAATCGACGGGACAATTTGTTAATTTTTTTAAAGAAGCTAATATCTGAAATATAGTTACATTTGTAATGAAACAGTCAAATACACGTTCAAATGACAAAGCAAAACTAATACCCAGATATAATTATTTTAAAATACGAAATCTGTGATGAACTGGCCTTTTTGTCGTATTGGCTCCTAGCTCTGGTGCAGCACTCTGGGCGGGACTTACTGCCCATTTTGGGAGAGAGGACTGTTCACCCCAAGTCAGCACCTTGAGTTAGGACTAGGGTGTGTCTTGTAAGGTGGTGGGTGGGACACAGGCCACTCCCTAGATTGTCAAAAATCGACGGGACAATTCTTTTTTTTTAATAAAAGAAGCTAAAATCTGAAATATAGTTACATTTGTAATGAAACAATGTCAAATACATGTTCAAATGACAAAGCAAAACTAATACCCAGATATAATTATTTTAGAATACGAAATCTGTGATGAATTGGCCTTTTTGTCGTATTGGCTCCTAGCTCTGGTGCAGCACTTTGGGCGGGACTTACTGCCCATTTTGGGAGAGAGGACGGTTCACCCCAAGTCAGCACCTTGAGTTAGGACTAGGGTGTGTCTTGTAAGGTGGTGGGTGGGACACAGGCCACTCCCTAGATTGCCTAAAATTGACGGGACAATTTTTTTACGTTTTTTTAAAGAAGCTAATATCTGAAATATAGTTACATTTGTAATGAAACAGTCAAATACACGTTCAAATGACAAAGCAAAACTAATACCCAGATATAAATATTTTAAAATACGAAATCTGTGATGAATTGGCCTTTTTGTCGTATTGGCTCCTAGCTCTGGTGCAGCACTCTGGGCGGGACTTACTGCCCATTTTGGGAGAGAGGGCTGTTCACCCCAAGTCAGCACCTTGAGTTAGGACTAGGGTGTGTCTTGTAAGGTGGTGGGTGGGACACAGGCCACTCCCTAGATTGCCTAAAATCGACGGGACAATTCTTTTTTTTAATAAAAGAAGCTAATATCTGAAATATAGTTACATTTGTAATGAAACAATGTCAAATACACGTTCAAATGACAAAGCAAAACTAATACCCAGATATAATTACTTTAAAATACGAAATCTGTGATGAATTGGCCTTTTTGTCGTATTGGCTCCTAGCTCTGGTGCAGCACTCTGGGCGGGACTTACTGCCCATTTCGGGAGAGATGGCTGTTCACCCCAAGTCAGCACCTTGAGTTAGGACTAGGGTGTGTCTTGTAAGGTGGTGGGTGGGACACAGGCCACTCCCTAGATTGCCAAAAATCGACGGGACAATTCTTTTTTTTTAATAAAAGAAGCTAATATCTGAAATATAGTTACATTTGTAATGAAACAATGTCAAATACATGTTCAAATGACAAAGCAAAACTAATACCCAGATATAAATATTTTAAAATACGAAATCTGTGATGAATTGGCCTTTTTGTCGTATTGGCTCCTAGCTCTGGTGCAGCACTCTGGGCGGGACTTACTGGCTATTTCTGAAGAGAGGACTGTTCACCCCAAGTCAGCACCTTGAGTTAGGACTAGGGTGTGTCTTGTAAGGTGGTGGGTGGGACACAGGCCACTCCCTAGATTGCCAAAAATCGACGGGACAATTTAAAAAAATTTTTTTAAAGAAGCTAATATCTGAAATATAGTTACATTTGTAATGAAACAGTCAAATACACGTTCAAATGACAAAGCAAAACTAATACCCAGATATAATTATTTTAAAATACGAAATCTGTGATGAACTGGCCTTTTTGTCGTATTGGCTCCTAGCTCTGGTGCAGCACTCTGGGCGGGACTTACTGCCCATTTTGGGAGAGAGGACTGTTCACCCCAAGTCAGCACCTTGAGTTAGGACTAGGGTGTGTCTTGTAAGGTGGTGGGTGGGACACAGGCCACTCCCTAGATTGTCAAAAATCGACGGGACAATTCTTTTTTTTTAATAAAAGAAGCTAAAATCTGAAATATAGTTACATTTGTAATGAAACAATGTCAAATACATGTTCAAATGACAAAGCAAAACTAATACCCAGATATAATTATTTTAAAATACGAAATCTGTGATGAATTGGCCTTTTTGTCGTATTGGCTCCTAGCTCTGGTGCAGCACTTTGGGCGGGACTTACTGCCCATTTTGGGAGAGAGGACGGTTCACCCCAAGTCAGCACCTTGAGTTAGGACTAGGGTGTGTCCTGTAAGGTGGTGGGTGGGACACAGGCCACTCCCTAGATTGCCTAAAATTGACGGGACAATTTTTTTACGTTTTTTTAAAGAAGCTAATATCTGAAATATAGTTACATTTGTAATGAAACAGTCAAATACACGTTCAAATGACAAAGCAAAACTAATACCCAGATATAAATATTTTAAAATACGAAATCTGTGATGAACTGGCCTTTTTGTCGTATTGGCTCCTAGCTCTGGTGCAGCACTCTGGGCGGGACTTACTGCCCATTTTGGGAGAGATGGCTGTTCACCCCAAGTCAGCACCTTGAGTTAGGACTAGGGTGTGTCTTGTAAGGTGGTGGGTGGGACACAGGCCACTCCCTAGATTGCCTAAAATCGACGGGACAATTCTTTTTTTTAATAAAAGAAGCTAATATCTGAAATATAGTTACATTTGTAATGAAACAATGTCAAATACACGTTCAAATGACAAAGCAAAACTAATACCCAGATATAATTACTTTAAAATACGAAATCTGTGATGAATTGGCCTTTTTGTCTTATTGGCTCCTAGCTCTGGTGCAGCACTCTGGGCGGGACTTACTGGCTATTTCTGAAGAGAGGACTGTTCACCCCAAGTCAGCACCTTGAGTTAGGACTAGGGTGTGTCTTGTAAGGTGGTGGGTGGGACACAGGCCACTCCCTAGATTACCAAAAATCGACGTGACAATTCTTTTTTTTTAATAAAAGAAGCTAATATCTGAAATATAGTTACATTTGTAATGAAACAATGTCAAATACACGTTCAAATGACAAAGCAAAACTAATACCCAGATATAATCATTTTAAAATACGAAATCTGTGATGAATTGGCCTTTTTGTCGTATTGGCTCCTAGCTCTGGTGCAGCACTCTGGGCGGGACTTACTGGCTATTTTGGGAGAGAGGACTGTTCACCCCAAGTCAGCACCTTGAGTTAGGACTAGGGTGTGTCTTGTAAGGTGGTGGGTGGGACACAGGCCACATCCTAGATTGCCTAAAATCGACGGGACAATTTGTTAATTTTTTTAAAGAAGCTAATATCTGAAATATAGTTACATTTGTAATGAAACAGTCAAATACACGTTCAAATGACAAAGCAAAACTAATACCCAGATATAATTATTTTAAAATACGAAATCTGTGATGAATTGGCCTTTTTGTCGTATTGGCTCCTAGCTCTGGTGCAGCACTCTGGACGGGACTTACTGCCGTTTTCGGGAGAGAGGACTGTTCACCCCAAGTCAGCACCTTGAGTTAGGACTAGGGTGTGTCTTGTAAGGTGGTGGGTGGGACACAGGCCACTCCCTAGATTGCCTAAAATCGACGGGACAATTCTTTTTTTTAATAAAAGAAGCTAATATCTGAAATATAGTTACATTTGTAATGAAACAATGTCAAATACATGTTCAAATGACAAAGCAAAACTAATACCCAGATATAATTATTTTAAAATACGAAATCTGTGATGAATTGGCCTTTTTGTCGTATTGGCTCCTAGCTCTGGTGCAGCACTCTGGGCGGGACTTACTGGCTATTTCTGAAGAGATGGCTGTTCACCCCAAGTCAGCACCTTGAGTTAGGACTAGGGTGTGTCTTGTAAGGTGGTGGGTGGGACACAGGCCACTCCCTAGATTGCCAAAAATCGACGGGACAATTTTAAAAAAATTTTTTAAAGAAGCTAATATCTGAAATATAGTTACATTTGTAATGAAACAGTCAAATACACGTTCAAATGACAAAGCAAAACTAATACCCAGATATAAATATTTTAAAATACGAAATCTGTGATGAACTGGCCTTTTTGTCGTATTGGCTCCTAGCTCTGGTGCAGCACTCTGGGCGGGACTTACTGCCCATTTTGGGAGAGAGGGCTGTTCACCCCAAGTCAGCACCTTGAGTTAGGACTAGGGTGTGTCTTGTAAGGTGGTGGGTGGGACACAGGCCACTCCCTAGATTGCCTAAAATCGACGGGACAATTCTTTTTTTTAATAAAAGAAGCTAATATCTGAAATATAGTTACATTTGTAATGAAACAATGTCAAATACACGTTCAAATGACAAAGCAAAACTAATACCCAGATATAATTACTTTAAAATACGAAATCTGTGATGAATTGGCCTTTTTGTCGTATTGGCTCCTAGCTCTGGTGCAGCACTCTGGGCGGGACTTACTGCCCATTTCGGGAGAGATGGCTGTTCACCCCAAGTCAGCACCTTGAGTTAGGACTAGGGTGTGTCTTGTAAGGTGGTGGGTGGGACACAGGCCACTCCCTAGATTGCCAAAAATCGACGGGACAATTTTTAATTTTTTTTTTAAAGAAGCTAATATCTGAAATATAGTTACATTTGTAATGAAACAGTCAAATACACGTTCAAATGACAAAGCAAAACTAATACCCAGATATCATTATTTTAAAATACGAAATCTGTGATGAATTGGCCTTTTTGTCGTATTGGCTCCTAGCTCTGGTGCAGCACTCTGGGCGGGACTTACTGCCCATTTCGGGAGAGATGGCTGTTCACCCCAAGTCAGCACCTTGAGTTAGGACTAGGGTGTGTCTTGTAAGGTGGTGGGTGGGACACAGGCCACTCCCTAGATTGCCAAAAATCGACGGGACAATTCTTTTTTTTTAATAAAAGAAGCTAATATCTGAAATATAGTTACATTTGTAATGAAACAATGTCAAATACATGTTCAAATGACAAAGCAAAACTAATACCCAGATATAATTATTTTAAAATACGAAATCTGTGATGAATTGGCCTTTTTGTCGTATTGGCTCCTAGCTCTGGTGCAGCACTCTGGGCGGGACTTACTGGCTATTTCTGAAGAGAGGACTGTTCACCCCAAGTCAGCACCTTGAGTTAGGACTAGGGTGTGTCTTGTAAGGTGGTGGGTGGGACACAGGCCACTCCCTAGATTGCCAAAAATCGACGGGACAATTTAAAAAAATTTTTTTAAAGAAGCTAATATCTGAAATATAGTTACATTTGTAATGAAACAGTCAAATACACGTTCAAATGACAAAGCAAAACTAATACCCAGATATAATTATTTTAAAATACGAAATCTGTGATGAACTGGCCTTTTTGTCGTATTGGCTCCTAGCTCTGGTGCAGCACTCTGGGCGGGACTTACTGCCCATTTTGGGAGAGAGGACTGTTCACCCCAAGTCAGCACCTTGAGTTAGGACTAGGGTGTGTCTTGTAAGGTGGTGGGTGGGACACAGGCCACTCCCTAGATTGTCAAAAATCGACGGGACAATTCTTTTTTTTTAATAAAAGAAGCTAAAATCTGAAATATAGTTACATTTGTAATGAAACAATGTCAAATACATGTTCAAATGACAAAGCAAAACTAATACCCAGATATAATTATTTTAAAATACGAAATCTGTGATGAATTGGCCTTTTTGTCGTATTGGCTCCTAGCTCTGGTGCAGCACTCTGGGCGGGACTTACTGCCCATTTTGGGAGAGAGGACGGTTCACCCCAAGTCAGCACCTTGAGTTAGGACTAGGGTGTGTCCTGTAAGGTGGTGGGTGGGACACAGGCCACTCCCTAGATTGCCTAAAATTGACGGGACAATTTTTTTACGTTTTTTTAAAGAAGCTAATATCTGAAATATAGTTACATTTGTAATGAAACAGTCAAATACACGTTCAAATGACAAAGCAAAACTAATACCCAGATATAAATATTTTAAAATACGAAATCTGTGATGAACTGGCCTTTTTGTCGTATTGGCTCCTAGCTCTGGTGCAGCACTCTGGGCGGGACTTACTGCCCATTTTGGGAGAGATGGCTGTTCACCCCAAGTCAGCACCTTGAGTTAGGACTAGGGTGTGTCTTGTAAGGTGGTGGGTGGGACACAGGCCACTCCCTAGATTGCCTAAAATCGACGGGACAATTCTTTTTTTTAATAAAAGAAGCTAATATCTGAAATATAGTTACATTTGTAATGAAACAATGTCAAATACACGTTCAAATGACAAAGCAAAACTAATACCCAGATATAATTACTTTAAAATACGAAATCTGTGATGAATTGGCCTTTTTGTCTTATTGGCTCCTAGCTCTGGTGCAGCACTCTGGGCGGGACTTACTGGCTATTTCTGAAGAGAGGACTGTTCACCCCAAGTCAGCACCTTGAGTTAGGACTAGGGTGTGTCTTGTAAGGTGGTGGGTGGGACACAGGCCACTCCCTAGATTACCAAAAATCGACGTGACAATTCTTTTTTTTTAATAAAAGAAGCTAATATCTGAAATATAGTTACATTTGTAATGAAACAATGTCAAATACACGTTCAAATGACAAAGCAAAACTAATACCCAGATATAATCATTTTAAAATACGAAATCTGTGATGAATTGGCCTTTTTGTCGTATTGGCTCCTAGCTCTGGTGCAGCACTCTGGGCGGGACTTACTGGCTATTTTGGGAGAGAGGACTGTTCACCCCAAGTCAGCACCTTGAGTTAGGACTAGGGTGTGTCTTGTAAGGTGGTGGGTGGGACACAGGCCACATCCTAGATTGCCTAAAATCGACGGGACAATTTGTTAATTTTTTTAAAGAAGCTAATATCTGAAATATAGTTACATTTGTAATGAAACAGTCAAATACACGTTCAAATGACAAAGCAAAACTAATACCCAGATATAATTATTTTAAAATACGAAATCTGTGATGAATTGGCCTTTTTGTCGTATTGGCTCCTAGCTCTGGTGCAGCACTCTGGACGGGACTTACTGCCGTTTTCGGGAGAGAGGACTGTTCACCCCAAGTCAGCACCTTGAGTTAGGACTAGGGTGTGTCTTGTAAGGTGGTGGGTGGGACACAGGCCACTCCCTAGATTGCCTAAAATCGACGGGACAATTCTTTTTTTTAATAAAAGAAGCTAATATCTGAAATATAGTTACATTTGTAATGAAACAATGTCAAATACATGTTCAAATGACAAAGCAAAACTAATACCCAGATATAATTATTTTAAAATACGAAATCTGTGATGAATTGGCCTTTTTGTCGTATTGGCTCCTAGCTCTGGTGCAGCACTCTGGGCGGGACTTACTGGCTATTTCTGAAGAGATGGCTGTTCACCCCAAGTCAGCACCTTGAGTTAGGACTAGGGTGTGTCTTGTAAGGTGGTGGGTGGGACACAGGCCACTCCCTAGATTGCCAAAAATCGACGGGACAATTTTAAAAATTTTTTTTAAAGAAGCTAATATCTGAAATATAGTTACATTTGTAATGAAACAGTCAAATACACGTTCAAATGACAAAGCAAAACTAATACCCAGATATAATTATTTTAAAATACGAAATCTGTGATGAATTGGCCTTTTTGTCGTATTGGCTCCTAGCTCTGGTGCAGCACTCTGGGCGGGACTTACTGCCCATTTTGGGAGAGATGGCTGTTCACCCCAAGTCAGCACCTTGAGTTAGGACTAGGGTGTGTCTTGTAAGGTGGTGGGTGGGACACAGGCCACTCCCTAGATTGCCTAAAATCGACGGGACAATTTGTTTATTTTTTTAAAGAAGCTAATATCTGAAATATAGTTACATTTGTAATGAAACAATGTCAAATACACGTTCAAATGACAAAGCAAAACTAATACCCAGATATAATTACTTTAAAATACGAAATCTGTGATGAATTGGCCTTTGTGTCTTATTGGCTCCTAGCTCTGGTGCAGCACTCTGGGCGGGACTTACTGGCTATTTCTGAAGAGAGGACTGTTCACCCCAAGTCAGCACCTTGAGTTAGGACTAGGGTGTGTCTTGTAAGGTGGTGGGTGGGACACAGGCCACTCCCTAGATTACCAAAAATCGACGTGACAATTCTTTTTTTTTAATAAAAGAAGCTAATATCTGAAATATAGTTACATTTGTAATGAAACAATGTCAAATACACGTTCAAATGACAAAGCAAAACTAATACCCAGATATAATCATTTTAAAATACGAAATCTGTGATGAATTGGCCTTTTTGTCGTAATGGCTCCTAGCTCTGGTGCAGCACTCTGGGCTGGACTTACTGCCCATTTTGGGAGAGAGGACTGTTCACCCCAAGTCAGCACCTTGAGTTAGGACTAGGGTGTGTCTTGTAAGGTGGTGGGTGGGACACAGGCCACATCCTAGATTGCCTAAAATCGACGGGACAATTTGTTAATTTTTTTAAAGAAGCTAATATCTGAAATATAGTTACATTTGTAATGAAACAGTCAAATACACGTTCAAATGACAAAGCAAAACTAATACCCAGATATAATTATTTTAAAATACGAAATCTGTGATGAATTGGCCTTTTTGTCGTATTGGCTCCTAGCTCTGGTGCAGCACTCTGGGCGGGACTTACTGGCTATTTCTGAAGAGAGGACTGTTCACCCCAAGTCAGCACCTTGAGTTAGGACTAGGGTGTGTCTTGTAAGGTGGTGGGTGGGACACAGGCCACTCCCTAGATTGCCAAAAATCGACGGGACAATTTTTTAATTTTTTTTTAAAGAAGCTAATATCTGAAATATAGTTACATTTGTAATGAAACAGTCAAATACACGTTCAAATGACAAAGTAAAACTAATACCCAGATATCATTATTTTAAAATACGAAATCTGTGATGAATTGGCCTTTTTGTCGTATTGGCTCCTAGCTCTGGTGCAGCACTCTGGGCGGGACTTACTGGCTAATTCTGAAGAGATGGCTGTTCACCCCAAGTCAGCACCTTGAGTTAGGACTAGGGTGTGTCTTGTAAGGTGGTGGGTGGGACACAGGCCACATCCTAGATTGCCTAAAATCGACGGGACAATTTGTTAATTTTTTTAAAGAAGCTAATATCTGAAATATAGTTACATTTGTAATGAAACAGTCAAATACACGTTCAAATGACAAAGCAAAACTAATACCCAGATATAATTATTTTAAAATACGAAATCTGTGATGAATTGGCCTTTTTGTCGTATTGGCTCCTAGCTCTGGTGCAGCACTCTGGGCGGGACTTACTGCCCATTTTGGGAGAGATGGCTGTTCACCCCAAGTCAGCACCTTGAGTTAGGACTAGGGTGTGTCTTGTAAGGTGGTGGGTGGGACACAGGCCACACCCTAGATTGCCTAAAATCGACGTGACAATTCTTTTTTTTTAATAAAAGAAGCTAATATCTGAAATATAGTTACATTTGTAATGAAACAATGTCAAATACACGTTCAAATGACAAAGCAAAACTAATACCCAGATATAATTACTTTAAAATACGAAATCTGTGATGAATTGGCCTTTGTGTCTTATTGGCTCCTAGCTCTGGTGCAGCACTCTGGGCGGGACTTACTGGCTATTTCTGAAGAGAGGACTGTTCACCCCAAGTCAGCACCTTGAGTTAGGACTAGGGTGTGTCTTGTAAGGTGGTGGGTGGGACACAGGCCACATCCTAGATTGCCTAAAATCGACGGGACAATTTGTTAATTTTTTTAAAGAAGCTAATATCTGAAATATAGTTACATTTGTAATGAAACAGTCAAATACACGTTCAAATGACAAAGCAAAACTAATACCCAGATATAATTATTTTAAAATACGAAATCTGTGATGAATTGGCCTTTTTGTCGTATTGGCTCCTAGCTCTGGTGCAGCACTCTGGACGGGACTTACTGCCGTTTTCGGGAGAGAGGACTGTTCACCCCAAGTCAGCACCTTGAGTTAGGACTAGGGTGTGTCTTGTAAGGTGGTGGGTGGGACACAGGCCACTCCCTAGATTGCCTAAAATCGACGGGACAATTCTTTTTTTTAATAAAAGAAGCTAATATCTGAAATATAGTTACATTTGTAATGAAACAATGTCAAATACATGTTCAAATGACAAAGCAAAACTAATACCCAGATATAATTATTTTAAAATACGAAATCTGTGATGAATTGGCCTTTTTGTCGTATTGGCTCCTAGCTCTGGTGCAGCACTCTGGGCGGGACTTACTGGCTATTTCTGAAGAGATGGCTGTTCACCCCAAGTCAGCACCTTGAGTTAGGACTAGGGTGTGTCTTGTAAGGTGGTGGGTGGGACACAGGCCACTCCCTAGATTGCCAAAAATCGACGGGACAATTTTAAAAAAATTTTTTAAAGAAGCTAATATCTGAAATATAGTTACATTTGTAATGAAACAGTCAAATACACGTTCAAATGACAAAGCAAAACTAATACCCAGATATAAATATTTTAAAATACGAAATCTGTGATGAACTGGCCTTTTTGTCGTATTGGCTCCTAGCTCTGGTGCAGCACTCTGGGCGGGACTTACTGCCCATTTTGGGAGAGAGGGCTGTTCACCCCAAGTCAGCACCTTGAGTTAGGACTAGGGTGTGTCTTGTAAGGTGGTGGGTGGGACACAGGCCACTCCCTAGATTGCCTAAAATCGACGGGACAATTCTTTTTTTTAATAAAAGAAGCTAATATCTGAAATATAGTTACATTTGTAATGAAACAATGTCAAATACACGTTCAAATGACAAAGCAAAACTAATACCCAGATATAATTACTTTAAAATACGAAATCTGTGATGAATTGGCCTTTTTGTCGTATTGGCTCCTAGCTCTGGTGCAGCACTCTGGGCGGGACTTACTGCCCATTTCGGGAGAGATGGCTGTTCACCCCAAGTCAGCACCTTGAGTTAGGACTAGGGTGTGTCTTGTAAGGTGGTGGGTGGGACACAGGCCACTCCCTAGATTGCCAAAAATCGACGGGACAATTTTTAATTTTTTTTTTAAAGAAGCTAATATCTGAAATATAGTTACATTTGTAATGAAACAGTCAAATACACGTTCAAATGACAAAGCAAAACTAATACCCAGATATCATTATTTTAAAATACGAAATCTGTGATGAATTGGCCTTTTTGTCGTATTGGCTCCTAGCTCTGGTGCAGCACTCTGGGCGGGACTTACTGCCCATTTCGGGAGAGATGGCTGTTCACCCCAAGTCAGCACCTTGAGTTAGGACTAGGGTGTGTCTTGTAAGGTGGTGGGTGGGACACAGGCCACTCCCTAGATTGCCAAAAATCGACGGGACAATTCTTTTTTTTTAATAAAAGAAGCTAATATCTGAAATATAGTTACATTTGTAATGAAACAATGTCAAATACATGTTCAAATGACAAAGCAAAACTAATACCCAGATATAATTATTTTAAAATACGAAATCTGTGATGAATTGGCCTTTTTGTCGTATTGGCTCCTAGCTCTGGTGCAGCACTCTGGGCGGGACTTACTGGCTATTTCTGAAGAGAGGACTGTTCACCCCAAGTCAGCACCTTGAGTTAGGACTAGGGTGTGTCTTGTAAGGTGGTGGGTGGGACACAGGCCACTCCCTAGATTGCCAAAAATCGACGGGACAATTTAAAAAAATTTTTTTAAAGAAGCTAATATCTGAAATATAGTTACATTTGTAATGAAACAGTCAAATACACGTTCAAATGACAAAGCAAAACTAATACCCAGATATAATTATTTTAAAATACGAAATCTGTGATGAACTGGCCTTTTTGTCGTATTGGCTCCTAGCTCTGGTGCAGCACTCTGGGCGGGACTTACTGCCCATTTTGGGAGAGAGGACTGTTCACCCCAAGTCAGCACCTTGAGTTAGGACTAGGGTGTGTCTTGTAAGGTGGTGGGTGGGACACAGGCCACTCCCTAGATTGTCAAAAATCGACGGGACAATTCTTTTTTTTTAATAAAAGAAGCTAAAATCTGAAATATAGTTACATTTGTAATGAAACAATGTCAAATACATGTTCAAATGACAAAGCAAAACTAATACCCAGATATAATTATTTTAAAATACGAAATCTGTGATGAATTGGCCTTTTTGTCGTATTGGCTCCTAGCTCTGGTGCAGCACTCTGGGCGGGACTTACTGCCCATTTTGGGAGAGAGGACGGTTCACCCCAAGTCAGCACCTTGAGTTAGGACTAGGGTGTGTCCTGTAAGGTGGTGGGTGGGACACAGGCCACTCCCTAGATTGCCTAAAATTGACGGGACAATTTTTTTACGTTTTTTTAAAGAAGCTAATATCTGAAATATAGTTACATTTGTAATGAAACAGTCAAATACACGTTCAAATGACAAAGCAAAACTAATACCCAGATATAAATATTTTAAAATACGAAATCTGTGATGAACTGGCCTTTTTGTCGTATTGGCTCCTAGCTCTGGTGCAGCACTCTGGGCGGGACTTACTGCCCATTTTGGGAGAGATGGCTGTTCACCCCAAGTCAGCACCTTGAGTTAGGACTAGGGTGTGTCTTGTAAGGTGGTGGGTGGGACACAGGCCACTCCCTAGATTGCCTAAAATCGACGGGACAATTCTTTTTTTTAATAAAAGAAGCTAATATCTGAAATATAGTTACATTTGTAATGAAACAATGTCAAATACACGTTCAAATGACAAAGCAAAACTAATACCCAGATATAATTACTTTAAAATACGAAATCTGTGATGAATTGGCCTTTTTGTCTTATTGGCTCCTAGCTCTGGTGCAGCACTCTGGGCGGGACTTACTGGCTATTTCTGAAGAGAGGACTGTTCACCCCAAGTCAGCACCTTGAGTTAGGACTAGGGTGTGTCTTGTAAGGTGGTGGGTGGGACACAGGCCACTCCCTAGATTACCAAAAATCGACGTGACAATTCTTTTTTTTTAATAAAAGAAGCTAATATCTGAAATATAGTTACATTTGTAATGAAACAATGTCAAATACACGTTCAAATGACAAAGCAAAACTAATACCCAGATATAATCATTTTAAAATACGAAATCTGTGATGAATTGGCCTTTTTGTCGTATTGGCTCCTAGCTCTGGTGCAGCACTCTGGGCGGGACTTACTGGCTATTTTGGGAGAGAGGACTGTTCACCCCAAGTCAGCACCTTGAGTTAGGACTAGGGTGTGTCTTGTAAGGTGGTGGGTGGGACACAGGCCACATCCTAGATTGCCTAAAATCGACGGGACAATTTGTTAATTTTTTTAAAGAAGCTAATATCTGAAATATAGTTACATTTGTAATGAAACAGTCAAATACACGTTCAAATGACAAAGCAAAACTAATACCCAGATATAATTATTTTAAAATACGAAATCTGTGATGAATTGGCCTTTTTGTCGTATTGGCTCCTAGCTCTGGTGCAGCACTCTGGACGGGACTTACTGCCGTTTTCGGGAGAGAGGACTGTTCACCCCAAGTCAGCACCTTGAGTTAGGACTAGGGTGTGTCTTGTAAGGTGGTGGGTGGGACACAGGCCACTCCCTAGATTGCCTAAAATCGACGGGACAATTCTTTTTTTTAATAAAAGAAGCTAATATCTGAAATATAGTTACATTTGTAATGAAACAATGTCAAATACATGTTCAAATGACAAAGCAAAACTAATACCCAGATATAATTATTTTAAAATACGAAATCTGTGATGAATTGGCCTTTTTGTCGTATTGGCTCCTAGCTCTGGTGCAGCACTCTGGGCGGGACTTACTGGCTATTTCTGAAGAGATGGCTGTTCACCCCAAGTCAGCACCTTGAGTTAGGACTAGGGTGTGTCTTGTAAGGTGGTGGGTGGGACACAGGCCACTCCCTAGATTGCCAAAAATCGACGGGACAATTTTAAAAATTTTTTTTAAAGAAGCTAATATCTGAAATATAGTTACATTTGTAATGAAACAGTCAAATACACGTTCAAATGACAAAGCAAAACTAATACCCAGATATAATTATTTTAAAATACGAAATCTGTGATGAATTGGCCTTTTTGTCGTATTGGCTCCTAGCTCTGGTGCAGCACTCTGGGCGGGACTTACTGCCCATTTTGGGAGAGATGGCTGTTCACCCCAAGTCAGCACCTTGAGTTAGGACTAGGGTGTGTCTTGTAAGGTGGTGGGTGGGACACAGGCCACTCCCTAGATTGCCTAAAATCGACGGGACAATTTGTTTATTTTTTTAAAGAAGCTAATATCTGAAATATAGTTACATTTGTAATGAAACAATGTCAAATACACGTTCAAATGACAAAGCAAAACTAATACCCAGATATAATTACTTTAAAATACGAAATCTGTGATGAATTGGCCTTTGTGTCTTATTGGCTCCTAG
Source organism: Gobio gobio (assembly GCF_949357685.1). Lineage (NCBI taxonomy): Eukaryota > Metazoa > Chordata > Actinopteri > Cypriniformes > Gobionidae > Gobio > Gobio gobio. The sequence goes on along the minus strand of NC_137101.1, from coordinate 51,270,493 downwards.
CTCTGGTGCAGCACTCTGGGCGGGACTTACTGGCTATTTCTGAAGAGAGGACTGTTCACCCCAAGTCAGCACCTTGAGTTAGGACTAGGGTGTGTCTTGTAAGGTGGTGGGTGGGACACAGGCCACTCCCTAGATTACCAAAAATCGACGTGACAATTCTTTTTTTTTAATAAAAGAAGCTAATATCTGAAATATAGTTACATTTGTAATGAAACAATGTCAAATACACGTTCAAATGACAAAGCAAAACTAATACCCAGATATAATCATTTTAAAATACGAAATCTGTGATGAATTGGCCTTTTTGTCGTAATGGCTCCTAGCTCTGGTGCAGCACTCTGGGCTGGACTTACTGCCCATTTTGGGAGAGAGGACTGTTCACCCCAAGTCAGCACCTTGAGTTAGGACTAGGGTGTGTCTTGTAAGGTGGTGGGTGGGACACAGGCCACATCCTAGATTGCCTAAAATCGACGGGACAATTTGTTAATTTTTTTAAAGAAGCTAATATCTGAAATATAGTTACATTTGTAATGAAACAGTCAAATACACGTTCAAATGACAAAGCAAAACTAATACCCAGATATAATTATTTTAAAATACGAAATCTGTGATGAATTGGCCTTTTTGTCGTATTGGCTCCTAGCTCTGGTGCAGCACTCTGGGCGGGACTTACTGGCTATTTCTGAAGAGAGGACTGTTCACCCCAAGTCAGCACCTTGAGTTAGGACTAGGGTGTGTCTTGTAAGGTGGTGGGTGGGACACAGGCCACTCCCTAGATTGCCAAAAATCGACGGGACAATTTTTTAATTTTTTTTTAAAGAAGCTAATATCTGAAATATAGTTACATTTGTAATGAAACAGTCAAATACACGTTCAAATGACAAAGTAAAACTAATACCCAGATATCATTATTTTAAAATACGAAATCTGTGATGAATTGGCCTTTTTGTCGTATTGGCTCCTAGCTCTGGTGCAGCACTCTGGGCGGGACTTACTGGCTAATTCTGAAGAGATGGCTGTTCACCCCAAGTCAGCACCTTGAGTTAGGACTAGGGTGTGTCTTGTAAGGTGGTGGGTGGGACACAGGCCACATCCTAGATTGCCTAAAATCGACGGGACAATTTGTTAATTTTTTTAAAGAAGCTAATATCTGAAATATAGTTACATTTGTAATGAAACAGTCAAATACACGTTCAAATGACAAAGCAAAACTAATACCCAGATATAATTATTTTAAAATACGAAATCTGTGATGAATTGGCCTTTTTGTCGTATTGGCTCCTAGCTCTGGTGCAGCACTCTGGGCGGGACTTACTGCCCATTTTGGGAGAGATGGCTGTTCACCCCAAGTCAGCACCTTGAGTTAGGACTAGGGTGTGTCTTGTAAGGTGGTGGGTGGGACACAGGCCACACCCTAGATTGCCTAAAATCGACGTGACAATTCTTTTTTTTTAATAAAAGAAGCTAATATCTGAAATATAGTTACATTTGTAATGAAACAATGTCAAATACACGTTCAAATGACAAAGCAAAACTAATACCCAGATATAATTATTTTAAAATACGAAATCTGTGATGAATTGGCCTTTTTGTCGTATTGGCTCCTAGCTCTGGTGCAGCACTCTGGACGGGACTTACTGGCTATTTCTGAAGAGAGGACTGTTCACCCCAAGTCAGTACCTTGAGTTAGGACTAGGGTGTGTCTTGTAAGGTGGTGGGTGGGACACAGGCCACTCCCTAGATTGCCAAAAATCGACGGGACAATTTTTTAATTTTTTTTTAAAGAAGCTAATATCTGAAATATAGTTACATTTGTAATGAAACAGTCAAATACACGTTCAAATGACAAAGTAAAACTAATACCCAGATATCATTATTTTAAAATACGAAATCTGTGATGAATTGGCCTTTTTGTCGTATTGGCTCCTAGCTCTGGTGCAGCACTCTGGGCGGGACTTACTGGCTAATTCTGAAGAGATGGCTGTTCACCCCAAGTCAGCACCTTGAGTTAGGACTAGGGTGTGTCTTGTAAGGTGGTGGGTGGGACACAGGCCACTCCCTAGATTGCCTAAAATCGACGGGACAATTATTATTATTATTTTTTTTAAAGAAGCTAATATCTGAAATATAGTTACATTTGTAATGAAACAATGTCAAATACACGTTCAAATGACAAAGCAAAACTAATACCCAGATATAATTATTTTAAAATACGAAATCTGTGATGAATTGGCCTTTTTGTCGTATTGGCTCCTAGCTCTGGTGCAGCACTCTGGGCGGGACTTACTGGCTAATTCTGAAGAGATGGCTGTTCACCCCAAGTCAGCACCTTGAGTTAGGACTAGGGTGTGTCTTGTAAGGTGGTGGGTGGGACACAGGCCACATCCTAGATTGCCTAAAATCGACGGGACAATTTGTTAATTTTTTTAAAGAAGCTAATATCTGAAATATAGTTACATTTGTAATGAAACAGTCAAATACACGTTCAAATGACAAAGCAAAACTAATACCCAGATATAAATATTTTAAAATACGAAATCTGTGATGAATTGGCCTTTTTGGCTGCGTTCACACTGCAGGCTGAAACGACCCAATTCCGATTTTTTTGCCCTTATGCGACCTGTATCTGATCTTTTCATGACAGTCTGAACGACACAGATCCGATTTTTTCAAATGCGACCCAGGCCACTTGGGTATGTGGTCCAAATCCGATACATATCCGATCTTTTGAAATGCGTCTTCAGTCTGAACTGCCAGGTCACATGTATCCGACCCGCACGTCGTTGATACGCGACAAACGTCATCATTGTAACTCCCGTTCCTTACTCCAGTCCAGTGGTGGCGGTAATGCACAAGAAATAGTTGCTAACCGCCAATAAAAGAAGAAGTACGCACCTGTTGCTAGCCAATACACTCCAACTCCAACGCGTTTCTGCACTGTTATGGGCCGCCGCAGACGTGTCTCTTCCCGTGACAAAGTTAGTTGAAGGCGCTCGCAAACATAATTGAAGGTGGATCTGGTCATTCTGAAGTTACTGACGAATTCGGTATCAGTAAAGCCACTCACATCAGTATCCCACCACTCCTGGCTGCGACTCCGCACACACACGTTTCTCTGTACCGACGTTGCTACCACTGCTCCACAAAACGGCCAAAAACCTTGCTCTCCTCCTCTTTTTTAATTTTCTTCTTAACATGAGAAGGTTGTAATGGTGCTGGCTCCGTTGCGAAAATAACTTTAATAAAGCTAAACGAACTCCAATGCTGACACCCATATTTGGCTACTTCCGTAAACAACAAGTGACGTCGTTGACCGTTGAGTACTCTTCTGCGCATGCGGGTCACTTCTGGGTCATTTCACGTTCACACAGGAGATCACAAAAGGTCGCATTTAATTGGAAATGTGAACGGCCTTGCAAAAAAATCGCATTTTTTCAAAAAATCGGAATTGAGCATTAAGCCCTGCAGTGTGAACACAGCCTTTGTCGTATTGGCTCCTAGCTCTGGTGCAGCACTTTGGGCGGGACTTACTGGCTATTTCTGAAGAGAGGACTGTTCACCCCAAGTCAGCACCTTGAGTTAGGACTAGGGTGTGTCTTGTAAGGTGGTGGGTGGGACACAGGCCACATCCTAGATTGCCTAAAATCGACGGGACAATTATTATTTTTTTTAAAGAAGCTAATATCTGAAATATAGTTACATTTGTAATGAAACAATGTCAAATACATGTTCAATTGACAAAGCAAAACTAATACCCAGATATAATTATTTTAAAATACGAAATCTGTGATGAATTGGCCTTTTTGTCGTATTGGCTCCTAGCTCTGGTGCAGCACTTTGGGCGGGACTTACTGCCCATTTTGGGAGAGAGGACGGTTCACCCCAAGTCAGCACCTTGAGTTAGGACTAGGGTGTGTCCTGTAAGGTGGTGGGTGGGACACAGGCCACTCCCTAGATTGCCTAAAATTGACGGGACAATTTTTTTACGTTTTTTTAAAGAAGCTAATATCTGAAATATAGTTACATTTGTAATGAAACAGTCAAATACACGTTCAAATGACAAAGCAAAACTAATACCCAGATATAAATATTTTAAAATACGAAATCTGTGATGAATTGGCCTTTTTGTCGTATTGGCTCCTAGCTCTGGTGCAGCACTCTGGGCTGGACTTACTGCCCATTTTGGGAGAGATGGCTGTTCACCCCAAGTCAGCACCTTGAGTTAGGACTAGGGTGTGTCTTGTAAGGTGGTGGGTGGGACACAGGCCACATCCTAGATTGCCTAAAATCGACGGGACAATTTGTTTATTTTTTTAAAGAAGCTAATATCTGAAATATAGTTACATTTGTAATGAAACAGTCAAATACACGTTCAAATGACAAAGCAAAACTAATACCCAGATATAATTATTTTAAAATACGAAATCTGTGATGAATTGGCCTTTTTGTCGTATTGGCTCCTAGCTCTGGTGCAGCACTCTGGGCGGGACTTACTGCCCATTTTGGGAGAGATGGCTGTTCACCCCTAGTCAGCACCTTGAGTTAGGACTAGGGTGTGTCTTGTAAGGTGGTGGGTGGGACACAGGCCACTCCCTAGATTGCAAAAAATCGACGGGACAATTCTTTTTTTTTTAATAAAAGAAGCTAATATCTGAAATATAGTTACATTTGTAATGAAACAGTCAAATACACGTTCAAATGACAAAGTAAAACTAATACCCAGATATAAATATTTTAAAATACGAAATCTGTGATGAATTGGCCTTTTTGTCGTATTGGCTCCTAGCTCTGGTGCAGCACTCTGGGCGGGACTTACTGCCCATTTTGGGAGAGATGGCTGTTCACCCCAAGTCAGCACCTTGAGTTAGGACTAGGGTGTGTCTTGTAAGGTGGTGGGTGGGACACAGGCCACTCCCTAGATTGCCTAAAATCGACGGGACAATTCTTTTTTTTAATAAAAGAAGCTAATATCTGAAATATAGTTACATTTGTAATGAAACAATGTCAAATACACGTTCAAATGACAAAGCAAAACTAATACCCAGATATAATTACTTTAAAATACGAAATCTGTGATGAATTGGCCTTTTTGTCTTATTGGCTCCTAGCTCTGGTGCAGCACTCTGGGCGGGACTTACTGGCTATTTCTGAAAAGAGGACTGTTCACCCCAAGTCAGCACCTTGAGTTAGGACTAGGGTGTGTCTTGTAAGGTGGTGGGTGGGACACAGGCCACTCCCTAGATTGCCAAAAATCGACGGGACAATTTTTAATTTTTTTTTTAAAGAAGCTAATATCTGAAATATAGTTACATTTGTAATGAAACAGTCAAATACACGTTCAAATGACAAAGCAAAACTAATACCCAGATATAATTATTTTAAAATACGAAATCTGTGATGAATTGGCCTTTTTGTCGTATTGGCTCCTAGCTCTGGTGCAGCACTCTGGGCGGGACTTACTGGCTATTTCTGAAGAGAGGACTGTTCACCCCAAGTCAGCACCTTGAGTTAGGACTAGGGTGTGTCTTGTAAGGTGGTGGGTGGGACACAGGCCACATCCTAGATTGCCTAAAATCGACGGGACAATTTGTTAATTTTTTTAAAGAAGCTAATATCTGAAATATAGTTACATTTGTAATGAAACAGTCAAATACACGTTCAAATGACAAAGCAAAACTAATACCCAGATATAATTATTTTAAAATACGAAATCTGTGATGAATTGGCCTTTTTGTCGTATTGGCTCCTAGCTCTGGTGCAGCACTCTGGACGGGACTTACTGCCGTTTTCGGGAGAGAGGACTGTTCACCCCAAGTCAGCACCTTGAGTTAGGACTAGGGTGTGTCTTGTAAGGTGGTGGGTGGGACACAGGCCACTCCCTAGATTGCCAAAAATCGACGGGACAATTTTAAAAAAATTTTTTAAAGAAGCTAATATCTGAAATATAGTTACATTTGTAATGAAACAGTCAAATACACGTTCAAATGACAAAGCAAAACTAATACCCAGATATAATTATTTTAAAATACGAAATCTGTGATGAATTGGCCTTTTTGTCGTATTGGCTCCTAGCTCTGGTGCAGCACTCTGGGCGGGACTTACTGCCCATTTTGGGAGAGATGGCTGTTCACCCCAAGTCAGCACCTTGAGTTAGGACTAGGGTGTGTCTTGTAAGGTGGTGGGTGGGACACAGGCCACTCCCTAGATTGCCTAAAATCGACGGGACAATTTGTTTATTTTTTTAAAGAAGCTAATATCTGAAATATAGTTACATTTGTAATGAAACAATGTCAAATACACGTTCAAATGACAAAGCAAAACTAATACCCAGATATAATTACTTTAAAATACGAAATCTGTGATGAATTGGCCTTTGTGTCTTATTGGCTCCTAGCTCTGGTGCAGCACTCTGGGCGGGACTTACTGGCTATTTCTGAAGAGAGGACTGTTCACCCCAAGTCAGCACCTTGAGTTAGGACTAGGGTGTGTCTTGTAAGGTGGTGGGTGGGACACAGGCCACACCCTAGATTGCCTAAAATCGACGTGACAATTCTTTTTTTTTAATAAAAGAAGCTAATATCTGAAATATAGTTACATTTGTAATGAAACAATGTCAAATACACGTTCAAATGACAAAGCAAAACTAATACCCAGATATAATCATTTTAAAATACGAAATCTGTGATGAATTGGCCTTTTTGTCGTAATGGCTCCTAGCTCTGGTGCAGCACTCTGGGCGGGACTTACTGCCCATTTTGGGAGAGAGGACTGTTCACCCCAAGTCAGCACCTTGAGTTAGGACTAGGGTGTGTCTTGTAAGGTGGTGGGTGGGACACAGGCCACATCCTAGATTGCCTAAAATCGACGGGACAATTTGTTAATTTTTTTAAAGAAGCTAATATCTGAAATATAGTTACATTTGTAATGAAACAGTCAAATACACGTTCAAATGACAAAGCAAAACTAATACCCAGATATAATTATTTTAAAATACGAAATCTGTGATGAATTGGCCTTTTTGTCGTATTGGCTCCTAGCTCTGGTGCAGCACTCTGGACGGGACTTACTGGCTATTTCTGAAGAGAGGACTGTTCACCCCAAGTCAGTACCTTGAGTTAGGACTAGGGTGTGTCTTGTAAGGTGGTGGGTGGGACACAGGCCACTCCCTAGATTGCCAAAAATCGACGGGACAATTTTTTAATTTTTTTTTAAAGAAGCTAATATCTGAAATATAGTTACATTTGTAATGAAACAGTCAAATACACGTTCAAATGACAAAGTAAAACTAATACCCAGATATCATTATTTTAAAATACGAAATCTGTGATGAATTGGCCTTTTTGTCGTATTGGCTCCTAGCTCTGGTGCAGCACTCTGGGCGGGACTTACTGGCTAATTCTGAAGAGATGGCTGTTCACCCCAAGTCAGCACCTTGAGTTAGGACTAGGGTGTGTCTTGTAAGGTGGTGGGTGGGACACAGGCCACATCCTAGATTGCCTAAAATCGACGGGACAATTTGTTAATTTTTTTAAAGAAGCTAATATCTGAAATATAGTTACATTTGTAATGAAACAGTCAAATACACGTTCAAATGACAAAGCAAAACTAATACCCAGATATAATTATTTTAAAATACGAAATCTGTGATGAATTGGCCTTTTTGTCGTATTGGCTCCTAGCTCTGGTGCAGCACTCTGGGCGGGACTTACTGGCTAATTCTGAAGAGAGGACTGTTCACCCCAAGTCAGCACCTTGAGTTAGGACTAGGGTGTGTCTTGTAAGGTGGTGGGTGGGACACAGGCCACATCCTAGATTGCCTAAAATCGACGGGACAATTTGTTAATTTTTTTAAAGAAGCTAATATCTGAAATATAGTTACATTTGTAATGAAACAGTCAAATACACGTTCAAATGACAAAGCAAAACTAATACCCAGATATAAATATTTTAAAATACGAAATCTGTGATGAATTGGCCTTTTTGGCTGCGTTCACACTGCAGGCTGAAACGACCCAATTCCGATTTTTTTGCCCTTATGCGACCTGTATCTGATCTTTTCATGACAGTCTGAACGACACAGATCCGATTTTTTCAAATGCGACCCAGGCCACTTGGGTATGTGGTCCAAATCCGATACATATCCGATCTTTTGAAATGCGTCTTCAGTCTGAACTGCCAGGTCACATGTATCCGACCCGCACGTCGTTGATACGCGACAAACGTCATCATTGTAACTCCCGTTCCTTACTCCAGTCCAGTGGTGGCGGTAATGCACAAGAAATAGTTGCTAACCGCCAATAAAAGAAGAAGTACGCACCTGTTGCTAGCCAATACACTCCAACTCCAACGCGTTTCTGCACTGTTATGGGCCGCCGCAGACGTGTCTCTTCCCGTGACAAAGTTAGTTGAAGGCGCTCGCAAACATAATTGAAGGTGGATCTGGTCATTCTGAAGTTACTGACGAATTCGGTATCAGTAAAGCCACTCACATCAGTATCCCACCACTCCTGGCTGCGACTCCGCACACACACGTTTCTCTGTACCGACGTTGCTACCACTGCTCCACAAAACGGCCAAAAACCTTGCTCTCCTCCTCTTTTTTAATTTTCTTCTTAACATGAGAAGGTTGTAATGGTGCTGGCTCCGTTGCGAAAATAACTTTAATAAAGCTAAACGAACTCCAATGCTGACACCCATATTTGGCTACTTCCGTAAACAACAAGTGACGTCGTTGACCGTTGAGTACTCTTCTGCGCATGCGGGTCACTTCTGGGTCATTTCACGTTCACACAGGAGATCACAAAAGGTCGCATTTAATTGGAAATGTGAACGGCCTTGCAAAAAAATCGCATTTTTTCAAAAAATCGGAATTGAGCATTAAGCCCTGCAGTGTGAACACAGCCTTTGTCGTATTGGCTCCTAGCTCTGGTGCAGCACTTTGGGCGGGACTTACTGGCTATTTCTGAAGAGAGGACTGTTCACCCCAAGTCAGCACCTTGAGTTAGGACTAGGGTGTGTCTTGTAAGGTGGTGGGTGGGACACAGGCCACATCCTAGATTGCCTAAAATCGACGGGACAATTATTATTTTTTTTAAAGAAGCTAATATCTGAAATATAGTTACATTTGTAAAGAAACAATGTCAAATACATGTTCAATTGACAAAGCAAAACTAATACCCAGATATAATTATTTTAAAATACGAAATCTGTGATGAATTGGCCTTTTTGTCGTATTGGCTCCTAGCTCTGGTGCAGCACTTTGGGCGGGACTTACTGCCCATTTTGGGAGAGAGGACGGTTCACCCCAAGTCAGCACCTTGAGTTAGGACTAGGGTGTGTCCTGTAAGGTGGTGGGTGGGACACAGGCCACTCCCTAGATTGCCTAAAATTGACGGGACAATTTTTTTACGTTTTTTTAAAGAAGCTAATATCTGAAATATAGTTACATTTGTAATGAAACAGTCAAATACACGTTCAAATGACAAAGCAAAACTAATACCCAGATATAAATATTTTAAAATACGAAATCTGTGATGAATTGGCCTTTTTGTCGTATTGGCTCCTAGCTCTGGTGCAGCACTCTGGGCTGGACTTACTGCCCATTTTGGGAGAGATGGCTGTTCACCCCAAGTCAGCACCTTGAGTTAGGACTAGGGTGTGTCTTGTAAGGTGGTGGGTGGGACACAGGCCACATCCTAGATTGCCTAAAATCGACGGGACAATTTGTTTATTTTTTTAAAGAAGCTAATATCTGAAATATAGTTACATTTGTAATGAAACAGTCAAATACACGTTCAAATGACAAAGCAAAACTAATACCCAGATATAATTATTTTAAAATACGAAATCTGTGATGAATTGGCCTTTTTGTCGTATTGGCTCCTAGCTCTGGTGCAGCACTCTGGGCTGGACTTACTGCCCATTTTGGGAGAGAGGACTGTTCACCCCAAGTCAGCACCTTGAGTTAGGACTAGGGTGTGTCTTGTAAGGTGGTGGGTGGGACACAGGCCACATCCTAGATTGCCTAAAATCGACGGGACAATTTGTTTATTTTTTTAAAGAAGCTAATATCTGAAATATAGTTACATTTGTAATGAAACAGTCAAATACACGTTCAAATGACAAAGCAAAACTAATACCCAGATATAATTATTTTAAAATACGAAATCTGTGATGAATTGGCCTTTTTGTCGTATTGGCTCCTAGCTCTGGTGCAGCACTCTGGGCGGGACTTACTGCCCATTTTGGGAGAGATGGCTGTTCACCCCAAGTCAGCACCTTGAGTTAGGACTAGGGTGTGTCTTGTAAGGTGGTGGGTGGGACACAGGCCACTCCCTAGATTGCAAAAAATCGACGGGACAATTCTTTTTTTTTTAATAAAAGAAGCTAATATCTGAAATATAGTTACATTTGTAATGAAACAGTCAAATACACGTTCAAATGACAAAGTAAAACTAATACCCAGATATAAATATTTTAAAATACGAAATCTGTGATGAATTGGCCTTTTTGTCGTATTGGCTCCTAGCTCTGGTGCAGCACTCTGGGCGGGACTTACTGCCCATTTTGGGAGAGATGGCTGTTCACCCCAAGTCAGCACCTTGAGTTAGGACTAGGGTGTGTCTTGTAAGGTGGTGGGTGGGACACAGGCCACTCCCTAGATTGCCTAAAATCGACGGGACAATTCTTTTTTTTAATAAAAGAAGCTAATATCTGAAATATAGTTACATTTGTAATGAAACAATGTCAAATACACGTTCAAATGACAAAGCAAAACTAATACCCAGATATAATTACTTTAAAATACGAAATCTGTGATGAATTGGCCTTTTTGTCTTATTGGCTCCTAGCTCTGGTGCAGCACTCTGGGCGGGACTTACTGGCTATTTCTGAAAAGAGGACTGTTCACCCCAAGTCAGCACCTTGAGTTAGGACTAGGGTGTGTCTTGTAAGGTGGTGGGTGGGACACAGGCCACATCCTAGATTGCCTAAAATCGACGGGACAATTATTATTTTTTTTAAAGAAGCTAATATCTGAAATATAGTTACATTTGTAATGAAACAATGTCAAATACATGTTCAATTGACAAAGCAAAACTAATACCCAGATATAATTATTTTAAAATACGAAATCTGTGATGAATTGGCCTTTTTGTCGTATTGGCTCCTAGCTCTGGTGCAGCACTTTGGGCGGGACTTACTGCCCATTTTGGGAGAGAGGACGGTTCACCCCAAGTCAGCACCTTGAGTTAGGACTAGGGTGTGTCTTGTAAGGTGGTGGGTGGGACACAGGCCACTCCCTAGATTTCCAAAAATCGACGGGACAATTCTTTTTTTTTAATAAAAGAAGCTAATATCTGAAATAAAGTTACATTTGTAATGAAACAGTCAAATACACGTTCAAATGACAAAGCAAAACTAATACCCAGATATAATTATTTTAAAATACGAAATCTGTGATGAATTGGCCTTTTTGTCGTAATGGCTCCTAGCTCTGGTGCAGCACTCTGGGCTGGACTTACTGCCCATTTTGGGAGAGAGGACTGTTCACCCCAAGTCAGCACCTTGAGTTAGGACTAGGGTGTGTCTTGTAAGGTGGTGGGTGGGACACAGGCCACATCCTAGATTGCCTAAAATCGACGGGACAATTTGTTAATTTTTTTAAAGAAGCTAATATCTGAAATATAGTTACATTTGTAATGAAACAGTCAAATACACGTTCAAATGACAAAGCAAAACTAATACCCAGATATAATTATTTTAAAATACGAAATCTGTGATGAATTGGCCTTTTTGTCGTATTGGCTCCTAGCTCTGGTGCAGCACTCTGGACGGGACTTACTGCCGTTTTCGGGAGAGAGGACTGTTCACCCCAAGTCAGCACCTTGAGTTAGGACTAGGGTGTGTCTTGTAAGGTGGTGGGTGGGACACAGGCCACTCCCTAGATTGCCTAAAATCGACGGGACAATTCTTTTTTTTAATAAAAGAAGCTAATATCTGAAATATAGTTACATTTGTAATGAAACAATGTCAAATACATGTTCAAATGACAAAGCAAAACTAATACCCAGATATAATTATTTTAAAATACGAAATCTGTGATGAATTGGCCTTTTTGTCGTATTGGCTCCTAGCTCTGGTGCAGCACTCTGGGCGGGACTTACTGCCCATTTTGGGAGAGATGACTGTTCACCCCAAGTCAGCACCTTGAGTTAGGACTAGGGTGTGTCTTGTAAGGTGGTGGGTGGGACACAGGCCACATCCTAGATTGCCTAAAATCGACGGGACAATTTGTTAATTTTTTTAAAGAAGCTAATATCTGAAATATAGTTACATTTGTAATGAAACAGTCAAATACACGTTCAAATGACAAAGCAAAACTAATACCCAGATATAATTATTTTAAAATACGAAATCTGTGATGAATTGGCCTTTTTGTCGTATTGGCTCCTAGCTCTGGTGCAGCACTCTGGACGGGACTTACTGCCGTTTTCGGGAGAGAGGACTGTTCACCCCAAGTCAGCACCTTGAGTTAGGACTAGGGTGTGTCTTGTAAGGTGGTGGGTGGGACACAGGCCACTCCCTAGATTACCAAAAATCGACGTGACAATTCTTTTTTTTTAATAAAAGAAGCTAATATCTGAAATATAGTTACATTTGTAATGAAACAATGTCAAATACACGTTCAAATGACAAAGCAAAACTAATACCCAGATATAATCATTTTAAAATACGAAATCTGTGATGAATTGGCCTTTTTGTCGTAATGGCTCCTAGCTCTGGTGCAGCACTCTGGGCTGGACTTACTGCCCATTTTGGGAGAGAGGACTGTTCACCCCAAGTCAGCACCTTGAGTTAGGACTAGGGTGTGTCTTGTAAGGTGGTGGGTGGGACACAGGCCACTCCCTAGATTGCCTAAAATCGACGGGACAATTCTTTTTTTTAATAAAAGAAGCTAATATCTGAAATATAGTTACATTTGTAATGAAACAATGTCAAATACATGTTCAAATGACAAAGCAAAACTAATACCCAGATATAATTATTTTAAAATACGAAATCTGTGATGAATTGGCCTTTTTGTCGTATTGGCTCCTAGCTCTGGTGCAGCACTCTGGGCGGGACTTACTGGCTATTTCTGAAGAGAGGACTGTTCACCCCAAGTCAGCACCTTGAGTTAGGACTAGGGTGTGTCTTGTAAGGTGGTGGGTGGGACACAGGCCACTCCCTAGATTGCCTAAAATCGACGGGACAATTTGTTTATTTTTTTAAAGAAGCTAATATCTGAAATATAGTTACATTTGTAATGAAACAGTCAAATACACGTTCAAATGACAAAGCAAAACTAATACCCAGATATAATTATTTTAAAATACGAAATCTGTGATGAATTGGCCTTTTTGTCGTATTGGCTCCTAGCTCTGGTGCAGCACTCTGGACGGGACTTACTGGCTATTTCTGAAGAGAGGACTGTTCACCCCAAGTCAGCACCTTGAGTTAGGACTAGGGTGTGTCTTGTAAGGTGGTGGGTGGGACACAGGCCACTCCCTAGATTGCCAAAAATCGACGGGACAATTTTTTAATTTTTTTTTAAAGAAGCTAATATCTGAAATATAGTTACATTTGTAATGAAACAGTCAAATACACGTTCAAATGACAAAGTAAAACTAATACCCAGATATCATTATTTTAAAATACGAAATCTGTGATGAATTGGCCTTTTTGTCGTATTGGCTCCTAGCTCTGGTGCAGCACTCTGGGCGGGACTTACTGCCCATTTCGGGAGAGATGGCTGTTCACCCCAAGTCAGCACCTTGAGTTAGGACTAGGGTGTGTCTTGTAAGGTGGTGGGTGGGACACAGGCCACTCCCTAGATTGCCAAAAATCGACGGGACAATTCTTTTTTTTTAATAAAAGAAGCTAATATCTGAAATATAGTTACATTTGTAATGAAACAATGTCAAATACATGTTCAAATGACAAAGCAAAACTAATACCCAGATATAAATATTTTAAAATACGAAATCTGTGATGAATTGGCCTTTTTGTCGTATTGGCTCCTAGCTCTGGTGCAGCACTCTGGGCGGGACTTACTGGCTAATTCTGAAGAGATGGCTGTTCACCCCAAGTCAGCACCTTGAGTTAGGACTAGGGTGTGTCTTGTAAGGTGGTGGGTGGGACACAGGCCACTCCCTAGATTGTCAAAAATCGACGGGACAATTCTTTTTTTTTAATAAAAGAAGCTAAAATCTGAAATATAGTTACATTTGTAATGAAACAATGTCAAATACATGTTCAATTGACAAAGCAAAACTAATACCCAGATATAAATATTTTAAAATACGAAATCTGTGATGAATTGGCCTTTTTGTCGTATTGGCTCCTAGCTCTGGTGCAGCACTCTGGGCGGGACTTACTGGCTATTTCTGAAGAGATGACTGTTCACCCCAAGTCAGCACCTTGAGTTAGGACTAGGGTGTGTCTTGTAAGGTGGTGGGTGGGACACAGGCCACATCCTAGATTGCCTAAAATCGACGGGACAATTATTTTTTTTTTTAAAGAAGCTAATATCTGAAATATAGTTACATTTGTAATGAAACAATGTCAAATACATGTTCAAATGACAAAGCAAAACTAATACCCAGATATAATTATTTTAAAATACGAAATCTGTGATGAATTGGCCTTTTTGTCGTATTGGCTCCTAGCTCTGGTGCAGCACTCTGGGCGGGACTTACTGCCCATTTTGGGAGAGATGGCTGTTCACCCCAAGTCAGCACCTTGAGTTAGGACTAGGGTGTGTCTTGTAAGGTGGTGGGTGGGACACAGGCCACATCCTAGATTGCCTAAAATCGACGGGACAATTTGTTTATTTTTTTAAAGAAGCTAATATCTGAAATATAGTTACATTTGTAATGAAACAGTCAAATACACGTTCAAATGACAAAGTAAAACTAATACCCAGATATAATTATTTTAAAATACGAAATCTGTGATGAATTGGCCTTTTTGTCGTATTGGCTCCTAGCTCTGGTGCAGCACTCTGGGCGGGACTTACTGGCTAATTCTGAAGAGAGGACTGTTCACCCCAAGTCAGCACCTTGAGTTAGGACTAGGTTGTGTCTTGTAAGGTGGTGGGTGGGACACAGGCCACACCCTAGATTGCCTAAAATCGACGGGACAATTTGTTTATTTTTTTAAAGAAGCTAATATCTGAAATATAGTTACATTTGTAATGAAACAGTCAAATACACGTTCAAATGACAAAGCAAAACTAATACCCAGATATAATTATTTTAAAATACGAAATCTGTGATGAATTGGCCTTTTTGTCGTATTGGCTCCTAGCTCTGGTGCAGCACTCTGGGCGGGACTTACTGGCTAATTCTGAAGAGAGGACTGTTCACCCCAAGTCAGCACCTTGAGTTAGGACTAGGGTGTGTCTTGTAAGGTGGTGGGTGGGACACAGGCCACTCCCTAGATTGCCTAAAATCGACGGGACAATTTGTTAATTTTTTTAAAGAAGCTAATATCTGAAATATAGTTACATTTGTAATGAAACAGTCAAATACACGTTCAAATGACAAAGCAAAAGTAATACCCAGATATAAATATTTTAAAATACGAAATCTGTGATGAATTGGCCTTTTTGGCTGCGTTCACACTGCAGGCTGAAACGACCCAATTCCGATTTTTTTGCCCTTATGCGACCTGTATCTGATCTTTTCATGACAGTCTGAACGACACAGATCCGATTTTTTCAAATGCGACCCAGGCCACTTGGGTATGTGGTCCAAATCCGATACATATCCGATCTTTTGAAATGCGTCTTCAGTCTGAACTGCCAGGTCACATGTATCCGACCCGCACGTCGTTGATACGCGACAAACGTCATCATTGTAACTCCCGTTCCTTACTCCAGTCCAGTGGTGGCGGTAATGCACAAGAAATAGTTGCTAACCGCCAATAAAAGAAGAAGTACGCACCTGTTGCTAGCCAATACACTCCAACTCCAACGCGTTTCTGCACTGTTATGGGCCGCCGCAGACGTGTCTCTTCCCGTGACAAAGTTAGTTGAAGGCGCTCGCAAACATAATTGAAGGTGGATCTGGTCATTCTGAAGTTACTGACGAATTCGGTATCAGTAAAGCCACTCACATCAGTATCCCACCACTCCTGGCTGCGACTCCGCACACACACGTTTCTCTGTACCGACGTTGCTACCACTGCTCCACAAAACGGCCAAAAACCTTGCTCTCCTCCTCTTTTTTAATTTTCTTCTTAACATGAGAAGGTTGTAATGGTGCTGGCTCCGTTGCGAAAATAACTTTAATAAAGCTAAACGAACTCCAATGCTGACACCCATATTTGGCTACTTCCGTAAACAACAAGTGACGTCGTTGACCGTTGAGTACTCTTCTGCGCATGCGGGTCACTTCTGGGTCATTTCACGTTCACACAGGAGATCACAAAAGGTCGCATTTAATTGGAAATGTGAACGGCCTTGCAAAAAAATCGCATTTTTTCAAAAAATCGGAATTGAGCATTAAGCCCTGCAGTGTGAACACAGCCTTTGTCGTATTGGCTCCTAGCTCTGGTGCAGCACTTTGGGCGGGACTTACTGGCTATTTCTGAAGAGAGGACTGTTCACCCCAAGTCAGCACCTTGAGTTAGGACTAGGGTGTGTCTTGTAAGGTGGTGGGTGGGACACAGGCCACATCCTAGATTGCCTAAAATCGACGGGACAATTATTTTTTTTTTTAAAGAAGCTAATATCTGAAATATAGTTACATTTGTAATGAAACAATGTCAAATACATGTTCAAATGACAAAGCAAAACTAATACCCAGATATAAATATTTTAAAATACGAAATCTGTGATGAATTGGCCTTTTTGTCGTATTGGCTCCTAGCTCTGGTGCAGCACTCTGGGCTGGACTTACTGCCCATTTTGGGAGAGATGGCTGTTCACCCCAAGTCAGCACCTTGAGTTAGGACTAGGGTGTGTCTTGTAAGGTGGTGGGTGGGACACAGGCCACATCCTAGATTGCCTAAAATCGACGGGACAATTTGTTAATTTTTTTAAAGAAGCTAATATCTGAAATATAGTTACATTTGTAATGAAACAGTCAAATACACGTTCAAATGACAAAGCAAAACTAATACCCAGATATAATTATTTTAAAATACGAAATCTGTGATGAATTGGCCTTTTTGTCGTATTGGCTCCTAGCTCTGGTGCAGCACTCTGGGCGGGACTTACTGGCTAATTCTGAAGAGAGGACTGTTCACCCCAAGTCAGCACCTTGAGTTAGGACTAGGGTGTGTCTTGTAAGGTGGTGGGTGGGACACAGGCCACATCCTAGATTGCCTAAAATCGACGGGACAATTTGTTAATTTTTTTAAAGAAGCTAATATCTGAAATATAGTTACATTTGTAATGAAACAGTCAAATACACGTTCAAATGACAAAGCAAAACTAATACCCAGATATAAATATTTTAAAATACGAAATCTGTGATGAATTGGCCTTTTTGGCTGCGTTCACACTGCAGGCTGAAACGACCCAATTCCGATTTTTTTGCCCTTATGCGACCTGTATCTGATCTTTTCATGACAGTCTGAACGACACAGATCCGATTTTTTCAAATGCGACCCAGGCCACTTGGGTATGTGGTCCAAATCCGATACATATCCGATCTTTTGAAATGCGTCTTCAGTCTGAACTGCCAGGTCACATGTATCCGACCCGCACGTCGTTGATACGCGACAAACGTCATCATTGTAACTCCCGTTCCTTACTCCAGTCCAGTGGTGGCGGTAATGCACAAGAAATAGTTGCTAACCGCCAATAAAAGAAGAAGTACGCACCTGTTGCTAGCCAATACACTCCAACTCCAACGCGTTTCTGCACTGTTATGGGCCGCCGCAGACGTGTCTCTTCCCGTGACAAAGTTAGTTGAAGGCGCTCGCAAACATAATTGAAGGTGGATCTGGTCATTCTGAAGTTACTGACGAATTCGGTATCAGTAAAGCCACTCACATCAGTATCCCACCACTCCTGGCTGCGACTCCGCACACACACGTTTCTCTGTACCGACGTTGCTACCACTGCTCCACAAAACGGCCAAAAACCTTGCTCTCCTCCTCTTTTTTAATTTTCTTCTTAACATGAGAAGGTTGTAATGGTGCTGGCTCCGTTGCGAAAATAACTTTAATAAAGCTAAACGAACTCCAATGCTGACACCCATATTTGGCTACTTCCGTAAACAACAAGTGACGTCGTTGACCGTTGAGTACTCTTCTGCGCATGCGGGTCACTTCTGGGTCATTTCACGTTCACACAGGAGATCACAAAAGGTCGCATTTAATTGGAAATGTGAACGGCCTTGCAAAAAAATCGCATTTTTTCAAAAAATCGGAATTGAGCATTAAGCCCTGCAGTGTGAACACAGCCTTTGTCGTATTGGCTCCTAGCTCTGGTGCAGCACTTTGGGCGGGACTTACTGGCTATTTCTGAAGAGAGGACTGTTCACCCCAAGTCAGCACCTTGAGTTAGGACTAGGGTGTGTCTTGTAAGGTGGTGGGTGGGACACAGGCCACATCCTAGATTGCCTAAAATCGACGGGACAATTATTATTTTTTTTAAAGAAGCTAATATCTGAAATATAGTTACATTTGTAAAGAAACAATGTCAAATACATGTTCAATTGACAAAGCAAAACTAATACCCAGATATAATTATTTTAAAATACGAAATCTGTGATGAATTGGCCTTTTTGTCGTATTGGCTCCTAGCTCTGGTGCAGCACTTTGGGCGGGACTTACTGCCCATTTTGGGAGAGAGGACGGTTCACCCCAAGTCAGCACCTTGAGTTAGGACTAGGGTGTGTCCTGTAAGGTGGTGGGTGGGACACAGGCCACTCCCTAGATTGCCTAAAATTGACGGGACAATTTTTTTACGTTTTTTTAAAGAAGCTAATATCTGAAATATAGTTACATTTGTAATGAAACAGTCAAATACACGTTCAAATGACAAAGCAAAACTAATACCCAGATATAAATATTTTAAAATACGAAATCTGTGATGAATTGGCCTTTTTGTCGTATTGGCTCCTAGCTCTGGTGCAGCACTCTGGGCTGGACTTACTGCCCATTTTGGGAGAGATGGCTGTTCACCCCAAGTCAGCACCTTGAGTTAGGACTAGGGTGTGTCTTGTAAGGTGGTGGGTGGGACACAGGCCACATCCTAGATTGCCTAAAATCGACGGGACAATTTGTTTATTTTTTTAAAGAAGCTAATATCTGAAATATAGTTACATTTGTAATGAAACAGTCAAATACACGTTCAAATGACAAAGCAAAACTAATACCCAGATATAATTATTTTAAAATACGAAATCTGTGATGAATTGGCCTTTTTGTCGTATTGGCTCCTAGCTCTGGTGCAGCACTCTGGGCGGGACTTACTGCCCATTTTGGGAGAGATGGCTGTTCACCCCAAGTCAGCACCTTGAGTTAGGACTAGGGTGTGTCTTGTAAGGTGGTGGGTGGGACACAGGCCACTCCCTAGATTGCAAAAAATCGACGGGACAATTCTTTTTTTTTTAATAAAAGAAGCTAATATCTGAAATATAGTTACATTTGTAATGAAACAGTCAAATACACGTTCAAATGACAAAGTAAAACTAATACCCAGATATAAATATTTTAAAATACGAAATCTGTGATGAATTGGCCTTTTTGTCGTATTGGCTCCTAGCTCTGGTGCAGCACTCTGGGCGGGACTTACTGCCCATTTTGGGAGAGATGGCTGTTCACCCCAAGTCAGCACCTTGAGTTAGGACTAGGGTGTGTCTTGTAAGGTGGTGGGTGGGACACAGGCCACTCCCTAGATTGCCTAAAATCGACGGGACAATTCTTTTTTTTAATAAAAGAAGCTAATATCTGAAATATAGTTACATTTGTAATGAAACAATGTCAAATACACGTTCAAATGACAAAGCAAAACTAATACCCAGATATAATTACTTTAAAATACGAAATCTGTGATGAATTGGCCTTTTTGTCTTATTGGCTCCTAGCTCTGGTGCAGCACTCTGGGCGGGACTTACTGGCTATTTCTGAAAAGAGGACTGTTCACCCCAAGTCAGCACCTTGAGTTAGGACTAGGGTGTGTCTTGTAAGGTGGTGGGTGGGACACAGGCCACATCCTAGATTGCCTAAAATCGACGGGACAATTATTATTTTTTTTAAAGAAGCTAATATCTGAAATATAGTTACATTTGTAATGAAACAATGTCAAATACATGTTCAATTGACAAAGCAAAACTAATACCCAGATATAATTATTTTAAAATACGAAATCTGTGATGAATTGGCCTTTTTGTCGTATTGGCTCCTAGCTCTGGTGCAGCACTTTGGGCGGGACTTACTGCCCATTTTGGGAGAGAGGACGGTTCACCCCAAGTCAGCACCTTGAGTTAGGACTAGGGTGTGTCTTGTAAGGTGGTGGGTGGGACACAGGCCACTCCCTAGATTTCCAAAAATCGACGGGACAATTCTTTTTTTTTAATAAAAGAAGCTAATATCTGAAATAAAGTTACATTTGTAATGAAACAGTCAAATACACGTTCAAATGACAAAGCAAAACTAATACCCAGATATAATTATTTTAAAATACGAAATCTGTGATGAATTGGCCTTTTTGTCGTATTGGCTCCTAGCTCTGGTGCAGCACTCTGGGCGGGACTTACTGGCTATTTCTGAAGAGATGACTGTTCACCCCAAGTCAGCACCTTGAGTTAGGACTAGGGTGTGTCTTGTAAGGTGGTGGGTGGGACACAGGCCACTCCCTAGATTACCAAAAATCGACGTGACAATTCTTTTTTTTTAATAAAAGAAGCTAATATCTGAAATATAGTTACATTTGTAATGAAACAATGTCAAATACACGTTCAAATGACAAAGCAAAACTAATACCCAGATATAATCATTTTAAAATACGAAATCTGTGATGAATTGGCCTTTTTGTCGTAATGGCTCCTAGCTCTGGTGCAGCACTCTGGGCTGGACTTACTGCCCATTTTGGGAGAGAGGACTGTTCACCCCAAGTCAGCACCTTGAGTTAGGACTAGGGTGTGTCTTGTAAGGTGGTGGGTGGGACACAGGCCACATCCTAGTTTGCCTAAAATCGACGGGACAATTTGTTAATTTTTTTAAAGAAGCTAATATCTGAAATATAGTTACATTTGTAATGAAACAGTCAAATACACGTTCAAATGACAAAGCAAAACTAATACCCAGATATAATTATTTTAAAATACGAAATCTGTGATGAATTGGCCTTTTTGTCGTATTGGCTCCTAGCTCTGGTGCAGCACTCTGGACGGGACTTACTGCCGTTTTCGGGAGAGAGGACTGTTCACCCCAAGTCAGCACCTTGAGTTAGGACTAGGGTGTGTCTTGTAAGGTGGTGGGTGGGACACAGGCCACTCCCTAGATTGCCTAAAATCGACGGGACAATTCTTTTTTTTAATAAAAGAAGCTAATATCTGAAATATAGTTACATTTGTAATGAAACAATGTCAAATACATGTTCAAATGACAAAGCAAAACTAATACCCAGATATAATTATTTTAAAATACGAAATCTGTGATGAATTGGCCTTTTTGTCGTATTGGCTCCTAGCTCTGGTGCAGCACTCTGGGCGGGACTTACTGCCCATTTTGGGAGAGATGACTGTTCACCCCAAGTCAGCACCTTGAGTTAGGACTAGGGTGTGTCTTGTAAGGTGGTGGGTGGGACACAGGCCACTCCCTAGATTACCAAAAATCGACGTGACAATTCTTTTTTTTTAATAAAAGAAGCTAATATCTGAAATATAGTTACATTTGTAATGAAACAATGTCAAATACACGTTCAAATGACAAAGCAAAACTAATACCCAGATATAATTATTTTAAAATACGAAATCTGTGATGAATTGGCCTTTTTGTCGTATTGGCTCCTAGCTCTGGTGCAGCACTCTGGGCGGGACTTACTGGCTATTTCTGAAGAGAGGACTGTTCACCCCAAGTCAGCACCTTGAGTTAGGACTAGGGTGTGTCTTGTAAGGTGGTGGGTGGGACACAGGCCACTCCCTAGATTGCCTAAAATCGACGGGACAATTTGTTTATTTTTTTAAAGAAGCTAATATCTGAAATATAGTTACATTTGTAATGAAACAGTCAAATACACGTTCAAATGACAAAGCAAAACTAATACCCAGATATAATTATTTTAAAATACGAAATCTGTGATGAATTGGCCTTTTTGTCGTATTGGCTCCTAGCTCTGGTGCAGCACTCTGGGCGGGACTTACTGGCTATTTCTGAAGAGAGGACTGTTCACCCCAAGTCAGCACCTTGAGTTAGGACTAGGGTGTGTCTTGTAAGGTGGTGGGTGGGACACAGGCCACTCCCTAGATTGCCAAAAATCGACGGGACAATTTTAAAAAAATTTTTTAAAGAAGCTAATATCTGAAATATAGTTACATTTGTAATGAAACAGTCAAATACACGTTCAAATGACAAAGTAAAACTAATACCCAGATATCATTATTTTAAAATACGAAATCTGTGATGAATTGGCCTTTTTGTCGTATTGGCTCCTAGCTCTGGTGCAGCACTCTGGGCGGGACTTACTGCCCATTTCGGGAGAGATGGCTGTTCACCCCAAGTCAGCACCTTGAGTTAGGACTAGGGTGTGTCTTGTAAGGTGGTGGGTGGGACACAGGCCACTCCCTAGATTGCCAAAAATCGACGGGACAATTCTTTTTTTTTAATAAAAGAAGCTAATATCTGAAATATAGTTACATTTGTAATGAAACAATGTCAAATACATGTTCAAATGACAAAGCAAAACTAATACCCAGATATAAATATTTTAAAATACGAAATCTGTGATGAATTGGCCTTTTTGTCGTATTGGCTCCTAGCTCTGGTGCAGCACTCTGGGCGGGACTTACTGGCTAATTCTGAAGAGATGGCTGTTCACCCCAAGTCAGCACCTTGAGTTAGGACTAGGGTGTGTCTTGTAAGGTGGTGGGTGGGACACAGGCCACTCCCTAGATTGTCAAAAATCGACGGGACAATTCTTTTTTTTTAATAAAAGAAGCTAAAATCTGAAATATAGTTACATTTGTAATGAAACAATGTCAAATACATGTTCAATTGACAAAGCAAAACTAATACCCAGATATAAATATTTTAAAATACGAAATCTGTGATGAATTGGCCTTTTTGTCGTATTGGCTCCTAGCTCTGGTGCAGCACTCTGGGCGGGACTTACTGGCTATTTCTGAAGAGATGACTGTTCACCCCAAGTCAGCACCTTGAGTTAGGACTAGGGTGTGTCTTGTAAGGTGGTGGGTGGGACACAGGCCACATCCTAGATTGCCTAAAATCGACGGGACAATTATTTTTTTTTTTAAAGAAGCTAATATCTGAAATATAGTTACATTTGTAATGAAACAATGTCAAATACATGTTCAAATGACAAAGCAAAACTAATACCCAGATATAATTATTTTAAAATACGAAATCTGTGATGAATTGGCCTTTTTGTCGTATTGGCTCCTAGCTCTGGTGCAGCACTCTGGGCGGGACTTACTGCCCATTTTGGGAGAGATGGCTGTTCACCCCAAGTCAGCACCTTGAGTTAGGACTAGGGTGTGTCTTGTAAGGTGGTGGGTGGGACACAGGCCACTCCCTAGATTGCCTAAAATCGACGGGACAATTCTTTTTTTTTAATAAAAGAAGCTAAAATCTGAAATATAGTTACATTTGTAATGAAACAATGTCAAATACATGTTCAAATGACAAAGCAAAACTAATACCCAGATATAAATATTTTAAAATACGAAATCTGTGATGAATTGGCCTTTTTGTCGTATTGGCTCCTAGCTCTGGTGCAGCACTCTGGGCGGGACTTACTGCCGTTTTCGGGAGAGATGGCTGTTCACCCCAAGTCAGCACCTTGAGTTAGGACTAGGGTGTGTCTTTTAAGGTGGTGGGTGGGACACAGGCCACTCCCTAGATTGCCAAAAATTGACGGGACAATTTTTTAACATTTTTTTAAAGAAGCTAATATCTGAAATATAGTTACATTTGTAATGAAATAGTCAAATACACGTTCAAATGACAAAGCAAAACTAATACCCAGATATAATTATTTTAAAATATGAAATCTGTGATGAATTGGCCTTTTTGTCGTATTGGCTCCTAGCTCTGGTGCAGCACTCTGGGCGGGACTTACTGCCCATTTTGGGAGAGATGGCTGTTCACCCCAAGTCAGCACCTTGAGTTAGGACTAGGGTGTGTCTTGTAAGGTGGTGGGTGGGACACAGGCCACTCCCTAGATTGCCAAAAATCGACGGGACAATTTAAAAAAAAAAAATTTCAAGAAGCTAATATCTGAAATATAGTTACATTTGTAATGAAACAGTCAAATACATGTTCAAATGACAAAGCAAAATTAATACCCAGATATAATTATTTTAAAATACGAAATCTGTGATGAATTGGCCTTTTTGTCGTATTGGCTCCTAGCTCTGGTGCAGCACTTTGGGCGGGACTTACTGGCTATTTTGGGAGAGAGGACTGTTCACCCCAAGTCAGCACCTTGAGTTAGGACTAGGGTGTGTCTTGTAAGGTGGTGGGTGGGACACAGGCCACTCCCTAGATTGCCTAAAATCGACGGGACAATTTTTAAAAAAAAATTTCAAGAAGCTAATATCTGAAATATAGTTACATTTGTAATGAAACAGTCAAATACACGTTCAAATGACAAAGCAAAACTAATACCCAGATATAAATATTTTAAAATACGAAATCTGTGATGAATTGGCCTTTTTGTCGTATTGGCTCCTAGCTCTGGTGCAGCACTCTGGGCGGGACTTACTGCCCATTTTGGGAGAGAGGACGGTTCACCCCAAGTCAGCACCTTGAGTTAGGACTAGGGTGTGTCTTGTAAGGTGGTGGGTGGGACACAGGCCACACCCTAGATTGCCAAAAATCGACGGGACAATTCTTTTTTTTTAATAAAAGAAGCTAATATCTGAAATATAGTTACATTTGTAATGAAACAGTCAAATACACGTTCAAATGACAAAGCAAAACTAATACCCAGATATAAATATTTTAAAATACGAAATCTGTGATGAATTGGCCTTTTTGTCGTATTGGCTCCTAGCTCTGGTGCAGCACTCTGGGCGGGACTTATTGCCCATTTTGGGAGAGATGACTGTTCACCCCAAGTCAGCACCTTGAGTTAGGACTAGGGTGTGTCTTGTAAGGTGGTGGGTGGGACACAGGCCACTCCCTAGATTGCCTAAAATCGACGGGACAATTTTTAAAAAAAATTTCAAGAAGCTAATATCTGAAATATAGTTACATTTGTAATGAAAAAGTCAAATTCACGTACAAATGACAAAGCAAAACTAATACCCAGATATAATTATTTTAAAATACGAAATCTGTGATGAATTGGCCTTTTTGTCGTATTGGCTCCTAGCTCTGGTGCAGCACTCTGGGCGGGACTTACTGCCGTTTTCGGGAGAGATGGCTGTTCACCCCAAGTCAGCACCTTGAGTTAGGACTAGGGTGTGTCTTGTAAGGTGGTGGGTGGGACACAGGTCACTCCCTAGATTGCCAAAAATTGACGGGACAATTTTTTAACATTTTTTTAAAGAAGCTAATATCTGAAATATAGTTACATTTGTAATGAAATAGTCAAATACACGTTCAAATGACAAAGCAAAACTAATACACAGATATAATTATTTTAAAATATGAAATCTGTGATGAATTGGCCTTTTTGTCGTATTGGCTCCTAGCTCTGGTGCAGCACTCTGGGCGGGACTTACTGCCCATTTTGGGAGAGATGGCTGTTCACCCCAAGTCAGCACCTTGAGTTAGGACTAGGGTGTGTCTTGTAAGGTGGTGGGTGGGACACAGGCCACTCCCTAGATTGCCAAAAATCGACGGGACAATTTAAAAAAAAAAAATTTCAAGAAGCTAATATCTGAAATATAGTTACATTTGTAATGAAACAGTCAAATACACGTTCAAATGACAAAGCAAAACTAATACCCAGATATAATTATTTTAAAATACGAAATCTGTGATGAATTGGCCTTTTTGTCGTATTGGCTCCTAGCTCTGGTGCAGCACTCTGGGCGGGACTTACTGGCTATTTTGGGAGAGATGGCTGTTCACCCCAAGTCAGCACCTTGAGTTAGGACTAGGGTGTGTCCTGTAAGGTGGTGGGTGGGACACAGGCCACTCCCTAGATTGCCAAAAATTGACGGGACAATTCTTTTTTTTTAATAAAAGAAGCTAATATCTGAAATATAGTTACATTTGTAATGAAACAATGTCAAATACACGTTCAAATGACAAAGCAAAACTAATACCCAGATATAATTATTTTAAAATACGAAGTCTGTGATGAATTGGCCTTTTTGTCGTATTGGCTCCTAGCTCTGGTGCAGCACTCTGGGCGGGACTTACTGGCTATTTTGGGAGAGATGACTGTTCACCCCAAGTCAGCACCTTGAGTTAGGACTAGGGTGTGTCTTGTAAGGTGGTGGGTGGGACACAGGCCACTCCCTAGATTGCCTAAAATCGACGGGACAATTCTTTTTTTTAATAAAAGAAGCTAATATCTGAAATATAGTTACATTTGTAATGAAACAATGTCAAATACACGTTCAAATGACAAAGCAAAACTAATACCCAGATATAATTATTTTAAAATACGAAATCTGTGATGAATTGGCCTTTTTGTCGTATTGGCTCCTAGCTCTGGTGCAGCACTTTGGGCGGGACTTACTGGCTATTTTGGGAGAGATGGCTGTTCACCCCAAGTCAGCACCTTGAGTTAGGACTAGGGTGTGTCCTGTAAGGTGGTGGGTGGGACACAGGCCACTCCCTAGATTGCCAAAAATCGACGGGACAATTCTTTTTTTTAATAAAAGAAGCTAATATCTGAAATATAGTTACATTTGTAATGAAACAATGTCAAATACACGTTCAAATGACAAAGCAAAACTAATAACCAGATATAATTATTTTAAAATACGAAATCTGTGATGAATTGGCCTTTTTGTCGTATTGGCTCCTAGCTCTGGTGCAGCACTTTGGGCGGGACTTACTGCCCATTTTGGGAGAGATGACTGTTCACCCCAAGTCAGCACCTTGAGTTAGGACTAGGGTGTGTCTTGTAAGGTGGTGGGTGGGACACAGGCCACTCCCTAGATTGCCAAACATCGACGGGACAATTCTTTTTATTTTTTTAAAGAAGCTAATATCTGAAATATAGTTACATTTGTAATGAAACAATGTCAAATACACGTTCAAATGACAAAGCAAAACTAATACCCAGATATAAATATTTTAAAATACGAAATCTGTGATGAATTGGCCTTTTTGTCGTATTGGCTCCTAGCTCTGGTGCAGCACTCTGGGCGGGACTTACTGGCTATTTTGGGAGAGATGGCTGTTCACCCCAAGTCAGCACCTTGAGTTAGGACTAGGGTGTGTCCTGTAAGGTGGTGGGTGGGACACAGGCCACTCCCTAGATTGCCAAAAATCGACGGGACAATTCTTTTTTTTAATAAAAGAAGCTAATATCTGAAATATAGTTACATTTGTAATGAAACAATGTCAAATACACGTTCAAATGACAAAGCAAAACTAATAACCAGATATAATTATTTTAAAATACGAAATCTGTGATGAATTGGCCTTTTTGTCGTATTGGCTCCTAGCTCTGGTGCAGCACTTTGGGCGGGACTTACTGCCCATTTTGGGAGAGATGACTGTTCACCCCAAGTCAGCACCTTGAGTTAGGACTAGGGTGTGTCTTGTAAGGTGGTGGGTGGGACACAGGCCACTCCCTAGATTGCCTAAAATCGACGGGACAATTTGTTTATTTTTTTAAAGAAGCTAATATCTGAAATATAGTTACATTTGTAATGAAACAGTCAAATACACGTTCAAATGACAAAGCAAAACTAATACCCAGATATAATTATTTTAAAATACGAAATCTGTGATGAATTGGCCTTTTTGTCGTATTGGCTCCTAGCTCTGGTGCAGCACTTTGGGCGGGACTTACTGCCCATTTTGAGAGAGAGGACTGTTCACCCCAAGTCAGCACCTTGAGTTAGGACTAGGGTGTGTCTTGTAAGGTGGTGGGTGGGACACAGGCCACTCCCTAGATTGCCAAAAATCGACGGGACAATTCTTTTTTTTTAATAAAAGAAGCTAATATCTGAAATATAGTTACATTTGTAATGAAACAGTCAAATACACGTTCAAATGACAAAGCAAAACTAATACCCAGATATAATTATTTTAAAATACGAAATCTGTGATGAATTGGCCTTTTTGTCGTATTGGCTCCTAGCTCTGGTGCAGCACTCTGGGCGGGACTTACTGCCCATTTTGGGAGAGAGGACTGTTCACCCCAAGTCAGCACCTTGAGTTAGGACTAGGGTGTGTCTTGTAAGGTGGTGGGTGGGACACAGGCCACTCCCTAGATTGCCTAAAATCGACGGGACAATTCTTTTTATTTTTTTAAAGAAGCTAATATCTGAAATATAGTTACATTTGTAATGAAACAATTTCAAATACACGTTCAAATGACAAAGCAAAACTAATACCCAGATATAATTATTTTAAAATACGAAATCTGTGATGAATTGGCCTTTTTGTCGTATTGGCTCCTAGCTCTGGTGCAGCACTTTGGGCGGGACTTACTGCCCATTTTGGGAGAGAGGACTGTTCACCCCAAGTCAGCACCTTGAGTTAGGACTAGGGTGTGTCTTGTAAGGTGGTGGGTGGGACACAGGCCACTCCCTAGATTGCCTAAAATCGACGGGACAATTTGTTTATTTTTTTAAAGAAGCTAATATCTGAAATATAGTTACATTTGTAATGAAACAGTCAAATACACGTTCAAATGACAAAGCAAAACTAATAACCAGATATAAATATTTTAAAATACGAAATCTGTGATGAATTGGCCTTTTTGTCGTATTGGCTCCTAGCTCTGGTGCAGCACTCTGGGCGGGACTTACTGCCCATTTTGGGAGAGATGACTGTTCACCCCAAGTCAGCACCTTGAGTTAGGACTAGGGTGTGTCTTGTAAGGTGGTGGGTGGGACACAGGCCACTCCCTAGATTGCCAAACATCGACGGGACAATTCTTTTTATTTTTTTAAAGAAGCTAATATCTGAAATATAGTTACATTTGTAATGAAACAATGTCAAATACACGTTCAAATGACAAAGCAAAACTAATACCCAGATATAATTATTTTAAAATACGAAATCTGTGATGAATTGGCCTTTTTGTCGTATTGGCTCCTAGCTCTGGTGCAGCACTTTGGGCGGGACTTACTGCCCATTTTGGGAGAGAGGACTGTTCACCCCAAGTCAGCACCTTGAGTTAGGACTAGGGTGTGTCTTGTAAGGTGGTGGGTGGGACACAGGCCACTCCCTAGATTGCCTAAAATCGATGGGACAATTTTTTAAATTTTTTTTAAAGAAGCTAATATCTGAAATATAGTTACATTTGTAATGAAACAGTCAAATACACGTTCAAATGACAAAGTAAAACTAATACCCAGATATAATTATTTTAAAATACGAAATCTGTGATGAATTGGCCTTTTTGTCGTATTGGCTCCTAGCTCTGGTGCAGCACTCTGGGCGGGACTTACTGGCTATTTCTGAAGAGAGGACTGTTCACCCCAAGTCAGCACCTTGAGTTAGGACTAGGGTGTGTCCTGTAAGGTGGTGGGTGGGACACAGGCCACTCCCTAGATTGCCTAAAATCGACGGGACAATTTGTTTATTTTTTTAAAGAAGCTAATATCTGAAATATAGTTACATTTGTAATGAAACAATGTCAAATACACGTTCAAATGACAAAGCAAAACTAATACCCAGATATAATTATTTTAAAATACCAAATCTGTGATGAATTGGCCTTTTTGTCGTATTGGCTCCTAGCTCTGGTGCAGCACTCTGGGCGGGACTTACTGCCCATTTTGGGAGAGAGGACTGTTCACCCCAAGTCAGCACCTTGAGTTAGGACTAGGGTGTGTCTTGTAAGGTGGTGGGTGGGACACAGGCCACTCCCTAGATTGCCTAAAATCGATGGGACAATTATTACTTTTTTTTTAAAGAAGCTAATATCTGAAATATAGTTACATTTGTAATGAAACAATGTCAAATACACGTTCAAATGACAAAGCAAAACTAATACCCAGATATAAATATTTTAAAATACGAAATCTGTGATGAATTGGCCTTTTTGTCGTATTGGCTCCTAGCTCTGGTGCAGCACTTTGGGCGGGACTTACTGGCTATTTTGGGAGAGAGGACTGTTCACCCCAAGTCAGCACCTTGAGTTAGGACTAGGGTGTGTCCTGTAAGGTGGTGGGTGGGACACAGGCCACTCCCTAGATTGCCAAAAATCGACGGGACAATTCTTTTTTTTTAATAAAAGAAGCTAATATCTGAAATATAGTTACATTTGTAATGAAATAGTCAAATACACGTTCAAATGACAAAGCAAAACTAATACCCAGATATAATTATTTTAAAATACGAAATCTGTGATGAATTGGCCTTTTTGTCGTATTGGCTCCTAGCTCTGGTGCAGCACTCTGGGCGGGACTTACTGGCTATTTCTGAAGAGAGGACTGTTCACCCCAAGTCAGCACCTTGAGTTAGGACTAGGGTGTGTCTTGTAAGGTGGTGGGTGGGACACAGGCCACTCCCTAGATTGCCTAAAATCGACGGGACAATTTGTTTATTTTTTTAAAGAAGCTAATATCTGAAATATAGTTACATTTGTAATGAAATAGTCAAATACACGTTCAAATGACAAAGCAAAACTAATACCCAAATATAATTATTTTAAAATACGAAATTTGTGATGAATTGGCCTTTTTGTCGTATTGGCTCCTAGCTCTGGTGCAGCACTCTGGGCGGGACTTACTGCCCATTTTGGGAGAGAGGACGGTTCACCCCAAGTCAGCACCTTGAGTTAGGACTAGGGTGTGTCTTGTAAGGTGGTGGGTGGGACACAGGCCACTCCCTAGATTGCCAAAAATCGATGGGACAATTCTTTTTTTTTAATAAAAGAAGCTAATATCTGAAATATAGTTACATTTGTAATGAAACAATGTCAAATACATGTTCAAATGACAAAGCAAAACTAATACCCAGATATAATTATTTTAAAATACGATATCTGTGATGAATTGGCCTTTTTGTCGTATTGGTTCCTAGCTCTGGTGCAGCACTTTAGGCGGGACTTACTGCCCATTTTGGGAGAGAGGACTGTTCACCCCAAGTCAGCACCTTGAGTTAGGACTAGGGTGTGTCCTGTAAGGTGGTGGGTGGGACACAGGCCACTCCCTAGATTGCCAAAAATCGACGGGACAATTCTTTTTTTTTAATAAAAGAAGCTAATATCTGAAATATAGTTACATTTGTAATGAAACAGTCAAATACACGTTCAAATTACAAAGCAAAACTAATACCCAGATATAATTATTTTAAAATACGAAATCTGTGATGAATTGGCCTTTTTGTCGTATTGGCTCCTAGCTCTGGTGCAGCACTCTGGGCGGGACTTACTGCCCATTTTGGGAGAGAGGACGGTTCACCCCAAGTCAGCACCTTGAGTTAGGACTAGGGTGTGTCTTGTAAGGTGGTGGGTGGGACACAGGCCACTCCCTAGATTGCCAAAAATCGATGGGACAATTCTTTTTTTTTAATAAAAGAAGCTAATATCTGAAATATAGTTACATTTGTAATGAAACAATGTCAAATACATGTTCAAATGACAAAGCAAAACTAATACCCAGATATAATTATTTTAAAATACGATATCTGTGATGAATTGGCCTTTTTGTCGTATTGGTTCCTAGCTCTGGTGCAGCACTTTAGGCGGGACTTACTGCCCATTTTGGGAGAGATGGCTGTTCACCCCAAGTCAGCACCTTGAGTTAGGACTAGGGTGTGTCTTGTAAGGTGGTGGGTGGGACACAGGCCACTCCCTAGATTGCCAAAAATCGACGGGACAATTCTTTTTTTTTAATAAAAGAAGCTAATATCTGAAATATAGTTACATTTGTAATGAAACAGTCAAATACACGTTCAAATTACAAAGCAAAACTAATACCCAGATATAATTATTTTAAAATACGAAATTTGTGATGAATTGGCCTTTTTGTCGTATTGGCTCCTAGCTCTGGTGCAGCACTCTGGGCGGGACTTACTGCCCATTTTGGGAGAGAGGACTGTTCACCCCAAGTCAGCACCTTGAGTTAGGACTAGGGTGTGTCTTGTAAGGTGGTGGGTGGGACACAGGCCACTCCCTAGATTGCCTAAAATCGATGGGACAATTTTTAAAAAAATTTTTAAAGAAGCTAATATCTGAAATATAGTTACATTTGTAATGAAACAATGTCAAATACACGTTCAAATGACAAAGCAAAACTAATACCCAGATATAATTATTTTAAAATACGAAATCTGTGATGAATTGGCCTTTTTGTCGTATTGGCTCCTAGCTCTGGTGCAGCACTCTGGGCGGGACTTACTGCCCATTTTGGGAGAGAGGACTGTTCACCCCAAGTCAGCACCTTGAGTTAGGACTAGGGTGTGTCTTGTAAGGTGGTGGGTGGGACACAGGCCACTCCCTAGATTGCCTAAAATCGATGGGACAATTATTACTTTTTTTTTAAAGAAGCTAATATCTGAAATATAGTTACATTTCTAATGAAACAGTCAAATACACGTTCAAATGACAAAGCAAAACTAATACCCAGATATAATTATTTTAAAATACGAAATCTGTGATGAATTGGCCTTTTTGTCGTATTGGCTCCTAGCTCTGGTGCAGCACTCTGGGCGGGACTTACTGCCCATTTTGGGAGAGATGACTGTTCACCCCAAGTCAGCACCTTGAGTTAGGACTAGGGTGTGTCTTGTAAGGTGGTGGGTGGGACACAGGCCACTCCCTAGATTGCCTAAAATCGATGGGACAATTATTACTTTTTTTTTAAAGAAGCTAATATCTGAAATATAGTTACATTTGTAATGAAACAATGTCAAATACACGTTCAAATGACAAAGCAAAACTAATACCCAGATATAATTATTTTAAAATACGAAATCTGTGATGAATTGGCCTTTTTGTCGTATTTGCTCCTAGCTCTGGTGCAGCACTTTAGGCGGGACTTACTGCCCATTTCGGGAGAGAGGACTGTTCACCCCAAGTCAGCACCTTGAGTTAGGACTAGGGTGTGTCTTGTAAGGTGGTGGGTGGGACACAGGCCACTCCCTAGATTGCCAAAAATCGATGGGACAATTCTTTTTTTTTAATAAAAGAAGCTAATATCTGAAATATAGTTACATTTGTAATGAAACAGTCAAATACACGTTCAAATGACAAAGCAAAACTAATACCCAGATATAATTATTTTAAAATACGAAATCTGTGATGAATTGGCCTTTTTGTCGTATTGGCTCCTAGCTCTGGTGCAGCACTCTGGGCGGGACTTACTGGCTATTTTGAGAGAGATGGCTGTTCACCCCAAGTCAGCACCTTGAGTTAGGACTAGGGTGTGTCCTGTAAGGTGGTGGGTGGGACACAGGCCACTCCCTAGATTGCCTAAAATCGATGGGACAATTATTACTTTTTTTTAAAGAAGCTAATATCTGAAATATAGTTACATTTGTAATGAAACAATGTCAAATACACGTTCAAATGACAAAGCAAAACTAATACCCAGATATAATTATTTTAAAATACGAAATCTGTGATGAATTGGCCTTTTTGTCGTATTGGCTCCTACCTCTGGTGCAGCACTCTGGGCGGGACTTACTGCCCATTTTGGGAGAGAGGACTGTTCACCCCAAGTCAGCACCTTGAGTTAGGACTAGGGTGTGTCTTGTAAGGTGGTGGGTGGGACACAGGCCACTCCCTAGATTGCCTAAAATCGATGGGACAATTATTACTTTTTTTTAAAGAAGCTAATATCTGAAATATAGTTACATTTGTAATGAAACAATGTCAAATACACGTTCAAATGACAAAGCAAAACTAATACCCAGATATAATTATTTTAAAATACGAAATCTGTGATGAATTGGCCTTTTTGTCGTATTGGCTCCTAGCTCTGGTGCAGCACTCTGGGCGGGACTTACTGGCTATTTTGAGAGAGATGGCTGTTCACCCCAAGTCAGCACCTTGAGTTAGGACTAGGGTGTGTCCTGTAAGGTGGTGGGTGGGACACAGGCCACTCCCTAGATTGCCTAAAATCGATGGGACAATTATTACTTTTTTTTAAAGAAGCTAATATCTGAAATATAGTTACATTTGTAATGAAACAATGTCAAATACACGTTCAAATTACAAAGCAAAACTAATACCCAGATATAATTATTTTAAAATACGAAATCTGTGATGAATTGGCCTTTTTGTCGTATTGGCTCCTAGCTCTGGTGCAGCACTCTGGGCGGGACTTACTGCCCATTTTGGGAGAGATGACTGTTCACCCCAAGTCAGCACCTTGAGTTAGGACTAGGGTGTGTCTTGTAAGGTGGTGGGTGGGACACAGGCCACTCCCTAGATTGCCTAAAATCGATGGGACAATTATTACTTTTTTTTTAAAGAAGCTAATATCTGAAATATAGTTACATTTGTAATGAAACAATGTCAAATACACGTTCAAATGACAAAGCAAAACTAATACCCAGATATAATTATTTTAAAATACGAAATCTGTGATGAATTGGCCTTTTTGTCGTATTTGCTCCTAGCTCTGGTGCAGCACTCTGGGCGGGACTTACTGCCCATTTTGGGAGAGATGACTGTTCACCCCAAGTCAGCACCTTGAGTTAGGACTAGGGTGTGTCCTGTAAGGTGGTGGGTGGGACACAGGCCACTCCCTAGATTGCCTATAATCGATGGAACAATTCTTTTTATTTTTTTAAAGAAGCTAATATCTGAAATATAGTTACATTTGTAATGAAACAGTCAAATACACGTTCAAATGACAAAGCAAAACTAATACCCAGATATAATTATTTTAAAATACGAAATTTGTGATGAATTGGCCTTTTTGTCGTATTGGCTCCTAGCTCTGGTGCAGCACTCTGGGCGGGACTTACTGCCCATTTTGGGAGAGAGGACTGTTCACCCCAAGTCAGCACCTTGAGTTAGGACTAGGGAGTGTCTTGTAAGGTGGTGGGTGGGACACAGGCCACTCCGTAGATTGCCAAAAATCGACGGGACAATTATTATTATTTTTTTTAAAGAAGCTAATATCTGAAATATAGTTACATTTGTAATGAAACAGTCAAATTCACGTTCAAATGACAAAGCAAAACTAATACCCAGATATAATTATTTTAAAATACGAAATCTGTGATGAATTGGCCTTTTTGTCGTATTGGCTCCTAGCTCTGGTGCAGCACTTTGGGCGGGACTTACTGCCCATTTTGGGAGAGAGGACTGTTCACCCCAAGTCAGCACCTTGAGTTAGGACTAGGGTGTGTCTTGTAAGGTGGTGGGTGGGACACAGGCCACTCCCTAGATTGCCAAAAATCGACGGGACAATTCTTTTTTTTTAATAAAAGAAGCTAATATCTGAAATATAGATACATTTGTAATGAAATAGTCAAATACACGTTCAAATGACAAAGCAAAACTAATACCCAGATATAATTATTTTAAAATACGAAATCTGTGATGAATTGGCCTTTTTGTCGTATTGGCTCCTAGCTCTGGTGCAGCACTTTGGGCGGGACTTACTGCCCATTTTGGGAGAGAGGACTGTTCACCCCAAGTCAGCACCTTGAGTTAGGACTAGGGTGTGTCTTGTAAGGTGGTGGGTGGGACACAGGCCACACCCTAGATTGCCAAAAATCGACGGGACAATTCTTTTTTTTTAATAAAAGAAGCTAATATCTGAAATATAGTTACATTTGTAATGAAACAGTCAAATACACGTTCAAATTACAAAGCAAAACTAATACCCAGATATAATTATTTTAAAATACGAAATTTGTGATGAATTGGCCTTTTTGTCGTATTGGCTCCTAGCTCTGGTGCAGCACTCTGGGCGGGACTTACTGCCCATTTTGGGAGAGAGGACTGTTCACCCCAAGTCAGCACCTTGAGTTAGGACTAGGGTGTGTCTTGTAAGGTGGTGGGTGGGACACAGGCCACTCCCTAGATTGCCTAAAATCGATGGGACAATTTTTAAAAAATTTTTTAAAGAAGCTAATATCTGAAATATAGTTACATTTGTAATGAAACAATGTCAAATACACGTTCAAATGACAAAGCAAAACTAATACCCAGATATAATTATTTTAAAATACGAAATCTGTGATGAATTGGCCTTTTTGTCGTATTGGCTCCTAGCTCTGGTGCAGCACTCTGGGCGGGACTTACTGCCCATTTTGGGAGAGAGGACTGTTCACCCCAAGTCAGCACCTTGAGTTAGGACTAGGGTGTGTCTTGTAAGGTGGTGGGTGGGACACAGGCCACTCCCTAGATTGCCTAAAATCGATGGGACAATTATTACTTTTTTTTTAAAGAAGCTAATATCTGAAATATAGTTACATTTCTAATGAAACAGTCAAATACACGTTCAAATGACAAAGCAAAACTAATACCCAGATATAATTATTTTAAAATACGAAATCTGTGATGAATTGGCCTTTTTGTCGTATTGGCTCCTAGCTCTGGTGCAGCACTCTGGGCGGGACTTACTGCCCATTTTGGGAGAGATGACTGTTCACCCCAAGTCAGCACCTTGAGTTAGGACTAGGGTGTGTCTTGTAAGGTGGTGGGTGGGACACAGGCCACTCCCTAGATTGCCTAAAATCGATGGGACAATTATTACTTTTTTTTTAAAGAAGCTAATATCTGAAATATAGTTACATTTGTAATGAAACAATGTCAAATACACGTTCAAATGACAAAGCAAAACTAATACCCAGATATAATTATTTTAAAATACGAAATCTGTGATGAATTGGCCTTTTTGTCGTATTTGCTCCTAGCTCTGGTGCAGCACTTTAGGCGGGACTTACTGCCCATTTCGGGAGAGAGGACTGTTCACCCCAAGTCAGCACCTTGAGTTAGGACTAGGGTGTGTCTTGTAAGGTGGTGGGTGGGACACAGGCCACTCCCTAGATTGCCAAAAATCGATGGGACAATTCTTTTTTTTTAATAAAAGAAGCTAATATCTGAAATATAGTTACATTTGTAATGAAACAGTCAAATACACGTTCAAATGACAAAGCAAAACTAATACCCAGATATAATTATTTTAAAATACGAAATCTGTGATGAATTGGCCTTTTTGTCGTATTGGCTCCTAGCTCTGGTGCAGCACTCTGGGCGGGACTTACTGGCTATTTTGAGAGAGATGGCTGTTCACCCCAAGTCAGCACCTTGAGTTAGGACTAGGGTGTGTCCTGTAAGGTGGTGGGTGGGACACAGGCCACTCCCTAGATTGCCTAAAATCGATGGGACAATTATTACTTTTTTTTAAAGAAGCTAATATCTGAAATATAGTTACATTTGTAATGAAACAATGTCAAATACACGTTCAAATGACAAAGCAAAACTAATACCCAGATATAATTATTTTAAAATACGAAATCTGTGATGAATTGGCCTTTTTGTCGTATTGGCTCCTACCTCTGGTGCAGCACTCTGGGCGGGACTTACTGCCCATTTTGGGAGAGAGGACTGTTCACCCCAAGTCAGCACCTTGAGTTAGGACTAGGGTGTGTCTTGTAAGGTGGTGGGTGGGACACAGGCCACTCCCTAGATTGCCTAAAATCGATGGGACAATTATTACTTTTTTTTAAAGAAGCTAATATCTGAAATATAGTTACATTTGTAATGAAACAATGTCAAATACACGTTCAAATGACAAAGCAAAACTAATACCCAGATATAATTATTTTAAAATACGAAATCTGTGATGAATTGGCCTTTTTGTCGTATTTGCTCCTAGCTCTGGTGCAGCACTCTGGGCGGGACTTACTGCCCATTTTGGGAGAGAGGACTGTTCACCCCAAGTCAGCACCTTGAGTTAGGACTAGGGAGTGTCTTGTAAGGTGGTGGGTGGGACACAGGCCACTCCGTAGATTGCCAAAAATCGACGGGACAATTATTATTATTTTTTTTAAAGAAGCTAATATCTGAAATATAGTTACATTTGTAATGAAACAGTCAAATTCACGTTCAAATGACAAAGCAAAACTAATACCCAGATATAATTATTTTAAAATACGAAATCTGTGATGAATTGGCCTTTTTGTCGTATTGGCTCCTAGCTCTGGTGCAGCACTTTGGGCGGGACTTACTGCCCATTTTGGGAGAGAGGACTGTTCACCCCAAGTCAGCACCTTGAGTTAGGACTAGGGTGTGTCTTGTAAGGTGGTGGGTGGGACACAGGCCACTCCCTAGATTGCCAAAAATTGACGGGACAATTTTTTAAAATTTTTTTAAAGAAGCTAATATCTGAAATATAGTTACATTTGTAATGAAATAGTCAAATACACGTTCAAATGACAAAGCCAAACTAATACCCAGATATAATTATTTTAAAATACGAAATCTGTGATGAATTGGCCTTTTTGTCGTATTGGCTCCTAGCTCTGGTGCAGCACGTTGGGCGGGACTTACTGCCCATTTTGGGAGAGAGGACTGTTCACCCCAAGTCAGCACCTTGAGTTAGGACTAGGGTGTGTCCTGTAAGGTGGTGGGTGGGACACAGGCCACTCCCTAGATTGCCAAAAATCGACGGGACAATTCTTTTTTTTTAATAAAAGAAGCTAATATCTGAAATATAGATACATTTGTAATGAAATAGTCAAATACACGTTCAAATGACAAAGCAAAACTAATACCCAGATATAATTATTTTAAAATACGAAATCTGTGATGAATTGGCCTTTTTGTCGTATTGGCTCCTAGCTCTGGTGCAGCACTTTGGGCGGGACTTACTGCCCATTTTGGGAGAGAGGACTGTTCACCCCAAGTCAGCACCTTGAGTTAGGACTAGGGTGTGTCTTGTAAGGTGGTGGGTGGGACACAGGCCACACCCTAGATTGCCTAAAATCGACGGGACAATTCTTTTTTTTAATAAAAGAAGCTAATATCTGAAATATAGTTACATTTGTAATGAAATAGTCAAATACACGTTCAAATGACAAAGCAAAACTAATACCCAGATATAATTATTTTAAAATACGAAATTTGTGATGAATTGGCCTTTTTGTCGTATTGGCTCCTAGCTCTGGTGCAGCACTCTGGGCGGGACTTACTGCCCATTTTGGGAGAGAGGACTGTTCACCCCAAGTCAGCACCTTGAGTTAGGACTAGGGTGTGTCTTGTAAGGTGGTGGGTGGGACACAGGCCACTCCCTAGATTGCCAAAAATCGACGGGACAATTCTTTTTATTTTTTTAAAGAAGCTAATATCTGAAATATAGTTACATTTGTAATGAAACAATGTCAAATACACGTTCAAATGACAAAGCAAAACTAATACCCAGATATAATTATTTTAAAATACGAAATCTGTGATGAATTGGCCTTTTTGTCGTATTGGCTCCTAGCTCTGGTGCAGCACTCTGGGCGGGACTTACTGGCTATTTCTGAAGAGAGGACTGTTCACCCCAAGTCAGCACCTTGAGTTAGGACTAGGGTGTGTCTTGTAAGGTGGTGGGTGGGACACAGGCCACTCCCTAGATTGCCTAAAATCGACGGGACAATTTGTTTATTTTTTTAAAGAAGCTAATATCTGAAATATAGTTACATTTGTAATGAAACAGTCAAATTCACGTTCAAATGACAAAGCAAAACTAATACCCAGATATAATTATTTTAAAATACGAAATCTGTGATGAATTGGCCTTTTTGTCGTATTGGCTCCTAGCTCTGGTGCAGCACTTTGGGCGGGACTTACTGCCCATTTTGGGAGAGATGACTGTTCACCCCAAGTCAGCACCTTGAGTTAGGACTAGGGTGTGTCTTGTAAGGTGGTGGGTGGGACACAGGCCACTCCCTAGATTGCCAAAAATTGACGGGACAATTTTTAAAAAAATTTTTAAAGAAGCTAATATCTGAAATATAGTTACATTTGTAATGAAATAGTCAAATACACGTTCAAATGACAAAGCCAAACTAATACCCAGATATAATTATTTTAAAATACGAAATCTGTGATGAATTGGCCTTTTTGTCGTATTGGCTCCTAGCTCTGGTGCAGCACGTTGGGCGGGACTTACTGCCCATTTTGGGAGAGAGGACTGTTCACCCCAAGTCAGCACCTTGAGTTAGGACTAGGGTGTGTCCTGTAAGGTGGTGGGTGGGACACAGGCCACTCCCTAGATTGCCTAAAATCGACGGGACAATTCTTTTTTTTAATAAAAGAAGCTAATATCTGAAATATAGTTACATTTGTAATGAAACAATGTCAAATACATGTTCAAATGACAAAGCAAAACTAATACCCAGATATAATTATTTTAAAATACGAAATCTGTGATGAATTGGCCTTTTTGTCGTATTGGCTCCTAGCTCTGGTGCAGCACTCTGGGCGGGACTTACTGGCTATTTCTGAAGAGAGGACTGTTCACCCCAAGTCAGCACCTTGAGTTAGGACTAGGGTGTGTCTTGTAAGGTGGTGGGTGGGACACAGGCCACACCCTAGATTGCCTAAAATCGACGGGACAATTCTTTTTTTTAATAAAAGAAGCTAATATCTGAAATATAGTTACATTTGTAATGAAATAGTCAAATACACGTTCAAATGACAAAGCAAAACTAATACCCAAATATAATTATTTTAAAATACGAAATTTGTGATGAATTGGCCTTTTTGTCGTATTGGCTCCTAGCTCTGGTGCAGCACTCTGGGCGGGACTTACTGGCTATTTCTGAAGAGATGACTGTTCACCCCAAGTCAGCACCTTGAGTTAGGACTAGGGTGTGTCTTGTAAGGTGGTGGGTGGGACACAGGCCACTCCCTAGATTGCCAAAAATCGACGGGACAATTATTATTATTTTTTTTTAAAGAAGCTAATATCTGAAATATAGTTACATTTGTAATGAAACAATGTCAAATACACGTTCAAATGACAAAGCAAAACTAATACCCAAATATAATTATTTTAAAATACGAAATCTGTGATGAATTGGCCTTTTTGTCGTATTGGCTCCTAGCTCTGGTGCAGCACTCTGGGCGGGACTTACTGCCCATTTTGGGAGAGAGGACTGTTCACCCCAAGTCAGCACCTTGAGTTAGGACTAGGGTGTGTCTTGTAAGGTGGTGGGTGGGACACAGGCCACTCCCTAGATTGCCAA
Source organism: Gobio gobio (assembly GCF_949357685.1). Classification (NCBI taxonomy): domain Eukaryota; kingdom Metazoa; phylum Chordata; class Actinopteri; order Cypriniformes; family Gobionidae; genus Gobio; species Gobio gobio. The sequence goes on along the minus strand of NC_137101.1, from coordinate 51,229,024 downwards.
AAATCGACGGGACCATTCTTTTTATTTTTTTAAAGAAGCTAATATCTGAAATATAGTTACATTTGTAATGAAACAATGTCAAATACACGTTCAAATGACAAAGCAAAACTAATACCCAGATATAATTATTTTAAAATACGAAATCTGTGATGAATTGGCCTTTTTGTCGTATTGGCTCCTAGCTCTGGTGCAGCAATTTGGGCGGGACTTACTGGCTATTTCTGAAGAGATGACTGTTCACCCCAAGTCAGCACCTTGAGTTAGGACTAGGGTGTGTCCTGTAAGGTGGTGGGTGGGACACAGGCCACTCCCTAGATTGCCAAAAATCGACGGGACAATTCTTTTTTTTAATAAAAGAAGCTAATATCTGAAATATAGTTACATTTGTAATGAAACAATGTCAAATACACGTTCAAATGACAAAGCAAAACTAATACCCAGATATAATTATTTTAAAATACGAAATCTGTGATGAATTGGCCTTTTTGTCGTATTGGCTCCTAGCTCTGGTGCAGCACTCTGGGCGGGACTTATTGCCCATTTTGGGAGAGAGGACTGTTCACCCCAAGTCAGCACCTTGAGTTAGGACTAGGGTGTGTCTTGTAAGGTGGTGGTTGGGACACAGGCCACTCCCTAGAATGCCTAAAATCGACGGGACAATTCTTTTTTTTTAATAAAAGAAGCTAATATCTGAAATATAGATACATTTGTAATGAAATAGTCAAATACACGTTCAAATGACAAAGCAAAACTAATACCCAGATATAATTATTTTAAAATACGAAATCTGTGATGAATTGGCCTTTTTGTCGTATTGGCTCCTAGCTCTGGTGCAGCACTTTGGGCGGGACTTACTGCCCATTTTGGGAGAGAGGACTATTCACCCCAAGTCAGCACCTTGAGTTAGGACTAGGGTGTGTCTTGTAAGGTGGTGGGTGGGACACAGGCCACTCCCTAGATTGCCTAAAATCGACGGGACAATTCTTTTTTTTAATAAAAGAAGCTAATATCTGAAATATAGTTACATTTGTAATGAAACAATGTCAAATACATGTTCAAATGACAAAGCAAAACTAATACCCAGATATAATTATTTTAAAATACGAAATCTGTGATGAATTGGCCTTTTTGTCGTATTGGCTCCTAGCTCTGGTGCAGCACTCTGGGCGGGACTTACTGGCTATTTCTGAAGAGAGGACTGTTCACCCCAAGTCAGCACCTTGAGTTAGGACTAGGGTGTGTCTTGTAAGGTGGTGGGTGGGACACAGGCCACTCCCTAGATTGCCTAAAATCGACGGGACAATTTGTTTATTTTTTTAAAGAAGCTAATATCTGAAATATAGTTACATTTGTAATGAAATAGTCAAATACACGTTCAAATGACAAAGCAAAACTAATACCCAAATATAATTATTTTAAAATACGAAATTTGTGATGAATTGGCCTTTTTGTCGTATTGGCTCCTAGCTCTGGTGCAGCACTCTGGGCGGGACTTACTGCCCATTTTGGGAGAGAGGACGGTTCACCCCAAGTCAGCACCTTGAGTTAGGACTAGGGTGTGTCTTGTAAGGTGGTGGGTGGGACACAGGCCACTCCCTAGATTGCCAAAAATCGATGGGACAATTCTTTTTTTTTAATAAAAGAAGCTAATATCTGAAATATAGTTACATTTGTAATGAAACAATGTCAAATACATGTTCAAATGACAAAGCAAAACTAATACCCAGATATAATTATTTTAAAATACGATATCTGTGATGAATTGGCCTTTTTGTCGTATTGGTTCCTAGCTCTGGTGCAGCACTTTAGGCGGGACTTACTGCCCATTTTGGGAGAGAGGACTGTTCACCCCAAGTCAGCACCTTGAGTTAGGACTAGGGTGTGTCCTGTAAGGTGGTGGGTGGGACACAGGCCACTCCCTAGATTGCCAAAAATCGACGGGACAATTCTTTTTTTTTAATAAAAGAAGCTAATATCTGAAATATAGTTACATTTGTAATGAAACAGTCAAATACACGTTCAAATTACAAAGCAAAACTAATACCCAGATATAATTATTTTAAAATACGAAATCTGTGATGAATTGGCCTTTTTGTCGTATTGGCTCCTAGCTCTGGTGCAGCACTCTGGGCGGGACTTACTGCCCATTTTGGGAGAGAGGACTGTTCACCCCAAGTCAGCACCTTGAGTTAGGACTAGGGTGTGTCTTGTAAGGTGGTGGGTGGGACACAGGCCACTCCCTAGATTGCCTAAAATCGACGGGACAATTTGTTTATTTTTTTAAAGAAGCTAATATCTGAAATATAGTTACATTTGTAATGAAACAGTCAAATACACGTTCAAATGACAAAGCAAAACTAATACCCAGATATAATTATTTTAAAATACGAAATCTGTGATGAATTGGCCTTTTTGTCATATTGGCTCCTAGCTCTGGTGCAGCACTCTGGGCGGGACTTACTGCCCATTTTGGGAGAGAGGACTGTTCACCCCAAGTCAGCACCTTGAGTTAGGACTAGGGTGTGTCTTGTAAGGTGGTGGGTGGGACACAGGCCACTCCCTAGATTGCCTAAAATCGATGGGACAATTTTTAAAAAAATTTTTAAAGAAGCTAATATCTGAAATATAGTTACATTTGTAATGAAACAATGTCAAATACACGTTCAAATGACAAAGCAAAACTAATACCCAGATATAATTATTTTAAAATACGAAATCTGTGATGAATTGGCCTTTTTGTCGTATTGGCTCCTAGCTCTGGTGCAGCACTCTGGGCGGGACTTACTGCCCATTTTGGGAGAGAGGACTGTTCACCCCAAGTCAGCACCTTGAGTTAGGACTAGGGTGTGTCTTGTAAGGTGGTGGGTGGGACACAGGCCACTCCCTAGATTGCCTAAAATCGATGGGACAATTATTACTTTTTTTTTAAAGAAGCTAATATCTGAAATATAGTTACATTTCTAATGAAACAGTCAAATACACGTTCAAATGACAAAGCAAAACTAATACCCAGATATAATTATTTTAAAATACGAAATCTGTGATGAATTGGCCTTTTTGTCGTATTGGCTCCTAGCTCTGGTGCAGCACTCTGGGCGGGACTTACTGCCCATTTTGGGAGAGATGACTGTTCACCCCAAGTCAGCACCTTGAGTTAGGACTAGGGTGTGTCTTGTAAGGTGGTGGGTGGGACACAGGCCACTCCCTAGATTGCCTAAAATCGATGGGACAATTATTACTTTTTTTTTAAAGAAGCTAATATCTGAAATATAGTTACATTTGTAATGAAACAATGTCAAATACACGTTCAAATGACAAAGCAAAACTAATACCCAGATATAATTATTTTAAAATACGAAATCTGTGATGAATTGGCCTTTTTGTCGTATTTGCTCCTAGCTCTGGTGCAGCACTTTAGGCGGGACTTACTGCCCATTTCGGGAGAGAGGACTGTTCACCCCAAGTCAGCACCTTGAGTTAGGACTAGGGTGTGTCTTGTAAGGTGGTGGGTGGGACACAGGCCACTCCCTAGATTGCCAAAAATCGATGGGACAATTCTTTTTTTTTAATAAAAGAAGCTAATATCTGAAATATAGTTACATTTGTAATGAAACAGTCAAATACACGTTCAAATGACAAAGCAAAACTAATACCCAGATATAATTATTTTAAAATACGAAATCTGTGATGAATTGGCCTTTTTGTCGTATTGGCTCCTAGCTCTGGTGCAGCACTCTGGGCGGGACTTACTGGCTATTTTGAGAGAGATGGCTGTTCACCCCAAGTCAGCACCTTGAGTTAGGACTAGGGTGTGTCCTGTAAGGTGGTGGGTGGGACACAGGCCACTCCCTAGATTGCCTAAAATCGATGGGACAATTATTACTTTTTTTTAAAGAAGCTAATATCTGAAATATAGTTACATTTGTAATGAAACAATGTCAAATACACGTTCAAATGACAAAGCAAAACTAATACCCAGATATAATTATTTTAAAATACGAAATCTGTGATGAATTGGCCTTTTTGTCGTATTGGCTCCTAGCTCTGGTGCAGCACTCTGGGCGGGACTTACTGGCTATTTTGAGAGAGATGGCTGTTCACCCCAAGTCAGCACCTTGAGTTAGGACTAGGGTGTGTCCTGTAAGGTGGTGGGTGGGACACAGGCCACTCCCTAGATTGCCTAAAATCGATGGGACAATTATTACTTTTTTTTAAAGAAGCTAATATCTGAAATATAGTTACATTTGTAATGAAACAATGTCAAATACACGTTCAAATTACAAAGCAAAACTAATACCCAGATATAATTATTTTAAAATACGAAATCTGTGATGAATTGGCCTTTTTGTCGTATTGGCTCCTAGCTCTGGTGCAGCACTCTGGGCGGGACTTACTGCCCATTTTGGGAGAGATGACTGTTCACCCCAAGTCAGCACCTTGAGTTAGGACTAGGGTGTGTCTTGTAAGGTGGTGGGTGGGACACAGGCCACTCCCTAGATTGCCTAAAATCGATGGGACAATTATTACTTTTTTTTTAAAGAAGCTAATATCTGAAATATAGTTACATTTGTAATGAAACAATGTCAAATACACGTTCAAATGACAAAGCAAAACTAATACCCAGATATAATTATTTTAAAATACGAAATCTGTGATGAATTGGCCTTTTTGTCGTATTTGCTCCTAGCTCTGGTGCAGCACTTTGGGCGGGACTTACTGCCCATTTTGGGAGAGATGACTGTTCACCCCAAGTCAGCACCTTGAGTTAGGACTAGGGTGTGTCCTGTAAGGTGGTGGGTGGGACACAGGCCACTCCCTAGATTGCCTATAATCGATGGAACAATTCTTTTTATTTTTTTAAAGAAGCTAATATCTGAAATATAGTTACATTTGTAATGAAACAGTCAAATACACGTTCAAATGACAAAGCAAAACTAATACCCAGATATAATTATTTTAAAATACGAAATCTGTGATGAATTGGCCTTTTTGTCGTATTGGCTCCTAGCTCTGGTGCAGCACTCTGGGCGGGACTTACTGCCCATTTTGGGAGAGAGGACTGTTCACCCCAAGTCAGCACCTTGAGTTAGGACTAGGGTGTGTCTTGTAAGGTGGTGGGTGGGACACAGGCCACTCCCTAGATTGCCTAAAATCGATGGGACAATTTTTAAAAAATTTTTTAAAGAAGCTAATATCTGAAATATAGTTACATTTGTAATGAAACAATGTCAAATACACGTTCAAATGACAAAGCAAAACTAATACCCAGATATAATTATTTTAAAATAGAAATCTGTGATGAATTGGCCTTTTTGTCGTATTTGCTCCTAGCTCTGGTGCAGCACTCTGGGCGGGACTTACTGCCCATTTTGAGAGAGAGGACTGTTCACCCCAAGTCAGCACCTTGAGTTAGGACTAGGGTGTGTCTTGTAAGGTGGTGGGTGGGACACAGGCCACTCCCTAGATTGCCAAAAATCGACGGGACAATTCTTTTTTTTTAATAAAAGAAGCTAATATCTGAAATATAGTTACATTTGTAATGAAACAATGTCAAATACACGTTCAAATGACAAAGCAAAACTAATACCCAGATATAATTATTTTAAAATACGAAATCTGTGATGAATTGGCCTTTTTGTCGTATTGGCTCCTAGCTCTGGTGCAGCACTCTGGGCGGGACTTACTGCCCATTTTGGGAGAGAGGACTATTCACCCCAAGTCAGCACCTTGAGTTAGGACTAGGGTGTGTCTTGTAAGGTGGTGGGTGGGACACAGGCCACTCCCTAGATTGCCTAAAATCGACGGGACAATTCTTTTTTTTAATTAAAGAAGCTAATATCTGAAATATAGTTACATTTGTAATGAAACAGTCAAATACACGTTCAAATGACAAAGCAAAACTAATACCCAGATATAATTATTTTAAAATACGAAATCTGCGATGAATTGGCCTTTTTGTCGTATTGGCTCCTAGCTCTGGTGCAGCACTCTGGGCGGGACTTACTGCCCATTTTGGGAGAGATGACTGTTCACCCCAAGTCAGCACCTTGAGTTAGGACTAGGGTGTGTCCTGTAAGGTGGTGGGTGGGACACAGGCCACTCCCTAGATTGCCAAAAATCGACGGGACAATTCTTTTTTTTTAATAAAAGAAGCTAATATCTGAAATATAGTTACATTTTTAATGAAACAATGTCAAATACACGTTCAAATGACAAAGCAAAACTAATACCCAGATATAATTATTTTAAAATACGAAATCTGTGATGAATTGGCCTTTTTGTCGTATTGGCTCCTAGCTCTGGTGCAGCACTCTGGGCGGGACTTACTGCCCATTTTGGGAGAGATGGCTGTTCACCCCAAGTCAGCACCTTGAGTTAGGACTAGGGTGTGTCCTGTAAGGTGGTGGGTGGGACACAGGCCACTCCCTAGATTGCCAAAAATCGACGGGACAATTATTTTTTTTTAATAAAAGAAGCTAATATCTGAAATATAGTTACATTTGTAATTAAACAGTCAAATACACGTTAAAATGACAAACCAAAACTAATACCCAGATATAATTATTTTAAAATACGAAATCTGTGATGAATTGGCCTTTTTGTCGTATTGGCTCCTAGCTCTGGTGCAGCACTCTGGGCGGGACTTACTGCCCATTTTGGGAGAGATGACTGTTCACCCCAAGTCAGCACCTTGAGTTAGGACTAGGGTGTGTCTTGTAAGGTGGTGGGTGGGACACAGGCCACTCCCTAGATTGCCAAAAATCGACGGGACAATTTTTAAAAATGTTTTAAAGAAGCTAATATCTGAAATATAGTTACATTTGTAATGAAACAGTCAAATATACGTTCCAATGACAAAGCAAAACTAATACCCAGATATAATTATTTTAAGATACGAAATCTGTGATGAATTGGCCTTTTTGTCGTATTGGCTCCTAGCTCTGGTGCAGCACTCTGGGCGGGACTTACTGCCCATTTTGGGAGAGATGGCTGTTCACCCCAAGTCAGCACCTTGAGTTAGGACTAGGGTGTGTCCTGTAAGGTGGTGGGTGGGACACAGGCCACACCCTAGATTGCCAAAAATCGACGGGACAATTATTTAAATTTTTTTAAAGAAGCTAATATCTGAAATATAGTTACATTTGTAATGAAACAATGTCAAATACAAGTTCAAATGACAAAGCAAAACTAATACCCAGATATAATTATTTTAAAATACGAAATCTGTGATGAATTGGCCTTTTTGTCGTATTGGCTCCTAGCTCTGGTGCAGCACTCTGGGCGGGACTTACTGCCCATTTTGGGAGAGATGACTGTTCACCCCAAGTCAGCACCTTGAGTTAGGACTAGGGTGTGTCTTGTAAGGTGGTGGGTGGGACACAGGCCACTCCCTAGATTGCCAAAAATCGACGGGACAATTCTTTTTTTTTAATAAAAGAAGCTAATATCTGAAATATAGTTACATTTGTAATGAAACAATGTCAAATACACGTTCAAATGACAAAGCAAAAGTAATACCCAGATATAATTATTTTAAAATACGAAATCTGTGATGAATTGGCCTTTTTGTCGTATTGGCTCCTAGCTCTGGTGCAGCACTCTGGGCGGGACTTACTGCCCATTTTGGGAGAGAGGACTGTTCACCCCAAGTCAGCACCTTGAGTTAGGACTAGGGTGTGTCCTGTAAGGTGGTGGGTGGGACACAGGCCACTCCCTAGATTGCCAAAAATCGACGGGACAATTCTTTTTTTTTTTTAAAGAAGCTAATATCTGAAATATAGTTACATTTCTAATGAAACAGTCAAATACACGTTCAAATGACAAAGCAAAACTAATACCCAGATATAATTATTTTAAAATACGAAATCTGTGATGAATTGGCCTTTTTGTCGTATTGGCTCCTAGCTCTGGTGCAGCACTCTGGGCGGGACTTACTGCCCATTTTGGGAGAGATGGCTGTTCACCCCAAGTCAGCACCTTGAGTTAGGACTAGGGTGTGTCTTGTAAGGTGGTGGGTGGGACACAGGCCACTCCCTAGATTGCCAAAAATCGACGGGACAATTCTTTTTTTTTAATAAAAGAAGCTAATATCTGAAATATAGTTACATTTTTAATGAAACAATGTCAAATACACGTTAAAATGACAAACCAAAACTAATACCCAGATATAATTATTTTAAAATACGAAATCTGTGATGAATTGGCCTTTTTGTCGTATTGGCTCCTAGCTCTGGTGCAGCACTCTGGGCGGGACTTACTGCCCATTTTGGGAGAGATGACTGTTCACCCCAAGTCAGCACCTTGAGTTAGGACTAGGGTGTGTCTTGTAAGGTGGTGGGTGGGACACAGGCCACTCCCTAGATTGCCAAAAATCGACGGGACAATTTTTAAAAATGTTTTAAAGAAGCTAATATCTGAAATATAGTTACATTTGTAATGAAACAGTCAAATATACGTTCCAATGACAAAGCAAAACTAATACCCAGATATAATTATTTTAAGATACGAAATCTGTGATGAATTGGCCTTTTTGTCGTATTGGCTCCTAGCTCTGGTGCAGCACTTTGGGCGGGACTTACTGCCCATTTTGGGAGAGATGACTGTTCACCCCAAGTCAGCACCTTGAGTTAGGACTAGGGTGTGTCTTGTAAGGTGGTGGGTGGGACACAGGCCACACCCTAGATTGCCTAAAATCGACGGGACAATTTGTTTATTTTTTTAAAGAAGCTAATATCTGAAATATAGTTACATTTGTAATGAAATAGTCAAATACACGTTCAAATGACAAAGCAAAACTAATACCCAGATATAATTATTTTAAAATACGAAATCTGCGATGAATTGGCCTTTTTGTCGTATTGGCTCCTAGCTCTGGTGCAGCACTCTGGGCGGGACTTACTGGATATTTCTGAAAAGAGGACTGTTCACCCCAAGTCAGCACCTTGAGTTAGGACTAGGGTGTGTCTTGTAAGGTGGTGGGTGGGACACAGGCCACTCCCTAGATTGCTAAAAATCGACGGGACAATTTTTAAAAAATGTTTTAAAGAAGCTAATATCTGAAATAAAGTTACATTTGTAATGAAACAGTCAAATACACGTTAAAATGACAAAGCAAAACTAATACCAAGATATAATTATTTTAAAATACGAAATCTGTGATGAATTGGCCTTTTTGTCGTATTGGCTCCTAGCTCTGGTGCAGCACTCTGGGCGGGACTTACTGCCCATTTTGGGAGAGATGACTGTTCACCCCAAGTCAGCACCTTGAGTTAGGACTAGGGTGTGTCCTGTAAGGTGGTGGGTGGGACACAGGCCACTCCCTAGATTGCCAAAAATCGACGGGACAATTTTTAAAAATGTTTTAAAGAAGCTAATATCTGAAATATAGTTACATTTGTAATGAAACAATGTCAAATACACGTTCAAATGACAAAGCAAAACTAATACCCAGATATAATTATTTTAAAATACGAAATCTGTGATGAATTGGCCTTTTTGTCGTATTGGCTCCTAGCTCTGGTGCAGCACTCTGGGCGGGACTTACTGGCTATTTCTGAAGAGAGGACTGTTCACCCCAAGTCAGCACCTTGAGTTAGGACTAGGGTGTGTCCTGTAAGGTGGTGGGTGGGACACAGGCCACTCCCTAGATTGCCTAAAATCGACGGGACGATTCTTTTTTTTAATAAAAGAAGCTAATATCTGCAATATAGTTACATTTGTAATGAAACAGTCAAATACACGTTCAAATGACAAAGCAAAACTAATACCCAGATATAATTATTTTAAAATACGAAATCTGTGATGAATTGGCCTTTTTGTCGTATTGGCTCCTAGCTCTGGTGCAGCACTCTGGGCGGGACTTACTGCCCATTTTGGGAGAGATGGCTGTTCACCCCAAGTCAGCACCTTGAGTTAGGACTAGGGTGTGTCTTGTAAGGTGGTGGGTGGGACACAGGCCACTCCCTAGATTGCCAAAAATCGACGGGACAATTCTTTTTTTTTAATAAAAGAAGCTAATATCTGAAATATAGTTACATTTTTAATGAAACAATGTCAAATACACGTTCAAATGACAAAGCAAAACTAATACCCAGATATAATTATTTTAAAATACGAAATCTGTGATGAATTGGCCTTTTTGTCGTATTGGCTCCTAGCTCTGGTGCAGCACTCTGGGCGGGACTTACTGCCCATTTTGGGAGAGATGGCTGTTCACCCCAAGTCAGCACCTTGAGTTAGGACTAGGGTGTGTCCTGTAAGGTGGTGGGTGGGACACAGGCCACTCCCTAGATTGCCAAAAATCGACGGGACAATTATTTTTTTTTAATAAAAGAAGCTAATATCTGAAATATAGTTACATTTGTAATGAAACAGTCAAATACACGTTAAAATGACAAACCAAAACTAATACCCAGATATAATTATTTTAAAATACGAAATCTGTGATGAATTGGCCTTTTTGTCGTATTGGCTCCTAGCTCTGGTGCAGCACTCTGGGCGGGACTTACTGCCCATTTTGGGAGAGATGACTGTTCACCCCAAGTCAGCACCTTGAGTTAGGACTAGGGTGTGTCCTGTAAGGTGGTGGGTGGGACACAGGCCACTCCCTAGATTGCCAAAAATCGACGGGACAATTTTTAAAAATGTTTTAAAGAAGCTAATATCTGAAATATAGTTACATTTGTAATGAAACAGTCAAATATACGTTCCAATGACAAAGCAAAACTAATACCCAGATATAATTATTTTAAAATACGAAATCTGTGATGAATTGGCCTTTTTGTCGTATTGGCTCCTAGCTCTGGTGCAGCACTCTGGGCGGGACTTACTGCCCATTTTGGGAGAGATGACTGTTCACCCCAAGTCAGCACCTTGAGTTAGGACTAGGGTGTGTCTTGTAAGGTGGTGGGTGGGACACAGGCCACTCCCTAGATTGCCTAAAATCGATGGGACAATTATTACTTTTTTTTTAAAGAAGCTAATATCTGAAATATAGTTACATTTGTAATGAAACAGTCAAATATACGTTCCAATGACAAAGCAAAACTAATACCCAGATATAATTATTTTAAAATACGAAATCTGTGATGAATTGGCCTTTTTGTCGTATTGGCTCCTAGCTCTGGTGCAGCACTCTGGGCGGGACTTACTGCCCATTTTGGGAGAGATGGCTGTTCACCCCAAGTCAGCACCTTGAGTTAGGACTAGGGTGTGTCTTGTAAGGTGGTGGGTGGGACACAGGCCACTCCCTAGATTGCCAAAAATCGACGGGACAATTCTTTTTTTTTAATAAAAGAAGCTAATATCTGAAATATAGTTACATTTTTAATGAAACAATGTCAAATACACGTTCAAATGACAAAGCAAAACTAATACCCAGATATAATTATTTTAAAATACGAAATCTGTGATGAATTGGCCTTTTTGTCGTATTGGCTCCTAGCTCTGGTGCAGCACTCTGGGCGGGACTTACTGCCCATTTTGGGAGAGATGGCTGTTCACCCCAAGTCAGCACCTTGAGTTAGGACTAGGGTGTGTCCTGTAAGGTGGTGGGTGGGACACAGGCCACTCCCTAGATTGCCAAAAATCGACGGGACAATTATTTTTTTTTAATAAAAGAAGCTAATATCTGAAATATAGTTACATTTGTAATTAAACAGTCAAATACATGTTAAAATGACAAACCAAAACTAATACCCAGATATAATTATTTTAAAATACGAAATCTGTGATGAATTGGCCTTTTTGTCGTATTGGCTCCTAGCTCTGGTGCAGCACTCTGGGCGGGACTTACTGCCCATTTTGGGAGAGATGACTGTTCACCCCAAGTCAGCACCTTGAGTTAGGACTAGGGTGTGTCCTGTAAGGTGGTGGGTGGGACACAGGCCACTCCCTAGATTGCCAAAAATCGACGGGACAATTCTTTTTTTTTAATAAAAGAAGCTAATATCTGAAATATAGTTACATTTGTAATGAAACAATGTCAAATACACGTTCAAATGACAAAGCAAAAGTAATACCCAGATATAATTATTTTAAAATACGAAATCTGTGATGAATTGGCCTTTTTGTCGTATTGGCTCCTAGCTCTGGTGCAGCACTCTGGGCGGGACTTACTGGCTATTTTGGGAGAGAGGACTGTTCACCCCAAGTCAGCACCTTGAGTTAGGACTAGGGTGTGTCCTGTAAGGTGGTGGGTGGGACACAGGCCACTCCCTAGATTGCCAAAAATTGACGGGACAATTTTTTAAAAATTTTTTAAAGAAGCTAATATCTGAAATATAGTTACATTTGTAATGAAATAGTCAAATACACGTTCAAATGACAAAGCCAAACTAATACCCAGATATAATTATTTTAAAATACGAAATCTGTGATGAATTGGCCTTTTTGTCGTATTGGCTCCTAGCTCTGGTGCAGCACGTTGGGCGGGACTTACTGCCCATTTTGGGAGAGAGGACTGTTCACCCCAAGTCAGCACCTTGAGTTAGGACTAGGGTGTGTCCTGTAAGGTGGTGGGTGGGACACAGGCCACTCCCTAGATTGCCAAAAATCGACGGGACAATTCTTTTTTTTTAATAAAAGAAGCTAATATCTGAAATATAGATACATTTGTAATGAAATAGTCAAATACACGTTCAAATGACAAAGCAAAACTAATACCCAGATATAATTATTTTAAAATACGAAATCTGTGATGAATTGGCCTTTTTGTCGTATTGGCTCCTAGCTCTGGTGCAGCACTTTGGGCGGGACTTACTGCCCATTTTGGGAGAGAGGACTGTTCACCCCAAGTCAGCACCTTGAGTTAGGACTAGGGTGTGTCTTGTAAGGTGGTGGGTGGGACACAGGCCACACCCTAGATTGCCTAAAATCGACGGGACAATTCTTTTTTTTAATAAAAGAAGCTAATATCTGAAATATAGTTACATTTGTAATGAAATAGTCAAATACACGTTCAAATGACAAAGCAAAACTAATACCCAGATATAATTATTTTAAAATACGAAATTTGTGATGAATTGGCCTTTTTGTCGTATTGGCTCCTAGCTCTGGTGCAGCACTCTGGGCGGGACTTACTGCCCATTTTGGGAGAGAGGACTGTTCACCCCAAGTCAGCACCTTGAGTTAGGACTAGGGTGTGTCTTGTAAGGTGGTGGGTGGGACACAGGCCACTCCCTAGATTGCCAAAAATCGACGGGACAATTCTTTTTATTTTTTTAAAGAAGCTAATATCTGAAATATAGTTACATTTGTAATGAAACAATGTCAAATACACGTTCAAATGACAAAGCAAAACTAATACCCAGATATAATTATTTTAAAATACGAAATCTGTGATGAATTGGCCTTTTTGTCGTATTGGCTCCTAGCTCTGGTGCAGCACTCTGGGCGGGACTTACTGGCTATTTCTGAAGAGAGGACTGTTCACCCCAAGTCAGCACCTTGAGTTAGGACTAGGGTGTGTCTTGTAAGGTGGTGGGTGGGACACAGGCCACTCCCTAGATTGCCTAAAATCGACGGGACAATTTGTTTATTTTTTTAAAGAAGCTAATATCTGAAATATAGTTACATTTGTAATGAAACAGTCAAATTCACGTTCAAATGACAAAGCAAAAGTAATACCCAGATATAATTATTTTAAAATACGAAATTTGTGATGAATTGGCCTTTTTGTCGTATTGGCTCCTAGCTCTGGTGCAGCACTCTGGGCGGGACTTACTGCCCATTTTGGGAGAGAGGACTGTTCACCCCAAGTCAGCACCTTGAGTTAGGACTAGGGTGTGTCTTGTAAGGTGGTGGGTGGGACACAGGCCACTCCCTAGATTGCCAAAAATTGACGGGACAATTTTTTAACATTTTTTTAAAGAAGCTAATATCTGAAATATAGTTACATTTGTAATGAAACAGTCAAATTCACGTTCAAATGACAAAGCAAAACTAATACCCAGATATAATTATTTTAAAATACGAAATCTGTGATGAATTGGCCTTTTTGTCGTATTGGCTCCTAGCTCTGGTGCAGCACTCTGGGCGGGACTTACTGCCCATTTTGGGAGAGATGACTGTTCACCCCAAGTCAGCACCTTGAGTTAGGACTAGGGTGTGTCTTGTAAGGTGGTGGGTGGGACACAGGCCACTCCCTAGATTGCCAAAAATTGACGGGACAATTTTTAAAAAAATTTTTAAAGAAGCTAATATCTGAAATATAGTTACATTTGTAATGAAATAGTCAAATACACGTTCAAATGACAAAGCCAAACTAATACCCAGATATAATTATTTTAAAATACGAAATCTGTGATGAATTGGCCTTTTTGTCGTATTGGCTCCTAGCTCTGGTGCAGCACGTTGGGCGGGACTTACTGCCCATTTTGGGAGAGAGGACTGTTCACCCCAAGTCAGCACCTTGAGTTAGGACTAGGGTGTGTCCTGTAAGGTGGTGGGTGGGACACAGGCCACTCCCTAGATTGCCTAAAATCGACGGGACAATTCTTTTTTTTAATAAAAGAAGCTAATATCTGAAATATAGTTACATTTGTAATGAAACAATGTCAAATACATGTTCAAATGACAAAGCAAAACTAATACCCAGATATAATTATTTTAAAATACGAAATCTGTGATGAATTGGCCTTTTTGTCGTATTGGCTCCTAGCTCTGGTGCAGCACTCTGGGCGGGACTTACTGGCTATTTCTGAAGAGAGGACTGTTCACCCCAAGTCAGCACCTTGAGTTAGGACTAGGGTGTGTCTTGTAAGGTGGTGGGTGGGACACAGGCCACTCCCTAGATTGCCTAAAATCGACGGGACAATTTGTTTATTTTTTTAAAGAAGCTAATATCTGAAATATAGTTACATTTGTAATGAAATAGTCAAATACACGTTCAAATGACAAAGCAAAACTAATACCCAGATATAATTATTTTAAAATACGAAATTTGTGATGAATTGGCCTTTTTGTCGTATTGGCTCCTAGCTCTGGTGCAGCACTCTGGGCGGGACTTACTGCCCATTTTGGGAGAGAGGACTGTTCACCCCAAGTCAGCACCTTGAGTTAGGACTAGGGTGTGTCTTGTAAGGTGGTGGGTGGGACACAGGCCACACCCTAGATTGCCTAAAATCGACGGGACAATTCTTTTTTTTAATAAAAGAAGCTAATATCTGAAATATAGTTACATTTGTAATGAAATAGTCAAATACACGTTCAAATGACAAAGCAAAACTAATACCCAAATATAATTATTTTAAAATACGAAATTTGTGATGAATTGGCCTTTTTGTCGTATTGGCTCCTAGCTCTGGTGCAGCACTCTGGGCGGGACTTACTGGCTATTTCTGAAGAGATGACTGTTCACCCCAAGTCAGCACCTTGAGTTAGGACTAGGGTGTGTCTTGTAAGGTGGTGGGTGGGACACAGGCCACTCCCTAGATTGCCAAAAATCGACGGGACAATTATTATTATTTTTTTTTAAAGAAGCTAATATCTGAAATATAGTTACATTTGTAATGAAACAATGTCAAATACACGTTCAAATGACAAAGCAAAACTAATACCCAAATATAATTATTTTAAAATACGAAATCTGTGATGAATTGGCCTTTTTGTCGTATTGGCTCCTAGCTCTGGTGCAGCACTTTGGGCGGGACTTACTGCCCATTTTGGGAGAGAGGACTGTTCACCCCAAGTCAGCACCTTGAGTTAGGACTAGGGTGTGTCTTGTAAGGTGGTGGGTGGGACACAGGCCACTCCCTAGATTGCCAAAAATCGACGGGACCATTCTTTTTATTTTTTTAAAGAAGCTAATATCTGAAATATAGTTACATTTGTAATGAAACAATGTCAAATACACGTTCAAATGACAAAGCAAAACTAATACCCAGATATAATTATTTTAAAATACGAAATCTGTGATGAATTGGCCTTTTTGTCGTATTGGCTCCTAGCTCTGGTGCAGCACTCTGGGCGGGACTTACTGGCTATTTCTGAAGAGAGGACTGTTCACCCCAAGTCAGCACCTTGAGTTAGGACTAGGGTGTGTCCTGTAAGGTGGTGGGTGGGACACAGGCCACTCCCTAGATTGCCAAAAATCGACGGGACAATTCTTTTTTTTAATAAAAGAAGCTAATATCTGAAATATAGTTACATTTGTAATGAAACAATGTCAAATACACGTTCAAATGACAAAGCAAAACTAATACCCAGATATAATTATTTTAAAATACGAAATCTGTGATGAATTGGCCTTTTTGTCGTATTGGCTCCTAGCTCTGGTGCAGCACTCTGGGCGGGACTTATTGCCCATTTTGGGAGAGAGGACTGTTCACCCCAAGTCAGCACCTTGAGTTAGGACTAGGGTGTGTCTTGTAAGGTGGTGGTTGGGACACAGGCCACTCCCTAGAATGCCTAAAATCGACGGGACAATTCTTTTTTTTTAATAAAAGAAGCTAATATCTGAAATATAGATACATTTGTAATGAAATAGTCAAATACACGTTCAAATGACAAAGCAAAACTAATACCCAGATATAATTATTTTAAAATACGAAATCTGTGATGAATTGGCCTTTTTGTCGTATTGGCTCCTAGCTCTGGTGCAGCACTTTGGGCGGGACTTACTGCCCATTTTGGGAGAGAGGACTATTCACCCCAAGTCAGCACCTTGAGTTAGGACTAGGGTGTGTCTTGTAAGGTGGTGGGTGGGACACAGGCCACTCCCTAGATTGCCTAAAATCGACGGGACAATTCTTTTTTTTAATAAAAGAAGCTAATATCTGAAATATAGTTACATTTGTAATGAAACAATGTCAAATACATGTTCAAATGACAAAGCAAAACTAATACCCAGATATAATTATTTTAAAATACGAAATCTGTGATGAATTGGCCTTTTTGTCGTATTGGCTCCTAGCTCTGGTGCAGCACTCTGGGCGGGACTTACTGGCTATTTCTGAAGAGAGGACTGTTCACCCCAAGTCAGCACCTTGAGTTAGGACTAGGGTGTGTCTTGTAAGGTGGTGGGTGGGACACAGGCCACTCCCTAGATTGCCTAAAATCGACGGGACAATTTGTTTATTTTTTTAAAGAAGCTAATATCTGAAATATAGTTACATTTGTAATGAAATAGTCAAATACACGTTCAAATGACAAAGCAAAACTAATACCCAAATATAATTATTTTAAAATACGAAATTTGTGATGAATTGGCCTTTTTGTCGTATTGGCTCCTAGCTCTGGTGCAGCACTCTGGGCGGGACTTACTGCCCATTTTGGGAGAGAGGACGGTTCACCCCAAGTCAGCACCTTGAGTTAGGACTAGGGTGTGTCTTGTAAGGTGGTGGGTGGGACACAGGCCACTCCCTAGATTGCCAAAAATCGATGGGACAATTCTTTTTTTTTAATAAAAGAAGCTAATATCTGAAATATAGTTACATTTGTAATGAAACAATGTCAAATACATGTTCAAATGACAAAGCAAAACTAATACCCAGATATAATTATTTTAAAATACGATATCTGTGATGAATTGGCCTTTTTGTCGTATTGGTTCCTAGCTCTGGTGCAGCACTTTAGGCGGGACTTACTGCCCATTTTGGGAGAGAGGACTGTTCACCCCAAGTCAGCACCTTGAGTTAGGACTAGGGTGTGTCCTGTAAGGTGGTGGGTGGGACACAGGCCACTCCCTAGATTGCCAAAAATCGACGGGACAATTCTTTTTTTTTAATAAAAGAAGCTAATATCTGAAATATAGTTACATTTGTAATGAAACAGTCAAATACACGTTCAAATTACAAAGCAAAACTAATACCCAGATATAATTATTTTAAAATACGAAATCTGTGATGAATTGGCCTTTTTGTCGTATTGGCTCCTAGCTCTGGTGCAGCACTTTGGGCGGGACTTACTGCCCATTTTGGGAGAGAGGACTGTTCACCCCAAGTCAGCACCTTGAGTTAGGACTAGGGTGTGTCTTGTAAGGTGGTGGGTGGGACACAGGCCACTCCCTAGATTGCCAAAAATCGACGGGACAATTATTATTATTTTTTTTAAAGAAGCTAATATCTGAAATATAGTTACATTTGTAATGAAACAGTCAAATACACGTTCAAATGACAAAGCAAAACTAATACCCAAATATCATTATTTTAAAATATGAAATCTGTGATGAATTGGCCTTTTTGTCGTATTGGCTCCTAGCTCTGGTGCAGCACTCTGGGCGGGACTTACTGCCCATTTTGGGAGAGAGGACGGTTCACCCCAAGTCAGTACCTTGAGTTAGGACTAGGGTGTGTCCTGTAAGGTGGTGGGTGGGACACAGGCCACTCCCTAGATTGCCAAAAATCGATGGGACAATTCTTTTTTTTTAATAAAAGAAGCTAATATCTGAAATATAGTTACATTTGTAATGAAACAATGTCAAATACATGTTCAAATGACAAAGCAAAACTAATACCCAGATATAATTATTTTAAAATACGATATCTGTGATGAATTGGCCTTTTTGTCGTATTGGTTCCTAGCTCTGGTGCAGCACTTTAGGCGGGACTTACTGCCCATTTTGGGAGAGATGACTGTTCACCCCAAGTCAGCACCTTGAGTTAGGACTAGGGTGTGTCTTGTAAGGTGGTGGGTGGGACACAGGCCACTCCCTAGATTGCCAAAAATCGATGGGACAATTCTTTTTTTTTAATAAAAGAAGCTAATATCTGAAATATAGTTACATTTGTAATGAAACAATGTCAAATACATGTTCAAATGACAAAGCAAAACTAATACCCAGATATAATTATTTTAAAATACGATATCTGTGATGAATTGGCCTTTTTGTCGTATTGGTTCCTAGCTCTGGTGCAGCACTCTGGGCGGGACTTACTGCCCATTTTGGGAGAGATGGCTGTTCACCCCAAGTCAGCACCTTGAGTTAGGACTAGGGTGTGTCTTGTAAGGTGGTGGGTGGGACACAGGCCACTCCCTAGATTGCCAAAAATCGACGGGACAATTCTTTTTTTTTAATAAAAGAAGCTAATATCTGAAATATAGTTACATTTGTAATGAAACAATGTCAAATACACGTTCAAATGACAAAGCAAAACTAATACCCAGATATAATTATTTTAAAATACGAAATCTGTGATGAATTGGCCTTTTTGTCGTATTGGCTCCTAGCTCTGGTGCAGCACTCTGGGCGGGACTTACTGCCCATTTTGGGAGAGAGGACTGTTCACCCCAAGTCAGCACCTTGAGTTAGGACTAGGGTGTGTCTTGTAAGGTGGTGGGTGGGACACAGGCCACTCCCTAGATTGCCTAAAATCGATGGGACAATTATTACTTTTTTTTTAAAGAAGCTAATATCTGAAATATAGTTACATTTGTAATGAAACAATGTCAAATACACGTTCAAATGACAAAGCAAAACTAATACCCAGATATAATTATTTTAAAATACGAAATCTGTGATGAATTGGCCTTTTTGTCGTATTTGCTCCTAGCTCTGGTGCAGCACTTTGGGCGGGACTTACTGCCCATTTTGGGAGAGAGGACTGTTCACCCCAAGTCAGCACCTTGAGTTAGGACTAGGGTGTGTCTTGTAAGGTGGTGGGTGGGACACAGGCCACTCCCTAGATTGCCTAAAATCGATGGGACAATTCTTTTTATTTTTTTAAAGAAGCTAATATCTGAAATATAGTTACATTTGTAATGAAACAGTCAAATACACGTTCAAATGACAAAGCAAAACTAATACCCAGATATAATTATTTTAAAATACGAAATCTGTGATGAATTGGCCTTTTTGTCGTATTGGCTCCTAGCTCTGGTGCAGCACTCTGGGCGGGACTTACTGCCCATTTTGGGAGAGAGGACTGTTCACCCCAAGTCAGCACCTTGAGTTAGGACTAGGGTGTGTCTTGTAAGGTGGTGGGTGGGACACAGGCCACTCCCTAGATTGCCTAAAATCGATGGGACAATTATTACTTTTTTTTTAAAGAAGCTAATATCTGAAATATAGTTACATTTGTAATGAAACAGTCAAATACACGTTCAAATGACAAAGCAAAACTAATACCCAGATATAATTATTTTAAAATACGATATCTGTGATGAATTGGCCTTTTTGTCGTATTGGTTCCTAGCTCTGGTGCAGCACTTTAGGCGGGACTTACTGCCCATTTCGGGAGAGAGGACTGTTCACCCCAAGTCAGCACCTTGAGTTAGGACTAGGGTGTGTCTTGTAAGGTGGTGGGTGGGACACAGGCCACTCCCTAGATTGCCAAAAATCGATGGGACAATTCTTTTTTTTTAATAAAAGAAGCTAATATCTGAAATATAGTTACATTTGTAATGAAACAGTCAAATACACGTTCAAATGACAAAGCAAAACTAATACCCAGATATAATTATTTTAAAATACGAAATCTGTGATGAATTGGCCTTTTTGTCGTATTGGCTCCTAGCTCTGGTGCAGCACTTTGGGCGGGACTTACTGGCTATTTTGAGAGAGATGGCTGTTCACCCCAAGTCAGCACCTTGAGTTAGGACTAGGGTGTGTCCTGTAAGGTGGTGGGTGGGACACAGGCCACTCCCTAGATTGCCTAAAATCGATGGGACAATTATTACTTTTTTTTAAAGAAGCTAATATCTGAAATATAGTTACATTTGTAATGAAACAATGTCAAATACACGTTCAAATGACAAAGCAAAACTAATACCCAGATATAATTATTTTAAAATACGAAATCTGTGATGAATTGGCCTTTTTGTCGTATTGGCTCCTACCTCTGGTGCAGCACTCTGGGCGGGACTTACTGCCCATTTTGGGAGAGAGGACTGTTCACCCCAAGTCAGCACCTTGAGTTAGGACTAGGGTGTGTCTTGTAAGGTGGTGGGTGGGACACAGGCCACTCCCTAGATTGCCTAAAATCGATGGGACAATTATTACTTTTTTTTTAAAGAAGCTAATATCTGAAATATAGTTACATTTGTAATGAAACAATGTCAAATACACGTTCAAATGACAAAGCAAAACTAATACCCAGATATAATTATTTTAAAATACGAAATCTGTGATGAATTGGCCTTTTTGTCGTATTTGCTCCTAGCTCTGGTGCAGCACTTTGGGCGGGACTTACTGCCCATTTTGGGAGAGATGACTGTTCACCCCAAGTCAGCACCTTGAGTTAGGACTAGGGTGTGTCCTGTAAGGTGGTGGGTGGGACACAGGCCACTCCCTAGATTGCCTATAATCGATGGAACAATTCTTTTTATTTTTTTAAAGAAGCTAATATCTGAAATATAGTTACATTTGTAATGAAACAGTCAAATACACGTTCAAATGACAAAGCAAAACTAATACCCAGATATAATTATTTTAAAATACGAAATCTGTGATGAATTGGCCTTTTTGTCGTATTGGCTCCTAGCTCTGGTGCAGCACTCTGGGCGGGACTTACTGCCCATTTTGGGAGAGAGGACTGTTCACCCCAAGTCAGCACCTTGAGTTAGGACTAGGGTGTGTCTTGTAAGGTGGTGGGTGGGACACAGGCCACTCCCTAGATTGCCTAAAATCGATGGGACAATTTTTAAAATTTTTTTTAAAGAAGCTAATATCTGAAATATAGTTACATTTGTAATGAAATAGTCAAATACACGTTCAAATGACAAAGCAAAACTAATACCCAGATATAATTATTTTAAAATACGAAATCTGTGATGAATTGGCCTTTTTGTCGTATTGGCTCCTAGCTCTGGTGCAGCACTCTGGGCGGGACTTACTGGCTATTTTGAGAGAGATGGCTGTTCACCCCAAGTCAGCACCTTGAGTTAGGACTAGGGTGTGTCCTGTAAGGTGGTGGGTGGGACACAGGCCACTCCCTAGATTGCCTAAAATCGATGGGACAATTATTACTTTTTTTTTAAAGAAGCTAATATCTGAAATATAGTTACATTTGTAATGAAACAATGTCAAATACACGTTCAAATGACAAAGCAAAACTAATAACCAGATATAAATATTTTAAAATACGAAATCTGTGATGAATTGGCCTTTTTGTCGTATTTGCTCCTAGCTCTGGTGCAGCACTTTGGGCGGGACTTACTGCCCATTTTGGGAGAGAGGACTGTTCACCCCAAGTCAGCACCTTGAGTTAGGACTAGGGTGTGTCTTGTAAGGTGGTGGGTGGGACACAGGCCACTCCCTAGATTGCCAAAAATCGACGGGACAATTATTACTTTTTTTTTAAAGAAGCTAATATCTGAAATATAGTTACATTTGTAATGAAACAATGTCAAATACACGTTCAAATGACAAAGCAAAACTAATAACCAGATATAAATATTTTAAAATACGAAATCTGTGATGAATTGGCCTTTTTGTCGTATTGGCTCCTAGCTCTGGTGCAGCACTCTGGGCGGGACTTACTGCCCATTTTGGGAGAGATGACTGTTCACCCCAAGTCAGCACCTTGAGTTAGGACTAGGGTGTGTCCTGTAAGGTGGTGGGTGGGACACAGGCCACTCCCTAGATTGCCAAAAATCGACGGGACAATTTGTTTATTTTTTTAAAGAAGCTAATATCTGAAATATAGTTACATTTGTAATGAAACAGTCAAATACACGTTCAAATGACAAAGCAAAACTAATACCCAGATATAATTATTTTAAAATACGAAATCTGTGATGAATTGGCCTTTTTGTCGTATTGGCTCCTAGCTCTGGTGCAGCACTCTGGGCGGGACTTACTGCCCATTTTGGGAGAGATGGCTGTTCACCCCAAGTCAGCACCTTGAGTTAGGACTAGGGTGTGTCTTGTAAGGTGGTGGGTGGGACACAGGCCACTCCCTAGATTGCCAAAAATCGACGGGACAATTCTTTTTTTTTAATAAAAGAAGCTAATATCTGAAATATAGTTACATTTTTAATGAAACAATGTCAAATACACGTTCAAATGACAAAGCAAAACTAATACCCAGATATAATTATTTTAAAATACGAAATCTGTGATGAATTGGCCTTTTTGTCGTATTGGCTCCTAGCTCTGGTGCAGCACTCTGGGCGGGACTTACTGCCCATTTTGGGAGAGATGGCTGTTCACCCCAAGTCAGCACCTTGAGTTAGGACTAGGGTGTGTCCTGTAAGGTGGTGGGTGGGACACAGGCCACTCCCTAGATTGCCAAAAATCGACGGGACAATTATTTTTTTTTAATAAAAGAAGCTAATATCTGAAATATAGTTACATTTGTAATTAAACAGTCAAATACACGTTAAAATGACAAACCAAAACTAATACCCAGATATAATTATTTTAAAATACGAAATCTGTGATGAATTGGCCTTTTTGTCGTATTGGCTCCTAGCTCTGGTGCAGCACTCTGGGCGGGACTTACTGCCCATTTTGGGAGAGATGACTGTTCACCCCAAGTCAGCACCTTGAGTTAGGACTAGGGTGTGTCTTGTAAGGTGGTGGGTGGGACACAGGCCACTCCCTAGATTGCCAAAAATCGACGGGACAATTTTTAAAAATGTTTTAAAGAAGCTAATATCTGAAATATAGTTACATTTGTAATGAAACAGTCAAATATACGTTCCAATGACAAAGCAAAACTAATACCCAGATATAATTATTTTAAGATACGAAATCTGTGATGAATTGGCCTTTTTGTCGTATTGGCTCCTAGCTCTGGTGCAGCACTCTGGGCGGGACTTACTGCCCATTTTGGGAGAGATGGCTGTTCACCCCAAGTCAGCACCTTGAGTTAGGACTAGGGTGTGTCCTGTAAGGTGGTGGGTGGGACACAGGCCACACCCTAGATTGCCAAAAATCGACGGGACAATTATTTAAATTTTTTTAAAGAAGCTAATATCTGAAATATAGTTACATTTGTAATGAAACAATGTCAAATACAAGTTCAAATGACAAAGCAAAACTAATACCCAGATATAATTATTTTAAAATACGAAATCTGTGATGAATTGGCCTTTTTGTCGTATTGGCTCCTAGCTCTGGTGCAGCACTCTGGGCGGGACTTACTGGCTATTTCTGAAGAGAGGACTGTTCACCCCAAGTCAGCACCTTGAGTTAGGACTAGGGTGTGTCCTGTAAGGTGGTGGGTGGGACACAGGCCACTCCCTAGATTGCCAAAAATCGACGGGACAATTTTTAAAAATGTTTTAAAGAAGCTAATATCTGAAATATAGTTACATTTGTAATGAAACAGTCAAATATACGTTCCAATGACAAAGCAAAACTAATACCCAGATATAATTATTTTAAAATACGAAATCTGTGATGTATTGGCCTTTTTGTCGTATTGGCTCCTAGCTCTGGTGCAGCACTCTGGGCGGGACTTACTGCCCATTTTGGGAGAGATGGCTGTTCACCCCAAGTCAGCACCTTGAGTTAGGACTAGGGTGTGTCTTGTAAGGTGGTGGGTGGGACACAGGCCACTCCCTAGATTGCCAAAAATCGACGGGACAATTCTTTTTTTTTAATAAAAGAAGCTAATATCTGAAATATAGTTACATTTGTAAAGAAACAATGTCAAATACACATTCAAATGACAAAGCAAAACTAATACCCAGATATAATTATTTTAAAATACGAAATCTGTGATGAATTGGCCTTTTTGTCGTATTGGCTCCTAGCTCTGGTGCAGCACTCTGGGCGGGACTTACTGCCCATTTTGGGAGAGAGGACTGTTCACCCCAAGTCAGCACCTTGAGTTAGGACTAGGGTGTGTCCTGTAAGGTGGTGGGTGGGACACAGGCCACTCCCTAGATTGCCAAAAATCGACGGGACAATTCTTTTTTTTTTTTAAAGAAGCTAATATCTGAAATATAGTTACATTTCTAATGAAACAGTCAAATACACGTTCAAATGACAAAGCAAAACTAATACCCAGATATAATTATTTTAAAATACGAAATCTGTGATGAATTGGCCTTTTTGTCGTATTGGCTCCTAGCTCTGGTGCAGCACTCTGGGCGGGACTTACTGCCCATTTTGGGAGAGATGGCTGTTCACCCCAAGTCAGCACCTTGAGTTAGGACTAGGGTGTGTCTTGTAAGGTGGTGGGTGGGACACAGGCCACTCCCTAGATTGCCAAAAATCGACGGGACAATTCTTTTTTTTTAATAAAAGAAGCTAATATCTGAAATATAGTTACATTTTTAATGAAACAATGTCAAATACACGTTAAAATGACAAACCAAAACTAATACCCAGATATAATTATTTTAAAATACGAAATCTGTGATGAATTGGCCTTTTTGTCGTATTGGCTCCTAGCTCTGGTGCAGCACTCTGGGCGGGACTTACTGCCCATTTTGGGAGAGATGACTGTTCACCCCAAGTCAGCACCTTGAGTTAGGACTAGGGTGTGTCTTGTAAGGTGGTGGGTGGGACACAGGCCACTCCCTAGATTGCCAAAAATCGACGGGACAATTTTTAAAAATGTTTTAAAGAAGCTAATATCTGAAATATAGTTACATTTGTAATGAAACAGTCAAATATACGTTCCAATGACAAAGCAAAACTAATACCCAGATATAATTATTTTAAGATACGAAATCTGTGATGAATTGGCCTTTTTGTCGTATTGGCTCCTAGCTCTGGTGCAGCACTCTGGGCGGGACTTACTGCCCATTTTGGGAGAGATGGCTGTTCACCCCAAGTCAGCACCTTGAGTTAGGACTAGGGTGTGTCCTGTAAGGTGGTGGGTGGGACACAGGCCACACCCTAGATTGCCTAAAATCGACGGGACAATTTGTTTATTTTTTTAAAGAAGCTAATATCTGAAATATAGTTACATTTGTAATGAAATAGTCAAATACACGTTCAAATGACAAAGCAAAACTAATACCCAGATATAATTATTTTAAAATACGAAATCTGCGATGAATTGGCCTTTTTGTCGTATTGGCTCCTAGCTCTGGTGCAGCACTCTGGGCGGGACTTACTGGATATTTCTGAAAAGAGGACTGTTCACCCCAAGTCAGCACCTTGAGTTAGGACTAGGGTGTGTCTTGTAAGGTGGTGGGTGGGACACAGGCCACTCCCTAGATTGCTAAAAATCGACGGGACAATTTTTAAAAAATGTTTTAAAGAAGCTAATATCTGAAATAAAGTTACATTTGTAATGAAACAGTCAAATACACGTTAAAATGACAAAGCAAAACTAATACCAAGATATAATTATTTTAAAATACGAAATCTGTGATGAATTGGCCTTTTTGTCGTATTGGCTCCTAGCTCTGGTGCAGCACTCTGGGCGGGACTTACTGCCCATTTTGGGAGAGATGACTGTTCACCCCAAGTCAGCACCTTGAGTTAGGACTAGGGTGTGTCCTGTAAGGTGGTGGGTGGGACACAGGCCACTCCCTAGATTGCCAAAAATCGACGGGACAATTCTTTTTTTTAATAAAAGAAGCTAATATCTGCAATATAGTTACATTTGTAATGAAACAGTCAAATACACGTTCAAATGACAAAGCAAAACTAATACCCAGATATAATTATTTTAAAATACGAAATCTGTGATGAATTGGCCTTTTTGTCGTATTGGCTCCTAGCTCTGGTGCAGCACTCTGGGCGGGACTTACTGCCCATTTTGGGAGAGATGGCTGTTCACCCCAAGTCAGCACCTTGAGTTAGGACTAGGGTGTGTCTTGTAAGGTGGTGGGTGGGACACAGGCCACTCCCTAGATTGCCAAAAATCGACGGGACAATTCTTTTTTTTTAATAAAAGAAGCTAATATCTGAAATATAGTTACATTTTTAATGAAACAATGTCAAATACACGTTCAAATGACAAAGCAAAACTAATACCCAGATATAATTATTTTAAAATACGAAATCTGTGATGAATTGGCCTTTTTGTCGTATTGGCTCCTAGCTCTGGTGCAGCACTCTGGGCGGGACTTACTGCCCATTTTGGGAGAGATGGCTGTTCACCCCAAGTCAGCACCTTGAGTTAGGACTAGGGTGTGTCCTGTAAGGTGGTGGGTGGGACACAGGCCACTCCCTAGATTGCCAAAAATCGACGGGACAATTTTTAAAAATGTTTTAAAGAAGCTAATATCTGAAATATAGTTACATTTGTAATGAAACAGTCAAATATACGTTCCAATGACAAAGCAAAACTAATACCCAGATATAATTATTTTAAAATACGAAATCTGTGATGAATTGGCCTTTTTGTCGTATTGGCTCCTAGCTCTGGTGCAGCACTCTGGGCGGGACTTACTGCCCATTTTGGGAGAGATGACTGTTCACCCCAAGTCAGCACCTTGAGTTAGGACTAGGGTGTGTCTTGTAAGGTGGTGGGTGGGACACAGGCCACTCCCTAGATTGCCTAAAATCGATGGGACAATTATTACTTTTTTTTTAAAGAAGCTAATATCTGAAATATAGTTACATTTGTAATGAAACAGTCAAATATACGTTCCAATGACAAAGCAAAACTAATACCCAGATATAATTATTTTAAAATACGAAATCTGTGATGAATTGGCCTTTTTGTCGTATTGGCTCCTAGCTCTGGTGCAGCACTCTGGGCGGGACTTACTGCCCATTTTGGGAGAGATGGCTGTTCACCCCAAGTCAGCACCTTGAGTTAGGACTAGGGTGTGTCCTGTAAGGTGGTGGGTGGGACACAGGCCACTCCCTAGATTGCCAAAAATCGACGGGACAATTATTTTTTTTTAATAAAAGAAGCTAATATCTGAAATATAGTTACATTTGTAATTAAACAGTCAAATACATGTTAAAATGACAAACCAAAACTAATACCCAGATATAATTATTTTAAAATACGAAATCTGTGATGAATTGGCCTTTTTGTCGTATTGGCTCCTAGCTCTGGTGCAGCACTCTGGGCGGGACTTACTGCCCATTTTGGGAGAGATGACTGTTCACCCCAAGTCAGCACCTTGAGTTAGGACTAGGGTGTGTCTTGTAAGGTGGTGGGTGGGACACAGGCCACTCCCTAGATTGCCAAAAATCGACGGGACAATTTTTAAAAATGTTTTAAAGAAGCTAATATCTGAAATATAGTTACATTTGTAATGAAACAGTCAAATATACGTTCCAATGACAAAGCAAAACTAATACCCAGATATAATTATTTTAAGATACGAAATCTGTGATGAATTGGCCTTTTTGTCGTATTGGCTCCTAGCTCTGGTGCAGCACTCTGGGCGGGACTTACTGCCCATTTTGGGAGAGAGGACTGTTCACCCCAAGTCAGCACCTTGAGTTAGGACTAGGGTGTGTCCTGTAAGGTGGTGGGTGGGACACAGGCCACACCCTAGATTGCCAAAAATCGACGGGACAATTATTTAAATTTTTTTAAAGAAGCTAATATCTGAAATATAGTTACATTTGTAATGAAACAATGTCAAATACAAGTTCAAATGACAAAGCAAAACTAATACCCAGATATAATTATTTTAAAATACGAAATCTGTGATGAATTGGCCTTTTTGTCGTATTGGCTCCTAGCTCTGGTGCAGCACTCTGGGCGGGACTTACTGCCCATTTTGGGAGAGATGACTGTTCACCCCAAGTCAGCACCTTGAGTTAGGACTAGGGTGTGTCTTGTAAGGTGGTGGGTGGGACACAGGCCACTCCCTAGATTGCCAAAAATCGACGGGACAATTCTTTTTTTTTAATAAAAGAAGCTAATATCTGAAATATAGTTACATTTGTAATGAAACAATGTCAAATACACGTTCAAATGACAAAGCAAAAGTAATACCCAGATATAATTATTTTAAAATACGAAATCTGTGATGAATTGGCCTTTTTGTCGTATTGGCTCCTAGCTCTGGTGCAGCACTCTGGGCGGGACTTACTGGCTATTTCTGAAGAGAGGACTGTTCACCCCAAGTCAGCACCTTGAGTTAGGACTAGGGTGTGTCCTGTAAGGTGGTGGGTGGGACACAGGCCACTCCCTAGATTGCCAAAAATCGACGGGACAATTCTTTTTTTTTTTAAAGAAGCTAATATCTGAAATATAGTTACATTTCTAATGAAACAGTCAAATACACGTTCAAATGACAAAGCAAAACTAATACCCTGATATAATTATTTTAAATACGAAATCTGTGATGAATTGGCCTTTTTGTCGTATTGGCTCCTAGCTCTGGTGCAGCACTCTGGGCGGGACTTACTGGCTATTTCTGAAAAGAGGACTGTTCACCCCAAGTCAGCACCTTGAGTTAGGACTAGGGTGTGTCCTGTAAGGTGGTGGGTGGGACACAGGCCACTCCCTAGATTGCCAAAAATCGACGGGACAATTTTTAAAAATGTTTTAAAGAAGCTAATATCTGAAATATAGTTACATTTTTAATGAAACAGTCAAATATACGTTCCAATGACAAAGCAAAACTAATACCCAGATATAATTATTTTAAGATACGAAATCTGTGATGAATTGGCCTTTTTGTCGTATTGGCTCCTAGCTCTGGTGCAGCACTCTGGGCGGGACTTACTGGCTATTTCTGAAGAGAGGACTGTTCACCCCAAGTCAGCACCTTGAGTTAGGACTAGGGTGTGTCCTGTAAGGTGGTGGGTGGGACACAGGCCACTCCCTAGATTGCCAAAAATCGACGGGACAATTCTTTTTTTTTAATAAAAGAAGCTAATATCTGAAATATAGTTACATTTGTAAAGAAACAATGTCAAATACACGTTCAAATGACAAAGCAAAACTAATACCCAGATATAATTATTTTAAAATACGAAATCTGTGATGAATTGGCCTTTTTGTCGTATTGGCTCCTAGCTCTGGTGCAGCACTCTGGGCGGGACTTACTGCCCATTTTGGGAGAGAGGACTGTTCACCCCAAGTCAGCACCTTGAGTTAGGACTAGGGTGTGTCCTGTAAGGTGGTGGGTGGGACACAGGCCACTCCCTAGATTGCCAAAAATCGACGGGACAATTCTTTTTTTTTTAAAAGAAGCTAATATCTGAAATATAGTTACATTTCTAATGAAACAGTCAAATACACGTTCAAATGACAAAGCAAAACTAATACCCAGATATAATTATTTTAAAATACGAAATCTGTGATGAATTGGCCTTTTTGTCGTATTGGCTCCTAGCTCTGGTGCAGCACTCTGGGCGGGACTTACTGCCCATTTTGGGAGAGATGGCTGTTCACCCCAAGTCAGCACCTTGAGTTAGGACTAGGGTGTGTCTTGTAAGGTGGTGGGTGGGACACAGGCCACTCCCTAGATTGCCAAAAATCGACGGGACAATTCTTTTTTTTTAATAAAAGAAGCTAATATCTGAAATATAGTTACATTTTTAATGAAACAATGTCAAATACACGTTAAAATGACAAACCAAAACTAATACCCAGATATAATTATTTTAAAATACGAAATCTGTGATGAATTGGCCTTTTTGTCGTATTGGCTCCTAGCTCTGGTGCAGCACTCTGGGCGGGACTTACTGCCCATTTTGGGAGAGATGACTGTTCACCCCAAGTCAGCACCTTGAGTTAGGACTAGGGTGTGTCTTGTAAGGTGGTGGGTGGGACACAGGCCACTCCCTAGATTGCCAAAAATCGACGGGACAATTTTTAAAAATGTTTTAAAGAAGCTAATATCTGAAATATAGTTACATTTGTAATGAAACAGTCAAATATACGTTCCAATGACAAAGCAAAACTAATACCCAGATATAATTATTTTAAGATACGAAATCTGTGATGAATTGGCTTTTTTGTCGTATTGGCTCCTAGCTCTGGTGCAGCACTCTGGGCGGGACTTACTGCCCATTTTGGGAGAGATGGCTGTTCACCCCAAGTCAGCACCTTGAGTTAGGACTAGGGTGTGTCCTGTAAGGTGGTGGGTGGGACACAGGCCACTCCCTAGATTGCCTAAAATCGACGGGACAATTCTTTTTTTTAATAAAAGAAGCTAATATCTGCAATATAGTTACATTTGTAATGAAACAGTCAAATACACGTTCAAATGACAAAGCAAAACTAAAACCCAGATATAATTATTTTAAAATACGAAATCTGTGATGAATTGGCCTTTTTGTCGTATTGGCTCCTAGCTCTGGTGCAGCACTCTGGGCGGGACTTACTGGCTATTTCTGAAGAGAGGACTGTTCACCCCAAGTCAGCACCTTGAGTTAGGACTAGGGTGTGTCTTGTAAGGTGGTGGGTGGGACACAGGCCACTCCCTAGATTGCCTAAAATCGACGGGACAATTTGTTTATTTTTTTAAAGAAGCTAATATCTGAAATATAGTTACATTTGTAATGAAACAGTCAAATTCACGTTCAAATGACAAAGCAAAAGTAATACCCAGATATAATTATTTTAAAATACGAAATTTGTGATGAATTGGCCTTTTTGTCGTATTGGCTCCTAGCTCTGGTGCAGCACTCTGGGCGGGACTTACTGCCCATTTTGGGAGAGAGGACTGTTCACCCCAAGTCAGCACCTTGAGTTAGGACTAGGGAGTGTCTTGTAAGGTGGTGGGTGGGACACAGGCCACTCCCTAGATTGCCAAAAATCGACGGGACAATTCTTTTTTTTTAATAAAAGAAGCTAATATCTGAAATATAGTTACATTTTTAATGAAACAATGTCAAATACACGTTCAAATGACAAACCAAAACTAATACCCAGATATAATTATTTTAAAATACGAAATCTGTGATGAATTGGCCTTTTTGTCGTATTGGCTCCTAGCTCTGGTGCAGCACTCTGGGCGGGACTTACTGCCCATTTTGGGAGAGATGGCTGTTCACCCCAAGTCAGCACCTTGAGTTAGGACTAGGGTGTGTCCTGTAAGGTGGTGGGTGGGACACAGGCCACTCCCTAGATTGCCAAAAATCGACGGGACAATTCTTTTTTTTTAATAAAAGAAGCTAATATCTGAAATATAGTTACATTTTTAATGAAACAATGTCAAATACACGTTAAAATGACAAACCAAAACTAATACCCAGATATAATTATTTTAAAATACGAAATCTGTGATGAATTGGCCTTTTTGTCGTATTGGCTCCTAGCTCTGGTGCAGCACTCTGGGCGGGACTTACTGCCCATTTTGGGAGAGATGACTGTTCACCCCAAGTCAGCACCTTGAGTTAGGACTAGGGTGTGTCCTGTAAGGTGGTGGGTGGGACACAGGCCACTCCCTAGATTGCCAAAAATCGACGGGACAATTTTTAAAAATGTTTTAAAGAAGCTAATATCTGAAATATAGTTACATTTGTAATGAAACAGTCAAATATACGTTCCAATGACAAAGCAAAACTAATACCCAGATATAATTATTTTAAGATACGAAATCTGTGATGAATTGGCCTTTTTGTCGTATTGGCTCCTAGCTCTGGTGCAGCACTCTGGGCGGGACTTACTGCCCATTTTGGGAGAGATGGCTGTTCACCCCAAGTCAGCACCTTGAGTTAGGACTAGGGTGTGTCCTGTAAGGTGGTGGGTGGGACACAGGCCACTCCCTAGATTGCCAAAAATCGACGGGACAATTTTTAAAAATGTTTTAAAGAAGCTAATATCTGAAATATAGTTACATTTGTAATGAAACAGTCAAATATACGTTCCAATGACAAAGCAAAACTAATACCCAGATATAATTATTTTAAAATACGAAATCTGTGATGAATTGGCCTTTTTGTCGTATTGGCTCCTACCTCTGGTGCAGCACTCTGGGCGGGACTTACTGCCCATTTTGGGAGAGATGACTGTTCACCCCAAGTCAGCACCTTGAGTTAGGACTAGGGTGTGTCTTGTAAGGTGGTGGGTGGGACACAGGCCACTCCCTAGATTGCCAAAAATCGACGGGACAATTCTTTTTTTTTAATAAAAGAAGCTAATATCTGAAATATAGTTACATTTGTAATGAAACAATGTCAAATACACGTTCAAATGACAAAGCAAAAGTAATACCCAGATATAATTATTTTAAAATACGAAATCTGTGATGAATTGGCCTTTTTGTCGTATTGGCTCCTAGCTCTGGTGCAGCACTCTGGGCGGGACTTACTGGCTATTTTGGGAGAGATGGCTGTTCACCCCAAGTCAGCACCTTGAGTTAGGACTAGGGTGTGTCCTGTAAGGTGGTGGGTGGGACACAGGCCACTCCCTAGATTGCCAAAAATCGACGGGACAATTCTTTTTTTTAATAAAAGAAGCTAATATCTGAAATATAGTTACATTTGTAATGAAACAATGTCAAATACACGTTCAAATGACAAAGCAAAACTAATAACCAGATATAATTATTTTAAAATACGAAATCTGTGATGAATTGGCCTTTTTGTCGTATTGGCTCCTAGCTCTGGTGCAG
The DNA here is from genome assembly GCF_949357685.1 of Gobio gobio. Taxonomy (NCBI): domain Eukaryota; kingdom Metazoa; phylum Chordata; class Actinopteri; order Cypriniformes; family Gobionidae; genus Gobio; species Gobio gobio. Next base: position 51,195,697 of record NC_137101.1, on the reverse strand, counting down.
CACTTTGGGCGGGACTTACTGCCCATTTTGGGAGAGATGACTGTTCACCCCAAGTCAGCACCTTGAGTTAGGACTAGGGTGTGTCTTGTAAGGTGGTGGGTGGGACACAGGCCACTCCCTAGATTGCCTAAAATCGACGGGACAATTTGTTTATTTTTTTAAAGAAGCTAATATCTGAAATATAGTTACATTTGTAATGAAACAGTCAAATACACGTTCAAATGACAAAGCAAAACTAATACCCAGATATAATTATTTTAAAATACGAAATCTGTGATGAATTGGCCTTTTTGTCGTATTGGCTCCTAGCTCTGGTGCAGCACTTTGGGCGGGACTTACTGCCCATTTTGAGAGAGAGGACTGTTCACCCCAAGTCAGCACCTTGAGTTAGGACTAGGGTGTGTCTTGTAAGGTGGTGGGTGGGACACAGGCCACTCCCTAGATTGCCAAAAATCGACGGGACAATTCTTTTTTTTTAATAAAAGAAGCTAATATCTGAAATATAGTTACATTTGTAATGAAACAGTCAAATACACGTTCAAATGACAAAGCAAAACTAATACCCAGATATAATTATTTTAAAATACGAAATCTGTGATGAATTGGCCTTTTTGTCGTATTGGCTCCTAGCTCTGGTGCAGCACTCTGGGCGGGACTTACTGCCCATTTTGGGAGAGAGGACTGTTCACCCCAAGTCAGCACCTTGAGTTAGGACTAGGGTGTGTCTTGTAAGGTGGTGGGTGGGACACAGGCCACTCCCTAGATTGCCTAAAATCGACGGGACAATTCTTTTTATTTTTTTAAAGAAGCTAATATCTGAAATATAGTTACATTTGTAATGAAACAATTTCAAATACACGTTCAAATGACAAAGCAAAACTAATACCCAGATATAATTATTTTAAAATACGAAATCTGTGATGAATTGGCCTTTTTGTCGTATTGGCTCCTAGCTCTGGTGCAGCACTTTGGGCGGGACTTACTGCCCATTTTGGGAGAGAGGACTGTTCACCCCAAGTCAGCACCTTGAGTTAGGACTAGGGTGTGTCTTGTAAGGTGGTGGGTGGGACACAGGCCACTCCCTAGATTGCCTAAAATCGACGGGACAATTTGTTTATTTTTTTAAAGAAGCTAATATCTGAAATATAGTTACATTTGTAATGAAACAGTCAAATACACGTTCAAATGACAAAGCAAAACTAATAACCAGATATAAATATTTTAAAATACGAAATCTGTGATGAATTGGCCTTTTTGTCGTATTGGCTCCTAGCTCTGGTGCAGCACTCTGGGCGGGACTTACTGCCCATTTTGGGAGAGATGACTGTTCACCCCAAGTCAGCACCTTGAGTTAGGACTAGGGTGTGTCTTGTAAGGTGGTGGGTGGGACACAGGCCACTCCCTAGATTGCCAAACATCGACGGGACAATTCTTTTTATTTTTTTAAAGAAGCTAATATCTGAAATATAGTTACATTTGTAATGAAACAATGTCAAATACACGTTCAAATGACAAAGCAAAACTAATACCCAGATATAATTATTTTAAAATACGAAATCTGTGATGAATTGGCCTTTTTGTCGTATTGGCTCCTAGCTCTGGTGCAGCACTTTGGGCGGGACTTACTGCCCATTTTGGGAGAGAGGACTGTTCACCCCAAGTCAGCACCTTGAGTTAGGACTAGGGTGTGTCTTGTAAGGTGGTGGGTGGGACACAGGCCACTCCCTAGATTGCCTAAAATCGATGGGACAATTTTTTAAATTTTTTTTAAAGAAGCTAATATCTGAAATATAGTTACATTTGTAATGAAACAGTCAAATACACGTTCAAATGACAAAGTAAAACTAATACCCAGATATAATTATTTTAAAATACGAAATCTGTGATGAATTGGCCTTTTTGTCGTATTGGCTCCTAGCTCTGGTGCAGCACTCTGGGCGGGACTTACTGGCTATTTCTGAAGAGAGGACTGTTCACCCCAAGTCAGCACCTTGAGTTAGGACTAGGGTGTGTCCTGTAAGGTGGTGGGTGGGACACAGGCCACTCCCTAGATTGCCTAAAATCGACGGGACAATTTGTTTATTTTTTTAAAGAAGCTAATATCTGAAATATAGTTACATTTGTAATGAAACAATGTCAAATACACGTTCAAATGACAAAGCAAAACTAATACCCAGATATAATTATTTTAAAATACCAAATCTGTGATGAATTGGCCTTTTTGTCGTATTGGCTCCTAGCTCTGGTGCAGCACTCTGGGCGGGACTTACTGCCCATTTTGGGAGAGAGGACTGTTCACCCCAAGTCAGCACCTTGAGTTAGGACTAGGGTGTGTCTTGTAAGGTGGTGGGTGGGACACAGGCCACTCCCTAGATTGCCTAAAATCGATGGGACAATTATTACTTTTTTTTTAAAGAAGCTAATATCTGAAATATAGTTACATTTGTAATGAAACAATGTCAAATACACGTTCAAATGACAAAGCAAAACTAATACCCAGATATAAATATTTTAAAATACGAAATCTGTGATGAATTGGCCTTTTTGTCGTATTGGCTCCTAGCTCTGGTGCAGCACTTTGGGCGGGACTTACTGGCTATTTTGGGAGAGAGGACTGTTCACCCCAAGTCAGCACCTTGAGTTAGGACTAGGGTGTGTCCTGTAAGGTGGTGGGTGGGACACAGGCCACTCCCTAGATTGCCAAAAATCGACGGGACAATTCTTTTTTTTTAATAAAAGAAGCTAATATCTGAAATATAGTTACATTTGTAATGAAATAGTCAAATACACGTTCAAATGACAAAGCAAAACTAATACCCAGATATAATTATTTTAAAATACGAAATCTGTGATGAATTGGCCTTTTTGTCGTATTGGCTCCTAGCTCTGGTGCAGCACTCTGGGCGGGACTTATTGCCCATTTTGGGAGAGATGGCTGTTCACCCCAAGTCAGCACCTTGAGTTAGGACTAGGGTGTGTCTTGTAAGGTGGTGGGTGGGACACAGGTCACTCCCTAGATTGCCAAAAATTGACGGGACAATTTTTTTAAATTTTTTTAAAGAAGCTAATATCTGAAATATAGTTACATTTGTAATGAAATAGTCAAATACACGTTCAAATGACAAAGCAAAACTAATACCCAGATATAATTATTTTAAAATACGAAATCTGTGATGAATTGGCCTTTTTGTCGTATTGGCTCCTAGCTCTGGTGCAGCACTTTGGGCGGGACTTACTGCCCATTTTGGGAGAGAGGACTGTTCACCCCAAGTCAGCACCTTGAGTTAGGACTAGGGTGTGTCTTGTAAGGTGGTGGGTGGGACACAGGCCACTCCCTAGATTGCCTAAAATCGACGGGACAATTATTATTATTTTTTTTAAAGAAGCTAATATCTGAAATATAGTTACATTTGTAATGAAACAATGTCAAATACATGTTCAAATGACAAAGCAAAACTAATACCCAGATATAATTATTTTAAAATACGAAATCTGTGATGAATTGGCCTTTTTGTCGTATTGGCTCCTAGCTCTGGTGCAGCACTCTGGGCGGGACTTACTGCCCATTTTGGGAGAGAGGACTGTTCACCCCAAGTCAGCATCTTGAGTTAGGACTAGGGTGTGTCTTGTAAGGTGGTGGGTGGGACACAGGCCACACCCTAGATTGCCAAACATCGACGGGACAATTCTTTTTATTTTTTTAAAGAAGCTAATATCTGAAATATAGTTACATTTGTAATGAAACAATGTCAAATACACGTTCAAATGACAAAGCAAAACTAATACCCAGATATAATTATTTTAAAATACGAAATCTGTGATGAATTGGCCTTTTTGTCGTATTGGCTCCTAGCTCTGGTGCAGCACTCTGGGCGGGACTTACTGGCTATTTTGGGAGAGAGGACTGTTCACCCCAAGTCAGCACCTTGAGTTAGGACTAGGGTGTGTCTTGTAAGGTGGTGGGTGGGACACAGGCCACTCCCTAGATTGCCAAAAATTGACGGGACAATTTTTTAAATTTTTTTTAAAGAAGCTAATATCTGAAATATAGTTACATTTGTAATGAAATAGTCAAATACACGTTCAAATGACAAAGCAAAACTAATACCCAAATATAATTATTTTAAAATACGAAATTTGTGATGAATTGGCCTTTTTGTCGTATTGGCTCCTAGCTCTGGTGCAGCACTCTGGGCGGGACTTACTGCCCATTTTGGGAGAGAGGACTGTTCACCCCAAGTCAGCACCTTGAGTTAGGACTAGGGTGTGTCTTGTAAGGTGGTGGGTGGGACACAGGCCACTCCCTAGATTGCCAAAAATTGACGGGACAATTTTTTAAAAATTTTTTAAAGAAGCTAATATCTGAAATATAGTTACATTTGTAATGAAACAATGTCAAATACACGTTCAAATGACAAAGCAAAACTAATACCCAGATATAAATATTTTAAAATACGAAATCTGTGATGAATTGGCCTTTTTGTCGTATTGGCTCCTAGCTCTGGTGCAGCACTCTGGGCGGGACTTACTGGCTATTTCTGAAGAGAGGACTGTTCACCCCAAGTCAGCACCTTGAGTTAGGACTAGGGTGTGTCTTGTAAGGTGGTGGGTGGGACACAGGCCACACCCTAGATTGCCAAACATCGACGGGACAATTCTTTTTATTTTTTTAAAGAAGCTAATATCTGAAATATAGTTACATTTGTAATGAAACAATGTCAAATACACGTTCAAATGACAAAGCAAAACTAATACCCAGATATAAATTTTTTAAAATACGAAATCTGTGATGAATTGGCCTTTTTGTCGTATTGGCTCCTAGCTCTGGTGCAGCACTCTGGGCGGGACTTACTGGCTATTTTGGGAGAGATGGCTGTTCACCCCAAGTCAGCACTTTGAGTTAGGACTAGGGTGTGTCTTGTAAGGTGGTGGGTGGGACACAGGCCACTCCCTAGATTGCCAAAAATCGACGGGACAATTTTTTTAATTTTTTTTAAAGAAGCTAATATCTGAAATATAGTTACATTTGTAATGAAACAATGTCAAATACATGTTCAAATGACAAAGCAAAACTAATACCCAGATATAATTATTTTAAAATACGAAATCTGTGATGAATTGGCCTTTTTGTCGTATTGGCTCCTAGCTCTGGTGCAGCACTCTGGGCGGGACTTACTGGCTATTTCTGAAGAGAGGACTGTTCACCCCAAGTCAGCACCTTGAGTTAGGACTAGGGTGTGTCTTGTAAGGTGGTGGGTGGGACACAGGCCACTCCCTAGATTGCCAAAAATTGACGGGACAATTTTTTAAATTTTTTTTAAAGAAGCTAATATCTGAAATATAGTTACATTTGTAATGAAATAGTCAAATACACGTTCAAATGACAAAGCAAAACTAATACCCAAATATAATTATTTTAAAATACGAAATTTGTGATGAATTGGCCTTTTTGTCGTATTGGCTCCTAGCTCTGGTGCAGCACTCTGGGCGGGACTTACTGCCCATTTTGGGAGAGAGGACTGTTCACCCCAAGTCAGCACCTTGAGTTAGGACTAGGGTGTGTCTTGTAAGGTGGTGGGTGGGACACAGGCCACTCCCTAGATTGCCAAAAATCGACGGGACAATTATTATTATTTTTTTTAAAGAAGCTAATATCTGAAATATAGTTACATTTGTAATGAAACAGTCAAATTCACGTTCAAATGACAAAGCAAAACTAATACCCAAATATAATTATTTTAAAATACGAAATCTGTGATGAATTGGCCTTTTTGTCGTATTGGCTCCTAGCTCTGGTGCAGCACTTTGGGCGGGACTTACTGCCCATTTTGGGAGAGATGACTGTTCACCCCAAGTCAGCACCTTGAGTTAGGACTAGGGTGTGTCTTGTAAGGTGGTGGGTGGGACACAGGCCACTCCCTAGATTGCCAAAAATCGACGGGACAATTCTTTTTATTTTTTTAAAGAAGCTAATATCTGAAATATAGTTACATTTGTAATGAAACAATGTCAAATACACGTTCAAATGACAAAGCAAAACTAATACCCAGATATAATTATTTTAAAATACGAAATCTGTGATGAATTGGCCTTTTTGTCGTATTGGCTCCTAGCTCTGGTGCAGCACTCTGGGCGGGACTTACTGGCTATTTCTGAAGAGAGGACTGTTCACCCCAAGTCAGCACCTTGAGTTAGGACTAGGGTGTGTCTTGTAAGGTGGTGGGTGGGACACAGGCCACACCCTAGATTGCCTAAAATCGACGGGACAATTCTTTTTTTTAATAAAAGAAGCTAATATCTGAAATATAGTTACATTTGTAATGAAATAGTCAAATACACGTTCAAATGACAAAGCAAAACTAATACCCAAATATAATTATTTTAAAATACGAAATTTGTGATGAATTGGCCTTTTTGTCGTATTGGCTCCTAGCTCTGGTGCAGCACTCTGGGCGGGACTTACTGCCCATTTTGGGAGAGAGGACTGTTCACCCCAATTCAGCACCTTGAGTTAGGACTAGGGTGTGTCTTGTAAGGTGGTGGGTGGGACACAGGCCACACCCTAGATTGCCTAAAATCGACGGGACAATTCTTTTTTTTAATAAAAGAAGCTAATATCTGAAATATAGTTACATTTGTAATGAAATAGTCAAATACACGTTCAAATGACAAAGCAAAACTAATACCCAAATATAATTATTTTAAAATACGAAATTTGTGATGAATTGGCCTTTTTGTCGTATTGGCTCCTAGCTCTGGTGCAGCACTCTGGGCGGGACTTACTGGCTATTTCTGAAGAGAGGACTGTTCACCCCAAGTCAGCACCTTGAGTTAGGACTAGGGTGTGTCTTGTAAGGTGGTGGGTGGGACACAGGCCACTCCCTAGATTGCCTAAAATCGACGGGACAATTTGTTTATTTTTTTAAAGAAGCTAATATCTGAAATATAGTTACATTTGTAATGAAATAGTCAAATACACGTTCAAATGACAAAGCCAAACTAATACCCAGATATAATTATTTTAAAATACGAAATCTGTGATGAATTGGCCTTTTTGTCGTATTGGCTCCTAGCTCTGGTGCAGCACGTTGGGCGGGACTTACTGCCCATTTTGGGAGAGAGGACTGTTCACCCCAAGTCAGCACCTTGAGTTAGGACTAGGGTGTGTCCTGTAAGGTGGTGGGTGGGACACAGGCCACTCCCTAGATTGCCAAAAATCGACGGGACAATTCTTTTTTTTTAATAAAAGAAGCTAATATCTGAAATATAGATACATTTGTAATGAAATAGTCAAATACACGTTCAAATGACAAAGCAAAACTAATACCCAGATATAATTATTTTAAAATACGAAATCTGTGATGAATTGGCCTTTTTGTCGTATTGGCTCCTAGCTCTGGTGCAGCACTCTGGGCGGGACTTACTGCCCATTTTGGGAGAGATGACTGTTCACCCCAAGTCAGCACCTTGAGTTAGGACTAGGGAGTGTCTTGTAAGGTGGTGGGTGGGACACAGGCCACTCCCTAGATTGCCAAAAATCGACGGGACAATTATTATTATTTTTTTTTAAAGAAGCTAATATCTGAAATATAGTTACATTTGTAATGAAACAGTCAAATACACGTTCAAATGACAAAGCAAAACTAATACCCAAATATAATTATTTTAAAATACGAAATCTGTGATGAATTGGCCTTTTTGTCGTATTGGCTCCTAGCTCTGGTGCAGCACTCTGGGCGGGACTTACTGGCTATTTCTGAAGAGAGGACTGTTCACCCCAAGTCAGCACCTTGAGTTAGGACTAGGGTGTGTCTTGTAAGGTGGTGGGTGGGACACAGGCCACTCCCTAGATTGCCTAAAATCGACGGGACAATTTGTTTATTTTTTTAAAGAAGCTAATATCTGAAATATAGTTACATTTGTAATGAAATAGTCAAATACACGTTCAAATGACAAAGCAAAACTAATACCCAAATATAATTATTTTAAAATACGAAATCTGTGATGAATTGGCCTTTTTGTCGTATTGGCTCCTAGCTCTGGTGCAGCACTCTGGGCGGGACTTACTGCCCATTTTGGGAGAGAGGACGGTTCACCCCAAGTCAGCACCTTGAGTTAGGACTAGGGAGTGTCTTGTAAGGTGGTGGGTGGGACACAGGCCACTCCGTAGATTGCCAAAAATCGACGGGACAATTATTATTATTTTTTTTAAAGAAGCTAATATCTGAAATATAGTTACATTTGTAATGAAACAGTCAAATTCACGTTCAAATGACAAAGCAAAACTAATACCCAGATATAATTATTTTAAAATACGAAATCTGTGATGAATTGGCCTTTTTGTCGTATTGGCTCCTAGCTCTGGTGCAGCACTCTGGGTGGGACTTACTGCCCATTTTGGGAGAGATGACTGTTCACCCCAAGTCAGCACCTTGAGTTAGGACTAGGGTGTGTCTTGTAAGGTGGTGGGTGGGACACAGGCCACTCCCTAGATTGCCTAAAATCGACGGGACAATTTTTAAAAAATGTTTTAAAGAAGCTAATATCTGAAATATAGTTACATTTGTAATGAAACAGTCAAATACACGTTCAAATGACAAAGCAAAACTAATACCCAGATATAATTATTTTAAAATACGAAATCTGTGATGAATTGGCCTTTTTGTCGTATTGGCTCCTAGCTCTGGTGCAGCACTTTGGGCGGGACTTACTGCCCATTTTGGGAGAGATGGCTGTTCACCCCAAGTCAGCACCTTGAGTTAGGACTAGGGTGTGTCTTGTAAGGTGGTGGGTGGGACACAGGCCACTCCCTAGATTGCCTAAAATCGACGGGACAATTTTTAAAAAATGTTTTAAAGAAGCTAATATCTGAAATATAGTTACATTTGTAATGAAACAGTCAAATACACGTTCAAATGACAAAGCAAAACTAATACCCAGATATAATTATTTTAAAATACGAAATCTGTGATGAATTGGCCTTTTTGTCGTATTGGCTCCTAGCTCTGGTGCAGCACTCTGGGCGGGACTTACTGCCCATTTTGGGAGAAAGGACTGTTCACCCCAAGTCAGCACCTTGAGTTAGGACTAGGGTGTGTCTTGTAAGGTGGTGGGTGGGACACAGGCCACTCCCTAGATTGCCAAAAATCGACGGGACAATTTGTTTATTTTTTTAAAGAAGCTAATATCTGAAATATAGTTACATTTGTAATGAAACAATGTCAAATACATGTTCAAATGACAAAGCAAAACTAATACCCAGATATAATTATTTTAAAATACGAAATCTGTGATGAATTGGCCTTTTTGTCGTATTGGCTCCTAGCTCTGGTGCAGCACTCTGGGCGGGACTTACTGCCCATTTTGGGAGAGATGACTGTTCACCCCAAGTCAGCACCTTGAGTTAGGACTAGGGAGTGTCTTGTAAGGTGGTGGGTGGGACACAGGCCACTCCCTAGATTGCCAAAAATCGACGGGACAATTATTATTATTTTTTTTTAAAGAAGCTAATATCTGAAATATAGTTACATTTGTAATGAAACAGTCAAATACACGTTCAAATGACAAAGCAAAACTAATACCCAAATATAATTATTTTAAAATACGAAATCTGTGATGAATTGGCCTTTTTGTCGTATTGGCTCCTAGCTCTGGTGCAGCACTCTGGGCGGGACTTACTGGCTATTTCTGAAGAGAGGACTGTTCACCCCAAGTCAGCACCTTGAGTTAGGACTAGGGTGTGTCTTGTAAGGTGGTGGGTGGGACACAGGCCACTCCCTAGATTGCCTAAAATCGACGGGACAATTTGTTTATTTTTTTAAAGAAGCTAATATCTGAAATATAGTTACATTTGTAATGAAATAGTCAAATACACGTTCAAATGACAAAGCAAAACTAATACCCAAATATAATTATTTTAAAATACGAAATCTGTGATGAATTGGCCTTTTTGTCGTATTGGCTCCTAGCTCTGGTGCAGCACTCTGGGCGGGACTTACTGCCCATTTTGGGAGAGAGGACGGTTCACCCCAAGTCAGCACCTTGAGTTAGGACTAGGGAGTGTCTTGTAAGGTGGTGGGTGGGACACAGGCCACTCCGTAGATTGCCAAAAATCGACGGGACAATTATTATTATTTTTTTTAAAGAAGCTAATATCTGAAATATAGTTACATTTGTAATGAAACAGTCAAATTCACGTTCAAATGACAAAGCAAAACTAATACCCAGATATAATTATTTTAAAATACGAAATCTGTGATGAATTGGCCTTTTTGTCGTATTGGCTCCTAGCTCTGGTGCAGCACTCTGGGTGGGACTTACTGCCCATTTTGGGAGAGATGACTGTTCACCCCAAGTCAGCACCTTGAGTTAGGACTAGGGTGTGTCTTGTAAGGTGGTGGGTGGGACACAGGCCACTCCCTAGATTGCCTAAAATCGACGGGACAATTTTTAAAAAATGTTTTAAAGAAGCTAATATCTGAAATATAGTTACATTTGTAATGAAACAGTCAAATACACGTTCAAATGACAAAGCAAAACTAATACCCAGATATAATTATTTTAAAATACGAAATCTGTGATGAATTGGCCTTTTTGTCGTATTGGCTCCTAGCTCTGGTGCAGCACTTTGGGCGGGACTTACTGCCCATTTTGGGAGAGATGGCTGTTCACCCCAAGTCAGCACCTTGAGTTAGGACTAGGGTGTGTCTTGTAAGGTGGTGGGTGGGACACAGGCCACTCCCTAGATTGCCTAAAATCGACGGGACAATTTTTAAAAAATGTTTTAAAGAAGCTAATATCTGAAATATAGTTACATTTGTAATGAAACAGTCAAATACACGTTCAAATGACAAAGCAAAACTAATACCCAGATATAATTATTTTAAAATACGAAATCTGTGATGAATTGGCCTTTTTGTCGTATTGGCTCCTAGCTCTGGTGCAGCACTCTGGGCGGGACTTACTGCCCATTTTGGGAGAAAGGACTGTTCACCCCAAGTCAGCACCTTGAGTTAGGACTAGGGTGTGTCTTGTAAGGTGGTGGGTGGGACACAGGCCACTCCCTAGATTGTCAAAAATCGACGGGACAATTTGTTTATTTTTTTAAAGAAGCTAATATCTGAAATATAGTTACATTTGTAATGAAACAATGTCAAATACATGTTCAAATGACAAAGCAAAACTAATACCCAGATATAATTATTTTAAAATACGAAATCTGTGATGAATTGGCCTTTTTGTCGTATTGGCTCCTAGCTCTGGTGCAGCACTCTGGGCGGGACTTACTGGCTATTTCTGAAGAGAGGACTGTTCACCCCAAGTCAGCACCTTGAGTTAGGACTAGGGTGTGTCCTGTAAGGTGGTGGGTGGGACACAGGCCACTCCCTAGATTGCCAAAAATCGACGGGACAATTATTTTAATTTTTTTAAAGAAGCTAATATCTGAAAAATAGTTACATTTGTAATGAAACAGTCAAATACACGTTCAAATGACAAAGCAAAACTAATACCCAGATATAATTATTTTCAAATACGAAATCTGTGATGAATTGGCCTTTTTGTCGTATTGGCTCCTAGCTCTGGTCCAGCACTCTGGGCGGGACTTACTGCCCATTTTGGGAGAGATGACTGTTCACCCCAAGTCAGCACCTTGAGTTAGGACTAGGGTGTGTCCTGTAAGGTGGTGGGTGGGACACAGGCCACTCCCTAGATTGCCAAAAATTGACGGGACAATTTTTTAACATTTTTTTAAAGAAGCTAATATCTGAAATATAGTTACATTTGTAATGAAACAATGTCAAATACACGTTCAAATGACAAAGCAAAACTAATACCCAGATATAATTATTTTAAAATACGAAATCTGTGATGAATTGGCCTTTTTGTCGTATTGGCTCCTAGCTCTGGTGCAGCACTCTGGGCGGGACTTACTGCCCATTTTGGGAGAGATGGCTGTTCACCCCAAGTCAGCACCTTGAGTTAGGACTAGGGTGTGTCCTGTAAGGTGGTGGGTGGGACACAGGCCACTCCCTAGATTGCCAAAAATCGACGGGACAATTTGTTTATTTTTTTAAAGAAGCTAATATCTGAAATATAGTTACATTTGTAATGAAACAATGTCAAATACATGTTCAAATGACAAAGCAAAACTAATACCCAGATATAATTATTTTAAAATACGAAATCTGTGATGAATTGGCCTTTTTGTCGTATTGGCTCCTAGCTCTGGTGCAGCACTCTGGGCGGGACTTACTGGCTATTTCTGAAGAGAGGACTGTTCACCCCAAGTCAGCACCTTGAGTTAGGACTAGGGTGTGTCTTGTAAGGTGGTGGGTGGGACACAGGCCACTCCCTAGATTGCCTAAAATCGACGGGACAATTCTTTTTTTTTAATAAAAGAAGCTAATATCTGAAATATAGTTACATTTGTAATGAAACAATGTCAAATACACGTTCAAATGACAAAGCAAAACTAATACCCAGATATAATTATTTTAAAATACGAAATCTGTGATGAATTGGCCTTTTTGTCGTATTGGCTCCTAGCTCTGGTGCAGCACTCTGGGCGGGACTTACTGCCGTTTTCGGGAGAGAGGACTGTTCACCCCAAGTCAGCACCTTGAGTTAGGACTAGGGTGTGTCTTGTAAGGTGGTGGGTGGGACACAGGCCACTCCCTAGATTGCCAAAAATGGACGGGACAATTCTTTTTTTTTAATAAAAGAAGCTAATATCTGAAATATAGTTACATTTGTAATGAAACAATGTCAAATACATATTCAATTGACAAAGCAAAACTAATACCCAGATATAATTATTTTAAAATACGAAATCTGTGATGAATTGTCCTTTTTGTCGTATTGGCTCCTAGCTCTGGTGCAGCACTCTGGGCGGGACTTACTGCCGTTTTCGGGAGAGAGGACTGTTCACCCCAAGTCAGCACCTTGAGTTAGGACTAGGGTGTGTCTTGTAAGGTGGTGGGTGGGACACAGGCCACTCCCTAGATTGCCAAAAATGGACGGGACAATTCTTTTTTTTTAATAAAAGAAGCTAATATCTGAAATATAGTTACATTTGTAATGAAACAATGTCAAATACATATTCAATTGACAAAGCAAAACTAATACCCAGATATAATTATTTTAAAATACGAAATCTGTGATGAATTGGCCTTTTTGTCGTATTGGCTCCTAGCTCTGGTGCAGCACTCTGGGCGGGACTTACTGGCTATTTCTGAAAAGAGGACTGTTCACCCCAAGTCAGCACCTTGAGTTAGGACTAGGGTGTGTCCTGTAAGGTGGTGGGTGGGACACAGGCCACTCCCTAGATTGCCAAAAATCGACGGGACAATTTTTAAAAAATGTTTTAAAGAAGCTAATATCTGAAATATAGTTACATTTGTAATGAAACAATGTCAAATACACGTTCAAATGACAAAGTAAAACTAATACCCAGATATAATTATTTTAAAATACGAAATCTGTGATGAATTGGCCTTTTTGTCGTATTGGCTCCTAGCTCTGGTGCAGCACTCTGGGCGGGACTTACTGGCTATTTCTGAAAAGAGGACTGTTCACCCCAAGTCAGCACCTTGAGTTAGGACTAGGGTGTGTCCTGTAAGGTGGTGGGTGGGACACAGGCCACTCCCTAGATTGCCTAAAATCGACGGGACAATTCTTTTTTTTTAATAAAAGAAGCTAATATCTGAAATATAGTTACATTTGTAATGAAACAATGTCAAATACACGTTCAAATGACAAAGCAAAACTAATACCCAGATATAATTTTTTTTTAAAATACGAAATCTGTGATGAATTGGCCTTTTTGTCGTATTGGCTCCTAGCTCTGGTGCAGCACTCTGGGCGGGACTTACTGCCGTTTTCGGGAGAGAGGACTGTTCACCCCAAGTCAGCACCTTGAGTTAGTACTAGGGTGTGTCTTGTAAGGTGGTGGGTGGGACACAGGCCACTCCCTAGATTGCCAAAAATGGACGGGACAATTCTTTTTTTTTAATAAAAGAAGCTAATATCTGAAATATAGTTACATTTGTAATGAAACAATGTCAAATACACGTTCAAATGACAAAGCAAAACTAATACCCAGATATAATTATTTTAAGATACGAAATCTGTGATGAATTGGCCTTTTTGTCGTATTGGCTCCTAGCTCTGGTGCAGCACTCTGGGCGGGACTTACTGCCCATTTTGGGAGAGATGGCTGTTCACCCCAAGTCAGCACCTTGAGTTAGGACTAGGGTGTGTCCTGTAAGGTGGTGGGTGGGACACAGGCCACTCCCTAGATTGCCTAAAATCGACGGGACAATTCTTTTTTTTAATAAAAGAAGCTAATATCTGAAATATAGTTACATTTGTAATGAAACAATGTCAAATACACGTTCAAATGACAAAGCAAAACTAATACCCAGATATAATTTTTTTTTAAAATACGAAATCTGTGATGAATTGGCCTTTTTGTCGTATTGGCTCCTAGCTCTGGTGCAGCACTCTGGGCGGGACTTACTGGATATTTCGGGAGAGATGGCTGTTCACCCCAAGTCAGCACCTTGAGTTAGGACTAGGGTGTGTCTTGTAAGGTGGTGGGTGGGACACAGGCCACTCCCTAGATTACCAAAAATCGACGGGACAATTCTTTTTTTTTAATAAAAGAAGCTAATATCTGAAATATAGTTACATTTGTAATGAAACAGTCAAATACACATTCAAATGACAAAGCAAAACTAATACCCAGATATAATTATTTTAAAATACGAAATCTGTGATGAATTGGCCTTTTTGTCGTATTGGCTCCTAGCTCTGGTGCAGCACTCTGGGCGGGACTTACTGGCTATTTCTGAAGAGAGGACTGTTCACCCCAAGTCAGCACCTTGAGTTAGGACTAGGGTGTGTCCTGTAAGGTGGTGGGTGGGACACAGGCCACTCCCTAGATTGCCAAAAATCGACGGGACAATTTTTAAAAAATGTTTTAAAGAAGCTAATATCTGAAATATAGTTACATTTGTAATGAAACAATGTCAAATACACGTTCAAATGACAAAGCAAAACTAATACCCAGATATAAATATTTTAAAATACGAAATCTGTGATGAATTGGCCTTTTTGTCGTATTGGCTCCTAGCTCTGGTGCAGCACTCTGGGCGGGACTTACTGCCCATTTTGGGAGAGATGGCTGTTCACCCCAAGTCAGCACCTTGAGTTAGGACTAGGGTGTGTCCTGTAAGGTGGTGGGTGGGACACAGGCCACTCCCTAGATTGCCTAAAATCGACGGGACAATTCTTTTTTTTTAATAAAAGAAGCTAATATCTGAAATATAGTTACATTTGTAATGAAACAGTCAAATACACATTCAAATGACAAAGCAAAACTAATACCCAGATATAATTATTTTAAAATACGAAATCTGTGATGAATTGGCCTTTTTGTCGTATTGGCTCCTAGCTCTGGTGCAGCACTCTGGGCGGGACTTACTGCCCATTTTGGGAGAGAGGACTGTTCACCCCAAGTCAGCACCTTGAGTTAGGACTAGGGTGTGTCCTGTAAGGTGGTGGGTGGGACACAGGCCACTCCCTAGATTGCCAAAAATCGAAGGGACAATTTTTTTTTTTTTTTAAAGAAGCCAATATCTGAAATATAGTTACATTTGTAATGAAACAATGTCAAATACACGTTCAAATGACAAAGCAAAACTAATACCCAGATATAATCCTTTTAAAATACGAAATCTGTGATGAATTGGCCTTTTTGTCGTATTGGCTCCTAGCTCTGGTGCAGCACTCTGGGCGGGACTTACTGCCCATTTTGGGAGAGATGGCTGTTCACCCCAAGTCAGCACCTTGAGTTAGGACTAGGGTGTGTCCTGTAAGGTGGTGGGTGGGACACAGGCCACTCCCTAGATTGCCAAAAATCGACGGGACAATTCTTTTTTTTTAATAAAAGAAGCTAATATCTGAAATATAGTTACATTTGTAATGAAACAATGTCAAATACATGTTCAATTGACAAAGCAAAACTAATACCCAGATATAATTATTTTAAAATACGAAATCTGTGATGAATTGGCCTTTTTGTCGTATTGGCTCCTAGCTCTGGTGCAGCACTCTGGGCGGGACTTACTGGATATTTCGGGAGAGAGGACTGTTCACCCCAAGTCAGCACCTTGAGTTAGGACTAGGGTGTGTCCTGTAAGGTGGTGGGTGGGACACAGGCCACTCCCTAGATTGCCAAAAATCGACGGGACAATTATTACTTTTTTTTTAAAGAAGCTAATATCTGAAATATAGTTACATTTGTAATGAAACAATGTCAAATACAAGTTCAATTGACAAAGCAAAACTAATACCCAGATATAATTATTTTAAAATACGAAATCTGTGATGAATTGGCCTTTTTGTCGTATTGGCTCCTAGCTCTGGTGCAGCACTCTGGGCGGGACTTACTGCCCATTTTGGGAGAGATGACTGTTCACCCCAAGTCAGCACCTTGAGTTAGGACTAGGGTGTGTCCTGTAAGGTGGTGGGTGGGACACAGGCCACTCCCTAGATTGCCAAAAATCGACGGGACAATTTTTAAAAAATGTTTTAAAGAAGCTAATATCTGAAATATAGTTACATTTGTAATGAAACAATGTCAAATACACGTTCAAATGACAAAGTAAAACTAATACCCAGATATAATTATTTTAAAATACGAAATCTGTGATGAATTGGCCTTTTTGTCGTATTGGCTCCTAGCTCTGGTGCAGCACTCTGGGCGGGACTTACTGCCCATTTTGGGAGAGATGGCTGTTCACCCCAAGTCAGCACCTTGAGTTAGGACTAGGGTGTGTCCTGTAAGGTGGTGGGTGGGACACAGGCCACTCCCTAGATTGCCTAAAATCGACGGGACAATTCTTTTTTTTTAATAAAAGAAGCTAATATCTGAAATATAGTTACATTTGTAATGAAACAATGTCAAATACACGTTCAAATGACAAAGCAAAACTAATACCCAGATATAATTATTTTAAAATACGAAATCTGTGATGAATTGGCCTTTTTGTCGTATTGGCTCCTAGCTCTGGTGCAGCACTCTGGGCGGGACTTACTGGCTATTTTGGGAGAGAGGACTGTTCACCCCAAGTCAGCTCCTTTAGTTAGGACTAGGGTGTGTCTTGTAAGGTGGTGGGTGGGACACAGGCCACTCCCCAGATTGCCTAAAACCGACGGGACAATTATTACTTTTTTTTTTAAAGAAGCTAATATCTGAAATATAGTTACATTTGTAATGAAACAATGTCAAATACACGTTCAAATGACAAAGCAAAACTAATACCCAGATATAATTTTTTTTTAAAATACGAAATCTGTGATGAATTGGCCTTTTTGTCGTATTGGCTCCTAGCTCTGGTGCAGCACTCTGGGCGGGACTTACTGCCCATTTTGGGAGAGATGGCTGTTCACCCCAAGTCAGCACCTTGAGTTAGGACTAGGGTGTGTCTTGTAAGGTGGTGGGTGGGACACAGGCCACTCCCTAGATTGCCTAAAATCGACGGGACAATTCTTTTTTTTTAATAAAAGAAGCTAATATCTGAAATATAGTTACATTTGTAATGAAACAGTCAAATACACGTTCAAATGACAAAGCAAAACTAATACCCAGATATAATTATTTTAAAATACGAAATCTGTGATGAATTGGCCTTTTTGTCGTATTGGCTCCTAGCTCTGGTGCAGCACTCTGGGCGGGACTTACTGCCCATTTTGGGAGAGATGGCTGTTCACCCCAAGTCAGCACCTTGAGTTAGGACTAGGGTGTGTCCTGTAAGGTGGTGGGTGGGACACAGGCCACTCCCTAGATTGCCAAAAATCGACGGGACAATTCTTTTTTTTTAATAAAAGAAGCTAATATCTGAAATATAGTTACATTTGTAATGAAACAATGTCAAATACACGTTCAAATGACAAAGCAAAACTAATACCCAGATATAATATTTTAAAATACGAAATCTGTGATGAATTGGCCTTTTTGTCGTATTGGCTCCTAGCTCTGGTGCAGCACTCTGGGCGGGACTTACTGGCTATTTCTGAAAAGAGGACTGTTCACCCCAAGTCAGCACCTTGAGTTAGGACTAGGGTGTGTCCTGTAAGGTGGTGGGTGGGACACAGGCCACTCCCTAGATTGCCTAAAATGGACGGGACAATTCTTTTTTTTAATAAAAGAAGCTAATATCTGAAATATAGTTACATTTGTAATGAAACAATGTCAAATACACGTTCAAATGACAAAGCAAAACTAATACCCAGATATAATTTTTTTTTAAAATACGAAATCTGTGATGAATTGGCCTTTTTGTCGTATTGGCTCCTAGCTCTGGTGCAGCACTCTGGGCGGGACTTACTGCCCATTTTGGGAGAGATGGCTGTTCACCCCAAGTCAGCACCTTGAGTTAGGACTAGGGTGTGTCCTGTAAGGTGGTGGGTGGGACACAGGCCACTCCCTAGATTGCCTAAAATCGACGGGACAATTCTTTTTTTTTAATAAAAGAAGCTAATATCTGAAATATAGTTACATTTGTAATGAAACAGTCAAATACACGTTCAAATGACAAAGCAAAACTAATACCCAGATATAATTATTTTAAAATACGAAATCTGTGATGAATTGGCCTTTTTGTCGTATTGGCTCCTAGCTCTGGTGCAGCACTCTGGGCGGGACTTACTGCCCATTTTGGGAGAGATGGCTGTTCACCCCAAGTCAGCACCTTGAGTTAGGACTAGGGTGTGTCCTGTAAGGTGGTGGGTGGGACACAGGCCACTCCCTAGATTGCCTAAAATCGACGGGACAATTCTTTTTTTTTAATAAAAGAAGCTAATATCTGAAATATAGTTACATTTGTAATGAAACAGTCAAATACACGTTCAAATGACAAAGCAAAACTAATACCCAGATATAATATTTTAAAATACGAAATCTGTGATGAATTGGCCTTTTTGTCGTATTGGCTCCTAGCTCTGGTGCAGCACTCTGGGTGGGACTTACTGCCCATTTTGGGAGAGATGGCTGTTCACCCCAAGTCAGCACCTTGAGTTAGGACTAGGGTGTGTCCTGTAAGGTGGTGGGTGGGACACAGGCCACTCCCTAGATTGCCAAAAATGGACGGGACAATTCTTTTTTTTTAATAAAAGAAGCTAATATCTGAAATATAGTTACATTTGTAATGAAACAATGTCAAATACATGTTCAATTGACAAAGCAAAACTAATACCCAGATATAATTATTTTAAAATACGAAATCTGTGATGAATTGGCCTTTTTGTCGTATTGGCTCCTAGCTCTGGTGCAGCACTCTGGGCGGGACTTACTGGATATTTCTGAAGAGAGGACTGTTCACCCCAAGTCAGCACCTTGAGTTAGGACTAGGGTGTGTCCTGTAAGGTGGTGGGTGGGACACAGGCCACTCCCTAGATTGCCAAAAACCGACGGGACAATTTTTAAAAATTTTTAAGGAAGCTAATTTCTGAAATATAGTGACATTTGTAATGAAACAATGTCAAATACACGTTCAAATGACAAAGCAAAACTAATACCCAGATATAATTATTTTAAAATACGAAATCTGTGATGAATTGGCCTTTTTGTCGTATTGGCTCCTAGCTCTGGTGCAGCACTCTGGGCGGGACTTACTGGCTATTTCTGAAGAGAGGACTGTTCACCCCAAGTCAGCACCTTGAGTTAGGACTAGGGTGTGTCCTGTAAGGTGGTGGGTGGGACACAGGCCACTCCCTAGATTGCCTAAAATCGATGGGACAATTCTTTTTTTTAATAAAAGAAGCTAATATCTGAAATATAGTTACATTTGTAATGAAACAATGTAAAATACACGTTCAAATGACAAAGTAAAACTAATACCCAGATATAATTATTTTAAAATACGAAATCTGTGATGAATTGGCCTTTTTGTCGTATTGGCTCCTAGCTCTGGTGCAGCACTCTGGGCGGGACTTACTGCCCATTTTGGGAGAGATGGCTGTTCACCCCAAGTCAGCACCTTGAGTTAGGACTAGGGTGTGTCTTGTAAGGTGGTGGGTGGGACACAGGCCACTCCCTAGATTGCCAAAAATCGACGGGACAATTATTACTTTTTTTTTAAAGAAGCTAATATCTGAAATATAGTTACATTTGTAATGAAACAATGTCAAATACAAGTTCAATTGACAAAGCAAAACTAATACCCAGATATAATTATTTTAAAATACGAAATCTGTGATGAATTGGCCTTTTTGTCGTATTGGCTCCTAGCTCTGGTGCAGCACTCTGGGCGGGACTTACTGGCTATTTCTGAAGAGAGGACTGTTCACCCCAAGTCAGCACCTTGAGTTAGGACTAGGGTGTGTCCTGTAAGGTGGTGGGTGGGACACAGGCCACTCCCTAGATTGCCAAAAATCGACGGGACAATTTTTAAAAAATGTTTTAAAGAAGCTAATATCTGAAATATAGTTACATTTGTAATGAAACAATGTCAAATACACGTTCAAATGACAAAGCAAAACTAATACCCAGATATAATATTTTAAAATACGAAATCTGTGATGAATTGGCCTTTTTGTCGTATTGGCTCCTAGCTCTGGTGCAGCACTCTGGGCGGGACTTACTGGCTATTTCTGAAGAGAGGACTGTTCACCCCAAGTCAGCACCTTGAGTTAGGACTAGGGTGTGTCCTGTAAGGTGGTGGGTGGGACACAGGCCACTCCCTAGATTGCCAAAAACCGACGGGACAATTTTAAAAAAATTTTAAGGAAGCTAATTTCTGAAATATAGTTACATTTGTAATGAAACAATGTCAAATACACGTTCAAATGACAAAGCAAAACTAATACCCAGATATAATTATTTTAAAATACGAAATCTGTGATGAATTGGCCTTTTTGTCGTATTGGCTCCTAGCTCTGGTGCAGCACTCTGGGCGGGACTTACTGCCCATTTTGGGAGAGATGACTGTTCACCCCAAGTCAGCACCTTGAGTTAGGACTAGGGTGTGTCCTGTAAGGTGGTGGGTGGGACACAGGCCACTCCCTAGATTGCCAAAAATCGACGGGACAATTCTTTTTTTTAATAAAAGAAGCTAATATCTGAAATATAGTTACATTTGTAATGAAACAATGTCAAATACACGTTCAAATGACAAAGCAAAACTAATACCCAGATATAATTATTTTAAAATACGAAATCTGTGATGAATTGGCCTTTTTGTCGTATTGGCTCCTAGCTCTGGTGCAGCACTCTGGGCGGGACTTACTGCCCATTTTGGGAGAGATGGCTGTTCACCCCAAGTCAGCACCTTGAGTTAGGACTAGGGTGTGTCCTGTAAGGTGGTGGGTGGGACACAGGCCACTCCCTAGATTGCCAAAAATCGACGGGACAATTATTTTAACTTTTTTAAAGAAGCTAATATCTGAAATATAGTTACAGTTGTAATGAAACAATGTCAAATACACGTTCAAATGACAAAGCAAAACTAATACCCAGATATAATTATTCTAAAATACGAAATCTGTGATGAATTGGCCTTTTTGTCGTATTGGCTCCTAGCTCTGGTGCAGCACTCTGGGCGGGACTTACTGCCCATTTTCGGGAGAGATGGCTGTTCACCCCAAGTCAGCACCTTGAGTTAGGACTAGGGTGTGTCCTGTAAGGTGGTGGGTGGGACACAGGCCACTCCCTAGATTGCCTAAAATCGACGGGACAATTCTTTTTTTTTTTAAAGAAGCTAATATCTGAAATATAGTTACATTTGTAATGAAACAGTCAAATTCACGTTCAAATGACAAAGCAAAACTAATACCCAGATATAATTATTTTAAAATACGAAATCTGTGATGAATTGGCCTTTTTGTCGTATTGGCTCCAAGCTCTGGTGCAGCACTCTGGGCGGGACTTACTGGCTATTTCTGAAAAGAGGACTGTTCACCCCAAGTCAGCACCTTGAGTTAGGACTAGGGTGTGTCCTGTAAGGTGGTGGGTGGGACACAGGCCACTCCCTAGATTGCCTAAAATCGATGGGACAATTCTTTTTTTTAATAAAAGAAGCTAATATCTGAAATATAGTTACATTTGTAATGAAACAATGTCAAATACACGTTCAAATGACAAAGCAAAACTAATACCCAGATATAATATTTTAAAATACGAAATCTGTGATGAATTGGCCTTTTTGTCGTATTGGCTCCTAGCTCTGGTGCAGCACTCTGGGCGGGACTTACTGGCTATTTCTGAAGAGAGGACTGTTCACCCCAAGTCAGCACCTTGAGTTACGACTAGGGTGTGTCCTGTAAGGTGGTGGGTGGGACACAGGCCACTCCCTAGATTGCCAAAAATCGACGGGACAATTTTTAAAAAATGTTTTAAAGAAGCTAATATCTGAAATATAGTTACATTTGTAATGAAACAATGTCAAATACACGTTCAAATGACAAAGCAAAACTAATACCCAGATATAAATATTTTAAAATACGAAATCTGTGATGAATTGGCCTTTTTGTCGTATTGGCTCCTAGCTCTGGTGCAGCACTCTGGGCGGGACTTACTGCCCATTTTGGGAGAGATGGCTGTTCACCCCAAGTCAGCACCTTGAGTTAGGACTAGGGTGTGTCCTGTAAGGTGGTGGGTGGGACACAGGCCACTCCCTAGATTGCCTAAAATCGACGGGACAATTCTTTTTTTTTAATAAAAGAAGCTAATATCTGAAATATAGTTACATTTGTAATGAAACAGTCAAATACACATTCAAATGACAAAGCAAAACTAATACCCAGATATAATTATTTTAAAATACGAAATCTGTGATGAATTGGCCTTTTTGTTGTATTGGCTCCTAGCTCTGGTGCAGCACTCTGGGCGGGACTTACTGCCCATTTTGGGAGAGAGGACTGTTCACCCCAAGTCAGCACCTTGAGTTAGGACTAGGGTGTGTCCTGTAAGGTGGTGGGTGGGACACAGGCCACTCCCTAGATTGCCAAAAACCGACGGGACAATTTTTAAATTTTTTTAAAGAAGCTAATTTCTGATATATAGTTACATTTGTAATGAAACAATGTCAAATACACGTTCAAATGACAAAGCAAAACTAATACCCAGATATAATTATTTTAAAATACGAAATCTGTGATGAATTGGCCTTTTTGTCGTATTGGCTCCTAGCTCTGGTGCAGCACTCTGGGCGGGACTTACTGGCTATTTCTGAAGAGAGGACTGTTCACCCCAAGTCAGCACCTTGAGTTAGGACTAGGGTGTGTCCTGTAAGGTGGTGGGTGGGACACAGGCCACTCCCTAGATTGCCAAAAATCGACGGGACAATTTTTAAAAAATGTTTTAAAGAAGCTAATATCTGAAATATAGTTACATTTGTAATGAAACAATGTCAAATACACGTTCAAATGACAAAGTAAAACTAATACCCAGATATAATTATTTTAAAATACGAAATCTGTGATGAATTGGCCTTTTTGTCGTATTGGCTCCTAGCTCTGGTGCAGCACTCTGGGCGGGACTTACTGCCCATTTTGGGAGAGATGGCTGTTCACCCCAAGTCAGCACCTTGAGTTAGGACTAGGGTGTGTCCTGTAAGGTGGTGGGTGGGACACAGGCCACTCCCTAGATTGCCTAAAATCGACGGGACAATTCTTTTTTTTTAATAAAAGAAGCTAATATCTGAAATATAGTTACATTTGTAATGAAACAGTCAAATACACATTCAAATGACAAAGCAAAACTAATACCCAGATATAATTATTTTAAAATACGAAATCTGTGATGAATTGGCCTTTTTGTCGTATTGGCTCCTAGCTCTGGTGCAGCACTCTGGGCGGGACTTACTGCCCATTTTGGGAGAGAGGACTGTTCACCCCAAGTCAGCACCTTGAGTTAGGACTAGGGTGTGTCCTGTAAGGTGGTGGGTGGGACACAGGCCACTCCCTAGATTGCCAAAAATCGAAGGGACAATTTTTTTTTTTTTTTAAAGAAGCCAATATCTGAAATATAGTTACATTTGTAATGAAACAATGTCAAATACACGTTCAAATGACAAAGCAAAACTAATACCCAGATATAATCCTTTTAAAATACGAAATCTGTGATGAATTGGCCTTTTTGTCGTATTGGCTCCTAGCTCTGGTGCAGCACTCTGGGCGGGACTTACTGGATATTTCGGGAGAGAGGACTGTTCACCCCAAGTCAGCACCTTGAGTTAGGACTAGGGTGTGTCCTGTAAGGTGGTGGGTGGGACACAGGCCACTCCCTAGATTGCCAAAAATCGACGGGACAATTATTACTTTTTTTTTAAAGAAGCTAATATCTGAAATATAGTTACATTTGTAATGAAACAATGTCAAATACAAGTTCAATTGACAAAGCAAAACTAATACCCAGATATAATTATTTTAAAATACGAAATCTGTGATGAATTGGCCTTTTTGTCGTATTGGCTCCTAGCTCTGGTGCAGCACTCTGGGCGGGACTTACTGCCCATTTTGGGAGAGATGACTGTTCACCCCAAGTCAGCACCTTGAGTTAGGACTAGGGTGTGTCCTGTAAGGTGGTGGGTGGGACACAGGCCACTCCCTAGATTGCCAAAAATCGACGGGACAATTTTTAAAAAATGTTTTAAAGAAGCTAATATCTGAAATATAGTTACATTTGTAATGAAACAATGTCAAATACACGTTCAAATGACAAAGTAAAACTAATACCCAGATATAATTATTTTAAAATACGAAATCTGTGATGAATTGGCCTTTTTGTCGTATTGGCTCCTAGCTCTGGTGCAGCACTCTGGGCGGGACTTACTGCCCATTTTGGGAGAGATGGCTGTTCACCCCAAGTCAGCACCTTGAGTTAGGACTAGGGTGTGTCTTGTAAGGTGGTGGGTGGGACACAGGCCACTCCCCAGATTGCCTAAAACCGACGGGACAATTATTACTTTTTTTTTTAAAGAAGCTAATATCTGAAATATAGTTACATTTGTAATGAAACAATGTCAAATACACGTTCAAATGACAAAGCAAAACTAATACCCAGATATAATTTTTTTTTAAAATACGAAATCTGTGATGAATTGGCCTTTTTGTCGTATTGGCTCCTAGCTCTGGTGCAGCACTCTGGGCGGGACTTACTGCCCATTTTGGGAGAGATGGCTGTTCACCCCAAGTCAGCACCTTGAGTTAGGACTAGGGTGTGTCTTGTAAGGTGGTGGGTGGGACACAGGCCACTCCCTAGATTGCCTAAAATCGACGGGACAATTCTTTTTTTTTAATAAAAGAAGCTAATATCTGAAATATAGTTACATTTGTAATGAAACAGTCAAATACACGTTCAAATGACAAAGCAAAACTAATACCCAGATATAATTATTTTAAAATACGAAATCTGTGATGAATTGGCCTTTTTGTCGTATTGGCTCCTAGCTCTGGTGCAGCACTCTGGGCGGGACTTACTGCCCATTTTGGGAGAGATGGCTGTTCACCCCAAGTCAGCACCTTGAGTTAGGACTAGGGTGTGTCCTGTAAGGTGGTGGGTGGGACACAGGCCACTCCCTAGATTGCCAAAAATCGACGGGACAATTCTTTTTTTTTAATAAAAGAAGCTAATATCTGAAATATAGTTACATTTGTAATGAAACAATGTCAAATACACGTTCAAATGACAAAGCAAAACTAATACCCAGATATAATATTTTAAAATACGAAATCTGTGATGAATTGGCCTTTTTGTCGTATTGGCTCCTAGCTCTGGTGCAGCACTCTGGGCGGGACTTACTGGCTATTTCTGAAAAGAGGACTGTTCACCCCAAGTCAGCACCTTGAGTTAGGACTAGGGTGTGTCCTGTAAGGTGGTGGGTGGGACACAGGCCACTCCCTAGATTGCCTAAAATGGACGGGACAATTCTTTTTTTTAATAAAAGAAGCTAATATCTGAAATATAGTTACATTTGTAATGAAACAGTCAAATACACGTTCAAATGACAAAGCAAAACTAATACCCAGATATAATTATTTTAAAATACGAAATCTGTGATGAATTGGCCTTTTTGTCGTATTGGCTCCTAGCTCTGGTGCAGCACTCTGGGCGGGACTTACTGCCCATTTTGGGAGAGATGGCTGTTCACCCCAAGTCAGCACCTTGAGTTAGGACTAGGGTGTGTCCTGTAAGGTGGTGGGTGGGACACAGGCCACTCCCTAGATTGCCTAAAATCGACGGGACAATTCTTTTTTTTTAATAAAAGAAGCTAATATCTGAAATATAGTTACATTTGTAATGAAACAGTCAAATACACGTTCAAATGACAAAGCAAAACTAATACCCAGATATAATATTTTAAAATACGAAATCTGTGATGAATTGGCCTTTTTGTCGTATTGGCTCCTAGCTCTGGTGCAGCACTCTGGGTGGGACTTACTGCCCATTTTGGGAGAGATGGCTGTTCACCCCAAGTCAGCACCTTGAGTTAGGACTAGGGTGTGTCCTGTAAGGTGGTGGGTGGGACACAGGCCACTCCCTAGATTGCCAAAAATGGACGGGACAATTCTTTTTTTTTAATAAAAGAAGCTAATATCTGAAATATAGTTACATTTGTAATGAAACAATGTCAAATACATGTTCAATTGACAAAGCAAAACTAATACCCAGATATAATTATTTTAAAATACGAAATCTGTGATGAATTGGCCTTTTTGTCGTATTGGCTCCTAGCTCTGGTGCAGCACTCTGGGCGGGACTTACTGGATATTTCTGAAGAGAGGACTGTTCACCCCAAGTCAGCACCTTGAGTTAGGACTAGGGTGTGTCCTGTAAGGTGGTGGGTGGGACACAGGCCACTCCCTAGATTGCCAAAAACCGACGGGACAATTTTTAAAAAATTTTAAGGAAGCTAATTTCTGAAATATAGTGACATTTGTAATGAAACAATGTCAAATACACGTTCAAATGACAAAGCAAAACTAATACCCAGATATAATTATTTTAAAATACGAAATCTGTGATGAATTGGCCTTTTTGTCGTATTGGCTCCTAGCTCTGGTGCAGCACTCTGGGCGGGACTTACTGGCTATTTCTGAAGAGAGGACTGTTCACCCCAAGTCAGCACCTTGAGTTAGGACTAGGGTGTGTCCTGTAAGGTGGTGGGTGGGACACAGGCCACTCCCTAGATTGCCAAAAATCGACGGGACAATTCTTTTTTTTAATAAAAGAAGCTAATATCTGAAATATAGTGACATTTGTAATGAAACAATGTCAAATACACGTTCAAATGACAAAGCAAAACTAATACCCAGATATAATTATTTTAAAATACGAAATCTGTGATGAATTGGCCTTTTTGTCGTATTGGCTCCTAGCTCTGGTGCAGCACTCTGGGCGGGACTTACTGGCTATTTCTGAAGAGAGGACTGTTCACCCCAAGTCAGCACCTTGAGTTAGGACTAGGGTGTGTCCTGTAAGGTGGTGGGTGGGACACAGGCCACTCCCTAGATTGCCAAAAACCGACGGGACAATTTTTAAAAAATTTTAAGGAAGCTAATTTCTGAAATATAGTGACATTTGTAATGAAACAATGTCAAATACACGTTCAAATGACAAAGCAAAACTAATACCCAGATATAATTATTTTAAAATACGAAATCTGTGATGAATTGGCCTTTTTGTCGTATTGGCTCCTAGCTCTGGTGCAGCACTCTGGGCGGGACTTACTGGCTATTTCTGAAGAGATGGCTGTTCACCCCAAGTCAGCACCTTGAGTTAGGACTAGGGTGTGTCCTGTAAGGTGGTGGGTGGGACACAGGCCACTCCCTAGATTGCCTAAAATCGATGGGACAATTCTTTTTTTTAATAAAAGAAGCTAATATCTGAAATATAGTTACATTTGTAATGAAACAATGTAAAATACACGTTCAAATGACAAAGTAAAACTAATACCCAGATATAATTATTTTAAAATACGAAATCTGTGATGAATTGGCCTTTTTGTCGTATTGGCTCCTAGCTCTGGTGCAGCACTCTGGGCGGGACTTACTGCCCATTTTGGGAGAGATGACTGTTCACCCCAAGTCAGCACCTTGAGTTAGGACTAGGGTGTGTCTTGTAAGGTGGTGGGTGGGACACAGGCCACTCCCTAGATTGCCAAAAATCGACGGGACAATTATTACTTTTTTTTTAAAGAAGCTAATATCTGAAATATAGTTACATTTGTAATGAAACAATGTCAAATACAAGTTCAATTGACAAAGCAAAACTAATACCCAGATATAATTATTTTAAAATACGAAATCTGTGATGAATTGGCCTTTTTGTCGTATTGGCTCCTAGCTCTGGTGCAGCACTCTGGGCGGGACTTACTGGCTATTTCTGAAGAGAGGACTGTTCACCCCAAGTCAGCACCTTGAGTTAGGACTAGGGTGTGTCCTGTAAGGTGGTGGGTGGGACACAGGCCACTCCCTAGATTGCCAAAAATCGACGGGACAATTTTTAAAAAATGTTTTAAAGAAGCTAATATCTGAAATATAGTTACATTTGTAATGAAACAATGTCAAATACACGTTCAAATGACAAAGCAAAACTAATACCCAGATATAATATTTTAAAATACGAAATCTGTGATGAATTGGCCTTTTTGTCGTATTGGCTCCTTGCTCTGGTGCAGCACTCTGGGCGGGACTTACTGCCCATTTTGGGAGAGATGGCTGTTCACCCCAAGTCAGCACCTTGAGTTAGGACTAGGGTGTGTCCTGTAAGGTGGTGGGTGGGACACAGGCCACTCCCTAGATTACCAAAAATCGACGGGACAATTCTTTTTTTTTAATAAAAGAAGCTAATATCTGAAATATAGTTACATTTGTAATGAAACAGTCAAATACACATTCAAATGACAAAGCAAAACTAATACCCAGATATAATTATTTTAAAATACGAAATCTGTGATGAATTGGCCTTTTTGTCGTATTGGCTCCTAGCTCTGGTGCAGCACTCTGGGCGGGACTTACTGCCCATTTTGGGAGAGATGGCTGTTCACCCCAAGTCAGCACCTTGAGTTAGGACTAGGGTGTGTCCTGTAAGGTGGTGGGTGGGACACAGGCCACTCCCTAGATTGCCAAAAATCGACGGGACAATTATTTTAATTTTTTTAAAGAAGCTAATATCTGAAATATAGTTACATTTGTAATGAAACAGTCAAATACACGTTCAAATGACAAAGCAAAACTAATACCCAGATATAATTATTCTAAAATACAAAATCTTTGATGAATTGGCCTTTTTGTCATATTGGCTCCTAGCTCTGGTGCAGCACTCTGGACGGGACTTACTGCCCATTTTGGGAGAGATGGCTGTTCACCCCAAGTCAGCACCTTGAGTTAGGACTAGGGTGTGTCTTGTAAGGTGGTGGGTGGGACACAGGCCACTCCCTAGATTGCCAAAAATCGACGGGACAATTTTTTTTTTTTTAATAAAAGAAGCTAATATCTGAAATATAGTTACATTTGTAATGAAACAGTCAAATACACGTTCAAATGACAAAGCAAAACTAATACCCAGATATAATTATTTTAAGATACGAAATCTGTGATGAATTGGCCTTTTTGTCGTATTGGCTCCTAGCTCTGGTGCAGCACTCTGGGCGGGACTTACTGCCCATTTTGGGAGAGATGGCTGTTCACCCCAAGTCAGCACCTTGAGTTAGGACTAGGGTGTGTCCTGTAAGGTGGTGGGTGGGACACAGGCCACTCCCTAGATTGCCAAAAATCGAAGGGACAATTTTTTTTTTTTTTTAAAGAAGCCAATATCTGAAATATAGTTACATTTGTAATGAAACAGTCAAATACACGTTCAAATGACAAAGCAAAACTAATACCCAGATATAATTATTTTCAAATACGAAATCTGTGATGAATTGGCCTTTTTGTCGTATTGGCTCCTAGCTCTGGTGCAGCACTCTGGGCGGGACTTACTGGCTATTTCTGAAGAGAGGACTGTTCACCCCAAGTCAGCACCTTGAGTTAGGACTAGGGTGTGTCCTGTAAGGTGGTGGGTGGGACACAGGCCACTCCCTAGATTGCCAAAAATCGACGGGACAATTTTTTAAAAATGTTTTAAAGAAGCTAATATCTGAAATATAGTTACATTTGTAATGAAACAATGTCAAATACACGTTCAAATGACAAAGCAAAACTAATACCCAGATATAAATATTTTAAAATACGAAATCTGTGATGAATTGGCCTTTTTGTCGTATTGGCTCCTAGCTCTGGTGCAGCACTCTGGGCGGGACTTACTGCCCATTTTGGGAGAGAGGACTGTTCACCCCAAGTCAGCACCTTGAGTTAGGACTAGGGTGTGTCCTGTAAGGTGGTGGGTGGGACACAGGCCACTCCCTAGATTGCCTAAAATCGACGGGACAATTCTTTTTTTTTAATAAAAGAAGCTAATATCTGAAATATAGTTACATTTGTAATGAAACAGTCAAATACACGTTCAAATGACAAAGCAAAACTAATACCCAGATATAATCCTTTTAAAATACGAAATCTGTGATGAATTGGCCTTTTTGTCGTATTGGCTCCTAGCTCTGGTGCAGCACTTTGGGCGGGACTTACTGCCCATTTTGGGAGAGATGGCTGTTCACCCCAAGTCAGCACCTTGAGTTAGGACTAGGGTGTGTCTTGTAAGGTGGTGGGTGGGACACAGGCCACTCCCTAGATTGCCAAAAACCGACGGGACAATTTTAAAAAAATTTTAAGGAAGCTAATTTCTGAAATATAGTTACATTTGTAATGAAACAATGTCAAATACACGTTCAAATGACAAAGCAAAACTAATACCCAGATATAATTATTTTAAAATACGAAATCTGTGATGAATTGGCCTTTTTGTCGTATTGGCTCCTAGCTCTGGTGCAGCACTCTGGGCGGGACTTACTGCCCATTTTGGGAGAGATGGCTGTTCACCCCAAGTCAGCACCTTGAGTTAGGACTAGGGTGTGTCCTGTAAGGTGGTGGGTGGGACACAGGCCACTCCCTAGATTGCCAAAAATCGACGGGACAATTCTTTTTTTTAATAAAAGAAGCTAATATCTGAAATATAGTTACATTTGTAATGAAACAATGTCAAATACACGTTCAAATGACAAAGCAAAACTAATACCCATATATAATTATTTTAAAATACGAAATCTGTGATGAATTGGCCTTTTTGTCGTATTGGCTCCTAGCTCTGGTGCAGCACTCTGGGCGGGACTTACTGCCCATTTTGGGAGAGATTGCTGTTCACCCCAAGTCAGCACCTTGAGTTAGGACTAGGGTGTGTCCTGTAAGGTGGTGGGTGGGACACAGGCCACTCCCTAGATTGCCAAAAATCGACGGGACAATTATTTTAACTTTTTTAAAGAAGCTAATATCTGAAATATAGTTACAGTTGTAATGAAACAATGTCAAATACACGTTCAAATGACAAAGCAAAACTAATACCCAGATATAATTATTCTAAAATACGAAATCTGTGATGAATTGGCCTTTTTGTCGTATTGGCTCCTAGCTCTGGTGCAGCACTCTGGGCGGGACTTACTGCCCATTTTCGGGAGAGATGGCTGTTCACCCCAAGTCAGCACCTTGAGTTAGGACTAGGGTGTGTCCTGTAAGGTGGTGGGTGGGACACAGGCCACTCCCTAGATTGCCTAAAATCGACGGGACAATTCTTTTTTTTTTAAAGAAGCTAATATCTGAAATATAGTTACATTTGTAATGAAACAGTCAAATTCACGTTCAAATGACAAAGCAAAACTAATACCCAGATATAATTATTTTAAAATACGAAATCTGTGATGAATTGGCCTTTTTGTCGTATTGGCTCCTAGCTCTGGTGCAGCACTCTGGGCGGGACTTACTGGCTATTTCTGAAAAGAGGACTGTTCACCCCAAGTCAGCACCTTGAGTTAGGACTAGGGTGTGTCCTGTAAGGTGGTGGGTGGGACACAGGCCACTCCCTAGATTGCCTAAAATCGATGGGACAATTCTTTTTTTTAATAAAAGAAGCTAATATCTGAAATATAGTTACATTTGTAATGAAACAATGTCAAATACACGTTCAAATGACAAAGCAAAACTAATACCCAGATATAATATTTTAAAATACGAAATCTGTGATGAATTGGCCTTTTTGTCGTATTGGCTCCTAGCTCTGGTGCAGCACTCTGGGCGGGACTTACTGGCTATTTCTGAAGAGAGGACTGTTCACCCCAAGTCAGCACCTTGAGTTAGGACTAGGGTGTGTCCTGTAAGGTGGTGGGTGGGACACAGGCCACTCCCTAGATTGCCAAAAATCGACGGGACAATTTTTAAAAAATGTTTTAAAGAAGCTAATATCTGAAATATAGTTACATTTGTAATGAAACAATGTCAAATACACGTTCAAATGACAAAGCAAAACTAATACCCAGATATAAATATTTTAAAATACGAAATCTGTGATGAATTGGCCTTTTTGTCGTATTGGCTCCTAGCTCTGGTGCAGCACTCTGGGCGGGACTTACTGCCCATTTTGGGAGAGATGGCTGTTCACCCCAAGTCAGCACCTTGAGTTAGGACTAGGGTGTGTCCTGTAAGGTGGTGGGTGGGACACAGGCCACTCCCTAGATTGCCTAAAATCGACGGGACAATTCTTTTTTTTTAATAAAAGAAGCTAATATCTGAAATATAGTTACATTTGTAATGAAACAGTCAAATACACATTCAAATGACAAAGCAAAACTAATACCCAGATATAATTATTTTAAAATACGAAATCTGTGATGAATTGGCCTTTTTGTTGTATTGGCTCCTAGCTCTGGTGCAGTACTCTGGGCGGGACTTACTGCCCATTTTGGGAGAGAGGACTGTTCACCCCAAGTCAGCACCTTGAGTTAGGACTAGGGTGTGTCCTGTAAGGTGGTGGGTGGGACACAGGCCACTCCCTAGATTGCCAAAAATCGAAGGGACAATTTTTTTTTTTTTTTAAAGAAGCCAATATCTGAAATATAGTTACATTTGTAATGAAACAATGTCAAATACACGTTCAAATGACAAAGCAAAACTAATACCCAGATATAATCCTTTTAAAATACGAAATCTGTGATGAATTGGCCTTTTTGTCGTATTGGCTCCTAGCTCTGGTGCAGCACTCTGGGCGGGACTTACTGCCCATTTTGGGAGAGATGGCTGTTCACCCCAAGTCAGCACCTTGAGTTAGGACTAGGGTGTGTCTTGTAAGGTGGTGGGTGGGACACAGGCCACTCCCTAGATTGCCAAAAACCGACGGGACAATTTTTAAATTTTTTTAAAGAAGCTAATTTCTGATATATAGTTACA
This sequence comes from Gobio gobio, assembly GCF_949357685.1. Classification (NCBI taxonomy): domain Eukaryota; kingdom Metazoa; phylum Chordata; class Actinopteri; order Cypriniformes; family Gobionidae; genus Gobio; species Gobio gobio. The sequence continues at coordinate 51,162,322 of NC_137101.1, read as the reverse complement.
TTTGTAATGAAACAATGTCAAATACACGTTCAAATGACAAAGCAAAACTAATACCCAGATATAATTATTTTAAAATACGAAATCTGTGATGAATTGGCCTTTTTGTCGTATTGGCTCCTAGCTCTGGTGCAGCACTCTGGGCGGGACTTACTGGCTATTTCTGAAGAGAGGACTGTTCACCCCAAGTCAGCACCTTGAGTTAGGACTAGGGTGTGTCCTGTAAGGTGGTGGGTGGGACACAGGCCACTCCCTAGATTGCCAAAAATCGACGGGACAATTTTTAAAAAATGTTTTAAAGAAGCTAATATCTGAAATATAGTTACATTTGTAATGAAACAATGTCAAATACACGTTCAAATGACAAAGTAAAACTAATACCCAGATATAATTATTTTAAAATACGAAATCTGTGATGAATTGGCCTTTTTGTCGTATTGGCTCCTAGCTCTGGTGCAGCACTCTGGGCGGGACTTACTGCCCATTTTGGGAGAGATGGCTGTTCACCCCAAGTCAGCACCTTGAGTTAGGACTAGGGTGTGTCCTGTAAGGTGGTGGGTGGGACACAGGCCACTCCCTAGATTGCCTAAAATCGACGGGACAATTCTTTTTTTTTAATAAAAGAAGCTAATATCTGAAATATAGTTACATTTGTAATGAAACAGTCAAATACACATTCAAATGACAAAGCAAAACTAATACCCAGATATAATTATTTTAAAATACGAAATCTGTGATGAATTGGCCTTTTTGTCGTATTGGCTCCTAGCTCTGGTGCAGCACTCTGGGCGGGACTTACTGCCCATTTTGGGAGAGAGGACTGTTCACCCCAAGTCAGCACCTTGAGTTAGGACTAGGGTGTGTCCTGTAAGGTGGTGGGTGGGACACAGGCCACTCCCTAGATTGCCAAAAATCGAAGGGACAATATTTTTTTTTTTTTAAAGAAGCCAATATCTGAAATATAGTTACATTTGTAATGAAACAATGTCAAATACACGTTCAAATGACAAAGCAAAACTAATACCCAGATATAATCCTTTTAAAATACGAAATCTGTGATGAATTGGCCTTTTTGTCGTATTGGCTCCTAGCTCTGGTGCAGCACTCTGGGCGGGACTTACTGCCCATTTTGGGAGAGATGGCTGTTCACCCCAAGTCAGCACCTTGAGTTAGGACTAGGGTGTGTCTTGTAAGGTGGTGGGTGGGACACAGGCCACTCCCTAGATTGCCAAAAACCGACGGGACAATTTTTAAATTTTTTTAAGGAAGCTAATTTCTGATATATAGTTACATTTGTAATGAAACAATGTCAAATACACGTTCAAATGACAAAGCAAAACTAATACCCAGATATAATTATTTTAAAATACGAAATCTGTGATGAATTGGCCTTTTTGTCGTATTGGCTCCTAGCTCTGGTGCAGCACTCTGGGCGGGACTTACTGGCTATTTCTGAAGAGAGGACTGTTCACCCCAAGTCAGCACCTTGAGTTAGGACTAGGGTGTGTCCTGTAAGGTGGTGGGTGGGACACAGGCCACTCCCTAGATTGCCAAAAATCGACGGGACAATTTTTAAAAAATGTTTTAAAGAAGCTAATATCTGAAATATAGTTACATTTGTAATGAAACAATGTCAAATACACGTTCAAATGACAAAGTAAAACTAATACCCAGATATAATTATTTTAAAATACGAAATCTGTGATGAATTGGCCTTTTTGTCGTATTGGCTCCTAGCTCTGGTGCAGCACTCTGGGCGGGACTTACTGCCCATTTTGGGAGAGATGGCTGTTCACCCCAAGTCAGCACCTTGAGTTAGGACTAGGGTGTGTCCTGTAAGGTGGTGGGTGGGACACAGGCCACTCCCTAGATTGCCAAAAATCGACGGGACAATTCTTTTTTTTTAATAAAAGAAGCTAATATCTGAAATATAGTTACATTTGTAATGAAACAATGTCAAATACATGTTCAATTGACAAAGCAAAACTAATACCCAGATATAATTATTTTAAAATACGAAATCTGTGATGAATTGGCCTTTTTGTCGTATTGGCTCCTAGCTCTGGTGCAGCACTCTGGGCGGGACTTACTGCCCATTTTGGGAGAGATGACTGTTCACCCCAAGTCAGCACCTTGAGTTAGGACTAGGGTGTGTCCTGTAAGGTGGTGGGTGGGACACAGGCCACTCCCTAGATTGCCAAAAATCGACGGGACAATTATTACTTTTTTTTTAAAGAAGCTAATATCTGAAATATAGTTACATTTGTAATGAAACAATGTCAAATACAAGTTCAATTGACAAAGCAAAACTAATACCCAGATATAATTATTTTAAAATACGAAATCTGTGATGAATTGGCCTTTTTGTCGTATTGGCTCCTAGCTCTGGTGCAGCACTCTGGGCGGGACTTACTGCCCATTTTGGGAGAGATGACTGTTCACCCCAAGTCAGCACCTTGAGTTAGGACTAGGGTGTGTCCTGTAAGGTGGTGGGTGGGACACAGGCCACTCCCTAGATTGCCAAAAATCGACGGGACAATTTTTAAAAAATGTTTTAAAGAAGCTAATATCTGAAATATAGTTACATTTGTAATGAAACAATGTCAAATACACGTTCAAATGACAAAGTAAAACTAATACCCAGATATAATTATTTTAAAATACGAAATCTGTGATGAATTGGCCTTTTTGTCGTATTGGCTCCTAGCTCTGGTGCAGCACTCTGGGCGGGACTTACTGCCCATTTTGGGAGAGATGGCTGTTCACCCCAAGTCAGCACCTTGAGTTAGGACTAGGGTGTGTCCTGTAAGGTGGTGGGTGGGACACAGGCCACTCCCTAGATTGCCTAAAATCGACGGGACAATTCTTTTTTTTTAATAAAAGAAGCTAATATCTTAAATATAGTTACATTTGTAATGAAACAATGTCAAATACACGTTCAAATGACAAAGCAAAACTAATACCCAGATATAATTATTTTAAAATACGAAATCTGTGATGAATTGGCCTTTTTGTTGTATTGGCTCCTAGCTCTGGTGCAGCACTCTGGGCGGGACTTACTGGCTATTTTGGGAGAGAGGACTGTTCACCCCAAGTCAGCTCCTTTAGTTAGGACTAGGGTGTGTCTTGTAAGGTGGTGGGTGGGACACAGGCCACTCCCCAGATTGCCTAAAACCGACGGGACAATTATTACTTTTTTTTTTAAAGAAGCTAATATCTGAAATATAGTTACATTTGTAATGAAACAATGTCAAATACACGTTCAAATGACAAAGCAAAACTAATACCCAGATATAATTTTTTTTTAAAATACGAAATCTGTGATGAATTGGCCTTTTTGTCGTATTGGCTCCTAGCTCTGGTGCAGCACTCTGGGCGGGACTTACTGCCCATTTTGGGAGAGATGGCTGTTCACCCCAAGTCAGCACCTTGAGTTAGGACTAGGGTGTGTCTTGTAAGGTGGTGGGTGGGACACAGGCCACTCCCTAGATTGCCTAAAATCGACGGGACAATTCTTTTTTTTTAATAAAAGAAGCTAATATCTGAAATATAGTTACATTTGTAATGAAACAGTCAAATACACGTTCAAATGACAAAGCAAAACTAATACCCAGATATAATTATTTTAAAATACGAAATCTGTGATGAATTGGCCTTTTTGTCGTATTGGCTCCTAGCTCTGGTGCAGCACTCTGGGCGGGACTTACTGCCCATTTTGGGAGAGATGGCTGTTCACCCCAAGTCAGCACCTTGAGTTAGGACTAGGGTGTGTCCTGTAAGGTGGTGGGTGGGACACAGGCCACTCCCTAGATTGCCAAAAATCGACGGGACAATTCTTTTTTTTTAATAAAAGAAGCTAATATCTGAAATATAGTTACATTTGTAATGAAACAATGTCAAATACACGTTCAAATGACAAAGCAAAACTAATACCCAGATATAATATTTTAAAATACGAAATCTGTGATGAATTGGCCTTTTTGTCGTATTGGCTCCTAGCTCTGGTGCAGCACTCTGGGCGGGACTTACTGGCTATTTCTGAAAAGAGGACTGTTCACCCCAAGTCAGCACCTTGAGTTAGGACTAGGGTGTGTCCTGTAAGGTGGTGGGTGGGACACAGGCCACTCCCTAGATTGCCTAAAATGGACGGGACAATTCTTTTTTTTAATAAAAGAAGCTAATATCTGAAATATAGTTACATTTGTAATGAAACAATGTCAAATACACGTTCAAATGACAAAGCAAAACTAATACCCAGATATAATTTTTTTTTAAAATACGAAATCTGTGATGAATTGGCCTTTTTGTCGTATTGGCTCCTAGCTCTGGTGCAGCACTCTGGGCGGGACTTACTGCCCATTTTGGGAGAGATGGCTGTTCACCCCAAGTCAGCACCTTGAGTTAGGACTAGGGTGTGTCTTGTAAGGTGGTGGGTGGGACACAGGCCACTCCCTAGATTGCCTAAAATCGACGGGACAATTCTTTTTTTTTAATAAAAGAAGCTAATATCTGAAATATAGTTACATTTGTAATGAAACAGTCAAATACACGTTCAAATGACAAAGCAAAACTAATACCCAGATATAATTATTTTAAAATACGAAATCTGTGATGAATTGGCCTTTTTGTCGTATTGGCTCCTAGCTCTGGTGCAGCACTCTGGGCGGGACTTACTGCCCATTTTGGGAGAGATGGCTGTTCACCCCAAGTCAGCACCTTGAGTTAGGACTAGGGTGTGTCCTGTAAGGTGGTGGGTGGGACACAGGCCACTCCCTAGATTGCCTAAAATCGACGGGACAATTCTTTTTTTTTAATAAAAGAAGCTAATATCTGAAATATAGTTACATTTGTAATGAAACAATGTCAAATACATGTTCAATTGACAAAGCAAAACTAATACCCAGATATAATTATTTTAAAATACGAAATCTGTGATGAATTGGCCTTTTTGTCGTATTGGCTCCTAGCTCTGGTGCAGCACTCTGGGCGGGACTTACTGGATATTTCTGAAGAGAGGACTGTTCACCCCAAGTCAGCACCTTGAGTTAGGACTAGGGTGTGTCCTGTAAGGTGGTGGGTGGGACACAGGCCACTCCCTAGATTGCCAAAAACCGACGGGACAATTTTTAAAAAATTTTAAGGAAGCTAATTTCTGAAATATAGTGACATTTGTAATGAAACAATGTCAAATACACGTTCAAATGACAAAGCAAAACTAATACCCAGATATAATTATTTTAAAATACGAAATCTGTGATGAATTGGCCTTTTTGTCGTATTGGCTCCTAGCTCTGGTGCAGCACTCTGGGCGGGACTTACTGGCTATTTCTGAAGAGAGGACTGTTCACCCCAAGTCAGCACCTTGAGTTAGGACTAGGGTGTGTCCTGTAAGGTGGTGGGTGGGACACAGGCCACTCCCTAGATTGCCAAAAACCGACGGGACAATTTTTAAAAAATTTTAAGGAAGCTAATTTCTGAAATATAGTGACATTTGTAATGAAACAATGTCAAATACACGTTCAAATGACAAAGCAAAACTAATACCCAGATATAATTATTTTAAAATACGAAATCTGTGATGAATTGGCCTTTTTGTCGTATTGGCTCCTAGCTCTGGTGCAGCACTCTGGGCGGGACTTACTGCCCATTTTGGGAGAGATGACTGTTCACCCCAAGTCAGCACCTTGAGTTAGGACTAGGGTGTGTCCTGTAAGGTGGTGGGTGGGACACAGGCCACTCCCTAGATTGCCAAAAATCGACGGGACAATTTTTAAAAAATGTTTTAAAGAAGCTAATATCTGAAATATAGTTACATTTGTAATGAAACAATGTCAAATACACGTTCAAATGACAAAGCAAAACTAATACCCAGATATAATTATTTTAAAATACGAAATCTGTGATGAATTGGCCTTTTTGTCGTATTGGCTCCTAGCTCTGGTGCAGCACTCTGGGCGGGACTTACTGGCTATTTCTGAAGAGAGGACTGTTCACCCCAAGTCAGCACCTTGAGTTAGGACTAGGGTGTGTCTTGTAAGGTGGTGGGTGGGACACAGGCCACTCCCTAGATTGCCTAAAATCGATGGGACAATTCTTTTTTTTAATAAAAGAAGCTAATATCTGAAATATAGTTACATTTGTAATGAAACAATGTCAAATACACGTTCAAATGACAAAGCAAAACTAATACCCAGATATAATATTTTAAAATACGAAATCTGTGATGAATTGGCCTTTTTGTCGTATTGGCTCCTAGCTCTGGTGCAGCACTCTGGGCGGGACTTACTGCCCATTTTGGGAGAGATGGCTGTTCACCCCAAGTCAGCACCTTGAGTTAGGACTAGGGTGTGTCCTGTAAGGTGGTGGGTGGGACACAGGCCACTCCCTAGATTACCAAAAATCGACGGGACAATTCTTTTTTTTTAATAAAAGAAGCTAATATCTGAAATATAGTTACATTTGTAATGAAACAGTCAAATACACATTCAAATGACAAAGCAAAACTAATACCCAGATATAATTATTTTAAAATACGAAATCTGTGATGAATTGGCCTTTTTGTCGTATTGGCTCCTAGCTCTGGTGCAGCACTCTGGGCGGGACTTACTGCCCATTTTGGGAGAGATGGCTGTTCACCCCAAGTCAGCACCTTGAGTTAGGACTAGGGTGTGTCCTGTAAGGTGGTGGGTGGGACACAGGCCACTCCCTAGATTGCCAAAAATCGAAGGGACAATTTTTTTTTTTTTTAAAGAAGCCAATATCTGAAATATAGTTACATTTGTAATGAAACAGTCAAATACACGTTCAAATGACAAAGCAAAACTAATACCCAGATATAATTATTTTCAAATACGAAATCTGTGATGAATTGGCCTTTTTGTCGTATTGGCTCCTAGCTCTGGTGCAGCACTCTGGGCGGGACTTACTGCCCATTTTGGGAGAGAGGACTGTTCACCCCAAGTCAGCACCTTGAGTTAGGACTAGGGTGTGTCTTGTAAGGTGGTGGGTGGGACACAGGCCACTCCCTAGATTGCCTAAAATCGACGGGACAATTCTTTTTTTTTAATAAAAGAAGCTAATATCTGAAATATAGTTACATTTGTAATGAAACAGTCAAATACACGTTCAAATGACAAAGCAAAACTAATACCCAGATATAATTATTTTAAAATACGAAATCTGTGATGAATTGGCCTTTTTGTCGTATTGGCTCCTAGCTCTGGTGCAGCACTCTGGGCGGGACTTACTGGCTATTTCTGAAGAGAGGACTGTTCACCCCAAGTCAGCACCTTGAGTTAGGACTAGGGTGTGTCCTGTAAGGTGGTGGGTGGGACACAGGCCACTCCCTAGATTGCCAAAAATCGACGGGACAATTTTTTAAAAATGTTTTAAAGAAGCTAATATCTGAAATATAGTTACATTTGTAATGAAACAATGTCAAATACACGTTCAAATGACAAAGCAAAACTAATACCCAGATATAAATATTTTAAAATACGAAATCTGTGATGAATTGGCCTTTTTGTCGTATTGGCTCCTAGCTCTGGTGCAGCACTCTGGGCGGGACTTACTGCCCATTTTGGGAGAGATGGCTGTTCACCCCAAGTCAGCACCTTGAGTTAGGACTAGGGTGTGTCCTGTAAGGTGGTGGGTGGGACACAGGCCACTCCCTAGATTGCCTAAAATCGACGGGACAATTCTTTTTTTTTAATAAAAGAAGCTAATATCTGAAATATAGTTACATTTGTAATGAAACAGTCAAATACACGTTCAAATGACAAAGCAAAACTAATACCCAGATATAATCCTTTTAAAATACGAAATCTGTGATGAATTGGCCTTTTTGTCGTATTGGCTCCTAGCTCTGGTGCAGCACTTTGGGCGGGACTTACTGCCCATTTTGGGAGAGATGGCTGTTCACCCCAAGTCAGCACCTTGAGTTAGGACTAGGGTGTGTCTTGTAAGGTGGTGGGTGGGACACAGGCCACTCCCTAGATTGCCAAAAACCGACGGGACAATTTTAAAAAAATTTTAAGGAAGCTAATTTCTGAAATATAGTTACATTTGTAATGAAACAATGTCAAATACACGTTCAAATGACAAAGCAAAACTAATACCCAGATATAATTATTTTAAAATACGAAATCTGTGATGAATTGGCCTTTTTGTCGTATTGGCTCCTAGCTCTGGTGCAGCACTCTGGGCGGGACTTACTGCCCATTTTGGGAGAGATGGCTGTTCACCCCAAGTCAGCACCTTGAGTTAGGACTAGGGTGTGTCCTGTAAGGTGGTGGGTGGGACACAGGCCACTCCCTAGATTGCCAAAAATCGACGGGACAATTATTTTAACTTTTTTAAAGAAGCTAATATCTGAAATATAGTTACAGTTGTAATGAAACAATGTCAAATACACGTTCAAATGACAAAGCAAAACTAATACCCAGATATAATTATTCTAAAATACGAAATCTGTGATGAATTGGCCTTTTTGTCGTATTGGCTCCTAGCTCTGGTGCAGCACTCTGGGCGGGACTTACTGCCCATTTTCGGGAGAGATGGCTGTTCACCCCAAGTCAGCACCTTGAGTTAGGACTAGGGTGTGTCCTGTAAGGTGGTGGGTGGGACACAGGCCACTCCCTAGATTGCCTAAAATCGACGGGACAATTCTTTTTTTTTTTAAAGAAGCTAATATCTGAAATATAGTTACATTTGTAATGAAACAGTCAAATTCACGTTCAAATGACAAAGCAAAACTAATACCCAGATATAATTATTTTAAAATACGAAATCTGTGATGAATTGGCCTTTTTGTCGTATTGGCTCCTAGCTCTGGTGCAGCACTCTGGGCGGGACTTACTGGCTATTTCTGAAAAGAGGACTGTTCACCCCAAGTCAGCACCTTGAGTTAGGACTAGGGTGTGTCCTGTAAGGTGGTGGGTGGGACACAGGCCACTCCCTAGATTGCCAAAAATCGACGGGACAATTCGTTTTTTTTAATAAAAGAAGCTAATATCTGAAATATAGTTACATTTGTAATGAAACAATGTCAAATACACGTTCAAATGACAAAGCAAAACTAATACCCAGATATAATTATTTTAAAATACGAAATCTGTGATGAATTGGCCTTTTTGTCGTATTGGCTCCTAGCTCTGGTGCAGCACTCTGGGCGGGACTTACTGGCTATTTCTGAAGAGAGGACTGTTCACCCCAAGTCAGCACCTTGAGTTAGGACTAGGGTGTGTCCTGTAAGGTGGTGGGTGGGACACAGGCCACTCCCTAGATTGCCAAAAACCGACGGGACAATTTTTAAAAAATTTTAAGGAAGCTAATATCTGAAATATAGTTACATTTGTAATGAAACAATGTCAAATACACATTCAAATGACAAAGCAAAACTAATACCCAGATATAATTATTTTAAAATACGAAATCTGTGATGAATTGGCCTTTTTGTCGTATTGGCTCCTAGCTCTGGTGCAGCACTCTGGGCGGGACTTACTGCCCATTTTGGGAGAGATGGCTGTTCACCCCAAGTCAGCACCTTGAGTTAGGACTAGGGTGTGTCCTGTAAGGTGGTGGGTGGGACACAGGCCACTCCCTAGATTGCCAAAAATCGACGGGACAATTATTTTAATTTTTTTAAAGAAGCTAATATCTGAAATATAGTTACATTTGTAATGAAACAGTCAAATACACGTTCAAATGACAAAGCAAAACTAATACCCAGATATAATTATTCTAAAATACAAAATCTTTGATGAATTGGCCTTTTTGTCATATTGGCTCCTAGCTCTGGTGCAGCACTCTGGACGGGACTTACTGCCCATTTTGGGAGAGATGGCTGTTCACCCCAAGTCAGCACCTTGAGTTAGGACTAGGGTGTGTCTTGTAAGGTGGTGGGTGGGACACAGGCCACTCCCTAGATAGCCAAAAATCGACGGGACAATTTTTTTTTTTTTAATAAAAGAAGCTAATATCTGAAATATAGTTACATTTGTAATGAAACAGTCAAATACACGTTCAAATGACAAAGCAAAACTAATACCCAGATATAATTATTTTAAGATACGAAATCTGTGATGAATTGGCCTTTTTGTCGTATTGGCTCCTAGCTCTGGTGCAGCACTCTGGGCGGGACTTACTGGCTATTTCTGAAGAGAGGACTGTTCACCCCAAGTCAGCACCTTGAGTTAGGACTAGGGTGTGTCTTGTAAGGTGGTGGGTGGGACACAGGCCACTCCCTAGATTGCCTAAAATCGACGGGACAATTTTTAAATTCTTTTTTAAAGAAGCTAATATCTGAAATATAGTTACATTTGTAATGAAACAATGTCAAATACATGTTCAAATGACAAAGCAAAACTAATACCCAGATATAATTATTTTAAAATACGAAATCTGTGATGAATTGGCCTTTTTGTCGTATTGGCTCCTAGCTCTGGTGCAGCACTCTGGGCGGGACTTACTGCCCATTTTGGGAGAGATGGCTGTTCACCCCAAGTCAGCACCTTGAGTTAGGACTAGGGTGTGTCCTGTAAGGTGGTGGGTGGGACACAGGCCACTCCCTAGATTGCCAAAAATCGACGGGACAATTCTTTTTTTTTAATAAAAGAAGCTAATATCTGAAATATAGTTACATTTGTAATGAAACAATGTCAAATACACGTTCAAATGACAAAGCAAAACTAATACCCAGATATAATTATTTTAAAATACGAAATCTGTGATGAATTGGCCTTTTTGTCGTATTGGCTCCTAGCTCTGGTGCAGCACTCTGGGCGGGACTTACTGCCCATTTTGGGAGAGATGGCTGTTCACCCCAAGTCAGCACCTTGAGTTAGGTCTAGGGTGTGTCTTGTAAGGTGGTGGGTGGGACACAGGCCACTCCCTAGATTGCCAAAAATCGAGGGGACAATTATTTTTTTTTAATAAAAGAAGCTAATATCTGAAATATAGTTACATTTGTAATGAAACAGTCAAATACACGTTCAAATGACATAGCAAAACTAATACCCAGATATAATTATTTTAAAATACGAAATCTGTGATGAATTGGCCTTTTTGTCGTATTGGCTCCTAGCTCTGGTGCAGCACTCTGGGCGGGACTTACTGCCCATTTTGGGAGAGATGGCTGTTCACCCCAAGTCAGCACCTTGAGTTAGGACTAGGGTGTGTCTTGTAAGGTGGTGGGTGGGACACAGGCCACTCCCTAGATTGCCAAAAATTGACGGGACAACTTTTTAACATTTTTTTAAAGAAGCTAATATCTGAAATATAGTTACATTTGTAATGAAACAATGTCAAATACACGTTCAAATGACAAAGCAAAACTAATACCCAGATATAATTATTTTAAATTACGAAATCTGTGATGAATTGGCCTTTTTGTCGTATTGGCTCCTAGCTCTGGTGCAGCACTCTGGGCGGGACTTACTGGATATTTCTGAAAAAAGGACTGTTCACCCCAAGTCAGCACCTTGAGTTAGGACTAGGGTGTGTCTTGTAAGGTGGTGGGTGGGACACAGGCCACTCCCTAGATTGCCTAAAACCGACGGGACAATTCTTTTTTTTAATAAAAGAAGCTAATATCTGAAATATAGTTACATTTGTAATGAAACAATGTCAAATACACGTTCAAATGACAAAGCAAAACTAATACCCAGATATAATTATTTTAAAATACGAAATCTGTGGTGAATTGGCCTTTTTGTCATATTGGCTCCTAGCTCTGGTCCAGCACTCTGGGCGGGACTTACTGCCCATTTTGGGAGAGATGGCTGTTCACCCCAAGTCAGCACCTTGAGTTAGGACTAGGGTGTGTCCTGTAAGGTGGTGGGTGGGACACAGGCCACACCCTAGATTGCCTAAAATCGACGGGACAATTATTTTAATTTTTTTAAAGAAGCTAATATCTGAAATATAGTTACATTTGTAATGAAACAGTCAAATACACGTTCAAATGACAAAGCAAAACTAATACCCAGATATAATTATTTTAAAATACGAAATCTGTGATGAATTGGCCTTTTTGTCGTATTGGCTCCTAGCTCTGGTGCAGCACTCTGGGCGGGACTTACTGCCCATTTTGGGAGAGAGGACTGTTCACCCCAAGTCAGCACCTTGAGTTAGGACTAGGGTGTGTCCTGTAAGGTGGTGGGTGGGACACAGGCCACTCCCTAGATTGCCAAAAACCGACGGGACAATTTTTAAAAAATTTTAAGGAAGCTAATTTCTGAAATATAGTGACATTTGTAATGAAACAATGTCAAATACACGTTCAAATGACAAAGCAAAACTAATACCCAGATATAATTATTTTAAAATACGAAATCTGTGATGAATTGGCCTTTTTGTCGTATTGGCTCCTAGCTCTGGTGCAGCACTCTGGGCGGGACTTACTGGCTATTTCTGAAGAGAGGACTGTTCACCCCAAGTCAGCACCTTGAGTTAGGACTAGGGTGTGTCCTGTAAGGTGGTGGGTGGGACACAGGCCACTCCCTAGATTGCCTAAAATCGATGGGACAATTCTTTTTTTTAATAAAAGAAGCTAATATCTGAAATATAGTTACATTTGTAATGAAACAATGTAAAATACACGTTCAAATGACAAAGTAAAACTAATACCCAGATATAATTATTTTAAAATACGAAATCTGTGATGAATTGGCCTTTTTGTCGTATTGGCTCCTAGCTCTGGTGCAGCACTCTGGGCGGGACTTACTGCCCATTTTGGGAGAGATGACTGTTCACCCCAAGTCAGCACCTTGAGTTAGGACTAGGGTGTGTCTTGTAAGGTGGTGGGTGGGACACAGGCCACTCCCTAGATTGCCAAAAATCGACGGGACAATTATTACTTTTTTTTTAAAGAAGCTAATATCTGAAATATAGTTACATTTGTAATGAAACAATGTCAAATACAAGTTCAATTGACAAAGCAAAACTAATACCCAGATATAATTATTTTAAAATACGAAATCTGTGATGAATTGGCCTTTTTGTCGTATTGGCTCCTAGCTCTGGTGCAGCACTCTGGGCGGGACTTACTGGCTATTTCTGAAGAGAGGACTGTTCACCCCAAGTCAGCACCTTGAGTTAGGACTAGGGTGTGTCCTGTAAGGTGGTGGGTGGGACACAGGCCACTCCCTAGATTGCCTAAAATCGATGGGACAATTCTTTTTTTTAATAAAAGAAGCTAATATCTGAAATATAGTTACATTTGTAATGAAACAATGTCAAATACACGTTCAAATGACAAAGCAAAACTAATACCCAGATATAATATTTTAAAATACGAAATCTGTGATGAATTGGCCTTTTTGTCGTATTGGCTCCTAGCTCTGGTGCAGCACTCTGGGCGGGACTTACTGGCTATTTCTGAAGAGAGGACTGTTCACCCCAAGTCAGCACCTTGAGTTAGGACTAGGGTGTGTCCTGTAAGGTGGTGGGTGGGACACAGGCCACTCCCTAGATTGCCAAAAATCGACGGGACAATTTTTAAAAAATGTTTTAAAGAAGCTAATATCTGAAATATAGTTACATTTGTAATGAAACAATGTCAAATACACGTTCAAATGACAAAGCAAAACTAATACCCAGATATAATTATTTTAAAATACGAAATCTGTGATGAATTGGCCTTTTTGTCGTATTGGCTCCTAGCTCTGGTGCAGCACTCTGGGCGGGACTTACTGCCCATTTTGGGAGAGATGGCTGTTCACCCCAAGTCAGCACCTTGAGTTAGGACTAGGGTGTGTCCTGTAAGGTGGTGGGTGGGACACAGGCCACTCCCTAGATTACCAAAAATCGACGGGACAATTCTTTTTTTTTAATAAAAGAAGCTAATATCTGAAATATAGTTACATTTGTAATGAAACAGTCAAATACACATTCAAATGACAAAGCAAAACTAATACCCAGATATAATTATTTTAAAATACGAAATCTGTGATGAATTGGCCTTTTTGTCGTATTGGCTCCTAGCTCTGGTGCAGCACTCTGGGCGGGACTTACTGGCTATTTCTGAAGAGAGGACTGTTCACCCCAAGTCAGCACCTTGAGTTAGGACTAGGGTGTGTCCTGTAAGGTGGTGGGTGGGACACAGGCCACTCCCTAGATTGCCAAAAATCGACGGGACAATTTTTTAAAAATGTTTTAAAGAAGCTAATATCTGAAATATAGTTACATTTGTAATGAAACAATGTCAAATACACGTTCAAATGACAAAGCAAAACTAATACCCAGATATAAATATTTTAAAATACGAAATCTGTGATGAATTGGCCTTTTTGTCGTATTGGCTCCTAGCTCTGGTGCAGCACTCTGGGCGGGACTTACTGCCCATTTTGGGAGAGATGGCTGTTCACCCCAAGTCAGCACCTTGAGTTAGGACTAGGGTGTGTCCTGTAAGGTGGTGGGTGGGACACAGGCCACTCCCTAGATTGCCTAAAATCGACGGGACAATTCTTTTTTTTTAATAAAAGAAGCTAATATCTGAAATATAGTTACATTTGTAATGAAACAGTCAAATACACATCCAAATGACAAAGCAAAACTAATACCCAGATATAATCCTTTTAAAATACGAAATCTGTGATGAATTGGCCTTTTTGTCGTATTGGCTCCTAGCTCTGGTGCAGCACTTTGGGCGGGACTTACTGCCCATTTTGGGAGAGATGGCTGTTCACCCCAAGTCAGCACCTTGAGTTAGGACTAGGGTGTGTCTTGTAAGGTGGTGGGTGGGACACAGGCCACTCCCTAGATTGCCAAAAATCGACGGGACAATTATTTTAACTTTTTTAAAGAAGCTAATATCTGAAATATAGTTACAGTTGTAATGAAACAATGTCAAATACACGTTCAAATGACAAAGCAAAACTAATACCCAGATATAATTATTTTAAAATACGAAATCTGTGATGAATTGGCCTTTTTGTCGTATTGGCTCCTAGCTCTGGTGCAGCACTCTGGGCGGGACTTACTGCCCATTTTGGGAGAGATGACTGTTCACCCCAAGTCAGCACCTTGAGTTAGGACTAGGGTGTGTCCTGTAAGGTGGTGGGTGGGACACAGGCCACTCCCTAGATTGCCAAAAATCGACGGGACAATTATTTTAACTTTTTTAAAGAAGCTAATATCTGAAATATAGTTACAGTTGTAATGAAACAATGTCAAATACACGTTCAAATGACAAAGCAAAACTAATACCCAGATATAATTATTCTAAAATACGAAATCTGTGATGAATTGGCCTTTTTGTCGTATTGGCTCCTAGCTCTGGTGCAGCACTCTGGGCGGGACTTACTGCCCATTTTCGGGAGAGATGGCTGTTCACCCCAAGTCAGCACCTTGAGTTAGGACTAGGGTGTGTCCTGTAAGGTGGTGGGTGGGACACAGGCCACTCCCTAGATTGCCTAAAATCGACGGGACAATTCTTTTTTTTTTTAAAGAAGCTAATATCTGAAATATAGTTACATTTGTAATGAAACAATGTCAAATACACGTTCAAATGACAAAGCAAAACTAATACCCAGATATAATTATTTTAAAATACGAAATCTGTGATGAATTGGCCTTTTTGTCGTATTGGCTCCTAGCTCTGGTGCAGCACTCTGGGCGGGACTTACTGGCTATTTCTGAAAAGAGGACTGTTCACCCCAAGTCAGCACCTTGAGTTAGGACTAGGGTGTGTCCTGTAAGGTGGTGGGTGGGACACAGGCCACTCCCTAGATTGCCAAAAATCGACGGGACAATTCGTTTTTTTTAATAAAAGAAGCTAATATCTGAAATATAGTTACATTTGTAATGAAACAGTCAAATTCACGTTCAAATGACAAAGCAAAACTAATACCCAGATATAATTATTTTAAAATACGAAATCTGTGATGAATTGGCCTTTTTGTCGTATTGGCTCCTAGCTCTGGTGCAGCACTCTGGGCGGGACTTACTGGCTATTTCTGAAAAGAGGACTGTTCACCCCAAGTCAGCACCTTGAGTTAGGACTAGGGTGTGTCCTGTAAGGTGGTGGGTGGGACACAGGCCACTCCCTAGATTGCCAAAAATCGACGGGACAATTCGTTTTTTTTAATAAAAGAAGCTAATATCTGAAATATAGTTACATTTGTAATGAAACAATGTCAAATACACGTTCAAATGACAAAGCAAAACTAATACCCAGATATAATTATTTTAAAATACGAAATCTGTGATGAATTGGCCTTTTTGTCGTATTGGCTCCTAGCTCTGGTGCAGCACTCTGGGCGGGACTTACTGCCCATTTTGGGAGAGATGGCTGTTCACCCCAAGTCAGCACCTTGAGTTAGGACTAGGGTGTGTCTTGTAAGGTGGTGGGTGGGACACAGGCCACTCCCTAGATTGCCAAAAACCGACGGGACAATTTTTAAATTTTTTTAAGGAAGCTAATTTCTGATATATAGTTACATTTGTAATGAAACAATGTCAAATACACGTTCAAATGACAAAGCAAAACTAATACCCAGATATAATTATTTTAAAATACGAAATCTGTGATGAATTGGCCTTTTTGTCGTATTGGCTCCTAGCTCTGGTGCAGCACTCTGGGCGGGACTTACTGGCTATTTCTGAAGAGAGGACTGTTCACCCCAAGTCAGCACCTTGAGTTAGGACTAGGGTGTGTCCTGTAAGGTGGTGGGTGGGACACAGGCCACTCCCTAGATTGCCAAAAACCGACGGGACAATTTTTAAAAAATTTTAAGGAAGCTAATATCTGAAATATAGTTACATTTGTAATGAAACAATGTCAAATACACATTCAAATGACAAAGCAAAACTAATTCCCAGATATAATTATTTTAAAATACGAAATCTGTGATGAATTGGCCTTTTTGTCGTATTGGCTCCTAGCTCTGGTGCAGCACTCTGGGCGGGACTTACTGCCCATTTTGGGAGAGATGGCTGTTCACCCCAAGTCAGCACCTTGAGTTAGGACTAGGGTGTGTCCTGTAAGGTGGTGGGTGGGACACAGGCCACTCCCTAGATTGCCAAAAATCGACGGGACAATTATTTTAATTTTTTTAAAGAAGCTAATATCTGAAATATAGTTACATTTGTAATGAAACAGTCAAATACACGTTCAAATGACAAAGCAAAACTAATACCCAGATATAATTATTCTAAAATACAAAATCTTTGATGAATTGGCCTTTTTGTCGTATTGGCTCCTAGCTCTGGTGCAGCACTCTGGGCGGGACTTACTGCCCATTTTGGGAGAGATGGCTGTTCACCCCAAGTCAGCACCTTGAGTTAGGACTAGGGTGTGTCTTGTAAGGTGGTGGGTGGGACACAGGCCACTCCCTAGATTGCCAAAAATCGACGGGACAATTTTTTTTTTTTTAATAAAAGAAGCTAATATCTGAAATATAGTTACATTTGTAATGAAACAGTCAAATACACGTTCAAATGACAAAGCAAAACTAATACCCAGATATAATTATTTTAAAATACGAAATCTGTGATGAATTGGCCTTTTTGTCGTATTGGCTCCTAGCTCTGGTGCAGCACTCTGGGCGGGACTTACTGGCTATTTCTGAAGAGAGGACTGTTCACCCCAAGTCAGCACCTTGAGTTAGGACTAGGGTGTGTCTTGTAAGGTGATGGGTGGGACACAGGCCACTCCCTAGATTGCCAAAAATTGACGGGACAACTTTTTAACATTTTTTTAAAGAAGCTAATATCTGAAATATAGTTACATTTGTAATGAAACAATGTCAAATACACGTTCAAATGACAAAGCAAAACTAATACCCAGATATAATTATTTTAAATTACGAAATCTGTGATGAATTGGCCTTTTTGTCGTATTGGCTCCTAGCTCTGGTGCAGCACTCTGGGCGGGACTTACTGGATATTTCTGAAAAAAGGACTGTTCACCCCAAGTCAGCACCTTGAGTTAGGACTAGGGTGTGTCTTGTAAGGTGGTGGGTGGGACACAGGCCACTCCCTAGATTGCCTAAAACCGACGGGACAATTCTTTTTTTTAATAAAAGAAGCTAATATCTGAAATATAGTTACATTTGTAATGAAACAATGTCAAATACACGTTCAAATGACAAAGCAAAACTAATACCCAGATATAATTATTTTAAAATACGAAATCTGTGGTGAATTGGCCTTTTTGTCGTATTGGCTCCTAGCTCTGGTCCAGCACTCTGGGCGGGACTTACTGCCCATTTTGGGAGAGATGGCTGTTCACCCCAAGTCAGCACCTTGAGTTAGGACTAGGGTGTGTCCTGTAAGGTGGTGGGTGGGACACAGGCCACACCCTAGATTGCCTAAAATCGACGGGACAATTATTTTAATTTTTTTAAAGAAGCTAATATCTGAAATATAGTTACATTTGTAATGAAACAGTCAAATACACGTTCAAATGACAAAGCAAAACTAATACCCAGATATAATTATTTTAAAATACGAAATCTGTGATGAATTGGCCTTTTTGTCGTATTGGCTCCTAGCTCTGGTGCAGCACTCTGGGCGGGACTTACTGCCCATTTTGGGAGAGAGGACTGTTCACCCCAAGTCAGCACCTTGAGTTAGGACTAGGGTGTGTCCTGTAAGGTGGTGGGTGGGACACAGGCCACTCCCTAGATTGCCAAAAATCGACGGGACAATTTTTTAAACTTTTTTTAAAGAAGCTAATATCTGAAATATAGTTACATTTGTAATAAAACAGTCAAATACACGTTCAAAAGACAAAGCAAAACTAATACCCAGATATAATTATTTTAAAATACGAAATCTGTGATGAATTGTTCTTTTTGTCGTATTGGCTCCTAGCTCTGGTGCAGCACTCTGGGCGGGACTTACTGCCCATTTTGGGAGAGATGGCTGTTCACCCCAAGTCAGCACCTTGAGTTAGGACTAGGGTGTGTCCTGTAAGGTGGTGGGTGGGACACAGGCCACTCCCTAGATTGCCAAAAATCGACGGGACAATTTTTTAAACTTTTTTTAAAGAAGCTAATATCTGAAATATAGTTACATTTGTAATAAAACAGTCAAATACACGTTCAAAAGACAAAGCAAAACTAATACCCAGATATAATTATTTTAAAATACGAAATCTGTGATGAATTGTTCTTTTTGTCGTATTGGCTCCTAGCTCTGGTGCAGCACTCTGGGCGGGACTTACTGCCCATTTTGGGAGAGATGGCTGTTCACCCCAAGTCAGCACCTTGAGTTAGGACTAGGGTGTGTCCTGTAAGGTGGTGGGTGGGACACAGGCCACTCCCTAGATTGCCAAAAATCGACGGGACAATTATTTTAATTTTTTTAAAGAAGCTAATATCTGAAATATAGTTACATTTGTAATGAAACAATGTCAAATACATGTTCAAATGACAAACCAAAACTAATACCCAGATATAATTATTTTAAAATACGAAATCTGTGATGAATTGGCCTTTTTGTCGTATTGGCTCCTAGCTCTGGTGCAGCACTCTGGGCGGGACTTACTGGCTATTTCTGAAGAGAGGACTGTTCACCCCAAGTCAGCACCTTGAGTTAGGACTAGGGTGTGTCCTGTAAGGTGGTGGGTGGGACACAGGCCACTCCCTAGATTGCCAAAAATCGACGGGACAATTTTTAAAAAATGTTTTAAAGAAGCTAATATCTGAAATATAGTTACATTTGTAATGAAACAATGTCAAATACACGTTCAAATGACAAAGCAAAACTAATACCCAGATATAATTATTTTAAAATACGAAATCTGTGATGAATTGGCCTTTTTGTCGTATTGGCTCCTAGCTCTGGTGCAGCACTCTGGGCGGGACTTACTGGCTATTTCTGAAAAGAGGACTGTTCACCCCAAGTCAGCACCTTGAGTTAGGACTAGGGTGTGTCCTGTAAGGTGGTGGGTGGGACACAGGCCACTCCCTAGATTGCCTAAAATCGATGGGACAATTCTTTTTTTTAATAAAAGAAGCTAATATCTGAAATATAGTTACATTTGTAATGAAACAATGTCAAATACACGTTCAAATGACAAAGCAAAACTAATACCCAGATATAATATTTTAAAATACGAAATCTGTGATGAATTGGCCTTTTTGTCGTATTGGCTCCTAGCTCTGGTGCAGCACTCTGGGCGGGACTTACTGGCTATTTCTGAAGAGAGGACTGTTCACCCCAAGTCAGCACCTTGAGTTAGGACTAGGGTGTGTCCTGTAAGGTGGTGGGTGGGACACAGGCCACTCCCTAGATTGCCAAAAATCGACGGGACAATTTTTAAAAAATGTTTTAAAGAAGCTAATATCTGAAATATAGTTACATTTGTAATGAAACAATGTCAAATACACGTTCAAATGACAAAGCAAAACTAATTCCCAGATATAATTATTCTAAAATACGAAATCTGTGATGAATTGGCCTTTTTGTTGTATTGGCTCCTAGCTCTGGTGCAGCACTCTGGGCGGGACTTACTGCCCATTTTGGGAGAGAGGACTGTTCACCCCAAGTCAGCACCTTGAGTTAGGACTAGGGTGTGTCCTGTAAGGTGGTGGGTGGGACACAGGCCACTCCCTAGATTGCCAAAAATCGACGGGACAATTTTTTAAACTTTTTTTAAAGAAGCTAATATCTGAAATATAGTTACATTTGTAATAAAACAGTCAAATACACGTTCAAAAGACAAAGCAAAACTAATACCCAGATATAATTATTTTAAAATACGAAATCTGTGATGAATTGTTCTTTTTGTCGTATTGGCTCCTAGCTCTGGTGCAGCACTCTGGGCGGGACTTACTGCCCATTTTGGGAGAGATGGCTGTTCACCCCAAGTCAGCACCTTGAGTTAGGACTAGGGTGTGTCCTGTAAGGTGGTGGGTGGGACACAGGCCACTCCCTAGATTGCCAAAAATCGACGGGACAATTATTTTAATTTTTTTAAAGAAGCTAATATCTGAAATATAGTTACATTTGTAATGAAACAGTCAAATACACGTTCAAATGACAAAGCAAAACTAATACCCAGATATAATTATTCTAAAATACGAAATCTGTGATGAATTGGCCTTTTTGTTGTATTGGCTCCTAGCTCTGGTGCAGCACTCTGGGCGGGACTTACTGGCTATTTCTGAAGAGAGGACTGTTCACCCCAAGTCAGCACCTTGAGTTAGGACTAGGGTGTGTCCTGTAAGGTGGTGGGTGGGACACAGGCCACACCCTAGATTGCCTAAAATCGATGGGACAATTATTACTTTTTTTTTAAAGAAGCTAATATCTGAAATATAGTTACATTTGTAATAAAACAGTCAAATACACGTTCAAAAGACAAAGCAAAACTAATACCCAGATATAATTATTTTAAAATACGAAATCTGTGATGAATTGTTCTTTTTGTCGTATTGGCTCCTAGCTCTGGTGCAGCACTCTGGGCGGGACTTACTGCCCATTTTGGGAGAGATGGCTGTTCACCCCAAGTCAGCACCTTGAGTTAGGACTAGGGTGTGTCCTGTAAGGTGGTGGGTGGGACACAGGCCACTCCCTAGATTGCCAAAAATCGACGGGACAATTATTTTAATTTTTTTAAAGAAGCTAATATCTGAAATATAGTTACATTTGTAATGAAACAGTCAAATACACGTTCAAATGACAAAGCAAAACTAATACCCAGATATAATTATTCTAAAATACGAAATCTGTGATGAATTGGCCTTTTTGTTGTATTGGCTCCTAGCTCTGGTGCAGCACTCTGGGCGGGACTTACTGGCTATTTCTGAAGAGAGGACTGTTCACCCCAAGTCAGCACCTTGAGTTAGGACTAGGGTGTGTCCTGTAAGGTGGTGGGTGGGACACAGGCCACACCCTAGATTGCCTAAAATCGATGGGACAATTATTACTTTTTTTTTAAAGAAGCTAATATCTGAAATATAGTTACATTTGTAATGAAACAATGTCAAATACATGTTCAAATGACAAACCAAAACTAATACCCAGATATAATTATTTTAAAATACGAAATCTGTGATGAATTGGCCTTTTTGTCGTATTGGCTCCTAGCTCTGGTGCAGCACTCTGGGCGGGACTTACTGGCTATTTCTGAAAAGAGGACTGTTCACCCCAAGTCAGCACCTTGAGTTAGGACTAGGGTGTGTCCTGTAAGGTGGTGGGTGGGACACAGGCCACTCCCTAGATTGCCTAAAATCGATGGGACAATTCTTTTTTTTAATAAAAGAAGCTAATATCTGAAATATAGTTACATTTGTAATGAAACAATGTCAAATACACGTTCAAATGACAAAGCAAAACTAATACCCAGATATAATATTTTAAAATACGAAATCTGTGATGAATTGGCCTTTTTGTCGTATTGGCTCCTAGCTCTGGTGCAGCACTCTGGGCGGGACTTACTGGCTATTTCTGAAGAGAGGACTGTTCACCCCAAGTCAGCACCTTGAGTTAGGACTAGGGTGTGTCCTGTAAGGTGGTGGGTGGGACACAGGCCACTCCCTAGATTGCCAAAAATCGACGGGACAATTTTTAAAAAATGTTTTAAAGAAGCTAATATCTGAAATATAGTTACATTTGTAATGAAACAATGTCAAATACACGTTCAAATGACAAAGCAAAACTAATACCCAGATATAATCCTTTTAAAATACGAAATCTGTGATGAATTGGCCTTTTTGTCGTATTGGCTCCTAGCTCTGGTGCAGCACTCTGGGCGGGACTTACTGCCCATTTTGGGAGAGAGGACTGTTCACCCCAAGTCAGCACCTTGAGTTAGGACTAGGGTGTGTCTTGTAAGGTGGTGGGTGGGACACAGGCCACTCCCTAGATTGCCTAAAATCGACGGGACAATTCTTTTTTTTTAATAAAAGAAGCTAATATCTGAAATATAGTTACATTTGTAATGAAACAATGTCAAATACACGTTCAAATGACAAAGCAAAACTAATACCCAGATATAATTATTTTAAAATACGAAATCTGTGATGAATTGGCCTTTTTGTCGTATTGGCTCCTAGCTCTGGTGCAGCACTCTGGGCGGGACTTACTGGCTATTTCTGAAGAGAGGACTGTTCACCCCAAGTCAGCACCTTGAGTTAGGACTAGGGTGTGTCCTGTAAGGTGGTGGGTGGGACACAGGCCACTCCCTAGATTGCCAAAAATCGACGGGACAATTTTTTAAAAATGTTTTAAAGAAGCTAATATCTGAAATATAGTTACATTTGTAATGAAACAATGTCAAATACACGTTCAAATGACAAAGCAAAACTAATACCCAGATATAAATATTTTAAAATACGAAATCTGTGATGAATTGGCCTTTTTGTCGTATTGGCTCCTAGCTCTGGTGCAGCACTCTGGGCGGGACTTACTGCCCATTTTGGGAGAGATGGCTGTTCACCCCAAGTCAGCACCTTGAGTTAGGACTAGGGTGTGTCCTGTAAGGTGGTGGGTGGGACACAGGCCACTCCCTAGATTGCCAAAAATCGACGGGACAATTTTTTAAAAATGTTTTAAAGAAGCTAATATCTGAAATATAGTTACATTTGTAATGAAACAATGTCAAATACACGTTCAAATGACAAAGCAAAACTAATACCCAGATATAAATATTTTAAAATACGAAATCTGTGATGAATTGGCCTTTTTGTCGTATTGGCTCCTAGCTCTGGTGCAGCACTCTGGGCGGGACTTACTGCCCATTTTGGGAGAGATGGCTGTTCACCCCAAGTCAGCACCTTGAGTTAGGACTAGGGTGTGTCCTGTAAGGTGGTGGGTGGGACACAGGCCACTCCCTAGATTGCCTAAAATCGACGGGACAATTCTTTTTTTTTAATAAAAGAAGCTAATATCTGAAATATAGTTACATTTGTAATGAAACAGTCAAATACACATCCAAATGACAAAGCAAAACTAATACCCAGATATAATCCTTTTAAAATACGAAATCTGTGATGAATTGGCCTTTTTGTCGTATTGGCTCCTAGCTCTGGTGCAGCACTTTGGGCGGGACTTACTGCCCATTTTGGGAGAGATGGCTGTTCACCCCAAGTCAGCACCTTGAGTTAGGACTAGGGTGTGTCTTGTAAGGTGGTGGGTGGGACACAGGCCACTCCCTAGATTGCCAAAAACCGACGGGACAATTTTAAAAAAATTTTAAGGAAGCTAATTTCTGAAATATAGTTACATTTGTAATGAAACAATGTCAAATACACGTTCAAATGACAAAGCAAAACTAATACCCAGATATAATTATTTTAAAATACGAAATCTGTGATGAATTGGCCTTTTTGTCGTATTGGCTCCTAGCTCTGGTGCAGCACTCTGGGCGGGACTTACTGCCCATTTTGGGAGAGATGACTGTTCACCCCAAGTCAGCACCTTGAGTTAGGACTAGGGTGTGTCCTGTAAGGTGGTGGGTGGGACACAGGCCACTCCCTAGATTGCCAAAAATCGACGGGACAATTATTTTAACTTTTTTAAAGAAGCTAATATCTGAAATATAGTTACAGTTGTAATGAAACAATGTCAAATACACGTTCAAATGACAAAGCAAAACTAATACCCAGATATAATTATTCTAAAATACGAAATCTGTGATGAATTGGCCTTTTTGTCGTATTGGCTCCTAGCTCTGGTGCAGCACTCTGGGCGGGACTTACTGCCCATTTTCGGGAGAGATGGCTGTTCACCCCAAGTCAGCACCTTGAGTTAGGACTAGGGTGTGTCCTGTAAGGTGGTGGGTGGGACACAGGCCACTCCCTAGATTGCCTAAAATCGACGGGACAATTCTTTTTTTTTTTAAAGAAGCTAATATCTGAAATATAGTTACATTTGTAATGAAACAATGTCAAATACACGTTCAAATGACAAAGCAAAACTAATACCCAGATATAATTATTTTAAAATACGAAATCTGTGATGAATTGGCCTTTTTGTCGTATTGGCTCCTAGCTCTGGTGCAGCACTCTGGGCGGGACTTACTGGCTATTTCTGAAAAGAGGACTGTTCACCCCAAGTCAGCACCTTGAGTTAGGACTAGGGTGTGTCCTGTAAGGTGGTGGGTGGGACACAGGCCACTCCCTAGATTGCCAAAAATCGACGGGACAATTCGTTTTTTTTAATAAAAGAAGCTAATATCTGAAATATAGTTACATTTGTAATGAAACAGTCAAATTCACGTTCAAATGACAAAGCAAAACTAATACCCAGATATAATTATTTTAAAATACGAAATCTGTGATGAATTGGCCTTTTTGTCGTATTGGCTCCTAGCTCTGGTGCAGCACTCTGGGCGGGACTTACTGGCTATTTCTGAAAAGAGGACTGTTCACCCCAAGTCAGCACCTTGAGTTAGGACTAGGGTGTGTCCTGTAAGGTGGTGGGTGGGACACAGGCCACTCCCTAGATTGCCAAAAATCGACGGGACAATTCGTTTTTTTTAATAAAAGAAGCTAATATCTGAAATATAGTTACATTTGTAATGAAACAATGTCAAATACACGTTCAAATGACAAAGCAAAACTAATACCCAGATATAATTATTTTAAAATACGAAATCTGTGATGAATTGGCCTTTTTGTCGTATTGGCTCCTAGCTCTGGTGCAGCACTCTGGGCGGGACTTACTGGCTATTTCTGAAGAGAGGACTGTTCACCCCAAGTCAGCACCTTGAGTTAGGACTAGGGTGTGTCCTGTAAGGTGGTGGGTGGGACACAGGCCACTCCCTAGATTGCCAAAAACCGACGGGACAATTTTTAAAAAATTTTAAGGAAGCTAATATCTGAAATATAGTTACATTTGTAATGAAACAATGTCAAATACACATTCAAATGACAAAGCAAAACTAATTCCCAGATATAATTATTTTAAAATACGAAATCTGTGATGAATTGGCCTTTTTGTCGTATTGGCTCCTAGCTCTGGTGCAGCACTCTGGGCGGGACTTACTGCCCATTTTGGGAGAGATGGCTGTTCACCCCAAGTCAGCACCTTGAGTTAGGACTAGGGTGTGTCCTGTAAGGTGGTGGGTGGGACACAGGCCACTCCCTAGATTGCCAAAAATCGACGGGACAATTATTTTAATTTTTTTAAAGAAGCTAATATCTGAAATATAGTTACATTTGTAATGAAACAGTCAAATACACGTTCAAATGACAAAGCAAAACTAATACCCAGATATAATTATTCTAAAATACAAAATCTTTGATGAATTGGCCTTTTTGTCGTATTGGCTCCTAGCTCTGGTGCAGCACTCTGGGCGGGACTTACTGCCCATTTTGGGAGAGATGGCTGTTCACCCCAAGTCAGCACCTTGAGTTAGGACTAGGGTGTGTCTTGTAAGGTGGTGGGTGGGACACAGGCCACTCCCTAGATTGCCAAAAATCGACGGGACAATTTTTTTTTTTTTAATAAAAGAAGCTAATATCTGAAATATAGTTACATTTGTAATGAAACAGTCAAATACACGTTCAAATGACAAAGCAAAACTAATACCCAGATATAATTATTTTAAGATACGAAATCTGTGATGAATTGGCCTTTTTGTCGTATTGGCTCCTAGCTCTGGTGCAGCACTCTGGGCGGGACTTACTGGCTATTTCTGAAGAGAGGACTGTTCACCCCAAGTCAGCACCTTGAGTTAGGACTAGGGTGTGTCTTGTAAGGTGGTGGGTGGGACACAGGCCACTCCCTAGATTGCCTAAAATCGACGGGACAATTTTTAAATTCTTTTTTAAAGAAGCTAATATCTGAAATATAGTTACATTTGTAATGAAACAATGTCAAATACATGTTCAAATGACAAAGCAAAACTAATACCCAGATATAATTATTTTAAAATACGAAATCTGTGATGAATTGGCCTTTTTGTCGTATTGGCTCCTAGCTCTGGTGCAGCACTCTGGGCGGGACTTACTGCCGTTTTCGGGAGAGATGACTGTTCACCCCAAGTCAGCACCTTGAGTTAGGACTAGGGTGTGTCTTGTAAGGTGGTGGGTGGGACACAGGCCACTCCCTAGATTGCCTAAAATCGACGGGACAATTTTTAAAAAATTTTTTTAAAGAAGCTAATATCTGAAATATAGTTACATTTGTAATGAAACAGTCAAATACACGTTCAAATGACAAAGCAAAACTAATACCCAGATATAATTATTTTAAAATACGAAATCTGTGATGAATTGGCCTTTTTGTCGTATTGGCTCCTAGCTCTGGTGCAGCACTCTGGGCGGGACTTACTGCCGTTTTCGGGAGAGATGACTGTTCACCCCAAGTCAGCACCTTGAGTTAGGACTAGGGTGTGTCTTGTAAGGTGGTGGGTGGGACACAGGCCACTCCCTAGATTGCCTAAAATCGACGGGACAATTTTTAAAAAATTTTTTTAAAGAAGCTAATATCTGAAATATAGTTACATTTGTAATGAAACAGTCAAATACACGTTCAAATGACAAAGCAAAACTAATACCCAGATATAATTATTTTAAAATACGAAATCTGTGATGAATTGGCCTTTTTGTCGTATTGGCTCCTAGCTCTGGTGCAGCACTCTGGGCGGGACTTACTGCCCATTTTGGGAGAGATGGCTGTTCACCCCAAGTCAGCACCTTGAGTTAGGACTAGGGTGTGTCTTGTAAGGTGGTGGGTGGGACACAGGCCACTCCCTAGATTGCCTAAAATCGATGGGACAATTATTACTTTTTTTTTAAAGAAGCTAATATCTGAAATATAGTTACATTTGTAATGAAACAATGTCAAATACACGTTCAAATGACAAAGCAAAACTAATACCCAGATATAATTATTTTAAAATACGAAATCTGTGATGAATTGGCCTTTTTGTCGTATTGGCTCCTAGCTCTGGTGCAGCACTCTGGGCGGGACTTACTGGCCATTTTGGGAGAGATGACTGTTCACCCCAAGTCAGCACCTTGAGTTAGGACTAGGGTGTGTCCTGTAAGGTGGTGGGTGGGACACAGGCCACTCCCTAGATTGCCAAACATCGACGGGACAATTCTTTTTATTTTTTTAAAGAAGCTAATATCTGAAATATAGTTACATTTGTAATGAAACAGTCAAATACACGTTCAAATGACAAAGCAAAACTAATACCCAGATATAATTATTTTAAAATACGAAGTCTGTGATGAATTGGCCTTTTTGTCGTATTGGCTCCTAGCTCTGGTGCAGCACTCTGGGCGGGACTTACTGCCCATTTTGAGAGAGATGACTGTTCACCCCAAGTCAGCACCTTGAGTTAGGACTAGGGTCTGTCTTGTAAGGTGGTGGGTGGGACACAGGCCACTCCCTAGATTGCCTAAAATCGATGGGACAATTATTACTTTTTTTTTAAAGAAGCTAATATCTGAAATATAGTTACATTTGTAATGAAACAGTCAAATACACGTTCAAATGACAAAGCAAAACTAATAACCAGATATAATTATTTTAAAATACGAAATCTGTGATGAATTGGCCTTTTTGTCGTATTGGCTCCTAGCTCTGGTGCAGCACTCTGGGCGGGACTTACTGCCCATTTTGAGAGAGATGGCTGTTCACCCCAAGTCAGCACCTTGAGTTAGGACTAGGGTGTGTCCTGTAAGGTGGTGGGTGGGACACAGGCCACTCCCTAGATTGCCTAAAATCGATGGGACAATTCTTTTTTTTAATAAAAGAAGCTAATATCTGAAATATAGTTACATTTGTAATGAAACAATGTCAAATACATGTTCAATTGATAAAGCAAAACTAATACCCAGATATAATTATTTTAAAATACGAAATCTGTGATGAATTGGCCTTTTTGTCGTATTGGCTCCTAGCTCTGGTGCAGCACTCTGGGCGGGACTTACTGCCCATTTTGGGAGAGATGGCTGTTCACCCCAAGTCAGCACCTTGAGTTAGGACTAGGGTGTGTCTTGTAAGGTGGTGGGTGGGACACAGGCCACTCCCTATATTGCCTAAAATCGACGGGACAATTTTTAAAAAAATTTTTAAAGAAGCTAATATCTGAAATATAGTTACATTTGTAATGAAACAGTCAAATACACGTTCAAATGACAAAGCAAAACTAATACCCAGATATAATTATTTTAAAATACGAAATCTGTGATGAATTGGCCTTTTTGTCGTATTGGCTCCTAGCTCTGGTGCAGCACTCTGGGCGGGACTTACTGGCTATTTCTGAAGAGAGGACTGTTCACCCCAAGTCAGCACCTTGAGTTAGGACTAGGGTGTGTCCTGTAAGGTGGTGGGTGGGACACAGGCCACTCCCTAGATTGCCTAAAATCGACGGGACAATTTTTTAAAAATTTTTTAAAGAAGCTAATTTCTGAAATATAGTTACATTTGTAATGAAACAATGTCAAATACATGTTCAAATGACAAAGCAAAACTAATACCCAGATATAATTATTTTAAAATACGAAATCTGTGATGAATTGGCCTTTTTGTCGTATTGGCTCCTAGCTCTGGTGCAGCACTCTGGGCGGGACTTACTGCCGTTTTCGGGAGAGATGGCTGTTCACCCCAAGTCAGCACCTTGAGTTAGGACTAGGGTGTGTCCTGTAAGGTGGTGGGTGGGACACAGGCCACTCCCTAGATTGCCAAAAACCGACGGGACAATTTTTTAATTTTTTTAAGGAAGCTAATATCTGAAATATAGTTACATTTGTAATGAAACAATGTCAAATACACGTTCAAATGACAAAGCAAAACTAATACCCAGATATAATTATTTTAAAATACGAAATCTGTGATGAATTGGCCTTTTTGTCGTATTGGCTCCTAGCTCTGGTGCAGCACTCTGGGCGGGACTTACTGCCCATTTCTGAAGAGAGGACTGTTCACCCCAAGTCAGCACCTTGAGTTAGGACTAGGGTGTGTCTTGTAAGGTGGTGGGTGGGACACAGGCCACTCCCTAGATTGCCAAAAATCGACGGGACAATTTAAAAAAAAATTTTTTAAGAAGCTAATATCTGAAATATAGTTACATTTGTAATGAAACAGTCAAATACACGTTCAAATGACAAAGCAAAACTAATACCCAGATATAAATATTTTAAAATACGAAATCTGTGATGAATTGGCCTTTTTGTCGTATTGGCTCCTAGCTCTGGTGCAGCACTCTGGGCGGGACTTACTGCCCATTTTGGGAGAGATGGCTGTTCACCCCAAGTCAGCACCTTGAGTTAGGACTAGGGTGTGTCTTGTAAGGTGGTGGGTGGGACACAGGCCACTCCCTAGATTGCCAAACATCGACGGGACAATTCTTTTTATTTTTTTAAAGAAGCTAATATCTGAAATATAGTTACATTTGTAATGAAACAATGTCAAATACACGTTCAAATGACAAAGCAAAACTAATAACCAGATATAAATATTTTAAAATACGAAATCTGTGATGAATTGGCCTTTTTGTCGTATTGGCTCCTAGCTCTGGTGCAGCACTCTGGGCGGGACTTACTGCCCATTTTGGGAGAGAGGACTGTTCACCCCAAGTCAGCACCTTGAGTTAGGACTAGGGTGTGTCTTGTAAGGTGGTGGGTGGGACACAGGCCACTCCCTAGATTGCCAAAATCGACGGGACAATTCTTTTTATTTTTTTAAAGAAGCTAATATCTGAAATATAGTTACATTTGTAATGAAACAGTCAAATACACGTTCAAATGACAAAGCAAAACTAATAACCAGATATAATTATTTTAAAATACGAAATCTGTGATGAATTGGCCTTTTTGTCATATTGGCTCCTAGCTCTGGTGCAGCACTTTGGGCGGGACTTACTGCCCATTTTGGGAGAGAGGACTGTTCACCCCAAGTCAGCACCTTGAGTTAGGACTAGGGTGTGTCTTGTAAGGTGGTGGGTGGGACACAGGCCACTCCCTAGATTGCCTAAAATCGACGGGACAATTTTTTAAATTTTTTTTAAAGAAGCTAATATCTGAAATATAGTTACATTTGTAATGAAACAATGTCAAATACACGTTCAAATGACAAAGCAAAACTAATACCCAGATATAATTATTTTAAAATACGAAGTCTGTGATGAATTGGCCTTTTTGTCGTATTGGCTCCTAGCTCTGGTGCAGCACTCTGGGCGGGACTTACTGGCTATTTCTGAAGAGAGATGGCTGTTCACCCCAAGTCAGCACCTTGAGTTAGGACTAGGGTCTGTCCTGTAAGGTGGTGGGTGGGACACAGGCCACTCCCTAGATTGCCAAAAATCGATGGGACAATTATTACTTTTTTTTAAAGAAGCTAATATCTGAAATATAGTTAAATTTGTAATGAAATAGTCAAATACACGTTCAAATGACAAAGCAAAACTAATAACCAGATATAAATATTTTAAAATACGAAATCTGTGATGAATTGGCCTTTTTGTCATATTGGCTCCTAGCTCTGGTGCAGCACTTTGGGCGGGACTTACTGCCCATTTTGGGAGAGAGGACTGTTCACCCCAAGTCAGCACCTTGAGTTAGGACTAGGGTGTGTCTTGTAAGGTGGTGGGTGGGACACAGGCCACTCCCTAGATTGCCTAAAATCGACGGGACAATTTGTTTATTTTTTTAAAGAAGCTAATATCTGAAATATAGTTACATTTGTAATGAAACAGTCAAATACACGTTCAAATGACAAAGCAAAACTAATACCCAGATATAATTATTTTAAAATACGAAATCTGTGATGAATTGGCCTTTTTGTCGTATTGGCTCCTAGCTCTGGTACAGCACTCTGGGCGGGACTTACTGCCCATTTTGGGAGAGATGGCTGTTCACCCCAAGTCAGCACCTTGAGTTAGGACTAGGGTCTGTCTTGTAAGGTGGTGGGTGGGACACAGGCCACTCCCTAGATTGCCTAAAATCGATGGGACAATTATTACTTTTTTTTTAAAGAAGCTAATATCTGAAATATAGTTACATTTGTAATGAAACAGTCAAATACATGTTCAAATGACAAAGCAAAACTAATAACCAGATATAAATATTTTAAAATACGAAATCTGTGATGAATTGGCCTTTTTGTCGTATTGGCTCCTAGCTCTGGTGCAGCACTCTGGGCGGGACTTACTGGCTATTTCTGAAGAGAGGACTGTTCACCCCAAGTCAGCACCTTGAGTTAGGACTAGGGTGTGTCTTGTAAGGTGGTGGGTGGGACACAGGCCACTCCCTAGATTGCCAAAAATCGACGGGACAATTCTTTTTTTTAATAAAAGAAGCTAATATCTGAAATATAGTTACATTTGTAATGAAACAGTCAAATACACGTTCAAATGACAAAGCAAAACTAATACCCAGATATAATTATTTTAAAATACGAAATCTGTGATGAATTGGCCTTTTTGTCGTATTGGCTCCTAGCTCTGGTGCAGCACTCTGGGCGGGACTTACTGGCTATTTCTGAAGAGAGGACTGTTCACCCCAAGTCAGCACCTTGAGTTAGGACTAGGGTGTGTCCTGTAAGGTGGTGGGTGGGACACAGGCCACTCCCTAGATTGCCTAAAATCGACGGGACAATTTTTTAAAAATTTTTTAAAGAAGCTAATTTCTGAAATATAGTTACATTTGTAATGAAACAATGTCAAATACACGTTCAAATGACAAAGCAAAACTAATACCCAGATATAATTATTTTAAAATACGAAATCTGTGATGAATTGGCCTTTTTGTCGTATTGGCTCCTAGCTCTGGTGCAGTACTCTGGGCGGGACTTACTGCCGTTTTCGGGAGAGATGGCTGTTCACCCCAAGTCAGCACCTTGAGTTAGGACTAGGGTGTGTCCTGTAAGGTGGTGGGTGGGACACAGGCCACTCCCTAGATTGCCAAAAACCGACGGGACAATTTTTTAATTTTTTTAAGGAAGCTAATATCTGAAATATAGTTACATTTGTAATGAAACAATGTCAAATACACGTTCAAATGACAAAGCAAAACTAATACCCAGATATAATTATTTTAAAATACGAAATCTGTGATGAATTGGCCTTTTTGTCGTATTGGCTCCTAGCTCTGGTGCAGCACTCTGGGCGGGACTTACTGCCGTTTTCGGGAGAGATGACTGTTCACCCCAAGTCAGCACCTTGAGTTAGGACTAGGGTGTGTCTTGTAAGGTGGTGGGTGGGACACAGGCCACTCCCTAGATTGCCTAAAATCGACGGGACAATTTTTAAAAAATTTTTTTAAAGAAGCTAATATCTGAAATATAGTTACATTTGTAATGAAACAGTCAAATACACGTTCAAATGACAAAGCAAAACTAATACCCAGATATAATTATTTTAAAATACGAAATCTGTGATGAATTGGCCTTTTTGTCGTATTGGCTCCTAGCTCTGGTGCAGCACTCTGGGCGGGACTTACTGCCCATTTTGGGAGAGATGACTGTTCACCCCAAGTCAGCACCTTGAGTTAGGACTAGGGTGTGTCTTGTAAGGTGGTGGGTGGGACACAGGCCACTCCCTAGATTGCCAAACATCGACGGGACAATTCTTTTTATTTTTTTAAAGAAGCTAATATCTGAAATATAGTTACATTTGTAATGAAACAGTCAAATACACGTTCAAATGACAAAGCAAAACTAATACCCAGATATAATTATTTTAAAATACGAAGTCTGTGATGAATTGGCCTTTTTGTCGTATTGGCTCCTAGCTCTGGTGCAGTACTCTGGGCGGGACTTACTGCCCATTTTGAGAGAGATGACTGTTCACCCCAAGTCAGCACCTTGAGTTAGGACTAGGGTCTGTCTTGTAAGGTGGTGGGTGGGACACAGGCCACTCCCTAGATTGCCTAAAATCGATGGGACAATTATTACTTTTTTTTTAAAGAAGCTAATATCTGAAATATAGTTACATTTGTAATGAAACAGTCAAATACACGTTCAAATGACAAAGCAAAACTAATAACCAGATATAATTATTTTAAAATACGAAATCTGTGATGAATTGGCCTTTTTGTCGTATTGGCTCCTAGCTCTGGTGCAGCACTCTGGGCGGGACTTACTGCCCATTTTGAGAGAGATGGCTGTTCACCCCAAGTCAGCACCTTGAGTTAGGACTAGGGTGTGTCCTGTAAGGTGGTGGGTGGGACACAGGCCACTCCCTAGATTGCCTAAAATCGACGGGACAATTTTTAAAAAAATTTTTAAAGAAG
Source organism: Gobio gobio (assembly GCF_949357685.1). Lineage (NCBI taxonomy): Eukaryota > Metazoa > Chordata > Actinopteri > Cypriniformes > Gobionidae > Gobio > Gobio gobio. The sequence continues at coordinate 51,128,186 of NC_137101.1, read as the reverse complement.
CTAATATCTGAAATATAGTTACATTTGTAATGAAACAGTCAAATACACGTTCAAATGACAAAGCAAAACTAATACCCAGATATAATTATTTTAAAATACGAAATCTGTGATGAATTGGCCTTTTTGTCGTATTGGCTCCTAGCTCTGGTGCAGCACTCTGGGCGGGACTTACTGGCTATTTCTGAAGAGAGGACTGTTCACCCCAAGTCAGCACCTTGAGTTAGGACTAGGGTGTGTCTTGTAAGGTGGTGGGTGGGACACAGGCCACTCCCTAGATTGCCTAAAATCGATGGGACAATTCTTTTTTTTAATAAAAGAAGCTAATATCTGAAATATAGTTACATTTGTAATGAAACAATGTCAAATACATGTTCAATTGATAAAGCAAAACTAATACCCAGATATAATTATTTTAAAATACGAAATCTGTGATGAATTGGCCTTTTTGTCGTATTGGCTCCTAGCTCTGGTGCAGCACTCTGGGCGGGACTTACTGCCGTTTTCGGGAGAGATGACTGTTCACCCCAAGTCAGCACCTTGAGTTAGGACTAGGGTGTGTCCTGTAAGGTGGTGGGTGGGACACAGGCCACTCCCTATATTGCCTAAAATCGACGGGACAATTTTTAAAAAATTTTTTAAAGAAGCTAATATCTGAAATATAGTTACATTTGTAATGAAACAGTCAAATACACGTTCAAATGACAAAGCAAAACTAATACCCAGATATAATTATTTTAAAATACGAAATCTGTGATGAATTGGCCTTTTTGTCGTATTGGCTCCTAGCTCTGGTGCAGCACTCTGGGCGGGACTTACTGCCCATTTTGGGAGAGATGACTGTTCACCCCAAGTCAGCACCTTGAGTTAGGACTAGGGTCTGTCCTGTAAGGTGGTGGGTGGGACACAGGCCACTCCCTAGATTGCCAAACATCGACGGGACAATTCTTTTTATTTTTTTAAAGAAGCTAATATCTGAAATATAGTTACATTTGTAATGAAACAGTCAAATACACGTTCAAATGACAAAGCAAAACTAATAACCAGATATAAATATTTTAAAATACGAAATCTGTGATGAATTGGCCTTTTTGTCGTATTGGCTCCTAGCTCTGGTGCAGCACTCTGGGCGGGACTTACTGCCCATTTTGGGAGAGATGGCTGTTCACCCCAAGTCAGCACCTTGAGTTAGGACTAGGGTGTGTCTTGTAAGGTGGTGGGTGGGACACAGGCCACTCCCTAGATTGCCTAAAATCGATGGGACAATTATTACTTTTTTTTTAAAGAAGCTAATATCTGAAATATAGTTACATTTGTAATGAAACAATGTCAAATACACGTTCAAATGACAAAGCAAAACTAATACCCAGATATAATTATTTTAAAATACGAAATCTGTGATGAATTGGCCTTTTTGTCATATTGGCTCCTAGCTCTGGTGCAGCACTCTGGGCGGGACTTACTGCCCATTTTGGGAGAGAGGACTGTTCACCCCAAGTCAGCACCTTGAGTTAGGACTAGGGTGTGTCTTGTAAGGTGGTGGGTGGGACACAGGCCACTCCCTAGATTGCCAAAAATTGACGGGACAATTTTTTAAAAATTTTTTAAAGAAGCTAATATCTGAAATATAGTTACATTTGTAATGAAACAGTCAAATACACGTTCAAATGACAAAGCAAAACTAATACCCAGATATAATTATTTTAAAATACGAAGTCTGTGATGAATTGGCCTTTTTGTCGTATTGGCTCCTAGCTCTGGTGCAGCACTCTGGGCGGGACTTACTGCCCATTTTGGGAGAGAGGACTGTTCACCCCAAGTCAGCACCTTGAGTTAGGACTAGGGTGTGTCTTGTAAGGTGGTGGGTGGGACACAGGCCACTCCCTAGATTGCCAAACATCGACGGGACAATTTGTTTATTTTTTTAAAGAAGCTAATATCTGAAATATAGTTACATTTGTAATGAAACAGTCAAATACACGTTCAAATGACAAAGCAAAACTAATAACCAGATATAAATATTTTAAAATACGAAATCTGTGATGAATTGGCCTTTTTGTCGTATTGGCTCCTAGCTCTGGTGCAGCACTCTGGGCGGGACTTACTGCCCATTTTGGGAGAGATGGCTGTTCACCCCAAGTCAGCACCTTGAGTTAGGACTAGGGTGTGTCCTGTAAGGTGGTGGGTGGGACACAGGCCACTCCCTAGATTGCCTAAAATCGACGGGACAATTTTTTAAAAATTTTTTAAAGAAGCTAATTTCTGAAATATAGTTACATTTGTAATGAAACAATGTCAAATACACGTTCAAATGACAAAGCAAAACTAATACCCAGATATAATTATTTTAAAATACGAAATCTGTGATGAATTGGCCTTTTTGTCGTATTGGCTCCTAGCTCTGGTGCAGCACTCTGGGCGGGACTTACTGCCGTTTTCGGGAGAGATGACTGTTCACCCCAAGTCAGCACCTTGAGTTAGGACTAGGGTGTGTCTTGTAAGGTGGTGGGTGGGACACAGGCCACTCCCTAGATTGCCAAAAATCGACGGGACAATTCTTTTTTTTAATAAAAGAAGCTAATATCTGAAATATAGTTACATTTGTAATGAAACAGTCAAATACACGTTCAAATGACAAAGCAAAACTAATACCCAGATATAATTATTTTAAAATTCGAAATCTGTGATGAATTGGCCTTTTTGTCGTATTGGCTCCTAGCTCTGGTGCAGCACTCTGGGCGGGACTTACTGGCTATTTTGAGAGAGATGGCTGTTCACCCCAAGTCAGCACCTTGAGTTAGGACTAGGGTGTGTCCTGTAAGGTGGTGGGTGGGACACAGGCCACTCCCTAGATTGCCAAAAATCGATGGGACAATTATTACTTTTTTTTAAAGAAGCTAATATCTGAAATATAGTTACATTTGTAATGAAACAATGTCAAATACACGTTCAAATGACAAAGCAAAACTAATACCCAGATATAATTATTTTAAAATACGAAATCTGTGATGAATTGGCCTTTTTGTCGTATTGGCTCCTAGCTCTGGTGCAGCACTCTGGGCGGGACTTACTGCCCATTTTGGGAGAGATGGCTGTTCACCCCAAGTCAGCACCTTGAGTTAGGACTAGGGTCTGTCCTGTAAGGTGGTGGGTGGGACACAGGCCACTCCCTAGATTGCCAAACATCGACGGGACAATTCTTTTTATTTTTTTAAAGAAGCTAATATCTGAAATATAGTTACATTTGTAATGAAACAGTCAAATACACGTTCAAATGACAAAGCAAAACTAATAACCAGATATAAATATTTTAAAATTCGAAATCTGTGATGAATTGGCCTTTTTGTCATATTGGCTCCTAGCTCTGGTGCAGCACTCTGGGCGGGACTTACTGCCCATTTTGGGAGAGAGGACTGTTCACCCCAAGTCAGCACCTTGAGTTAGGACTAGGGTGTGTCTTGTAAGGTGGTGGGTGGGACACAGGCCACTCCCTAGATTGCCTAAAATCGACGGGACAATTTGTTTATTTTTTTAAAGAAGCTAATATCTGAAATATAGTTACATTTGTAATGAAACAGTCAAATACACGTTCAAATGACAAAGCAAAACTAATAACCAGATATAATTATTTTAAAATACGAAATCTGTGATGAATTGGCCTTTTTGTCGTATTGGCTCCTAGCTCTGGTGCAGCACTCTGGGCGGGACTTACTGCCCATTTTGGGAGAGATGGCTGTTCACCCCAAGTCAGCACCTTGAGTTAGGACTAGGGTCTGTCCTGTAAGGTGGTGGGTGGGACACAGGCCACTCCCTAGATTGCCAAACATCGACGGGACAATTTTTTAAATTTTTTTTAAAGAAGCTAATATCTGAAATATAGTTACATTTGTAATGAAACAGTCAAATACACGTTCAAATGACAAAGCAAAACTAATAACCAGATATAAATATTTTAAAATACGAAATCTGTGATGAATTGGCCTTTTTGTCGTATTGGCTCCTAGCTCTGGTGCAGCACTCTGGGCGGGACTTACTGCCCATTTTGGGAGAGATGACTGTTCACCCCAAGTCAGCACCTTGAGTTAGGACTAGGGTGTGTCTTGTAAGGTGGTGGGTGGGACACAGGCCACTCCCTAGATTGCCTAAAATCGACGGGACAATTCTTTTTATTTTTTTAAAGAAGCTAATATCTGAAATATAGTTACATTTGTAATGAAACAGTCAAATACACGTTCAAATGACAAAGCAAAACTAATACCCAGATATAATTATTTTAAAATACGAAATCTGTGATGAATTGGCCTTTTTGTCGTATTGGCTCCTAGCTCTGGTGCAGCACTCTGGGCGGGACTTACTGCCCATTTTGGGAGAGAGGACTGTTCACCCCAAGTCAGCACCTTGAGTTAGGACTAGGGTGTGTCCTGTAAGGTGGTGGGTGGGACACAGGCCACTCCCTAGATTGCCAAAAATCGATGGGACAATTATTACTTTTTTTTAAAGAAGCTAATATCTGAAATATAGTTAAATTTGTAATGAAATAGTCAAATACACGTTCAAATGACAAAGCAAAACTAATAACCAGATATAAATATTTTAAAATACGAAATCTGTGATGAATTGGCCTTTTTGTCGTATTGGCTCCTAGCTCTGGTGCAGCACTCTGGGCGGGACTTACTGCCGTTTTTGGGAGAGAGGACTGTTCACCCCAAGTCAGCACCTTGAGTTAGGACTAGGGTGTGTCTTGTAAGGTGGTGGGTGGGACACAGGCCACTCCCTAGATTGCCTAAAATCGACGGGACAATTCTTTTTATTTTTTTAAAGAAGCTAATATCTGAAATATAGTTACATTTGTAATGAAACAGTCAAATACACGTTCAAATGACAAAGCAAAACTAATACCCAGATATAATTATTTTAAAATACGAAATCTGTGATGAATTGGCCTTTTTGTCGTATTGGCTCCTAGCTCTGGTGCAGCACTCTGGGCGGGACTTACTGCCCATTTTGGGAGAGAGGACTGTTCACCCCAAGTCAGCACCTTGAGTTAGGACTAGGGTGTGTCCTGTAAGGTGGTGGGTGGGACACAGGCCACTCCCTAGATTGCCAAAAATCGATGGGACAATTATTACTTTTTTTTAAAGAAGCTAATATCTGAAATATAGTTAAATTTGTAATGAAATAGTCAAATACACGTTCAAATGACAAAGCAAAACTAATAACCAGATATAAATATTTTAAAATACGAAATCTGTGATGAATTGGCCTTTTTGTCGTATTGGCTCCTAGCTCTGGTGCAGCACTCTGGGCGGGACTTACTGCCGTTTTTGGGAGAGAGGACTGTTCACCCCAAGTCAGCACCTTGAGTTAGGACTAGGGTGTGTCTTGTAAGGTGGTGGGTGGGACACAGGCCACTCCCTAGATTGCCAAAAATCGACGGGACAATTTTAAAAAAAAATTTTTAAGAAGCTAATATCTGAAATATAGTTACATTTGTAATGAAACAGTCAAATACATGTTCAAATGACAAAGCAAAACTAATACCCAGATATAATTATTTTAAAATACGAAATCTGTGATGAATTGGCCTTTTTGTCGTATTGGCTCCTAGCTCTGGTGCAGCACTTTGGGCGGGACTTACTGCCCATTTTGGGAGAGATGGCTGTTCACCCCAAGTCAGCACCTTGAGTTAGGACTAGGGTGTGTCTTGTAAGGTGGTGGGTGGGACACAGGCCACTCCCTAGATTGCCAAAAATCGATGGGACAATTATTACTTTTTTTTAAAGAAGCTAATATCTGAAATATAGTTACATTTGTAATGAAACAATGTCAAATACACGTTCAAATGACAAAGCAAAACTAATACCCAGATATAAATATTTTAAAATACGAAATCTGTGATGAATTGGCCTTTTTGTCGTATTGGCTCCTAGCTCTGGTGCAGCACTCTGGGCGGGACTTACTGCCCATTTTGGGAGAGATGGCTGTTCACCCCAAGTCAGCACCTTGAGTTAGGACTAGGGTGTGTCTTGTAAGGTGGTGGGTGGGACACAGGCCACTCCCTAGATTGCCAAACATCGACGGGACAATTCTTTTTATTTTTTTAAAGAAGCTAATATCTGAAATATAGTTACATTTGTAATGAAACAGTCAAATACACGTTCAAATGACAAAGCAAAACTAATACCCAGATATAATTATTTTAAAATACGAAATCTGTGATGAATTGGCCTTTTTGTCGTATTGGCTCCTAGCTCTGGTGCAGCACTCTGGGCGGGACTTACTGCCCATTTTGGGAGAGATGACTGTTCACCCCAAGTCAGCACCTTGAGTTAGGACTAGGGTGTGTCTTGTAAGGTGGTGGGTGGGACACAGGCCACTCCCTAGATTGCCAAACATCGACGGGACAATTTGTTTATTTTTTTAAAGAAGCTAATATCTGAAATATAGTTACATTTGTAATGAAACAGTCAAATACACGTTCAAATGACAAAGCAAAACTAATACCCAGATATAATTATTTTAAAATACGAAATCTGTGATGAATTGGCCTTTTTGTCGTATTGGCTCCTAGCTCTGGTGCAGCACTCTGGGCGGGACTTACTGGCTATTTCTGAAGAGAGGACTGTTCACCCCAAGTCAGCACCTTGAGTTAGGACTAGGGTGTGTCCTGTAAGGTGGTGGGTGGGACACAGGCCACTCCCTAGATTGCCTAAAATCGACGGGACAATTTTTTAAAAATTTTTTAAAGAAGCTAATTTCTGAAATATAGTTACATTTGTAATGAAACAATGTCAAATACATGTTCAAATGACAAAGCAAAACTAATACCCAGATATAATTATTTTAAAATACGAAATCTGTGATGAATTGGCCTTTTTGTCGTATTGGCTCCTAGCTCTGGTGCAGCACTCTGGGCGGGACTTACTGCCCATTTTGGGAGAGAGGACTGTTCACCCCAAGTCAGCACCTTGAGTTAGGACTAGGGTGTGTCCTGTAAGGTGGTGGGTGGGACACAGGCCACTCCCTAGATTGCCTAAAATCGACGGGACAATTATTTTTTTTTAATAAAAGAAGCTAATCTGATGATAATCTGATTAAAATACGAAATCTGTGATTAATTGGCCTTCTTTTTTTTTTTTTTAAATACAAAACTCTCGTAAGAGAAAGTGAATATACACATACATGTAATAACAAATGTTGTCAAAATACAAAAGTTAATAACTAAACAGAAAACAACAAAACAAAAAAAGAAAGAAAGGGGCTATTTAAAAACACAAGTCAATGTCAAAAGGCTATTTTCAGATAGTCCTTTTTTCTCTTTTGATCTTATACACACAATTCTGACTTTATACACATAATTCTGACTTTATACACATACTTTTGACTTTATACACACAATTCTGACTTTATACACACAATTCTGACTTTATACACACAATGCTGACTTTATACACATACTTCTGACTTTATACACACAATGCTGACTTTATACACACAATGCTGACTTTATACACATACTTCTGACTTTATACACATACTTCTGACTTTATACACATACTTCTGACTTTATACACATACTTCTGACTTTATACACATACTTCGGACTTTATACCACACAATTCAAATCTGACTATCACACAATTCTAGCCTGACGTCGTCATACTCAATTCTAGTCAGAATTTGAGTCTGATCTGCTCCGTTGGGCTGTGATTATGGGGCGTGTTGCAATCAAACCAGAAAAGACCTCAATTGGATAGACCTACAACCAATCAGAGCAACGGAGCGACGCATAACGTTAGTTGTCAAATGTTAACAGAACTCAACTGCACTGTGTTGCCAAGTCCGCGGGTTGAAGTGACCCCAATTATGTGATATACAGACACAGGAATGCAAATTTTAGCAGGCAGCCCTGCCAAAATAACACATATTTTACCCCCCAAATGCCTTTTTTTCCGGAGAACCCCCCCATTGGGCTTGTTTTTGGCTAGTTTTGAGTAGCAATCGGGATTGGGTGGGTTTTGTTGTCTGCACGCACCCTGTCTGCACGTATGCTGGAATAAGTTATGCTAGAAGAAAAAGATGAGTGTAAACGATCTTTGCCGGTGTTGTAAAAAAAGAATTTAAGGATACACAGAGTACTTACCAACACGATCATCATTTCTGAGAGAAATAGTAAAGGTGAATGCATATATGAACAAGTTCTCCGTTTAGGATTAGAACAAACTCAACCCAAGCGCCTTTGATGACGTGGATGATTACGTTACTGTTGATCATCTGTCCATCATCGTCTAAAGCCCGCCCTGACAATTTCATTGGTCCGAACAGTTTCTGTTCGCTCTACGGATCAAGTCCAGACCGAACTGCCCGTGCAAATTTTTTTGTGGGTGGGGCTAAGTTCGTCTGGCATCCAGGCTAACCCGTTGATATCTGCATTGATCAAATGAGTAAATTTATAGTCTTAAATTCCTAATTATTTTCTGTATTCTTCTTTCTCTTTTCTGCATTTCGCCTGTGCTCTAGCTTCTTTCCTTTTAATAAACCTGCCGTTGTATACTAAATATTGTTGGCTCTGCGTTAAATTGTTTATGTTGATGCTTCTATGCGATGCCCTGTTGGAGCGGATCTCCTGTCGGACAACATCTCTTAAGCACTATGAGTAAAACCTCAAACATACACTAATTTTCAAAAGTTTGGTGTTGGTACAATTGTTTATGTCTGAAAAAAGTCTCTAATGCTCACCAAGACTGAATTAGTTTGATTAAAAAATACAGTAAAAACAATAATATTGTGAAATAATATTTAAAAAATTGTCACATGACCCTAATATGATGATTTGTTGAAAACAGTTGTGCTGCTTTATATTTTTTGGAAGACAATAACAAAAATACATTCAGTTGATCAAAAGTGACAGTAAAGACTTTTATAATGTTATAAGATTTTTAAACTTTCAAACTTAAAAAAACAAACTTTTTATTCATCAATAATCCTGAAAAATGCACCATGGTTTACACAAAAATATGAAGCAGCACAAATGTTTTCAACACTGATAATAATCATAAATGTTTCTTGAGCAGCAAATCCTCATATTAGAATGATTTCTAAAGGATCATGTGACTGAAGACAGGAGTAATTATGTTAAAAATTCATCAATTCAATCAAGTTCAGATTCATTCAATTTTTTTTAAAAAATATATTAAATGTCATTACAATGTAAAATAGCTGTTTTCTATATGTAAAGGGTTAGTGCACCCAAAAATGTAAATTTCTGTCATTAATTCCTCATGTCATTCCAAACCCGTAAGACAGTTCATCTTCAAAACACAAATGAGGTCCTTCTCAAAAAATTAGCATATTGTGATAAAGTTCATTATTTTCCATAATGTAATGATACAAATTAAACTTTCATATATTTTAGATTCATTGCACACCAACTGAAATATTTCAGGTCTTTTATTGTTTTAATACTGATGATTTTGGCATACAGCTCATGAAAACCCAAAATTCCTATCTCAAAAAATTAGCATATCATGAAAAGGTTCTCTAAACGAGCTATTAACCTAATCATCTGAATCAACTAATTACACCTGCAAAAGATTCCTGAGGCTTTTAAAAACTCCCAACCTGGTTCATTACTCAAAACCGCAATCATGGGTAAGACTGCCGACCTGACTGCTGTCCAGAAGGCCATCATTGACACCCTCAAGCAAGAGGGTAAGACACAGAAAGACATTTCTGAACGAATAGGCTGTTCCCAGAGTGCTGTATCAAGGCACCTCAGTGGGAAGTCTGTGGGAAGGAAAAAGTGTGGCAAAAAACGCTGCCCAACGAGAAGAGGTGACCGGACCCTGAGGAAGATTGTGGAGAAGGACCGATTCCAGACCTTGGGGGACCTGCGGAAGCAGTGGACTGAGTCTGGAGTAGAAACATCCAGAGCCACCGTGCACAGGCGTGTGAAGGAAATGGGCTACAGGTGCCGCATTCCCCAGGTCAAGCCACTTTTGAACCAGAAACAGCGGCAGAAGCGCCTGACCTGGGCTACAGAGAAGCAGCACTGGACTGTTGCTCAGAGGTCCAAAGTACTTTTTTTGGATGAAAGCAAATTTTGCATGTCATTCGGAGAGTCTGGAGGAAGACTGGGGAGAAGGAAATGCCAAAATGCCTGAAGTCCAGTGTCAAGTACCCACAGTCAGTGATGGTCTGGGGTGCCATGTCAGCTGCTGGTGTTGGTCCACTGTGTTTTATCAAGGGCAGGGTCAATGCAGCTAGCTATCAGGAGATTTTGGAGCACTTCATGCTTCCATCTGCTGAAAAGCTTTAGACTCACTATTTTAGATCCCCCTACCCATCTTTTATACGCAATAAAATACTGTGTTATTGGAAGTCTTGTGGTCTGTCGTCCTTGCCTGGCCTCTGTCCGTCTCCCCAAGGGTGGTACGGGTCTTAGGGGTGGGTGCAGCCTGATTTGGCCCGCCCCGACCTGTGACAATGGACTGTTCCAAAAGTTGCATCAGTTCCAGGAAGTGACATCATCTGCCTTTCATGAAGTTGATGGTAGAAGACAAGTGTTCTCTTTTAATGAATTTTCTTTGAGTTTATGTAATGTCTGAAAGACTGGGACACACTCATTGTGTCAGCCCTGTTACAAGAAAAGCATATGTTAAAAAGTTATTTGTACATATTTAAAAATGTACATGTATAACATTTAAGCCTCTCATTCAGGCACATAATGTGGTGTCATTACCTAACAAATAAGTAAAAGCCTACATAGACACTCGCCATATTTGTTTTCATAGGCTTAATATTTAACGTACCATAGTTGTTTGGTTGTCGTGAAATGGCAGAACTTGCAGCTCCACTTCATTGGTCAAGGGAAATGCCTCACACTGTTTGCGGGACTGCCTGAAGGAATTCTATGAAGAAAAGAAAAAGTCAACCAACATTTAATGAACAGAGTGTGTCGATGATTCGGATCATGTGTCAAACTGCTGAAATCACGGGACTTTGGCGCTCCGACTCACTGATTCATAATGCTCTGAAGCTTCATGAAGCAGTGTTTTGAAATCGACCATCACTATATAAGCCGTTATTACATTTTTTTTTTTTTGGTGCACCAAAACTATTTTCGTGGCTTTATAATATTAATATTGAACCACTGTACTCGCATGAACTGATTTAAATATGTTTTTAGTACATTAATGGATCTTGAGAGAGGAAATGTCATTGCTGGCTATGCAGGCCTCACTGAGCCATCGGATTTCAACAAGAAGTTATTTTCAGGACCAACTAATATTCCCCCATTGCATATTATATTCAACATTATATGTAGTACTTTAATTTGGCAGTGACACTAAAACTTCCTTGCACACAAAATTTCCTTATAGTTGAACTAAACACAATACAGATTGTCACTATCCACAATACATGCATTTTTCTATTGCAGCATATTGTGGAACGATATATTGTTACACCCCTACTATATTATACATCAATTGAATATAGACTTATGTTTATAGCACTCACAATTCACACCACTCTTCTAGATAAAGGGGGAAATAATATTTATACTTAACACAAAATAATCATAATTATCTATATTTTCCTGCTCTTTAAAAAATGATGTAGCATGTTTCTTCCCTCAAAGAATACATAAAAATACATGACTCACAACAGTAGATTATAATAATTCATAATTTTAGCTTACATATTTTACAACTTTATATCACACATCTTGATGTCAACATCCACAAACAAAATAAATGTACATAAAGTTGTAAATACAGTATATATAAATCACTGTGCAAACTGTCACTACAGTTTTTTCTTCTTCAGATAATTACTTTTATTCACGTATCACTATATGCATTTAGATTTGGCAAACTTCACTGTATAAACATTAATATTGATTAATATTAATACTGATCATTTTTGTTAATTACAAATGCTGTTTGTATGTGTGGCATGATTTCCAGAGTCAAGTGGTTGGGCGGGGCATTTTAATGTCATCAGTTGTGCGGGCTATAAAAGCCAATGTTGAACGCATCTAGGCAGAGCATCATTCCCCGGATGTGGTGTGGGTTCCGCTGTTGCGAACGAACGTGAATCTGGTTCGGTAAAGGAAGGCGGCTGTATGTATGGTCGCTTCCGGCGGTTGCCGTTTTATCATAGCTGCTTTAATCGGCTGATGGCTATGAGTCGTAATTGTCCTCCTCCAGGTATGTGTTTAATTTATTATATCCGCTCATCAGCCGTGGAAGTGGTGCGAGTCGTAATTTGTTTAATTTCAGTTGATGTTTGGCATACGGGTGACGACTGTTGCAAATTAAAGGTCCCGTTCTTCATGATCCCATTGTTCAAACTTTAGTTAGTGTGTAATGCTGCTGTTAGAGCATAAATAATACCTGTAAAATTATAAAGCTCAAAGTTCAATGCCAAGCGAGATATTTTATTTAACAGAAGTTCCCTTTCAAAGCCTACAGCGAACGGCTGGCTTGGACTACATCCTGGTACTTCCTTCTTTTATGACGTCAGTAGAGCAGTAGAACAGACTAACCTCCGCCCACAAGAATACGCGAAAAACGGGGCATGGTCTTGTTGCTGTCCCACGTGGAGAAGAGGAAGTGTCGCGTGGAGAAGAGGAAGTGTTGCGTTTGAGTGTGTTTGTCTTCAAGACGCTGTTATTTTCATCGCAGAGTCAAATCACCTTTGTTTGGCTTTCACAGGGACGCTGTAGAGATCATTGAGCGCATACATCTCCCCGTTAAGAGGCGTGACCTTTCCGTGCAAGTTACGTGCGCTAAGCTGCGGTCAAATCACAACACGGGAACTGCTGGCACAATCAGAACTCGTTACGTATTTCTGAAGGAGGGACTTCATAGAACAAGGAAATCACCAGCCGTTTTTAGGACAGTGAGAACAGCGGTATACAGATCAGTAAATTGTGTGAAAAATACTGTGTTTTTTTACACGCGAAACATGAACACATGTTATATTGCACACTGTAAACACAATCAAAGCTTCAAAAAAACACGAAGAACGGGACCTTTAAATAATTACACTTACAGCTACATCCCGGTTCCCGCAGCTGTCATTTGGTAAGTCATAGTTTTTCTTGTGTTCTATAAAGAATATTGAATGTTAATTGTATGTTTCTTGCACAGATTGCAGGGTGAATAACATCCCTACAGTTGCAGCACCGCTGTCTCGTCCTATGGTTGATTTGCATTGAGTCCGTGTGTGTGTGCTGGGTCGCGGTGTGGTTTGACCCATGCCAACGAACTGTGTCCTTGTGTGCACATGTCTTATTCCAACAAAGCTTTGCGTGCGCTTATGTTGTGTGGAATTTAGTTTTGTTAAAGTTGTTGGAGTTTGTCTTTTTAATTCAAATCAGGTCTCTTGCATTTTGTTTTGTTATTTTGTTGTTTCTTTTGGTTTTGTAAAACTTGAGTAGTCCTATTAATTTATTTTTCTTGAATGTCGTAATTAAATTTTCCTATTAATGTGAAATTGGGTTATTTGACTTTAAGCTGATTTAATCAATCTTCTTTTGTTATCTTAATCTAAATTGAGTTTATTGTTTTTGTTTAATTGATTTATTTTGGTTGATAACATTGTGAAACATTTGTTGTAGTTTATTTTGAGTTAACGTGTGTGTATTGAGTTTTTTTTTTTTTTTTTATCTAGGAGCTGCGGCTTTATTGACCAGGGCGACCATTCCTCTATAGATGGTGGTGGTGGTGTTTCTTCATTGTGTGCTGTGGTCGGTGGCGTGCACTGTGGTTCTTTACTTGGTATGTGAGTGTGCTGTGCAGATTTCGAGATCCCTTCTTATTGGAGCATCTTCCCTGTAGTGGCCGCAGCTCCATGACATTTGAAGTGACTTATGCAAGTCTGATGTGTGAGGTCGTTTCATGTATGCTTTTATGTTATTACCATTACATTTTTGTATTTGACTGATACCTGTGTCTCCACGTTTTGCTTGCCACTGGGCAGGGAACCTGTGTAAAGCCTTTTAGTTAAATGCTTTGGGTGAAACAGCAGCATAATGTAAATGTAATATTACAACTGCAAAGAAAATGAAGAGAAACATGAGCTTGAGCAAAAACACGAGCTGGTGAGAAAGAGCTGGGACTCACTCAATCTATATACATAATTATCATTTACATCAGTATTGTGAATACACCGCATTATCACCATATTCACAATTCAACCAGTCTCTAACAGGAGAAGAAAAAAAATAATAATAATAAGTAAAGTAAATAAGGAAAAGTAAATAATTGTTATTTGACTGGTAAGTCAGCTGATGTGTAAAGGGTCTTTCTCTGTCCATCTATTGGCTGTTTTGTTCTGTAGCAGCCGCTGACATCAGTAATGACAGGTCAGTGATGCTGTTCTAGATGTTTCCTCTTCTAAACTCTTGGACTGAACCTGTTCATAACCCGTAGAAATGGGCTGCAGGTCCATATGATGTTCCAAACTGATCTCCAATCAGAATAAAATATTGCCTTTGTCTTGATGCATGAATATATATTAAAACATGATCAGACATAAGAAATAAAACTCAGACAAATGATGGCTTGAATAAAATTTATATTTTATTATTTTCACTTTTGCAACCACAAGTTGAGATTTGATTGTTTTTTAGATTGAAAAAAATAAAACTAAAGCATTTGATAATTATTATTATTTTATTTTTTTTTAGGAAGGCTTTGTTTGAAAAATGTTAACTTTTTTACATAATTTGGTTTCTTAAAAAGAAAAAGTGCTCTTGACAGGAAGAGAAGTAAATAAAGATTCATTTCAGCACTTTCTACATGTGTGATTTTGCATAATTAAATATTTTAATCGGTTCACAGCTCTAGTTTTTATGTTTAGCATGCAGATTTAGATTATTGAAGCACAAATAAACACATTACAGAGCTTCTGATTTATTCATCTCTGGGTTATGAAGTTCAGATTACAGTGACAGTGTTTACTGTTATGAATAGTATTTGTTGAATATACTATATATTATAAATATTAATATTGTATTATATTGCATCATCTTTATTATATTTTATTACATTACACTATATTATAATATATTGTTATATTTTATTGTATTATACTATATTATGTTATATTATATTGATTCATTATCTATATATTAAATTACAGTGCATTATATTATATTATATTATATTATATTTATTGTATTATTGTCACCAGCTCCATTCACCATGCTTGTCTCCTCAGCTCTACACTTCCCAGAATCCTCCCTGCTCACCGCCTGTCCTGCATGCCCACCATCACCCACACCTGCCAGCATTAACCGTGTTATCTCACCCTATATCTGCAGTCACCATCATCACTACAGTTGTTTGGTCTCATAGTTGTTACCCAACACACGACTGATAACTTACCCGTCCAGCCAACCTGCTCTCCTTACCTGAGCTCTCCTTCATTGGTCTTCTGTCTTCTGCTGCTTCCCTCTATGGTCCAGTCCTCGAGTGCTGTTCTCCAGCCCCGTCTGCAACATAGAGAGCTCTGTTAACCTCCAGATAAGTCATTACTACCTGACCGCTGATATACTCACCACTGACCCCGTCTCCTGCTGTTCTCCAGAACCTGCAAATGAAGAACTGCGTTTGCTACTCACCTGTTTGTCCTCTTCTATATCATATTATTACCAGTCCTCAAGTTTGATTGGCTGAGCGCTGAAGAACGAATGCAGATTAGTCGCACACCTTCACCAATATTAAACCAGTCTGTGTTTCCTCGTTCTGTTCGAACAGTTGCGTCCCTCAATCCTTCTGCGGCTCCCACATATATATGATCAGTATGAAGTTTCTTCCATTCAGGTGATTGAGATGATGTTGTTGTTCACGAGACTGTGATCTTCTGCCAGGAACATCAGGCCAATCTGTCCAGAGTCAGGTGGTTTGTCTTGGTCTGGCATCTCAGCTGAGACCTGTCCACTATGGGTGACCCTAGCAGGAGTTGTGCAGTAGCAGTGGCGTAGCTCTCAGCATCACTGATGCACACAAGCCCTCACAGCACGTCAAGCTGCAAACCGTGTGAGGGACCCTAACCTACCCTAACTCAACCCTTTATCAGCCAACGCATGTCAGCCAACCAACAAAACATCCCAACAACCATGAAGCAACGCAGGAGAAACACTCAGAAGAGTCCAGCAACCGCACAGCAACAAAACAACAACCGATCAGAAAACCTTGACAAACACACGTCAACAACAAAACCACCAGAAACATCCCGACAACCACAGAGCAAAGCACTAAAACCTGTTTAAAACGGCAGAGGAACCGCATAGCAGTGCAATGACACCAAAACATCCTAGCAAACACACAGCATGTGCTAACAATGGACTTTAAAAACTGAGAGTTACTCATGAAAGTATAAATGTACTCTATAAATGTACAGTGTGTTCATACGCAGCCCCGCTGTGACGTCTCAGTGTCTGGGCTTCTTCCTCGCCGGTTCCTTTGGCAGCGGCTCTTCACTGATGTCCACATGGACACGAGGAGCGGAGCTTCTTCTTCTGCTGGATGTGGAGAAGCTCTCAGTGATGAGGACGTGTCCATCAGGCTGCTCCGTCTCCAGCAGTGAAGGGCGCTTGAGAGTCTCCCACAGGCGCTGCTTGATCTTCAGCCCCAGCTCAAGGCTGTAGGGATGGCGCCGACCACAGCGAGTCTTGATCATAGGCTCGGCCACAGAGCCGTAAATGTCCTGGTAGCCCTGCATGCTGTGGCCGTGGATGGAGACAGACTCTTCCTGCTGACACAGAGGAGCCGGACACACGTCCACTGAAGAGGCAGAGGCAGCCGGACACACGTCCACTGAAGAGACCGAGGCAGCCGGACACACGTCCACTGAAGAGACCGAGGCAGCCGGACACACGTCCACTGAAGAGACCGAGGCAGCCGGACATACGTCCACTGAAGAGACCGAGGCAGCTGGACACACGTCCACTGAAGAGACCGAGGCAGCCGGACACACGTCCACTGAAGAGGCCGAGGCAGCCGGACACACGTCCACTGAAGAGGCCGAGGCAGTCGGACACACGTCCACTGAAGAGGCCGAGGCAGCCGGACACACGTCCACTGAAGAGACCGAGGCAGCCGGACACACGTCCACTGAAGAGGCCGAGGCAGCCGGACACACGTCCACTGAAGAGACCGAGGCTGCTGGAAACATGTCCACTGAAGAGGCCGAGGCAGCCGGACACACGTTCACTGAAGAGGCCGAGGCTGCTGGAAAAATGTCCACTGAAGAGGCCGAGGCAGCCGGACACACGTTCACTGAAGAGGCCGAGGCAGCCGGACACACGTCCACTGAAGAGACCGAGGCAGCCGGACACACGTCCACTGAAGAGACAGAGGCTGCTGGACACACGTCCACTGAAGAGGCAGAGGCAGCCGGACACACGTCCACTGAAGAGACCGAGGCAGTCGGACACACGTCCACTGAAGAGGCAGAGGCAGCCGGACACACGTCCACTGAAGAGGCAGAGGCAGCCGGACACACGTCCACTGAAGAGACCGAGGCAGCCGGACACACGTCCACTGAAGAGGCCGAGGCAGCCGGACACACGTCCACTGAAGAGGCCGAGGCAGCCGGACACACGTCCACTGAAGAGACCGAGGCTGCTGGAAACATGTCCACTGAAGAGGCCGAGGCAGCCGGACACACGTTCACTGAAGAGGCCGAGGCTGCTGGAAACACGTCCACTGAAGAGGCCGAGGCAGCCGGACACACGTTCACTGAAGAGGCCGAGGCAGCCGGACACACGTCCACTGAAGAGACCGAGGCAGCCGGACACACGTCCACTGAAGAGACCGAGGCAGCCGGACACACGTCCACTGAAGAGGCCGAGGCTGCTGGACACACGTTCACTGAAGAGGCCGAGGCAGTCGGACACACGTCCACTGAAGAGACCGAGGCTGCTGGACACACGTTCACTGAAGAGGCCGAGGCTGCTGGAAACATGTCCACTGAAGAGGCCGAGGCAGCCGGACACACGTTCACTGAAGAGGCCGAGGCAGCCGGACACACGTCCACTGAAGAGACCGAGGCAGCCAGACACACGTCCACTGAAGAGACCGAGGCAGCCGGACACACGTCCACTGAAGAGACAGAGGCTGCTGGACACACGTTCACTGAAGAGGCCGAGGCTGCTGGAAACATGTCCACTGAAGAGGCCGAGGCAGCCGGACACACGTCCACTGAAGAGACCGAGGCAGCCAGACACACGTCCACTGAAGAGACCGAGGCAGCCGGACACACGTTCACTGAAGAGGCCGAGGCTGCTGGACACACGTTCACTGAAGAGGCAGAGGCTGCCGGATACACGTCCACTGAAGAGACCGAGGCAGCCGGACACACGTCCACTGAAGAGACCGAGGCAGCCGGACACACGTCCACTGAAGAGACCGAGGCAGCCGGACACACGTTCACTGAAGAGGCAGAGGCTGCCGGACACACGTTCACTGAAGAGGCCGAGGCAGCCGGACACACGTCCACTGAAGAGGCAGAGGCAGCCGGACACACGTCCACTGAAGAGGCAGAGGCAGCCGGACACACATCCACTGAAGAGACAGAGGCTGCTGGACACACGTTCACTGAAGAGGCCGAGGCTGCTGGAAACATGTCCACTGAAGAGACCGAGGCAGCCGGACACACGTTCACTGAAGAGACCGAGGCTGCTGGACACACGTTCACTGAAGAGGCCGAGGCAGCCGGACACACGTCCACTGAAGAGGCCGAGGCAGCCGGACACACGTTCACTGAAGAGACCGAGGCTGCTGGACACACGTTCACTGAAGAGGCCGAGGCAGCCGGACACACGTCCACTGAAGAGGCCGAGGCAGCCGGACACACGTCCACTGAAGAGACAGAGGCTGCTGGACACACGTCCACTGAAGAGGCCGAGGCTGCAGGAAACATGTCCACTGAAGAGGCCGAGGCAGCCGGACACACGTTCACTGAAGAGGCCGAGGCAGCCGGACACACGTCCACTGAAGAGACAGAGGCTGCTGGACACACGTTCACTGAAGAGGCAGAGGCTGCTGGAAACATGTCCACTGAAGAGGCCGAGGCAGCCGGACACACGTTCACTGAAGAGGCCGAGGCAGCCGGACACACGTCCACTGAAGAGACCGAGGCAGCCGGACACACGTTCACTGAAGAGGCCGAGGCTGCTGGACACACGTTCACTGAAGAGGCAGAGGCTGCCGGACACACGTCCACTGAAGAGACCGAGGCAGCCGGACACACGTCCACTGAAGAGACCGAGGCAGCCGGACACACGTTCACTGAAGAGACCGAGGCTGCTGGACACACGTTCACTGAAGAGGCCGAGGCTGCTGGAAACATGTCCACTGAAGAGGCCGAGGCAGCCGGACACACGTTCACTGAAGAGGCCGAGGCTGCTGGACACACGTTCACTGAAGAGGCAGAGGCTGCCGGACACACGTCCACTGAAGAGACCGAGGCAGCCGGACACACGTCCACTGAAGAGACCGAGGCAGCCGGACACACGTTCACTGAAGAGACCGAGGCTGCTGGACACACGTTCACTGAAGAGGCCGAGGCTGCTGGAAACATGTCCACTGAAGAGGCCGAGGCAGCCGGACACACGTCCACTGAAGAGGCCGAGGCAGCCGGACACACGTCCACTGAAGAGACCGAGGCAGCCAGACACACGTCCACTGAAGAGACCGAGGCAGCCGGACACACGTCCACTGAAGAGACAGAGGCTGCTGGACACACGTTCACTGAAGAGGCAGAGGCTGCTGGAAACATGTCCACTGAAGAGGCCGAGGCAGCCGGACACACGTCCACTGAAGAGACCGAGGCAGCCAGACACACGTCCACTGAAGAGACCGAGGCTGCTGGACACACGTTCACTGAAGAGGCAGAGGCTGCCGGATACACGTCCACTGAAGAGGCCGAGGCAGCCGGACACACGTCCACTGAAGAGACCGAGGCAGCCGGACACACGTTCACTGAAGAGACCGAGGCAGCCGGACACACGTTCACTGAAGAGGCCGAGGCAGCCGGACACACGTCCACTGAAGAGGCAGAGGCAGCCGGACACACGTCCACTGAAGAGGCAGAGGCAGCCGGACACACATCCACTGAAGAGACAGAGGCTGCTGGACACACGTTCACTGAAGAGGCCGAGGCAGCCGGACACACGTCCACTGAAGAGACAGAGGCTGCTGGACACACGTTCACTGAAGAGGCAGAGGCTGCTGGAAACATGTCCACTGAAGAGGCCGAGGCTACTGGAAACATGTCCACTGAAGAGGCCGAGGCAGCCGGACACACGTTCACTGAAGAGGCCGAGGCAGCCGGACACACGTCCACTGAAGAGACAGAGGCTGCTGGACACACGTTTACTGAAGAGGCAGAGGCTGCTGGAAACATGTCCACTGAAGAGGCCGAGGCAGCCGGACACACGTTCACTGAAGAGGCCAAGGCAGCCGGACACACGTCCACTGAAGAGACCGAGGCAGCCGGACACACGTTCACTGAAGAGGCCGAGGCTGCTGGACACACGTTCACTGAAGAGGCAGAGGCTGCCGGACACACGTCCACTGAAGAGACCGAGGCAGCCGGACACACGTCCACTGAAGAGACCGAGGCAGCCGGACACACGTCCACTGAAGAGACAGAGGCTGCTGGACACACGTTCACTGAAGAGGCCGAGGCTGCTGGAAACATGTCCACTGAAGAGGCCGAGGCAGCCGGACACACGTCCACTGAAGAGACCGAGGCAGCCAGACACACGTCCACTGAAGAGACCGAGGCTGCTGGACACACGTTCACTGAAGAGGCAGAGGCTGCCGGATACACATCCACTGAAGAGGCCGAGGCAGCCGGACACACGTCCACTGAAGAGACCGAGGCAGCCGGACACACGTTCACTGAAGAGGCAGAGGCTGCCGGACACACGTTCACTGAAGAGGCCGAGGCAGCCGGACACACGTCCACTGAAGAGGCAGAGGCAGCCGGACACACGTCCACTGAAGAGGCAGAGGCAGCCGGACACACATCCACTGAAGAGACAGAGGCTGCTGGACACACGTTCACTGAAGAGGCCGAGGCTGCTGGAAACATGTCCACTGAAGAGACCGAGGCAGCCGGACACACGTTCACTGAAGAGACCGAGGCTGCTGGACACACGTTCACTGAAGAGGCCGAGGCAGCCGGACACACGTCCACTGAAGAGGCCGAGGCAGCCGGACACACATCCACTGAAGAGGCCGAGGCAGCCGGACACACGTCCACTGAAGAGACAGAGGCTGCTGGACACACGTTCACTGAAGAGGCCGAGGCTGCTGGAAACATGTCCACTGAAGAGGCCGAGGCAGCCGGACACACGTTCACTGAAGAGGCCGAGGCAGCCGGACACACGTCCACTGAAGAGACCGAGGCAGCCAGACACACGTCCACTGAAGAGACCGAGGCAGCCGGACACACGTTCACTGAAGAGGCCGAGGCTGCTGGACACACGTTCACTGAAGAGGCAGAGGCTGCCGGATACACGTCCACTGAAGAGACCGAGGCAGCCGGACACACGTCCACTGAAGAGACCGAGGCAGCCGGACACACGTTCACTGAAGAGGCAGAGGCTGCCGGACACACGTTCACTGAAGAGGCCGAGGCAGCCGGACACACGTCCACTGAAGAGGCAGAGGCAGCCGGACACACGTCCACTGAAGAGGCAGAGGCAGCCGGACACACATCCACTGAAGAGACAGAGGCTGCTGGACACACGTTCACTGAAGAGGCAGAGGCTGCCGGACACACGTCCACTGAAGAGACCGAGGCAGCCGGACACACGTTCACTGAAGAGACCGAGGCTGCTGGACACACGTTCACTGAAGAGGCCGAGGCTGCTGGAAACATGTCCACTGAAGAGGCCGAGGCAGCCGGACACACGTCCACTGAAGAGGCCGAGGCAGCCGGACACACGTCCACTGAAGAGGCAGAGGCAGCCGGACACACGTCCACTGAAGAGACCGAGGCAGCCGGACACACGTCCACTGAAGAGACAGAGGCTGCTGGACACACGTTCACTGAAGAGGCCGAGGCTGCTGGAAACATGTCCACTGAAGAGGCCGAGGCAGCCGGACACACGTCCACTGAAGAGACCGAGGCAGCCAGACACACGTCCACTGAAGAGACCGAGGCTGCTGGACACACGTTCACTGAAGAGGCAGAGGCTGCCGGATACACGTCCACTGAAGAGACCGAGGCAGCCGGACACACGTCCACTGAAGAGACCGAGGCAGCCGGACACACGTTCACTGAAGAGGCAGAGGCTGCCGGACACACGTTCACTGAAGAGGCCGAGGCAGCCGGACACACGTTCACTGAAGAGGCCGAGGCTGCCGGATACACGTCCACTGAAGAGACCGAGGCAGCCGGACACACGTCCACTGAAGAGACCGAGGCAGCCGGACACACGTTCACTGAAGAGGCAGAGGCTGCCGGACACACGTTCACTGAAGAGGCCGAGGCAGCCGGACACACGTCCACTGAAGAGGCAGAGGCAGCCGGACACACGTCCACTGAAGAGGCAGAGGCAGCCGGACACACATCCACTGAAGAGACAGAGGCTGCTGGACACACGTTCACTGAAGAGGCAGAGGCTGCCGGACACACGTCCACTGAAGAGACCGAGGCAGCCGGACACACGTTCACTGAAGAGACCGAGGCTGCTGGACACACGTTCACTGAAGAGGCCGAGGCTGCGGGAAACATGTCCACTGAAGAGGCCGAGGCAGCCGGACACACGTCCACTGAAGAGGCCGAGGCAGCCGGACACACGTCCACTGAAGAGACCGAGGCAGCCAGACACACGTCCACTGAAGAGACCGAGGCAGCCGGACACACGTCCACTGAAGAGACAGAGGCTGCTGGACACACGTTCACTGAAGAGGCCGAGGCTGCTGGAAACATGTCCACTGAAGAGGCCGAGGCAGCCGGACACACGTCCACTGAAGAGACCGAGGCAGCCAGACACACGTCCACTGAAGAGACCGAGGCTGCTGGACACACGTTCACTGAAGAGGCAGAGGCTGCCGGATACACGTCCACTGAAGAGACCGAGGCAGCCGGACACACGTCCACTGAAGAGACCGAGGCAGCCGGACACACGTTCACTGAAGAGGCAGAGGCTGCCGGACACACGTTCACTGAAGAGGCCGAGGCAGCCGGACACACGTCCACTGAAGAGGCAGAGGCAGCCGGACACACGTCCACTGAAGAGGCAGAGGCAGCCGGACACACATCCACTGAAGAGACAGAGGCTGCTGGACACACGTTCACTGAAGAGGCCGAGGCTGCTGGAAACATGTCCACTGAAGAGACCGAGGCAGCCGGACACACGTTCACTGAAGAGACCGAGGCTGCTGGACACACGTTCACTGAAGAGGCCGAGGCAGCCGGACACACGTCCACTGAAGAGGCCGAGGCAGCCGGACACACATCCACTGAAGAGGCCGAGGCAGCCGGACACACGTCCACTGAAGAGACAGAGGCTGCTGGACACACGTTCACTGAAGAGGCCGAGGCTGCTGGAAACATGTCCACTGAAGAGGCCGAGGCAGCCGGACACACGTCCACTGAAGAGGCCGAGGCAGCCGGACACACGTCCACTGAAGAGACCGAGGCAGCCAGACACACGTCCACTGAAGAGACCGAGGCAGCCGGACACACGTCCACTGAAGAGACAGAGGCTGCTGGACACACGTTCACTGAAGAGGCCGAGGCTGCTGGAAACATGTCCACTGAAGAGGCCGAGGCAGCCGGACACACGTCCACTGAAGAGACCGAGGCAGCCAGACACACGTCCACTGAAGAGACCGAGGCTGCTGGACACACGTTCACTGAAGAGGCAGAGGCTGCCGGATACACGTCCACTGAAGAGACCGAGGCAGCCGGACACACGTCCACTGAAGAGACCGAGGCAGCCGGACACACGTTCACTGAAGAGGCAGAGGCTGCCGGACACACGTTCACTGAAGAGGCCGAGGCAGCCGGACACACGTCCACTGAAGAGGCAGAGGCAGCCGGACACACGTCCACTGAAGAGGCAGAGGCAGCCGGACACACGTCCACTGAAGAGGCCGAGGCAGCCGGACACACATCCACTGAAGAGGCCGAGGCAGCCGGACACACGTTCACTGAAGAGACAGAGGCTGCTGGACACACGTTCACTGAAGAGGCCGAGGCTGCTGGAAACATGTCCACTGAAGAGGCCGAGGCAGCCGGACACACGTTCACTGAAGAGGCCGAGGCAGCCGGACACACGTCCACTGAAGAGACAGAGGCTGCTGGACACACGTTCACTGAAGAGGCAGAGGCTGCTGGAAACATGTCCACTGAAGAGGCCGAGGCAGCCGGACACACGTTCACTGAAGAGGCCGAGGCTGCCGGACACACGTCCACTGAAGAGACCGAGGCAGCCGGACACACGTCCACTGAAGAGACCGAGGCAGCCGGACACACGTTCACTGAAGAGGCCGAGGCAGCCGGACACACGTCCACTGAAGAGGCCGAGGCAGCCGGACACACGTCCACTGAAGAGGCCGAGGCAGCCGGACACACGTTCACTGAAGAGGCCGAGGCAGCCGGACACACGTCCACTGAAGAGGCCGAGGCAGCCGGACACACGTCCACTGAAGAGGCCGAGGCTGCCGGACACACGTTCACTGAAGAGGCCGAGGCAGCCGGACACACGTCCACTGAAGAGGCCGAGGCAGCCGGACACACGTCCACTGAAGAGACCGAGGCAGCCGGACACACGTTCACTGAAGAGACCGAGGCTGCTGGACACACGTCCACTGAAGAGACCGAGGCAGCCGGACACACGTCCACTGAAGAGACCGAGGCTGCTGGACACACGTTCACTGAAGAGGCCGAGGCAGTCGGACACACGTCCACTGAAGAGACCGAGGCTGCTGGACACACGTTCACTGAAGAGGCCGAGGCTGCTGGAAACATGTCCACTGAAGAGGCCGAGGCAGCCGGACACACGTCCACTGAAGAAACCGAGGCAGCCGGACACACGCTCCCCAAAGAGGCAGAGGCAGCCGGACACACGTCCACTGAAGAGACCGAGGCAGCCGGACACACGTCCACTGAAGAGACCGAGGCAGCCGGACACACGTTCACTGAAGAGACCGAGGCTGCTGGACACACGTCCACTGAAGAGACCGAGGCAGCCGGACACACGTCCACTGAAGAGACCGAGGCTGCTGGACACACGTTCACTGAAGAGGCCGAGGCAGTCGGACACACGTCCACTGAAGAGGCCGAGGCTGCTGGAAACATGTCCACTGAAGAGGCCGAGGCAGCCGGACACACGTCCACTGAAGAAACCGAGGCAGCCGGACACACGCTCCCCAAAGAGGCAGAGGCAGCCGGACACACGTCCACTGAAGAGACCGAGGCAGCCGGACACACGTCCACTGAAGAGACCGAGGCAGCCGGACACACGTCCACTGAAGAGACCGAGGCAGCCGGACACACGTCCACTGAAGAGACAGAGGCAGCCGGACACACGTCCACTGAAGAGGCAGAGGCAGCCGGACACACGTCCACTGAAGAGACCGAGGCAGCCGGACACACGTCCACTGAAGAGACCGAGGCAGCCGGACACACGTCCACTGAAGAGGCCGAGGCAGCCGGACACACGCTCCCCAAAGAGGCAGAGGCAGCCGGACACACGTCCACTGAAGAGACCGAGGCAGCCGGACACACGTCCACTGAAGAGACCGAGGCAGCCGGACACACGTCCACTGAAGAGACCGAGGCAGCCGGACACACGTCCACTGAAGAGACCGAGGCAGCCGGACACACGTCCACTGAAGAGGCAGAGGCAGCCGGACACATGTCCACTGAAGAGACCGAGGCAGCCGGACACACGTCCACTGAAGAGACCGAGGCAGCCGGACACACGTCCACTGAAGAGGCAGAGGCAGCCGGACACACGTCCACTGAAGAGACCGAGGCAGCCGGACACACGTCCACTGAAGAGGCAGAGGCAGCCGGACACACGTCCACTGAAGAGGCCGAGGCAGCCGGACACACGTCCACTGAAGAGGCCGAGGCAGCCGGACACACGTCCACTGAAGAGGCAGAGGCAGCCGGACACACGTCCACTGAAGAGGCAGAGGCAGCCGGACACACGTCCACTGAAGAGACCGAGGCAGCCGGACACACGTCCACTGAAGAGACCGAGGCAGCCGGACACACGTCCACTGAAGAGGCAGAGGCAGCCGGACACACGTCCACTGAAGAGACCGAGGCAGCCGGACACACGTCCACTGAAGAGGCCGAGGCAGCCGGACACACGTCCACTGAAGAGGCCGAGGCAGCCGGACACACGTCCACTGAAGAGGCAGAGGCAGCTGGACACACGTCCACTGAAGAGACCGAGGCAGCCGGACACACGTCCACTGAAGAGGCAGAGGCTGCCGGACACACGTCCACTGAAGAGACCGAGGCAGCCGGACACACGTCCACTGAAGAGGCAGAGGCTGCTTGACGGACGTCGGGAAGGACAGCTGTATTCTTCAGGTAGCGCTGGTCCACTTGCTCTTCCAGTCTGTTGGATCGTTGAGCTTTGGCAGAGATGCAGCTGTAAGTGTGATCCAACCTGCTCACAGCCGCCAGCCATGAAAGCTCACAGGGCCCTTGACCGGAAGAGACGCCCTCCGCCCAGAATCCCCTCAGGTGTGTGGGACGAGTCCTGGATCTTCTCAGGCGACGCTGCTCCATGATGATGACTGAAGAAACTGATGAAACGTCTCAAAGAGTGGAGTTGTGAAGAGTTTGTAGCGCGTGTGGTCAGGCTTCAAGGCTTCAGGGACAGTTGTGATGATTTCAAATCTCAACTGAAGCTGCTGGACTGGCATAGAATGATGAGGTTTAAATGTAAACAACACTTGATATGAGCAGCGAGTCCATCACAGCAGCAGGAGCTCTACATGAGACACTAAACGCTTCTCGATCACCATCAGCATCCTTTACAGATACATATGTTCATCATCTGTGTGTGTGTGTGTGTGTGTGTGTGTGTGTGTGTGTGTGTGTGTGTGTGTGTGTGTGTGTGTTAGGGCCAGCATTACTATTACAATTCATTCTTACTCTGACTCATATCTTTTGTTCACTGAAGTCTCTTTGTTTTGAACTGTTTGGTGGCTTTTCCCGCCTCCACAGACTAAAGCACAAGCCGATAGCATTCGAGTGTGGTCTGTGAAAGAGCATTTCATTGCTTGTGAATCTACTGAACAAATCTTTCTTTCAATGAATCTACTGAATGAATCTTTCTTACACTGAATCTACTGAACAAATCTTTCTTACACTGAATCTACTGGACGTTGAATCTACTGAGCGAATCTTTGCTAGTGTCTAAATTAATCTTGGTTGAGAATTAATATACATATGCGCACACATGTTGTTTTTAATGCTTTTGATGACTGGTAACTGAACAGATCTGTTGTTTTTGCTTTATTTTGGCATATTAAATTGTTTTTTAAGCCGCGTCTATTGCAGACTCCAAAGACAAGAAGAAACTTGAGCTTGTGAACGAGAAATATGGAGAGGCTGAAAAGAAAAACGCAAAGACACAAAATGTCTGGCAAGATTTATTTATTTATTTTTTAGGGATTTTCAATCATTAAAGGGATAGTTCACCCAAAAATGAAAATTATCCCATGATTTACTCACCCTCAAGTCATCCTAGGTGTGTTTGACCTTCTTCTATCAGACAAATACAATCTGAGTTATATTTAAAAAGTCCAGGCTCTTCTGACCTTTGTAATAGCAGTAATAGTTGCTCTGTTTTTGAAGTCCATAAAAATTGCATCTGTCCGTCAAATAACTGCTCCCCGCGGCTCTGGGGTGTTAATAAAGGCCTTCTGAAGCGAATCGATGCGTTTGTGTAAGAAAAAAATTCATATTTAAAAGTTTATAAAGTAAAGCCGATCGCCTTCCATACTAAATTTATGGAGAAAGTGTTGAAAGTGCATCTGCCAATCGAAAGACTAACGTGACCAGGTCCGCTCGTCAGACGTCACGTACGCATCTTGAATTGCGAGAAGGAACTTTCAACACTTTTCCACTGAAGGCGATCGGCTGGAACTTTACTTGATAATGAAATATGGCTATTTTTCTGACACAAACGCATCGAGCATGGCATTTTTCTATTATTTTATAATGTTTCCTGAGGTGTACTTATATTGTTAGTATGATTTTTACATCAAAAAATTTAATAATTTAGAAATAAAAGGCATTTATATATATAATAATGATTGTTCTAGAATAATTTTTTTTTAATGAAAAATATTTAATGAAAAAAAAATGTAATCCCGAATCTGGCCCTAATTGTCCCGAAAATTATACTAAAGCAAAATCTTTAGTTATTGTCTGATAAACTGATTAAAAACTGTCTGCGGAGGTTGAGTCGTCCTGAACCAGCCCCCGCCGGCTGCTCATTGGCTGCAGCATCTTTTTTCTAAGTAAAAAAAAAAATACTGGCTAGGCGCGAATTTAGATATGCATTGATAAGCTAATTTTCATTCATTCCGTTGGCATGGCTGGTGTAGCTTACCGGAACCCCCACGCTGCTAAAAAGCAAAAACGCCTCTGCAGGTACCGGGAGGAGTGGGTGGGGAAGTATACATGGATTGCCACAGCCTTAAGCGATGAAAGTAAAGACAATACGACCTTTTTGTCCCCTTTTTGTTTTAAGCCTTGATGAAGAGAGCGCTGTAGCCGCGAGGAGGACAGTGATGCACGCATAAAGAAGGGATTGATTGTTCGCAGCACTGTGTACAAAAAATACTTCACTACACAATTATTTCGTTATTTAAGCTTTTTTGTTTAAGCTTATTAGCGTTAGGCTATACAGAAAGGTCTGATTTACGCACTGTTACTTATGTAACCGAGCTTTTGTATCGGGTTCGCCTAAACACTTTCACATAATGAAATAAATGAAAACGAGACTTAGAACTTTCATTAACAGTGCACTTTTAATTCTCCCACATCTTCACCACATGTTCTCCAGGGACCAACAGTAACCTCCTGCGCATGCCCATCCCTCTCTTGCCTACGGCAAATCCCTAAGGACAGAATGTATTACACACACATAAATGTAACATCCCTATAACCTTAACTTTGACAGAGAATTTATTCTGTTACATACGTCCCATCCCCCTAAAATAAACGTCCACGTTTATCCGCCAAACAACTAGGGATAGAACAACAACAAAAAAAAGTGTCCAACCGTAAAACAGTTTGTACCATGTGAAATGCCAGTACAATTATCACTTGAACAGTTTTCACTTTGGTCAATCTTTTCACAACAATGAACAGGTACAATACAACCATGAACCTCAGTACAGTACAAAATCTTTCAAGCAACCAGGAGGTTTCAAACTTCTCCCCGCCCTACTCGTACCAGGTATGACCTTATCAGGCCCCTCAAGTACCTCACCCAAGTCCTTTTGAGGTGAATTGCACTTCACCCCCCCCAGTATGTCAGGTTCCTTAGAGGGGGAATTAGGCAAAGAATGCAGAGCCGTAGGCAGTCTCTCATTAGATGACAGTGTGGCACCAGGCAATGTATAAGGTCTTAGTCTATTGTAATGCACAACCTGTCCTCGTTCATCTGAGTCCATAGGGCTAACGATCCGGTACGTTAGTCCTGGCTCTCCACCCGACTCCAAGACTTGCACAATCCGAAAAGGTCCTTTCCAGTGGGGTGCCAGCTTCATGCGGCTCTCCACGGGGTTGTGGAGCCACACCATGGCGCCGACTGTATAGGGCTGGTGTCTGAGGTCTGAATCGTGATACAGCTTCTGGCGATCATGCGCCACTTCACTATACATTCTAGCACTCCTGAAAGCGTCTTGCAGCTTTGCAAGCAAAGTTGATACAAAGTCAGCATGAGACTTTGCAATGTCACAGTCAAGTGTACGGGTGGCTAGTAACCAGTCAGTGGGCATCCTTGGTTCCCGTCCATGGACCAGGAAATATGGTGAGAACTTGGTACTAGAATGGGGTGAGGAGTTGTATGCAAATGCGACCTGTTTGATATAATCATCCCATTCACCCCCACATGACAAGAGTATCTTAGCCATTTGATCGATCAATGTCCTGTTAAAACGCTCCACCATGCCGTCCGAGGCCGGGTGGTAGGGAGTGGTGCGCGTTTTCTTAATGTTTAGCAATCGACAGAGGGTCAGAACAACTTCAGATTCGAACTGGCGGCCCTGATCTGAATGCAAAGTTTCGGGAATGCCATGTATCAGAATGTAATCCTCAAACAGGCAATTTGCGACAGTCTGTGCAGATTGATTAGGCAAAGCATACAGATTAACAAACTTTGTGAAATAATCCTCAACTACTAGAACATACCGATTTCCTTTGGTTGATATAGGCAGTTCCAAAATGTCCATTGCAACTCTCTCAAAGGGCCGCATTGCTAGGGACCCACCCATGGGTGCTTGATGAATAGGGACAGGCTTACGACGAGTTTGGCAAGCCGTGCACTGCTCGCACCATGTTTTGATATCCTTAAACATAGACGGCCAGTAGCAAAAGCGCCTCGCCCGTTCCCACACTCGCTCCGGAGAAAAATGAGCAACGGTCGGAGCCCCGTGAAGCTGCAAAAGAACGTCATTTTTAAGAGCAGGAGGGACTACAACTTGAGCAACAGGGTCACCCGTGAGGGGACAGGAAACGGAGCGACACAACAGTCCATTTATTATAGAGAGACGATTGAACTCAGTCCAATATTTACGTAAACTCTGAGATGTACCTGCCAGTTGTTTCCTAGGAGGCCTTTGTGAACGCTCCACCCAGTGCCGTACTGTGTCGATATCTGGATCATCCTGCTGCATAACAACAATGTCTGCTGCATCGCATGATAAATCAGATAAATCAGGTTTATTATGTTGTCCGCAGTGAAGGACGAGTCAGTTACAGTCTCTTTCTCAGCCACCTCACCGGAACAAGACACGTCATTATTTGATTGTTCAGCACTCACCACATTCACGTCCCGCACTACTTCAACTACTGTCTCAGCGTCTTCCAGATCTGGTGTCACCGGACGGCGGGACAGTGCATCTGCATTTTTATGCTGATTGCCCTTTTTGTGCACAATGACCCAGTTAAGCGGGTCCAATTCCAAGAGCCATATAGCCCTTCTGCCTGTTGGGTCATCCTCGATGGACATGCGCCGTAGCGCTAATAGTGGGCGATGATCCGTAATAATGGTGAATGAGGAGAGTCCAAGATAGTGTCTGAATTCCCTCACTGCCCACACGATAGCCCATAACTCCCGGTCAAAAGTGGACCAACGTCTTTGTGTGGCATTTAAAGCACGGCTGGCATAGGCCACTACATACTCGAGTCCACTTTTTTCCTGTGCAAGTACAGCACCAACAGCCCACTTAGAGGCGTCAGTATACACTTTGAATGGCACCTTGAAGTCCGGCAGTGTCACAATGGGAGCCGAAGACAGCACTTCCTTTAAATAGTTAAACGAGTCGTCACAATCAGTACTCCACACAAAAGGCACATTTTTGCCAACCAGCTGGTTCAGTGGAGCTGCATGTTTTGAAAAGTCCTTGACAAAACGTCGATAGTATGAACACAGTCCCACAAATGCTCTAACCTCGGAGGGAGACTGTGGAACCGGCCAATTTTTAACCTTCTCTGTGTTTCTCGGGTCAGGCTGCAGACCTTTCTCTGAAACGACATGACCCAAGAAAACTACATGATCCCTGGCCAAGTGGCATTTTCTGGGGTTTAATTTCAAACCTGCTGATCGTATTCTAGAAAACACCTCTTTCAGATGAGTCAAATGTTCTGCAAATGTTCCACTATAAATCAAAATATCGTCCAGGTACACCATGCAGATATGCCATGGGAGCCCTCTCAGAACTAGCTCCATCATCCGCTGAAATGTGGCGGGGGAGTTAGAAAGTCCCATCGGCATGGAGCGCCACTGATATAGACCCTGACCCGTGGTAAAAGCTGTCTTTTCTCTGTCTTGCTCAGCCACCTCCACTTGCCAGTAGCCATTAGAAAAATCCAACGTGCTGAACCATCTGGAGCCCGCTAATGCATCCAGTGTGTCATCCACGCGCGGCAAAGGGTGCGAATCCTGAATAGTGACACTGTTCAAACGTCTATAGTCCACACAGAAACGCCAGGTGCCACATTTCTTTTTTACAAGCACGACTGGCGACGCCCAGGGACTACAGCTTTCCTCGATGATGCCATCAGCTAGAAGGCTTGCCACTTGCCTCTCAATTTCGGCCCGCTTCTCAGGCGATGTACGGTATGCCCGCTGCTTAATAGGGGCCTGTCCTCCTGTTCTGATATAATGCTGCACTAGCGTGCATTTTCCTGTATTCTGCCCTGAGGAGTTGAAAATATCGCTGTACTCCCGCAACAGTGATGAAAGTTCCTCTTTGTCTGGTGCTGAAATTGGCGACTCACTCAAAGATATAGAAGGAGCTGCATTACAGGGGCTAGGAACAGCCCTTTCACCTGAGTCCTGCTTAATAGGCTGAACATCAGAATCAGCTACAGAATAAAACTCGCCCAGGTGCGTCCCCTGTTTTATAGAAATGTCCTGTCCAGTTGGATTCAAAATCCGAGCCTTAGTTTGTCCATTGTGCACACTAGTGACTGTGTGTGCCACAACCAGGCCGGCTGAATCAGACACATTAGGTTCCAAATACCCCACAAAGTCACTAGACAGCTGGGCGGCGCTAGGCACATCAATCTTAACGGGCACAATTGACTCACTGAGGGGTGGAAATGTCATATTTGTGGCTAGAGACACATTGCAGCATGTTGGGACAAAGTCTTTGCTAGCAAGAAGCGGAATGGAAACGTCCCATAACTGCAGCTTAGCATGACTAATGTCCAGCAGGGCATGATTTTTCACTAAAAAATCCCATCCCAACAATACGGACTGTGTTGCTTCTCTCACCACATGAAAAACGTGTTGCCATGTTTCAGTACCCAGCTGTAATGTCACAGTAAGTGTGCCCAGCGTGTCCAACATCTGCCCGTTTACGGCACGAGCCGCAATATAGTCTCTCTTTAGAGGTCGACTGCGAAGTGCTGGGATTGACATCCGAAAATCAGAACTCATTAGTGATACACTAGAACCAGAGTCTATTAAAATGGGAAGTTCAATGCCCTCAATTGTTCCTTTAACATATGATACCAGTGGCCCCTCACTGTTTGCGTACGCCTCTGCATACAACAATACAGATGGACTGTCATCCGGTTCTAGGCCCCTGGGGAGTACAGCTGGTGTTTGGGCCGCAACATCAGCTACAGTCCGTTTCCCGGCTCGTAGTTTCTCTCCTCGCCGCTAGTGGTCATGAAGCGCACGCCCTGCTTCTTCGTTTCCTCTTCATAACTGCCTCGTCTCCGCATACTGGGGTTGGGGGAGGGGCTAGCATTGCGTCTCATAGGGCTACGAGTCGAATTTTGTTCCTTACGACCATTAAACTCCATAAACGGTTTTCTGTCAGATGAGCGGCCTCTCTGCGTCTCATATGTCTGCATGCGGCAAGCGCGCCCCTGACAGCAACACTGACCTGACTCACGTGACGGGGAGCGCGCTTTCCACCACTCATCTGTGCCGCTACGGTTCACTCTCTCTTTCAGTCTGTGATTTTCCTCCTCTAGACGGTTAAGAGCTACTTTCATGCCCTTCACCTCGTCAGTTAATCTATCAATCGCTCTGTATAGTCCACTAATGTCCGACACTGAGTTCACATTACCAACAGCCCCGTCGGCAGTCACATCATGTCTGACATTTGCAGTCACATATCCCATATCCATCGCATTTCTTGCGTTCTCGCACCGACCTGCAATTATTACCGCCTCTTCCATGTCCGTCGCTCCCTGCTCATAACATTTTGTCCTCAGCACTGGGTCCAGACCCGCCACGAAACGGCGAAACTTCTCTTCCCTCTGTGCCCTGTCGCCGTATTCGGGGAAAGCCTCATCCACTAGCCTGCTTATTTCTGCTGCATACACTTCTAAACTCTCCCGCGCTGCACGGGGGCGGGCAGATAGGCTGGCTCTGAATCGCTCCATGAACTGTCTCCTTCCAAACGCCTCTTTTAGCTTCTCCTTCACCGCGTTATAGTCCGATTTAACAGCATCAGCGAGACTGTCCCACAGAGAAAAGGCTGCATTGCTTAGACGTGTAGGTAAAATCCTTGTCAGTTCATAGTTGTATGAAGCTGCTCCACTCCCTTCCGTGAGCGCTTTGACCGATACTTCAAACTGTCTGGCCCAGCACACGAAGCTTTGCCTCTCCTCCCCAGAGAAGGCCGGCGGCAATTCAATTTGTACGCTCCTATGGCCTCTGTCACGGTCCAGCGACACACTAAAGCTATCCTCGTCCTTGCACCACATAATTACAAACCGATGACCGCGTGTGTTACTTAACTATAAACTTTTGAAACTATGCTAACTAGTTTAACACCCGCCGGAACACTTTATACACTAGTTCAACAACTTATAAAACCAAAATAAAACCGCTGCCACCAATGTAACCGAGCTTTTGTATCGGGTTCGCCTAAACACTTTCACATAATGAAATAAATGAAAACGAGACTTAGAACTTTCATTAACAGTGCACTTTTAATTCTCCCACATCTTCACCACATGTTCTCCAGGGACCAACAGTAACCTCCTGCGCATGCCCATCCCTCTCTTGCCTACGGCAAGTCCCTAAGGACAGAATGTATTACACACACATAAATGTAACATCCCTATAACCTTAACTTTGACAGAGAATTTATTCTGTTACACTTACAACAGTCATTGTTTTTTTTGTTTTTGTTTTTTGCGGCATTTGAGTTCATGATTTTAATGTTGTTTTTTTTGTGGCAGACTATAGACTAATGACAGACTGTTGATCTTTGAATAAAAAAAATGATGTGAGAGTAAATGATGAGAGGATGTTCATCTGTTGGTGAACTATCCTTTTAATGCTGATCTATGGCAGATTGAAGAAACAGCAGAACTAATGGATGAAAGTGGACAGTGGAATTTATTTGTATAAGTACGTTTATATGCAAGTCTGTGATTTTAGACAACAGCGTGTGTGTGAACGGGACTTTTATTTTGGTATCCAGGTGTGACGTCATAAGGTCGCGCCGTGCTCCTGCATCTGTTGTGTTTCGGCTGGAGAAAGGTTTGTGTTTTAAGTGTTTAAAGTGTTTAATGAATGGTGTGTTATTAAATGTAACACTGCATTGCTTTATTTAACATTTATCAGTGTTGTGTGAGTAAAGTAACAGAATAAACTCATGAGTAACAGAAGGAGCGGCTCATTTCTCTCTTTATCATGAATCAGTTCAAACATGAGTTCAGTCTCTGGAGAGATAACCGGAGCTTTAGACTCTCCGAGTCAATTGAACCGATTGATTCACAACAAATGATTCAGTGATTTATCTAACATTCATCTGCGTTGTGTGAGTAAAGTAACAGAATAAACTCATGAGTAACAGAAGGAGCGGCTCATTTCTCTCTTTATCATGAATCAGTTCAAACATGAGTTCAGTCTCTGGAGAGAGAACCGGAGCTTTAGACTCTCCGAGTCAATTGAACCGATTGATTCACAACAAATGATTCAGTGATTTATCTAACATTTATCAGTGTTGTGTGAGTAAAGTAACAGAATAAACTCATGAGTAACTGAACTACTGAACTAGAGCTGATTGAGACTCAGATTTAGTTTGATTTATTTTTCTTTATGTTAATTATTCTCATCTTAAACAGGAAAAACTCCTTGGGAAGCGACTGAGATCCACGCCACACAATATTATTATAAAGATGGAGTTTATTAAAGAGGAGACTGAAGACATAAAGATTGTGTTTATTAAAGAAGAAATTGAAAACGTGAAGATTGAAGAATCATTGAGAGTGAAACATGAAGAAACTGAGGAACAAACAGGTTGGTTTCATTCTCAAAACACTGTGGATATTCTGTAGCATATATTACACGAACACACACACACACACACACACACACACACACACACACACACACACACACACACACACACACACTGTGTACTGAGCGCTCAGTACACGGCTAAAGTGTTTTCAAATTCAGCAAGCTAAAAATGGCATCTTTATTCTAATTTGGGTTTTGCTAACATATCTGTGAAATTAAAAGAAGTTACAAGAACATTTACTGAAAACGTTTGTGCGGGTAGCGAATATTTTCCAGCAAAACTGGCTAATTATTCAACAAGAGAAACAGAGAGTTAGGGTGAATTTACATTTTATAAAAAGTATTAAAGAATAATGCTGAAGTAGCCTAAACAAAACAATTATTTTATGTTTTAAACCCAATATCTACTTGCTCGAAACATTTTAACATCCCTGAACATAAACAGCAGTAAATAAACATCAAATTAAGCAATAAATAATTCATAATTCAGGGCTCATTTGAGAGCAGTAGCACTGGTTCCACTAACTAGCGCTGAGGGGCGAGGGGGGATTTTTAATCATAAAGGCCATTTAATATTATGGCCTGGTTTCACAGACAGGGTTTATATTTAAAAGCAAATCATATGGGCTGTCAATGTTAACGCATGCTTAACGCATTCAAATATATTAACGCAAATAAATTGTAGAGGTACGTGAAGCTGCGTCATTAACGTGTTAGAAGTTGGGAGTTTATCACAATCATATATATTCTTAAATTTGATCTATATATTAAATTAAGTCACTATAAGGCTGTTACCAATCAAATTAAACAATTTACACCGGAAAAATTACAACTGCATTAAAATGAAATTTGTATAAACAAATAAGAAATGTTGGAAAGTATTTTTAAACATGAAACTAAACCACCAGTAGGTGTCAGCAATTGAGTCATTCACTAATCCACATCTGAATGTCTCAACAGAAATCGAGACTCATCAGACCAGGCAACATTTTTCCAGTCTTCAACTGTCCAATTTTGGTGAACTCGTGCAAATTGTAGCCTCTTTTTCCTATTTGTAGAGGAGATGAGTGGTACCCGGTGGGGTCTTCTGCTGTTGTAGCCCATCCGCCTCAAGGTTGTGTGTGTTGTGGCTTCACAAATGCTTTGCTGCATACCTCGGTTGTAATGAGTGGTTATTTCAGTCAAAGTTGCTCTTCTATCAGCTTGAATCAGTCGGCCCATTCTCCTCTGACCTCTAGCACCAACAAGGCATTTTCGCCCACAGGACTGCCGCATACTGGATGCTTTTCCCTTTTCACACCATTCTTTGTAAACCCTAGAAATGGTTGTACGTGAAAATCCCAGTAACTGAGCAGTTTGTGAAATACTCAGACCGGCCCGTCTGGCACCAACAACCATGCCACGCTCAAAATTGCTTAAATCACCTTTCTTTCCCATTCTGACATTCAGTTTGGAGTTCAGGAGATTGTCTTGACCAGGACCACACCCCTAAATGCATTGAAGCAACTGCCATGATGATTGGTTGATTAGATAATTGCATTGAGAAATTGAACAGGTGTTCCTAATAATCCTTTAGGTGAGTGTCAGTGATGCGCGGGTTGATCCAAAATGAGCGGGTGCCTGCAGTAACCCGCGGTTACGAGTCATCCAAAAATATTTTTAATGATATTCGGGTCACGGTCGGTCGGGTCGATTGAAATAAAGATGCCAATTAAACCTTTATAATTCATATAGAACTAGACACAATTTTCTATGAAATACATAGTCCTATACTTTATTGGCTGAATAACTGGCGCGAAGATGACGCACAAGCTCAGTCTGCAGGTAGAGATGGAGGCGGCAAGAGAAAAGGTGAAGACTGGGGAGTGGAAGCTCCGCAAATTCTAGACAGCTGAAATGGAAAATGATGGGCCACCTCAAGAACTACCTGCTCGTCGCTGCACCTCTGAGCACACAACGTCAGGGTGCATTTCTGAAAAATGTCTCTCCTCCACAGGCTGGATTAATGGATATTATAGGCCAGGGAGGCTGTGGCCCAATGACGCTATACGATGAGTAATAGTATTTACTACTTTTAAAAAATGCGGGTCGGGTATAATATTTTCTTTCTTTTTTTGCGGTCCGAGTTGCGGGCGGGTTAGTTGAAAACGTCAGTCGGGTGCGGGTTGTTTATACATTGACCTGCGCATCACTGTACATCGGAAGTGAATTTTCGTTTAAAATGCGTGTAGCAACACCACGGTATGTTCCTCGCATCCAACTCAAGTTGCAGATATCAAGATTAAAGCTTGCCAGTACATTCTTTAAAAGAATGGCCAAAGATTCACCATCTGTTCTGTCAGTCTGGTAAAATCCAATGAATGATTCATTGACATTGAGGTCTCTGTCGACAGATCTGAAAACCACTGCAACTTGCTCGTTGCCTACTAATTATTGCGGATGAGATGCAAGACAAGGCAGAAATCCCGGCTTCGTGCACTCGTTGTATGATGTCACTTTTAACCTGACCCAGACATATTGATCAACTCATTCTGGTGCTTGCTATTAACTCTATTTTTGAATAGCCGGTTAATTAGTTGGTTATCAGTGGCCCTTAAATCCATCAATTGTAAGAAATTTCCCATTTCCATTTCATTGTTACCACAAAGAGCAATACC
Source organism: Gobio gobio (assembly GCF_949357685.1). Classification (NCBI taxonomy): domain Eukaryota; kingdom Metazoa; phylum Chordata; class Actinopteri; order Cypriniformes; family Gobionidae; genus Gobio; species Gobio gobio. Next base: position 51,089,513 of record NC_137101.1, on the reverse strand, counting down.
AGAGCGACAACAGAAGAGCAAAGTCTCGCAAATTTTTTTCAGATATTCTGTTCTCATCCACTCTCTTTGTGTGTTCACTGCTGATTTGCGTGGCTACACTTCCCGTTTTAAGTGTCTGCTGATGAACTTTCGTTTTTAACCTAGCTGAAATGCACATGCTACTTTTTTGATGTTCATTTAATTTTTTTAGTGGCTCGTTGCCTCCAAATGCACGGCATGCGAAACAAAAAGCCCGGTCAATTTGTGGGACTATATTCAAGCCATTCATAAACCCCATACCATTCTTTCCGGAACTTTCTACCGTCAGTAACTGGAGTGAAATTACTGGATGAATGAATGAACTGGATCTCGACTCATGGCACTCTCTCTGGAGGCCTGACTAGCCGCTTCAAATTGCTGCAGAATTGATGGCTCGCACCGGGAATTCCTCTCTTCTGACTGAGTGACACTTGTCTGCTCAGTTACCGATCTTCCATCAGCAATTTCTGTTTTTGTTTTTTTGCCGAAGTAGTTATCCAGCGTATTGGGACACTTAGCAATTTTTCCGATCTAGAATGCGTCTCAATCAGCTCCCTAGTTCAGTAGTCAGGGCACTGCTCAGGGAGTCGTCCATTTTAAGGGCTGTCTAAATTGCAGAATCCTTCCAGTGCACTGAAATGTTTGCTCCCTAAAAAGTCCCACAATGCACTGCAAAAACCAGGGTGCATCGGTGCTCACTATGCTCCCTTAACAGAAGTTCTGAAACTTAAATCACGTGAGCCAATTCACTACACATAATGACCAATAATGACACGCGTTGTGTTTTTGAAAACAAACCATTATTTTATTATATTTTAGCATAAACATTCATTAGACACACATCATTAGAGAGATAATGAACACAATCTAGCTAAATTTATAATTTATTTAAGGCTGAAATTTTGCATGCATAATGTATCATAATGTACTTTAAATAACATGACAAGTAATGTCTCTGCTGTTGTTCATAAATACATTTACATTTAGTCATTTAGCAGACGCTTTTATCCAAAGCGACTTACAAATGAGAGCAATAGAAGCAACTAGAACAGTCAAAGGCAACAGTATGCAAGTGCTGTAACAAGTCTCAGTTATCTAACATAGAACACACAGGATCTTTTTTTGCGTTCTTTTTTTTTTTTTTTTAATAAATTAGACAGACAGAAAAATGAATAGAATGTTAAGTGCTATTCTTGATTGGTCAGGTGCTGGTGGAAGAGATTTTTAGCTGTTTTTTGAAAATTGCTACAGACTCAGCTGCTCGAATTGAGATAGGCAGGTCATTCCACCAGGTGGGGGCGGTCCAGGAAAAGGTCCGTGAGAGTGATTTCATGCCTCTTTGGGATGGCACCACAAGGCGTCGTTCACTGGCAGAACGTAAGCTCCTGGAGGGTGTGTAAGTCTGTACAAGCGAGTTTAGGTATATTGGTGCAGAGCCAGTGGATTGGCAGCCAGTGCAGACTGATGAAGAGAGGCGTGACGTGCGCTCTCTTCGGTTCGTTAAAGATCACCCTCGCCGCTGCGTTCTGGATCAGTTGCAAGGGTTTGATTGTGCATGCCGGAAGGCCTGCTAGAAGAGCATTACAGTAGTCCAGTCTAGAGAGAACAAGAGCTTGGACCAGGAGTTGTGTGGCCTGCTCTGATAGGAAGGGTCTAATCTTCCTAATGTTGTATAATGCAAATCTGCAAGACCGGGATGTTGCAGTGATGTGGTCAGTGAATTTTAGCTGATCATCAATCACAACTCCAAGGTTCCTGGCTGTCCTGGACGGAGTTATGGTTGATGATCCTAGCTGAATGGAGAGATTATGATGAAGTGCTGGGTTGGCTGAGACCATAAGCAGTTCTGTCTTTGCAAAGTTGAGTTGCAGGTGATGTTCCTTCATCCAGGCAGAAATGTCTGTTAGGCAGGCAGCGATACGAACACCAACCGTGGGATCATCTGGTTGAAATGAGAAGTAGAGTTGAGTGTCGTTGGCATAGCAGTGATAGGAAATGCCATGTTTCTGAATGACAGATCCCAGTGATGACATGTAGATGGAGAAGAGAAGTGGTCAAAGCACTGAGCCCTGTGGAACTCCAGTGGCTAGATGATGTGACTTGGACACTTCACCTCTCCATGACACCCTGAAGGACCTACCTGAGAGGTAAGACTTGAACCACTGGAGAGCAGTTCCTGAGATGCCCATCTTCATGAGAGTTGACAGGAGGATCTGGTGGTTAACTGTGTCAAAAGCAGCAGACAAATCCAGTAAGATAAGTACTGTGGATTTGGAAGCCGCTCTTGCCTGTCTCAGTGCCTCCGTAACCGAGAGCAGGGCAGTCTCAGTTGAGTGGACACTTTTGAAGCCAGATTGGTTGATGTCCAGGAGGTTGTTCTGTTCAAGAAACGTAGAGAGCTGGTTAAACACAACTCGCTCAAGTGTCTTTGCAATGAAAGGTAGAAGGGATACCGGTCTGTAGTTGTCTAAAAGTGCTGGGTTCAGAGAGGGTTTCTTAAGCAGTGGGGTTACCCGAGCCTGCTTAAATGCTGTGGGGAAGGTCCCGGTGTGAAGAGAGGTGTTGACAATGTGAGTGAGTGCAGGAGTAACAGAAGAAGAAATGGCCTGATGGGGAGGTGGGTGGGGATAGGGTCAAGCAGACAGGTAGTGGGGTGGTTGGAAAGGATGAGTTTGGAGACATCTACTTCGGAGAGCAGAGAGAAAGAGGGGAGCGTATGTGTGATGCTTGTTGAGATGTGTGTGTCGGTTTGTGGAGTGGAGAATTGGCTGCTGATGGAGGAGGTTTTGTTAGTGAAAAATGATGCAAAGTCATCAGCTGTAAGAGTTGATGAGGGAGGGGGGGGACAAAGGAGCGAAGAGAACATTCTGAAGAGTGCACGAGAGTCAGAGCAGTTGTTGATTTTGTTGTGATAGTATGTAGTTTTAGCAGTGGAGACATTAGTAGAGAAAGAAGTGAGGAGAGACTGGTACAGGGTCAGGTCAGTAGTGTTTTTAGTTTTGCGCCACTGCCGCCCGGAGTCCAGAGCGATGTTCGCGGAGAACATCAGACAGCCAGGGGGCAGAGGGGGAGGTGCAGGATGGCCTGGATGAAACGGAACAGACGTTGTCTAATCAAGATGTTAGAGCGGAGCAAAGAGTGTCAGTAGCACTGTTAGTGTCCAGTGCTGAGAACGAAGCAGGTGGAGGGAGTGAGGATGAAACCATAGTGGATAGACGAGAGGGAGAGAGCGGGCGTAGATTACGCCGAAAGGTGACCTGGGGAGGAGTGTGTGTTGTGTCAGGAGTCAGTAGGAGGTTAAGAGTGATGAGAAAGTGATCTGAGGTGTGCAATGGAGTAACTAAAGTGTCGTCTGTGGAGCAGTAGCGTGTGTAGATAAGATCCAAATGGTTACCTGATTTGTGAGTAGCTGTAGTAGATACTCGCTTAAGGTCAAATGAGGTCAGAAGAGTGGTGAAGTCTGCAGCCTGGGGTTTATCAAGGTGGATGTTGAAGTCACCGAGCAGTACCAGAGGAGTGCCATCCTCTGGGAAGTGAGAGTAACATATCCAACTCCTCCAAGAAGTTACCCAGTTAACCTGGAGGGCAATAAATAACTACAACATGGATTTTAGCAGGGTGATTGATAGTGATTGAGTGTGATTCAAAAGAGCAGTAGCCAGATAGAGAAGGAATGGGCTCAAAATTCCACTCATTTGAGATGAGCAGACCAGTACCTCCGCCCCTCCCAATCGGGCGAGGGGTGTGTGAAAAAGTTAAATTATTTGAGAGAGCTGCAGGAGTGGCAGTGTCTTCTGGTTTGATCCAGGTCTCAGTTAGAGCCATGAGACTGAGATGTGAATGAGTGGAAATAGATTAAATAAAGTCTGCTTTGTTTACAATTCTAGAGACCAATTGGAATGGACATTAATGTAGCAGAGGAAATAGGTACACTATGCAGATTATTAGGATTACGGCGTCTAGAATGTAATGAGCGTGACTTATGGGTGTATGTGGTAATAGTAGAGATTTGAAAGCACATAGTGAATACGGGTCAGAGAAATAAACAGATAAAAAACAACCTAAACACAAAAGTGGACAAAGTAGAAGGAAAGCTATCCTCAAGTGCCTTGTCGGTGTCTTTGCTCGAGTGGAGTCGTGCAGAGTAGAGTCGAATGGTCTTTACACTCTTCGGGCTTCACACAAGGGCTGCCGCGGAGTACCACTCAATTTATACTCACATTAAGTGTCGTTAGTGAATACAGCTGGCTACTCCCAGCGAAACGCTAGCTCGCACGAGGTCACGTGATCAGCGTGTTAACAAACAAACAGCCAACTACAGCACACAGACAACGTTCTAAATAACAGCTGAACTACAGATCAAATGAGGAAAATGAATACAGTACTCACACTCTAGTTGAACACCCTGATGTTTGATCGCTTCTCTCTAACTCAATGTAAACAATACCAGTAATGATGTTGTCACGTCGCGGGAAATGAGTCATCAGTGTCCCAATGTGTAGTGAGCCAGCGTCTTTGTACTGATATAATGATTCACAAGCTCGGGAACAAGGGAACTGAATGAGACGCACCCTTAGTTTTTCCTAATAGTCATAGTCTACTAATGATGGTAAACTGTTTCAGAGTCACAGTTCGGTGCGTGCTCGGTACAACAGTTTTACAAAATTGCTTTTTATTAAAAGAGCCCATACTTATTTATTTTTAAATATAATAATCAACACTCAAACAACACATTGTATGTAAACTTGTAAATCTAATTATAAAATGTTTTTTTTTCTCCATTTCGCTGTTGAAATATAATAATTTATACAAAGTGACTTTCATTTTCATTACATATTTATTTAAACATATTAAATAATCAAAACATCACTAACAGGTTAAGTGGAATATAATGAATATTTAGGCTAATATAGTGCATATGAAGAATAGTTTGCAGTTTCTTCAGCAGAAGCACTTTTCACTTTTAGTGAGTCTTTAAGTGCGTTCAGTCTTAGAAGGTTTCAGTCGTTAAGTCTCCAGCTGTGTGATTTAATAATAAGACACACCAAGAAAACCTCATTATGTTCAGTGATGCTGTGACTGTCCACACGTGAAATGACGCGACTCAACAAAATGTTCTACTGTAACCGATGCCTTGTTCTATTTTGAATCTTTGAAATATACGTTGTATTTTAACCGTTTGTCACGTGTTGTGCATGCACAAATAGGAAATATGAATGTGAAGTGAATTTTTGGTCTCGTTTCAAATACATTGTGTCGGGCACATTGTGTGACCATATACCTATCCAAGTCACAGACAGAATCAACATCAGTAGGCTATACTTATTGTATTTCCACCACAAGGTGTCACTGTGGCCTCAACGCTTTGCCCTCGCCTACTCTGAGCTCGATTGCTATGTCTGAGGTAAACCACGCCCTCCTCATTACCATACGCACAAATAAATGTAGAAATACATAAATGTAGAAATACATAAATGTAGAAATACATAAATGTAGAAATACATAAACGTAAAAATAAATAAATGAATAAAAGTGGAAATAAACAAAAGTGGAAATGAATAAATGTATAAATACATAAAAGAATAAATAAATAAATATGGATAAAATAAATATATTCATAAGGAAATAATTGTATAATTAATTATTTATTTTAGTTTTTTTGCTTTTCTATGCATGTTTATTTATTTATTTATTTTTACATATATTTGTATATTTATTTATGTATTTATTTATTTTTTAATTATATTTTAATATTTGGCAGCTTTGGAATTCCATACTATTGTAGTTGGGTTAAGTGGCTTAGGTTTTACTGTGAATTTGTTAAGTAAATTGTGTTTTGTATTTATTTATATATCTAAATATACTTTAAACTTTTATTAAATTGTTAAATTTAAAGTATTATTTTTTATTTTTCAATAAAAAGCCATTCTTTAATGTCATCCACAGCTGTTTTATGGCTCTTTTTTTAAAAAGTATCTGTTCTGGTTCTTTTCGGTTTGGCACCGGTATCATAAACCCAAACGAAACCCAACCCTTATAGCGAAAGAGTTGATTTCTTTAGTGAATAAAAGCTGTGCACACTGAATGACTGCCTGAAGTAAATGCTACGTGACATTGTTTAATAGCACTTTTTTTAACGTTTTTCCTCCGTTGAAACACTGATTGAGCAATTACACCATATATGATGTTTCAGTGAGTTGTAATCCACATGGATGGCAGGACCCACGGTTTCCCAGCAGAACATTGCCCAAAGCATCACACTGCCTCCCCGGCTTGCCTTCTTCCTATAGTGCATCCAGTGCCATGTGTTCCCCAGGTAAGCCACGCACACGGCCATCCACGTGACGTAAAAGAACATGTGATTCATCAGACCAGGCCACCTTCTTCTATTGCTCCGTGGTCCAGTTCTGATGGTGCTTTTTTTGGACAGGGGTCAGCATGGGCACCCTGACTGGTCTGCGGCAACTGGGCCCAGGAGACTCTGGTGAATGATTCTTTATTGAGAAGATGCTGTGTGGCACTGCAGTCATCAAAGTCTTACTCCTATCAGGGCAAATTTCTTTTTCAGTCTTCATTTAGGGGTAAAAATAAGGTCCTCTACAGGTATTTCAAAGGACAATGTTATGGATAGGATATCAATGTCCTCCCATAAACTTGTGGGCCATCCGCACTCTGTCCCCTTTTTCCCTCCGGTGCAATGCCCGTGTGAATATGATCTAGTTGTGTGTTGGTTTTGATACTTTACATGTCTAAATGTTTTGTGGTGTGTTGCTTTGTTCCATTAAACTGGTGTTCATTTACATTTGTCTCTTTTTGCCTTAGACCTGATGGGGCTGAAAGAGGAGAGTGAAGAACTGAATGAAATGGAAGAGAAAGATCAATTTAAGAATCATGATTTCATAACAAGAGAAAACACCTTTAGTTGCTCACAGCCTGAAAAGACACGAAAAAGGGGTGAAAAGAAGGGTACTAGAAGTAATTTCACCTGCCAACGGTGTGGAAAGAGTTTCACTGTAAAAAGCAGCCTCACGAGACACATCAGAGTTCACACTGGAGAGAAGCCTCACACCTGCCAACAGTGTAGAAAGAGTTTTGCTAAAAAAGTAAGCCTTACCAGACACATGACACTTCACTCTGGGGAGCAACTCTACACGTGCCCTCAGTGTGGAAAGAGTTTCACTAAAAAACAACACTTTGAAGACCACATAAGGATTCACACTGGAGATAACCCGCTCACCTGCCAACAGTGTGGAAGAAGTTTCAACCTAAAAGGAAACTTTAACCGGCACATGAGAGTTCACACTGGAGAGAAGCATTACACATGCCCACAGTGTGGAAAAAGTTTCAACCTAAAAGGAATCCTTAACCGGCACATGAGAATTCACACTGGAGAGAAGCCTTACACCTGCCAACAGTGTGGAAGAAGTTTCAACCTAAAAGAAAACCTTAATTGCCACATGAGGATTCACACTGGAGAGAAGCCTTACACCTGCCAACAGTGTGGAATGAGTTTCAACCGTAAAGGAACCCTTGACAGGCACATGAGAGTTCACACTGGAGAGAAGCCTTACACCTGTGGACACTGTAGGAAAAGTTTTGGGTATAAAATGGCCCTTAAGCGCCACATGAGTATTCATGTATGAGAGAACTGGTTTTATATGTCATCAGTGTGGAATGAATTTCCCAGACAGAAAATGCCTCATGTTTGAGAGACTGTATAATGTGCTGATTATTGTTATGGTATTAAATCAAAATTAAATTAAAGGGGGGTATATTACACAGTTTATGTCAATCTCATGTCAATCTTCAGTAGCTATAGAGTAGTATTGCATCCTTCATATCTCCGAGAAGTCTTTAGTTTTATCATATTTATAAAAGACAGATACGCTGTACCGAGTCTTTCCGAATAAAACCGAGTGGCTGGAGGCGTATCGTGTGGGCGGAGCTAAAGAATCACAAGCGCGTGCTGCTATTGCGTTGAGAGAGCGTCTGAAAGCTGTGACATCCTCAGAAAACGTGGAAAAAAGCATTGTCCTAAATACACGATGGCCACGATTCAGCCATACATGTGTATATATATTCAGACATACATATATGATCCAGAATCAGGTCCAGAGGAGCAGCAGCAAGGACGACTATAGCAGGACGTCTCTATGGGGTATGTGCTGTAACTGTGTATATTAGCTTAGTGGCTTGTGTGACTTGCTCATTTCTACTTTCATTATGTCATCCTAATTTTTTTTTTCTTTGCCCGTTTTAAAAGTTGTACATATGGGAAGTGCACATCGTATGCTCCATTGACAAATTAAATATACGTAATCATGTTTTTTAGATTGCCAACAACACAGAGATGTGAAGCAGTTTTACTCACCACCTGCGGCTACAACGCATGACGCCCCTTCCTGGGAGAAGTGCCCATACAAGGAAATTCCGCCCTTGTTGACGTCATTTAGGTCCATATTCGGAAAAAAAAATTCAGAAACTGGAAGTAGTATTTTTGGCACAGAAATACTCCATCAAACGTCCAACTTGTTTTTTTAAACTTTGGCCATGTGTAGCATGGGAATCCAACTTAAGACATGGGAATCCAAGTCTTTAACAGTGTAAAAAAACTCAGAATACATGAAATAGCATTATACCTTAATTCATTCCCAATTAATGTCCAGTGACTCGAGATGAATAAAGAAGCCAGAGTCAGAATTAGACTCAATTTTTTTGATTAGTCAAATGAAGTTTGAAAGAAGTTTCACCAAGGGAATTTTTATCAGACTGGAAACTAGTGAGATCGCAAAACAAAAAATGACCTCTCTTTAATGATCGGAAGAAGAGGGCAAAGAAGAGAAGAGCCAAAAAGCGGGCCCCGAGAAAAGAGAGTTTTTCACAAAAACCTTATTTAATCATAAGAGCAATTTCACATTATATACTTTAAATCTCATTTTCAACTTTTTAAAAACATTGTTTCCACGTAACACTTCTTCCCATACTTATTCCAATACCAAAGTAAAAAAACAACATTCCATCCACAACTGTGCAAATGGCTTCATTACACACCCATCTTTGCAAAAAACTTTCATAATCATTAATCAACGTATTTAATTTTAAATCAATCAGAACCCGACTTTTCACCAAATTTTTAAAAACCATCTCGACTTTTTGCCCATCTCTACCTTCTAACTTGGTTATCCTTGTAATATAGATAGCTCTTTTAGCTTGTCCAATCAAGAAGTTTAGTAATTTACATTTTACTTCTTTGGGCCGCTCTATAAAATCGACCAAGAACGAAACTCTGAATTGAGAAGTTTTCACCAAAATTAAAAAAACATTCATTTAAGTATACTGAACTAAATCTTCAATCTTAAACATTCTAAAAAGCAGTGAAAAATCGTTTCCCTTATTTTACAGAAAGGGCACTCATCTGACACATTAGAATTAATAATGTTCACAAAAGCAATAACAGCAACTGTGCCATGCAGTATTTTCCACTGAAGATCACCTGTGCACTTTCCTAACGGTGGTTTTGTAAAGAATTCTCCATACAGGTTTTACATCTGTATCCTTTCATTCTTTAAGAGTTGTTTTATTTAAAACCTTTACACAACATTTATACAACACTTTACTTTGAACATCTTGAAAATTCAGATTCTCCAGACTTTCCAATTCCAACCCAAGAAAAAGAAAACCATGCAAGCCTTTTAGATCAGGAGTAATTCATGTTTTTGGAAATGGATTTGAAATAGGAACCACTTTACCATCATAGTGTTCTTTTAACAAAATGTTTTGTTCTGCCGTCAACCTCTGCAATAATAAATCCAACACTTTTCCAACCTGTCGTACAGACTGAGGCCCTGTCCACATGAACACGGGTATTTTCAAAACCACAGCTTTTTCTACGTGGTTTGGCTGTTCGTCCACACACAAACAGAGTATCCGGTTACTGAAACCGGACTTTTTTGAGAACTCCGGCCAGGGTGAAGATTTTTAGAAACTCCGGTTTCAGCGTTGTCGTGTAGATGGTGAGATTTCGGCTTGTTAAGTCGAAGTGTGCACCGTTCTTTCCTTTGTTTGACGTCAGATTGTGCACCGTTATCGCTTTTGTTTAGCTACATGAGTGGAATCTATGCAATGGCGGACGTTAAAGGTCCCATTCCGCATGATCCCATTGTTCAAACTTTAGTTAGTGTGTAATGTTGCTGTTAGAGCATAAATAATACCTGTAAAATTATAAAGCTCAAAGTTCAATGCCAAGCGAGATATTTTATTTAACAGAAGTTCCCTTTCAAAGCCTACAGCGAACGGCCGGCTTGAACTACATCCTGGTACTTCCTACTATAATTACGTCAGTAGAGCAGTAGAACAGACTAACCTCCGCCCACAAAGAATACGCGAAAAAGGGGGCGCGGTCTTGTTGCTGTCCCACGTGGAGAAGCGGACGGTCGCGTGGAGAAAAGGAACTGTTGCGTTGAGTGTGTTTATCGCCATGTCATCGAGACGCTGTTATTTTCATCCAGGAGTCAAATCACCTTTGTTTGGCTTTCCCAGGGACGCTGTGGAGATTATTGAACGCATACATCTCTCCGTTAAGAGGCGTGACCTTTCCAACGTGCGCTGTGTTCGAGCTGCTGTCGAATCACAACACAGGAACCGCTGGCACGTGCGCTAAGCTGTGTTCGAATCACAACACGGGAACCGCTTGCACAATCAGAACTCGTTACGTATTTCTGAAGGAGGGACTTCATAGAACAGGAACTCATCAGCCGTTTTTAGGCCAGTGGAAACAGCGGTACACAGATAAGTAAATTGTGTGAAAAATACTGTGTTTTTTTACACGCGAAACATGAACACATGTTATATTGCACACTGTAAACACAATCAAAGCTTCAAAAAAACACGAAGAACGGGACCTTTAATAACTCTACTAACATCGCTTATCACATGTATACAGATACATGCGCAGTTATCTCATTGTATTGCAGAACAAAGGCGCCATGATTCAATTAGGGCTGTCACTTTTTATTCAATATTTGAATATGCATTCGAACATGATTTGAAATATCCGTGAACGAACTATAAAGAAACTATCCGGTTTTTAAAGTGCCTGCACGGGTGCGGGTACCCGCGAATATTGCTGAAACGGGTGAAAAACATCCCAACTGTGTCGGATACGGGTGTGGGTCGGACAAGGGAGAACACGGGTCCAACTTGCCTCAACACACATGCCTGGAAGTTTCTATTTGCCTAATAAGACCTTGATTAGCGGGTTCAGGTGTGTTTAATTGGGGTTGGAGCTAAACTCTGCAGGACAGTGGTCCTCCAGGACCGACTTTGGACACCCCTGCTTTAGATGAACATACAATTTGTGATAGTCCTGGTGTGGCTTCTCAAGTCACATCCAACCTCGCTCCCAGAACAAGAGGTTCCTCAAGCAACCAGTACAGAGATGTTGATTGTTGACCAAGATGGCGGCGCGAGTAGATCGCGAGGCTCAGCGTCTCTCCAGATTCTGCAATTTTGCGGTATTTTTCTTGTTCATCTCGGGTCTGTTCGTACAGAACAGTTGTGCTTTTACATCGTACACCCGTTGTGAGCTTTTGGATATTGGTTTGCGAATTTCCGACAGTTTTATGGACAATCTTCAACTCCTTCCTGAGATCGCTAGGACGCCCGAGGCGATGCGCTCTGCCCGGCCGGGCGGAAGTGCTAGAAGGCGGCGCTGTGATCGTAAACAAAGGCGTGGTAAGCGTGGAGGTCTAAGAGCTAAGCTAAGGCTAACACCACACTGGCTCTCTTTACCCAGTATTTTCCTTGCCAATGTACGATCGCTAGTGAACAAAATGGAGGAGATTCGACTCAGCATTACACACAGTAAGAAACTTTTGAACTGTAACGTCCTAATCTTCACTGAAACCTGGTTAAACAGCGGAATACCGGACACCGCTATTGAGCTAGCGGGACGCCACACACTCCGGGCGGATAGAACACTAGATGGCTCCGGGAAGAGCAGAGGGGGTGGATTGTGCATTTATATTAACAAAGCTTGGTGCACAAACTCTGCTATTGTTGGGAGTCATTGTTCAGCTAACCTGGAGTTTCTCATGGTTAAATGTAGACCGTTTTATCTACCACGGGAGTTCACCTCCACTATTATCACTGCGGCCTATATTCCTCCGGATGCTGATGCCAAGCTTGCTATGAAAGAACTTCACGCAGCCATCAGTAAACAACAGACTGATCACCCGGAAGCTGCGTTTATTGTTGCAGGTGACTTTAATCATTCAAACCTAAAGTCAGTGCTACCCAAGTTTCACCAGCATGTTTCCTGCCACACCAGAGGAAACAAAACCTTAGACCATGTTTACACAAACATGGCTGGCGCTTACGTTGCGACACCCCTCCCCCATCTGGGACAGTCAGACCACCTCTCTTTGTTTCTATCACCCAAATATTCACCCCTCATCAACCGTGTGAAGCCATCAGTAAAGACCATCAAGGTGTGGCCTGCGGGGGCAGACTCCACACTCCAGGAAAGGTTTCTAAACACAGACTGGAGTATGTTTGCTTCTCAAGCCACCAGTGGCGCTCACACGGACATTGACTCATTCACTTCCTCTGTATTGGATCATATCAATACCACCATCGACAGTGTTACAACCCAGAAACAGATCACCACATACCCTAATCAGAAGCCTTGGATGAACAGGGAAGTTCGACTCCTGCTGAAGTCACGCAATACTGCCTTCAGATCAGGTGATGCACAAGCCTACAGTACATCCAGAGCTAACCTGAAGAGGGGCATCAAAAAGGCCAAGCACTGCTACAAGCTAAAGATAGAGGGTCACTTTTCCAACTCTGACCCTCGACGCATGTGGCAGGGCATCCAGGCCATCAGTGACTACAAACCCACCCACTCCACCCCCGCAGCCACTGATGTCAACTTCCTGAACGAGCTAAATTACTTTTACGCTCGTTTTGAAAGAGACAACAGAGAAACTGCCACCAAGCTCAAACCCTCAGCTGACCACCCACCAATCACACTCTCCTCCACAGATGTCTGCAAGGCACTGAGCCGGATCAGCGCGCACAAGGCTGCTGGACCAGACAACATCCCTGGTCGTGTTCTCAGGGCATGTGCGGAGCAGCTCGCTGGGGTTTTTACAGACATTTTCAACCTGTCTCTTGCCCAAGCAGCTGTACCGACATGCTTTAAACGCACTTCCATTGTGCCAGTGCCAAAACACTCTAACCCGAGGTGCCCTAATGACTACCGCCCTGTAGCACTCACACCCATCGTTATGAAGTGCTTTGAGCGGCTGGTCCTGGAACACCTAAAAGACTCTCTACCATCCACATTGGACTCACACCAGTTTGCCTACCGCAGCAATAGGAGCACAGAGGATGCCGTTTCCATGGCACTGCACTCTGTGCTCACCCATCTGGACAATAAGAACACTTATGCACGCATGCTGTTTGTTGACTTCAGCTCAGCATTCAACACTGTCATCCCATCCAAGTTAATAGCCAAACTTGGAGACCTGGGCATCAACACTTCAATGTGTAACTGGATTTTGGACTTCCTAACTGACAGACCCCAGAATGTTCGTTCAGGATTCACCTGCTCCACATCCATCACACTCAACACTGGCGTACCACAGGGCTGTGTGCTAAGTCCGTTTCTCTACTCCCTCTTCACCGCCGACTGCAAGCCTGTGTATGGATCTAATTCCATCGTCAAGTTTGCGGACGACACTACGGTGATTGGTCTCATCAGCAACAACGATGAGACCGCCTACAGGGAGGAGATCCAGCACCTGGCCACATGGTGCGCTGATAATAACCTGCTCCTCAACACCACCAAAACGAAGGAGCTCATCGTGGACTTCAGGAAGGAGTCAAGAGGCACACACGACACCATCCACATCAATGGAATGGCTGTTGAGCGTGTCTCCAGTTTCAAGTTCCTGGGGACCCACATCTCGGCGGACATGTCGTGGACGACCAACACCTCCAGCCTGGTAAAGAAGGCTCACCAGCGCCTCTTCTTCCTGAGGACACTGAGGAAGAATCAGCTCTCCTCGGCTATCCTGGTGAACTTCTATCGCTGCGCAATAGAAAGCATCCTGACCAACTGTGTGGCAGTATGGTATGGGAGCTGCTCTGTTGCGGAGCGCAAGGCACTGCAGCGAGTGGTGAAAACTGCCCAGCGCATCACAGGGACTCCACTGCCTGCCATCGAGCACATCCAGAGGAAACGCTGTCTGCATCGAGCTCGCAGCATCCTCAAGGACTCCTCTCACCCAGCCCACAGACTGTTTTCTCTCCTGCCCTCCGGCAGGCGTTTCAGGATCCACCGGACCAGGACCAGCAGACTAAAGAACAGTTTTTCCCCCAGAGCTGTCTCTTTACTGAACTCAAACCCCCGTTGATCCACTTCCCTCATAAACTGATAACTCTCCTACCTCACATCTGCCTTCACTTTGTTATTTGCACTACCGACTGTTTATCACAGTAACAACTGTTTACATATGCATCTTACACTGCCATATCTTAACTGGATTATGCTCATTTGCACTGCCGACTGTTATTTACAGTACCTACTGTTTACATTTGCATTTTGCACCGTACTTCTAACCGTAATATGCAATCGCTTTCCACTGCACTTTTACACTTTTTTTTCGGATAGCTTCTGTCCATAATTTATTGCACTACCTTAATCCACTGCCATATTCCTCATTTTAGCCTAACATATCATTGTATACCTCTATCTGTAAAATTCTGTTTATAGTAATAGCCATCTGTATATTATTCACTGTACATATTCACCTGTAAATTCTGTTTATAGTAATAACCATCTCTCTATTTATAGATATATTTATATATACTCAGTACATATCCATGTCCTGCACTTATGCAAACGTTGTATATCCTGCACTTGCTGCTATTGCACTTCTGGTTAGACCTAAACTGCATTTCGTTGCCTTGTACTTGTACTTGTGTAATGACAATAAAGTTGAATCTAATCTAATCTAATCTAATTCCTTTTTCAGCTCTTTTTCCAGCCGTGACAGCAGTGAAGTTATTTTTTTTGTGTGTTGTTTTGACCGTTTCCTTCCCTCTCAACGTTGTCTGAAATGTAAACATAACACAAAATTACTCCAATATTGCTTGTCAGTCTCTTTAGGAATAAATCAGTTAGATTCCACTAGTATACATGTTTGTGTGGTGTACTTGTTCCATGTCTATTCTTGAATGGACTTCCCTACTCCTCATTCCACTGCCTATATTTGCTTGTATGGTGCAACTCAATACTACCTTCTGCTTATATTGTGCAGACTTTACATATCTTTTTACTATTCTAACCTTGAAGGGCCTGGTTCTTGGCAATCTACTTCTTGGTGACCAGACTCCGGACTCTCTGGTGGTGTGGAAAGGATGTTGACTGCAACTGCAGTAGCCTTCTTTGCTGCACTGGTCTTTGCCTGGTCTGCTCTCCATCTCCTTCGCCTCACCACCTTTTCTACCTCATTGCATTCTTCTATGCTTTTTTTCTTTCCTTGTTCTCTGTCTCTCTTATACTTCTTTTTTTCCCATAGAAGATACCGTTCCCTCCTCTCTGGATCCTGGTCTCTATGAGCGCGATAGCGCCGTTGCTTCTCCGCTGCAGTTAATGGCATTTTATTAACAACTGTAAAAGTGTATAGCAAATCAAAAGTGATGTTAATTATATGCAAATAAGACAGTAAAGTAAGGAGCATAAGAATACAAATAAAAAAACAGATGCATAAACAAACAATGGTAACTAAGCATGTACTCGATGCTCATATGCTGCTGACTCATGTGTCGCTGGTTTTAGCTCAATAACACACAAAATAACCTTTATAAATGTCTGTGTCCCTGAGTTGTGGTCCTAATCCTTAAATTGCATTTGAATGTTTTCCCCTGCAAATAACAAATACACCATCTATACCTGAGTTATGCAGCTGAGCTAGAATCTATGCTCCCTATTGCTCTGGGAAAGTAATAGGACTGATGGTAACAGTACTGATGATTTGATGCTAATATGCTAATTTCTAGCTAACAGGTCATGGTCAGAAAAGCACATGGTATGTAATCTGAAAGGTTATTACTTCTATTTATTGATAATATCAGGATTAATAAATAATTGTTTATATGTACACTTAAAAAATGGTAACAGGACTGATGTTGTATGCCGACCCCTCCCTAACAACCCTGATAAAACATGAAAAATAGTACATTTAAGAAGAGAGAAACTTACCCTTGCTTATACTGTGAAATCCTCTTCTTCTAAATGATGTCACTTCCTTGAAATGATGTCACTTCTGGTTTGTACCATTATTTTATAGGGTGTTTTTGGGGATAGTAACAGGACTGATATGAAATTAGGGGACAATGATAAAATGACTTATATTTCTAAGAAAACATTTATTTATGTCAAAACCATTGCTTAACAATGAGATTACACTTGAGACAATATAAAACTGTGAAAAAATTATAATTTTACCAACATTTTACAAATGAGAAGTCCTGTTGAAAAAGAACAACCCTAGCAAGGGACAGGCCAAAATCCTTACCTATGGCATATAATATGTGATTTTAATTATTTAAAATGATATTTTATTGGCTTTTACTTGGTCTTATATTGATGCATATGATCTATAGTAATAATACGTTTTTTAAATGACACATTTATTTGTTGTTAAAGCAACTTTAGAACTGATTATTTGTTAGGGACGCAAAAGGCACCGATTTCACGGAATCACCCACCCGTCTCTTTCTCTGACGGTTCTGTGTGATGTTCTTCATAGTGTTTCTTTTCTGGGCCTTTTCAGACTGAGCCAAAGAATACTTCCTCAGCAAAGTCTCACAAAATAAAATACATCTTGCAACCTGCCAAATAAATCATGAATAATATATAGTTAATGCCAATAAAAGTAAGTAAAACAATTCAATTAAAATGTATTTGTATAGCGCTTTTCACAATACATATTGTTTCAAAGCAACTTCACAGAAAATGCATGCGTCTACATTACAGACAAAACAGAGAACATTAAAATAATGACAACATTTTTAAGATTACCTTTTACACATTCAGGGTCAACATCTGTAAAAGTTCTTCAGGATCATGGATACAAAACTTCTGGATCATGAGGGGGGAAGAAACATGCACACACACAAATGAATATTAATTTGTTTGATAAAACATTAATATTAATTATCAACTTACGGACATGGACTTGCAAAACATACTCACCAGGTCCATACAAAAACTTCACAGTAGATCCAAAATCCTGGTTTTCCTGTAATTCTTCAGAGTCCAAGGATGGTGGTTTCCTGTCCTCTCTGCTGAACGAGTGTACATGATCTCAGATTACTCATTACAAAGCTCCTTTACATTTATGACAAGCTTGATCTTAAATCTCGCTGACAGTAGGGATGGGCATGATGACCATATTATTCATGAGAAATTTTATTTCACAATAACGATATCACAATATATTTATTTTGATGGATATTTTATTAAAATGCTACAGAATAATACTGCTTTAAAAGTCTTCACTGTATGATATTCAATTAATTAATATCACTTGATTCTTAAAGAAGCAGAAGGTCTTCTCTAGTCTTTTGTTGTTTTATTAAAATGATGACAAAGCTGCAGCCCCTTTAAGAATGGATGCACAGAATGACACGCATCCGGGATTCCCCACGTTAACTTGAACTGTTTGACTTTACTGTAGACATAACTGACTGTTTAAATCAAGTGAATACCTCACATGACAAGGTTTCTGAGATAACTGTGTGCATTTTACAGAAAGATAATTGATTTCGGGATCGCATGCTGTCTGAGAGAGGCTTATTTTAACACATGCATGTCCCGTTCATTATTCTACATTCATTCATGTTTCCTTGTCAAAATGTCAAAAACGTTTAGTACAGTCAGTGCTGCGTTATATACGCTATATTCACATTCCGCGATATAAAAAGGTAATGTTAACGTTTACTGCAAAATCACTAACAATAGTCAGTATCATCAGATCGCCATAACACCCAGCCCTATCTTAACAATATTACAACACAACAAAACACATGTAGCGTCTGGAGTCGCTCTTGACATGAGATCAAAGTGGTGGGTCGTTCGAGAAACACCAGAGATGCAGATCTTTTGCACAGCTCTGCCTATGAATTAGTATTAGCATATAAATGAGTGTCGTGGTGCCAGTTGAGGCTGGCCAAATGGCCGCACTATCACCCTTACGACCAGCAGAGACAACGCAGGCCGTGCCGTTATCACCTTGTGAGGAACTTCAAATAGATTCCTATCACACACACAGACAGACACACACACACACACACACACACAGACACACACACACACACAAGTATTCCTCTTCATATTAGCCTTTAATTTAACCATTCCAGAAATATGTGATGACCCTTGTGTTATATGTATGTTGACCACAAAGTATATATTTGTATGTGTGTGTGATGTTAATCCTAAATGCTCAAAATGGCTCTGTAAAAGAGATACACTGTCTTTCATGCATTTAAACACAGGCATGTTTGATGTCTAAAGGTTTCTCTTTCTTTGCCCCAGTCAGTGGTGCAAAGTAGATGATTATGAGATGTACCTTTTAGTAGGTTTAGCCCTTTTTGAGCGAAACTTTACTAATTCTGGCTCCCGGCAAGAACATTCCATTGAGTAATAAAGTCAGAACAAAGAAACTCTCTCCCGCCTGAAATTCACACCAACGATTGGTTGCCGCCGGGAAAGTGGGCGTAGTTTAATGGATCTCAAAAGACAGTAACACAAGCATATCGGTGCTCAGTCATCTTGCAAGAACCCCGGACGAGACAAATTTCCTTTTCCTCCCATCTCATCAGCGCGGCTCGCGGGTTTTCGACCTGCGAGCCGGCGCGGTCCAGCCAAGCTGATGTTTCCTTTGAAGATCGACGCGCTCCGCGGCGCAGTCAGCGGACGCACTTAGCTGGACGAGATGAATTTCCCTTCCAAGACGACACCTTTAAAAATCCCGCGGACCAACGAAGCTCTGGAAGAACCAAACGGAGAGAACGCTTCATCGCGCAAACTCTCTGAGAAACGCCAACGCACGCATCTTGCTTTACACAACACCAAGAAACCATGCAAGTATCAATTCTACCGAAATTTAGATGCGTTTTAAAGATTGTACCCCTGTTTAAGGTGATATTTCTTGCTGGCTCCAATGGTTTTGTCTGGGAAGGTGTCGGATCGGACACGATCTTACCCTCCTTCCTTTCCTTTCCCTTCCCCTCATCCTCCTCTTTACTTTCCACTATTCTGTAAATACATGTATTCTTTATGTAGTCATATGTAATCGTAGTATTAATCTTTATTAAAACCATGATATTCACGTTTTGATTGTCATTGTTTGCTCACGGAACACGAGTCCCTTTAATGTCAGATCTAAGCTACGAGCTCTTATAAGCATCGTTGAATGCTTTAATTAATACCATAACTCGGAAAGTTTGTCCTTTGTGGCCAGAGGGACAAACTTCCCGAAAATTGGGTAGGAAGAATAGACCTGGTGAGTGGATAAGGAATCTCCGCTCGTCCTTTAAACGGAACGGAGAGGAATTTTGAATCAACTCCCTTGAGGTTATTCTGTGATTATTTAATATAGATATATCTGTAGTTAATTACAATAAATTATTGTTAACCATATATATATATATTATATTGCATAAATACCGAGGTGAGGTATTCCCATCTTGGAGATTGGTGATTAGATTATAACCCCGTTATGATTAATCATAAATCCCTAAATATTAATACCCACAATTCCCTATTGAGCTAATTTTTGATTTAAATATAATATGTAACCCTAAAACCCTACATATTTTTGGTGGAGAATATTTCGAGCACATTCTAAACTCTGTTTTGTGAGCAACTTTGTCAATTTTATGCGTATATCATTTGTGTTAATTGTTGTCTTATATGCGCGCTTCAGTGAGACAAGTCGCAATCGCGAACTCATGTATCTGTAACTGAAAAGCCCAAAGCTCATTTCAGTTAGTCCTATGTTAACAGCGTCTATTTTGGTCAAACATTTTGGTCACTGTTAATTGTTAAAAAGAAACTGCAGTTCATAATATTAAAACTGTCTCTGTAAAGGGAAAAAAACTTCTTTTGCAGAACATTTTAATATTATCAATTCCACCTGTTAGAACGAAGAAATCTTCTTTCAGCGTGATGCCACCTGTGCGTGATGCCACCTGTGCGTGATGCCACCTGTTAGAACGAAGAAATCTTCTTTCAACGTGATGCCACCTGTGCGTGATGCCACCTGTGCGTGATGCCACCTGTGCGTGATGCCACCTGTTAGAACGAAGAAATCTTCTCCCAGCGTGATGACGATTTGAGCGTATTCCTCTTATTCGTTTTGTAAAAGGCCTTATAAATCGCTAGCGATCTCACCCCCTTAGGTGGAGTTTTGGCATAGCTAACCAGAACGCACACCTTGCACAAATCAACCAGAAAAAAAAACTGCTGGCCAGTATCTGCTTGATGTGTGAATGGGAGTATTTTATTTTAACCTTGATCACGTTAAAATTTGTTGCAGAGAAAATGCTCTGTTCTACATTTGTGTGTATATGCGGTAAATAAATCCGTCCACACACTCTGTGCTTCAAAATTGGCACAAAGGAAATTTGAAAACAAATTCTATTCACACTTGTGATTGCAGTTAAATTGCTGCGTTAGGAAGCTGGACCCTCCCCATTGTCGGACGCTCAAGCTTCATAATCACCTAATTTTGGGTAGTGTAATACCTCCGAGTAACACAAGGGGGCAGCCCGCTAGGTGTGCTGCACCTCTCAAATTACCCACGCCTGACTCCACTACGCCATCTTGTGGACGTCTGCAGATGTTTGCCTTATTAAACTCTCTCAAGCGAACTCTCGTTATTTTATTTGTTTACTATTATAATTATTTTCATTTATTTCCTGTTATTGCTATTGTTTGAAGTCATTCAATCTTTCGGGTTCAATGACTTCTCACACTTATTTAAATTTGGTTTAAACAAAGTTTGAATTTGAATTTAAATTAAGTTCTCCTTTCAGCCAGTGATGCTACCTAAGGGGAATGGACCCCTTTTGGGACATCTCCTGCTAAGTCAGTTTCCCTTTCTTTCTCATTGTTTCAATTTGAGTTACTTTTGCTTGTCTGTTCTTTTCTTCCCTTTTTATTGTTATTTGTTTATCAATTGGTTTCTTCCATTTCATACCAGTCTGATACCCTGCACTTATTTAAATTTTGGTTTAAGCAAGCTTGAACCTGAATTTAAATTAAGCCTTCTCTTTTCAGCCTGCGACAGCCACTTATCAGTAGCACGCCCCCTGCTGGGCACTCTCAAAAGTTGGCTCTCCTCTCTCTCTTCTCCTTTGGCTCCATTTCCGAATAGATTAATTTAATTAATTCCACTTCTCCCTTTTTCAATGTTGTTCTGATAATTACCAACATTATCATCATTTTATGTTTTAGTACTATTTATTGAATAGTCTTTTACCTCACCCACTTTACAGAATTATTTGAATTTGGTTAAAACAAGTTTAAGCTTAAGCTGATGTCACGTTTTCCTTGTTAGCCATTTATATATTCACAGGTAGTACCTCCCCTAGTGCTTGTGGTGAATTTCCGGTTGTCTTCTGGCTGGGTTCCGGTGAGTGGAGTCACCTGGCCTGCGTAACTGACACCGGTCGTGGGTGAATCGCAGACACCTCTGTCTCCGTACCATTGGCGGCGGCACGCAGCAGGCTAAGCATTTCGGGCACTCCAGGGAGAAGTCAACGAGTCCAACTGAACCGCTCAAGGGCATCTTGGTTAATTACTCTGATCCTCGGTTTGGACTCCAAAGGGATTTCAGAGGAAACCCAACTTCAACTCTTCAGTCTGGCCGTTGACCAAACTTACCTGAGTGCTGCCCAGTCATGCTAAAAGTCACACGCTGTTTGAGTGGGCGCACCGTGGTACCAAGGGACGAGGATCTGGGAACACCGCGGTCGAGTGTCCAGGGACCGCCGGCGAGATTGACCTCGCCATCGGTTCTCACCTGAGGCGACCCCGATTCACCCCAGGCATAGTAAGTTAAATAAGCCCATTCACTTATTGCAAGCCCTAGAATATACATATTCCTGGTCACTTAAGTGTTTGGCCACACCTTTCTTTTTTTGTAAGCCATACCTTTCCCCTAGGCTTTATAGCTCAACAGCGCCCCCTCACTCGTTGGCCCTGTCATAAACCCTAGCATTGGTATTAAGCTTAGAGCCTTCCCATATCTATCTCTTCTCATGTTCTCATTCTGTTTTATTTCGTGCCTTCTTAGTATTCTTGGATATTTCGCCCTTTTCTTTTCTTTTCTTTTCTACTCTACTATTCTGTTGTTTAGTTTCTTCCAGTTCACCTAAAGACAGAACCTATGAGAGCCATCAAGGAAAGCTGAATAATAGATTGACGATCAGCAGCCAGTATCAGTAAATGACCCACTAGGCTACCGCACTGTCAAAATTGTTATTTAAATCCGGCACTCACCCACACAAATCGGCCCCACCTGGCCGCTCACGGCCAAGACAACAGGTGCACGGCCTAGATTCCACTAACTGTCTGCACCAGTTAGTCCAAAATTGCACACACAATTAAATAGTCACATATGGCTATAAGCACTACACCCTATACGGACTTGCATTGGCCTCTTTTGTGTTGTCTCTCTCTTGCCCACAGTAAGCGGTGTGTCCCATTCATCCAGCCCCACCGCCGCTGGGATCACGTCGAGACCTGATCGAGCACCAGGACGACTGCGTTCCTGCCTAAAGCCACGGTGACCTGCAGCCCCTGAGCCAAGAACGGCAGCGTTGAAGCTCCATGCCGAGGAGGCCCGTAGTAACCAGGACCACGCGCAGAGTCGATTAGATCAGCTACTCCTCGAGACCCAGGACTGACGCGGACGGAAAGACGGAACGGACCTACAACTTCGGGAGGAAGTTGAGAGACTCCAAAATGCCCCGGCAGAACTTCGTGTAGAGACAAGCACAGAGAGCAGTTGGAGAAAGAATCCGAAGAGGAACCAAAAGAAAAACTCCAACGAGGTGAAGCTCTCCTAACAAGAGCAAAGATTGAACTGAAAGAAAGAAACAGCAAGGCCAAAGCTTGTGAAACCCACTTGCAAACGCCCATGCCAAGGTCCAAGATTTGGTTAAAAAAAAAAAAAAAAAAGACTATTCAAGACAAAGAACTTGAAACTGTTCACAGAGAACTGAAGTTCACATGTACATCGCACAGTGAACAGCAAGGGGAAACACGCACCACACAGTTTCCCCTGACAAGTGGGACAAGAAACCCCCAGCCAAGAGTTTCAAGCTCAAAAAAAAGGTGAAAGCCCACTGCCCAGGTTGTCACCAGCCAGCAGCCACGAGCCCCCACCAGCAGCAAAGGGGGTGGGAGCCAATCCAGAGAATCATGCTCAGGCACATCATGGCTTCCCAAGAACTCTACAAGCTGGCCAGAAACATCCCAACTTTCACCCCAAACCCTGCAGGGTATGAACTTTCACTTACAACATGAGACCGTAAAGCTGGACTACCAACAGCTACGGGACTGCCGACCAAAAAGACTGTTTCTGAAAAGACTGTGAGAAATCTAATGGTTTACCCTGTCTCTGATCACCGTTCAGAGCTGGCTCCAGGGGGCGCCCTGCAACAACGCAGTGACAGACTTTGTAACCGGCAAGACCGTTCCAAGCCAGCAGAGAGCAGCGCAACTGGCACGGTGCCCGTCTTAAGCACCTGTCCAAGCACTCTGAAAGACTCTGAGACAAGCCACGTCTGTCTAACCACCCAAAGGTGGAGCCGCGTGAGATGCCAGCCGACAGCCCAGAAATGGCAGCACCCCTAGCCCAAACAGCCAGCGGCGGAACGGCTCGCCCCAAACGAACCCAAGTCTGAGCACTCACCAGAGCCAGACGGTGCAGTTTCATCTGAGTCAGCAGAGATCCTGAGGATTCTGAAAGAACTTCTCGCAAGGGAGACAAGAAGGACAGGCCAGACAGCTTACGACTGTGACCAAGACCGGCACCCAACGTCCTTCCTGACTGCTCTCCGACGGAACCAAGCACCGCACAAACCACAGTCCAAAGATCCAGAGACTTCATCACCAAATGACAGCGTCACTCAACTCCCTTAGCTGACAGCTGCACTTCCTGAACAATCGAACTCTGAAATCCCAAAATGTGAGTTGAATGTGCAGTCATACAGCCAAAATGAGATCCAACTTGAACAGATAGCTCCCATCCAGCTAACGATGGGCCTAATGAGTCTGGTACACCCAGTGTACATCTAACCAATGGACACGTACCCCTTTCTCGTCTGCAAAGATCTGCTAGATCGTTTTCAGCCCCTACTAGACTTCAAACAGCTAAAGATTTGGGCTCAAGTACGAGAACCTCTGCCTCTCCAGCCACCCAGATCACCTGAGCCAGACTGTCAGGTCACAGAGGTCACGAGAAATCTTGCAACCCGCTGCGAGAACACTGTCTCAGCACCAGAGCAAAGTTCAAGCTCGCTACTCTGCACTTTTCAACTCACCATAGACTCTGACTTTCACTGCCCCAAGGTCATGACTGACCTCCAGCTGAATGATGTAACAACTACAGACATCATACTCTCACTATGGGCAGACAACTCAGCCATCAGTCTAGCACTGTTCAAAGCCCTCATGAAAGACACATCCAACCTTCCATCTGCAAGCAAGTGCACCCACTGCCCGTTGGACTCCTGCCTAACAACCATGGTAACTGTCAAGGGCACCTGCATTTTGAACTTGAAATGGAACGATCAGTGCCTCACACACCACATCCTGGTCCTTCAAGATCCACTGCATAACGTCTACATAGAAGCAGACCCCTTGATCCGCCTCAAGGCTCATGTGGACTTTACCAATGAGGTAGTGTGAGCCCCACTGACATCACAGCCCCGTGTGGTTCCTGCCAAGCCTGAAAACCTCCTGCCAGGCCAGACCATCCCAAGAGTCTGTACTTTAATCAACGAACAGGATACTGCAGCACCAGCTGTCTTTCACCTTCTGCAACCGACAGCGTACTTTCACCAGGTGCCCAATCGGCTATGCCAACTCACCAGCCGAGTTTAACATCTTCCGAAACGAAGCATGCCCAACACCTGTTCGACGCGTGTGATGACATCACAAGAACACACGACATGACTGTCCACCGGGAAAAGGTGACAGGACACTCAAGGCAACCCGGCCTTGACAAAGACTTGAATGACCAAACTGATTCCCTGGCCAAGACTGGCACACTTCACGGCAATCCATGGTCACCTCCCACCCACACAACCACCCGTGATGGCGCTGTGATAACCCGCAGCAAACTGACTATTCCTGCGACGATTCCAACATCACAGCCGCTTACGCTGGCTCTACAATTTCCATAAATGACACAGCTGACATGCAAGCCTCTGACACTGCCATAAAAGCTATGAGTAACCACCTCTCAGACCCCTCCAACCACCCTGTCACGATGTCTGACTTCACCGCTACCACAGGCCTCAGACGACCGCATGACGGCAAACACATGCTGCGTGAGAAAACAAACATTCTGGGGGATGCCTCTGACGCCCTCACAGCGCTAAAGCTTGTGATGCCACAGTGTCAAAAGGGGGGTAATGCTAAATGTATGCCCACAACGCACCATGTGCCGGACACCACGGTACCAGAGCCACAAGACACAGAAGCAAGTGAAATATTGGCCTGGCATGCAGCAAGTCGTGTCAGAGTATGTCAGAGAAGTGTCTGGTTTGCTGACAATCCTAACCGGCAAACCCAAACCCCAGAGCCCCTGCAACGCAGAAGAGTCACAGTCCCGTGGTCATACCTTCAAATAGACTGGGCGGGATCCCTTCCCAGATCGACGAGGGACCACAAGTACTTCCTCACAGTTGTATGCCAGTTCTCCAAGTGAGTAGAATGTCTTTGAGCACCCAACGACACCAAGTTGAATGAACCAATTGAGCTGGGGCCAGCATGCTGAGAAAGTATGTGTCTGCCAACCAGAAAGACTGGGATGTGAAACGTCCATTGGTGCTCATGACCATCAGAGCCACCCCGCATGAATCAACTCATGTGTCTACTTTGGAACTTGTGACTGGGTGTCAGACGACCCTGCTGCATCAAACAAGAGACTCTAGTTTTGTCAGAACTTACACTGCTCACCAGCACATTGACAAACTACACCTGAAGTGGCTCAGACAGCTGTTGAACCATGAGAGCAGCTGGACAGATCAAACACATGCAGAACTGTCACTATGGCAAACGCCAAGTACCAGACAAGCCACTGGGCGGAGCCACGGAAGACAGCGCGTCCACCCTGCGCACACCACAGGATGTCCCACAGCCGTCGACAACAACGCCCTCTGCCAAACCCTTCACGCAGCTGTCAAGCGGAGGCGGCACAAGGACAGCTGGACACTACTATCTCAGGGTCACAGGAGCTGCTGACACCAGCAAAATAGCCCCTGAACAGGACTCACCAGATGAGGACTGCAAAGGACAAGCTTCCAACTCCTTGCCACACACAGCTCAGGCAAGCTCACAACAGCACGGCTACAAGAAGCAGAGCAGAACTCCGATCCTTCGGACTTCTCGTGACTGAGAGGCTAACAACTACCTGCTTCCCTCCTGTCACCAGCACTAGGTCAGTCTGAAACCCTCTTCAGGCCACATAGACCCCTTACCACTTCCTGAGACCACAAGCAGAAACCTGCGCCACACAGACGGACTTCAGGATGACAGGTGACGCACCGTCATGGCACCTGCTGCCTCGACACCTGTTGCACAAGGTCAGAGACCTGAACTTGGCTGCTGCCTGCCTTATCTGCCGTGGAGTGACCATTACTCCAGGAGACACAAACGACCAGAGTGTGTGGATTCACGTACCAAAGGGTACCATCCTCCACCTTGATGATCTGGCATCGTAATACCTCCCAAGTGAAGAGTACTGGTCAGAGCTGGAAACCCCATCCTTCTTCAAGAATCACAACTTCACTCTAGATCCAGAACTGGAACTAAAGATTAAGAAAGGGGGTCCTAGCCAATTGACATCACTCTCATCGACACAGCTCTTTACCTTGCTACAGCATCATGCCACACCCTGACACTGGGCCTGGCTTTCATCCTAGTCAAGAGGGTCCACGAGATGCGAGAGTCCATGACCAAGAACACAGCCTCTCTCCTCCTGGGATTCAAACGAAACCCACGGAAGGGAGGTACCAAGACAGAGACAAGGCCAAACCTCATCAGGATGGACCCTCAGCCTGAGGAACCAAAGGCTTGGAACGATTAGAAACCACCTGCCACTCGACCACCATGATCCACCTGCCATCTGACCATCATGATCCCACTCGACTACCATCCGATCAAAACGACAACTGTCATCCGACGAGGTCAACCGGACGTCGTCACATGACAAAGGGGGACTGTAGCGTCTGGAGTCGCTCTTGACATGAGATCAAAGTGGTGGGTCGTTCGAGAAACACCAGAGATGCAGATCTTTTGCACAGCTCTGCCTATGAATTAGTATTAGCATATAAATGAGTGTCGTGGTGCCAGTTGAGGCTGGCCAAATGGCCGCACTATCACCCTTACGACCAGCAGAGACAACGCAGGCCGTGCCGTTATCACCTTGTGAGGAACTTCAAATAGATTCCTATCACACACACAGACAGACACACACACACACACACACACACAGACACACACACACACACAAGTATTCCTCTTCATATTAGCCTTTAATTTAACCATTCCAGAAATATGTGATGACCCTTGTGTTATATGTATGTTGACCACAAAGTATATATTTGTATGTGTGTGTGATGTTAATCCTAAATGCTCAAAATGGCTCTGTAAAAGAGATACACTGTCTTTCATGCATTTAAACACAGGCATGTTTGATGTCTAAAGGTTTCTCTTTCTTTGCCCCAGTCAGTGGTGCAAAGTAGATGATTATGAGATGTACCTTTTAGTAGGTTTAGCCCTTTTTGAGCGAAACTTTACTAATTCTGGCTCCCGGCAAGAACATTCCATTGAGTAATAAAGTCAGAACAAAGAAACTCTCTCCCGCCTGAAATTCACACCAACGATTGGTTGCCGCCGGGAAAGTGGGCGTAGTTTAATGGATCTCAAAAGACAGTAACACAAGCATATCGGTGCTCAGTCATCTTGCAAGAACCCCGGACGAGACAAATTTCCTTTTCCTCCCATCTCATCAGCGCGGCTCGCGGGTTTTCGACCTGCGAGCCGGCGCGGTCCAGCCAAGCTGATGTTTCCTTTGAAGATCGACGCGCTCCGCGGCGCAGTCAGCGGACGCACTTAGCTGGACGAGATGAATTTCCCTTCCAAGACGACACCTTTAAAAATCCCGCGGACCAACGAAGCTCTGGAAGAACCAAACGGAGAGAACGCTTCATCGCGCAAACTCTCTGAGAAACGCCAACGCACGCATCTTGCTTTACACAACACCAAGAAACCATGCAAGTATCAATTCTACCGAAATTTAGATGCGTTTTAAAGATTGTACCCCTGTTTAAGGTGATATTTCTTGCTGGCTCCAATGGTTTTGTCTGGGAAGGTGTCGGATCGGACACGATCTTACCCTCCTTCCTTTCCTTTCCCTTCCCCTCATCCTCCTCTTTACTTTCCACTATTCTGTAAATACATGTATTCTTTATGTAGTCATATGTAATCGTAGTATTAATCTTTATTAAAACCATGATATTCACGTTTTGATTGTCATTGTTTGCTCACGGAACACGAGTCCCTTTAATGTCAGATCTAAGCTACGAGCTCTTATAAGCATCGTTGAATGCTTTAATTAATACCATAACTCGGAAAGTTTGTCCTTTGTGGCCAGAGGGACAAACTTCCCGAAAATTGGGTAGGAAGAATAGACCTGGTGAGTGGATAAGGAATCTCCGCTCGTCCTTTAAACGGAACGGAGAGGAATTTTGAATCAACTCCCTTGAGGTTATTCTGTGATTATTTAATATAGATATATCTGTAGTTAATTACAATAAATTATTGTTAACCATATATATATATATTATATTGCATAAATACCGAGGTGAGGTATTCCCATCTTGGAGATTGGTGATTAGATTATAACCCCGTTATGATTAATCATAAATCCCTAAATATTAATACCCACAATTCCCTATTGAGCTAATTTTTGATTTAAATATAATATGTAACCCTAAAACCCTACACACAGAAACAGAATATGTAAGTTATTCGCGATTAGCATATGACTTTAATGCACTAACGTTATATCTTGATGAGCAGTAGAAACAATATAAAGGGATTTACGTTACCTTCTGCCGTCTGTTATCCGCCATTGGCTTAGTCTGTTTTCGTATTCATGTTTTTTCCTTCTCAGTCGACATCCCACAATCAAAATGATGTAAACAGATGTGTTTTCAGATGTAAAATGATCCACGCAATGCCATTAATGGACCGACGAAGCAGTCCTGTTGCAGATTAGAACTAGAAGAAGCCGCGCCACGTCCCCGCGAGCCGCGAGACACTCCAACGACAACGGGTGTATAATTCAAACTGAAGGCGCGCACTGTCATTGGCCAGGTTTCTGGATGACGTTCAGATTGACCAATCACGCTCAAAAGAACACGGAAAGACAGCAAATAGCCTTGCAACCATAGAAAAAAAACTTGTTTTAAACTACAGTTAGAAAATGTGTATATTTCTTTTTATTTGCTGTTATATTTAATTAATTGGTCAAGTGGTGTTTTGTGATGTGGGCAGAGGCCTGGAAGTTTCAACCTGGAGAGCAGTGCAGATTTGTGCTCTTTAAAAACAATTATTGTTTGATATTTAGTTTGCTTTATAGTTTATTATATTTGTATCCAGAATTACAGTTTGAATGTAAAATTACACCTAAACTGTAAAACAGAAAATTAAAGTAAAATATCTTAATTAGTATCTTAATAGTGTTTTCTATAAAACTTTTAATGTAAATTTCTGTGAAGTTTTTTTAACTTAAGATTTTTTACTTTAATTTTACGTTTTTTGTTTGGCAGCCATAGCTGCCAGTCATTTGACCGTTTTTTTTTTAGGTTTTTATTTTTTACAGTGTAAATATAAAACTAATAAGATTTACTTTAAAATTACAAAGAATAATGTTAAATTGTTAGTATGGACATAAACCTTTAATACAATGAGCTAAATATTTTATTACAGATTATTTCTGTCATTTTACATACATTTGTATGTAATTTATGAAAACAGAAAAATAATACAATGATTTTCCTTTATAAAAAATGAGAATTACTATAATTTGTCATTAATGATATAATCCTTAAAATAACAGTCAAGTTGTTTATTTTGTTTAACCTGTTCCATTGAGGGCTTAGTGTATGCAGGTTTTCTCTTTTACCTTGTACCAGACTGAGTAGGTCACTAATTGGTTAGGATCTTAATTGGTCACTAATTGAAGGGAAAGACCAAAAACAAGCATACACTAGGCCCTCTGTGGAACCGGTTTGAGACCCCTGCTTTAGAGTATCTACTGATAAACCTGTCATTTGATTATTCTCATAGACAGGTTAAAGGTGGGGTAGGTAAGTCTGATCTAAAACACTTTTGTCCAAATTTGTTTAAACTGTCTTTATATGTCAATACATAATTAAAATTTAAGTACTCTGAAAAAGAGAGTATAAAAATCGAGTGACTCTAGACTTTTTAATCTGCAATAAACACCGCTCATTATTTTCGTTCGGGCAGAATTAAGTGATTGGCTTGGGCGCCTGTCACTCTCTCTCGCTACCATGGCTACCGCCGCTTTTGCTACAGGATCTGCCCACATGCACCCCAGTGTTGCCAAGTCGGGCTACTTCAAACACTGTTGCCTCGGGCTGTTTTTCATGTCCGCGGGTTGAAGCGACCACAATTATGTGATGTTTTGCCTCGGGATTTGCGAATTTTAGCAGGCAGCCCTACCAAAAAGACACATATTTTACCCCCCAAACGCGATTGGGCTTGTTTTGGGCTAGTTTTGAGTAGCAATTGGGCAGATTTTGTTGTGAAAACCTGGCAACCCTGGCGCACCCGTTTGATTTGAGGAGTTCACGAGGCTGTATTTCTGCTGGACAGGTAATCTTTCATTTTGATTATACATTTTTTTGGTTTATGTTTTCATGAAGCATGTCTCACTAGCACACGTAGCTGCCTAATATAGCTAACATAACATTACTTAGCATAAAGTTACAATGTTATACACTTAGCGAGCCATTAGTAGAGATGATAAATACTCAATATGCTTAGCTCAAGTTGATCGCTGTCGTGTTGAATTTCGAAAAATGTAACTTTAGATAACAAAATGCATGTGTAAAAGCTAGTACACCGCATCCAGGAACTTTTTTTAGAAGTAAGTTAGCTTTAGCTACTACCCTCTGTCTAAACTCTTTTACCATGTTCACCGGGAACTTTACCTGCACGTTTATTTCGGCCCTTGGTTTGTTTTTATATACTCTACCAATGTTTTTATCTTGTATCTGTGTGTGTCGTAGACACTGTGTTGTGTGTGTATTTTAAACTTTACCAGTATCGTTATTCTAGCTTGAGAGTGAGTACTAAAACACATCTTATTTGTTTATATTCATAATGATAAAGTTAGATTTTTTTATTACATGTGATTCTGACATGATGTCACTACATGCACTTCTTCTCCGCTCGTCTCAGGTAAATAATGCGTCTTTCAGCTGATCGCGGTCGGCGTAGCGCGTTCATGTGTTTTGGGGGCGTGGCTTTGGAAAGAGCCCAGAAGGGAGAAGGTGGAGTGAATGGAAATAATGAGCTGTCTTTAAAACAGTCGTGAGAGGTCCTCTCTGCTGAACGAGTGTACATGATCTCAGATTACTCATTACAAAGCTCATACATACTTTCTTTTTCAGAGTACTTACATTTTAATTATGTATTGATATATAAAGAAAGTTTAAACAAATTTGGAAAAAAAGTTTTTTAACCAAATCCTACCTACCCTACCTTTAAATGTCCATCTCGTAATTTAGTTTCACTTTTAAAGAAAATCGCTAACATTTACAATGGTATATAATGTTTTTGGGCCCCTCTTAGTACTGTTGTTGTGTCATTATCACTTCACGCTTGTATGTTAAATGTTGCATTGTTTCTGCTGGAGTTCCTGGCAAAGTCAGAGAAGCTATAGTCAGGCTTGAACTGCTGACTATCATGACATCATTTGTTCTGCCCGGCAGCAACTTTGACCACTGTGCCACTCGTACCCCGATGGATCTGTTCCTTAACATTTTTTATATTTCCTACTAATGCAGGTTTGACTGTTGGGGAGGAAGTGGAAGCAGTCAATTCATTTATGTCTCGTGCTGCATTGACAACAAAATATATGACCAAATCTGGTGAGTCGTTGGGTTTAATTAAAGTCATTGTTAAATATGTGCAATATTTAAAATGAACATGTTCATTTTTTTTCCTCAGCACGCACAGATATGATCACTATCCATGTTCGTGGATGGAACCTAAGGAAAAAGTTAAATCTTCACAATTATCTTGCTCAAAGATATGTTAAGGTACATTTGGTATTATGTTTTTGTTTATTAATTCTAATTTAGATTAACCTTTTCATTCAGTGTTGGGTAAAGTTCCTGAAAAGTTCATTTTAATTAATTTTGAGTTCACAAGTTTTGGTAAGTCCCTAATTTAGACAAAATAATCGGGTAAATGGAGTTCATATCTTAAGTGTCCTATAAAACAAATACAAAGAGTAAAGAAAATATCAATCATGGTCACCGGTAAGATATGAACTCCATATACCTGATAATTTTGTCTTAAAGGTCACATTGTCAAAATTGACATTTTCTGTATTTTATCATAATGAAGGTCTAGGTGCTATGTATTTACCTTCTAAGTGTCTACACTGACGATTGTCAGACAAACGCACATTGCCTATATTTAGAACAGATTTAGAAGCTGTGCCTGAAAACGAGCCGTTTTGAATTCCTGCATTGAGATGTCACAAATGCCTAGGCTCCTCCTTCAGTCACTGCACACACACTACAGCTTGTTCCCTGTGGCTGCCTGCTTGTGTCTTTCAAATCGGCAAATCAGAAGAAAGGCTCGTGAACATTAATTAGACAGACCAAAATCGACCTGTTTTTAGCAGAGCTACTGAGAAAAGCGCTTTTAAAACGCTATTTACTTGGTGCTTGATACTTATAACTGCAAATATAACTTCATAAGTACATAAAAACGTAAAAAAAAAAAATATTAAAAAAAGGTTACAATATGAGACCTTTTATTAGGGACTTCCCAAAACTTGTTGTAACGCGCGTCGCGGCACAGGTACGACCCTCCCTCCCAAACAGTGAATAACGGAAATGAGCAGAAAAGGAATACACTATCTCTAAATTTGGACCAGCGATCAGAAGAATCAGATTCGCTCAAGAGACTGTGTCAGCAACAATGGTAGAAGGAATGACAACAACACTGGCTGCATTAGAAACAGGCAAGTTGTATTAGTAAGATAACAATGCAATAATAATAATGATGATAATATCAGAGGTTCAATACATCAGAAACAATAAAGAAAAGAAAAAAATAATGACCAAAAGGGGGTAATGGATAATAAAATAAATATAGGAATGAATGTATTCTTATAATCCTTATATATTTAAATTTCTATTTAGTTTACTTATTATTTATATATTTATTTATTTTTTGACCTATTTAGGTTCAAGCTAATAAAATTAACTGAATCTTATTTCACCTATTAATTCAATTTGTTTCTAATTAGCTTAATTAATATAAAGAACAACTTTGGATTTGAGTATGAATACAATTTACCCCAAATTACACTTGAAATACTCTTTCACTCTGGCTCTTCAGAGAACAACAACAGAAATAAAATGAAACAAAATATATATAAAAAAAACAAAATATAAAACAAAAGGACAGTGAAATTAAAAGTGGAAAATCAGTAGACAATAAATCACAATGGATCAATCTTAATGCTCACAATACCGTCCCAATGTGGATTAGGGTTTCACTGGAGTTCAGCTCACGTTCAATGCTGTTTACACGAGATCCTT
Organism: Gobio gobio; assembly: GCF_949357685.1. Classification (NCBI taxonomy): domain Eukaryota; kingdom Metazoa; phylum Chordata; class Actinopteri; order Cypriniformes; family Gobionidae; genus Gobio; species Gobio gobio. The sequence continues at coordinate 51,055,307 of NC_137101.1, read as the reverse complement.
CTTCCGCAACTTAGTTCTGAGCAACACAGTTCAGGTCAGAAAAGCGAAGGAAAAAACGTGTGCACAATCATACCACTCAGTTTCTTGGTTCTCGTAGCTCGATCCTTATATGGGCATGGCTCGCCAGTTCCTGCTTGCAAGAGTTACTCTCGGAGTGAAGCAGGGACAACACAGGTTCAAAATCCTCTTTGAGTTCGTCTAGTGTCCATCAAACGTGCAGCATCCGACTCAGGAAGTGATTAGGAAAATAGCAGAATAGAAGAGTAGAAACGGGAAAAGGAGAGCAAAGGAAAGAAAGGGAAAAAAAAAAAACCCAACCTTGCAAAAGACAAGGCCAAAAATACAGTTAGACAACTCTGTTCAAGATATACATCATCACTGCAGCTAATCTGTGAATTAACAACATTTTAACATATTTAACTCCATGTTCATTTAATATTAACACATCGAAATTGCATAGACATGCTAAGAGCATTTTTAAAATGGCGCGCTTAGGCCCAGTTTGCTCGTATCACATGTGCGTCACCACCCACCATTTCACATAACTCAAATACACGACAAAAAGACATGAAAACAACACTTTTAACTGCTTAAAATGGTTTTTAAACTTGAACATTAGTTATTTTGACTAATTCACTCTATATACCTCCGTTTTAAACAGAGGATTAGCTTCTATGCATCTTTTATGCACTACTGGACATAATATAACGCATCTGATTGTTAAACACAAGAAAAGTTCCGTAGTTGAGGATTTAATCACTTCACTTACCAAGAGAATTCAAATTTTCTAGTTATGAAGTTTCTAATCAGGCAAAACTCCAACCTCTGGAAGTTTCTCTCTCCTCATAAACAGTTGAACTAGCACCAGCCGTGACGATCGACTGACGACGTTCAATGCACACTCAAAATCTGTTTCTCTTGACACACTCACTAATTTATGTGTTTTTTTTTAACTCTGTTTCTCCTTTCTTTTACAGGACCGCGTTGGAACTGCAGCTTCTCTCATGCATCGAGCATTCTCTCTCGTACATCTCTCCCGCAAAGTCCCGATCATAGGGCGGGGCTAAATCTACACTCTCCTCATTGGTCTAAACTGCACTGTTTTATTTAAACATCAACTTTTCAAATGAATTTTATTTTAATTTTTTTTTATTTATTCATTTTTCTATTTCTCAATTGCTATTAAAATAAAGTACTGACTTCACATATTTGAGTGCTAGTTTTTATTCCCTTTTATATTTTATATTAACAGGGCTCTTGGTAACGTGGGTTACACCCTCCCCTCCTGAATACATGCACGTCCCGCTGCATCTGCATATTTTTGGGGTTGAGTTACAACCACAGGCACAATATCAGCAGAAGCAACATCTGCCTCTAAAGAAGTGCTGAATGCAGCACTCAGACCTTGCAACAGAGATTGAATCACCACGGTAAGAGGGTTTCCCAATTGGGGATACTCAAGTCTTTTTGCAGGCTGTCTATCCCTTTGTGAACGCCTGGGAAACACTCCTTGCTCAAACTCAGTGTCATTCACTTGTTCACTCTGATCACCTACAGCATTCACAGTTTCGCTCAGAACTGGACTCTCTCTACTCCTGTTCTCACCCTCACAACATGCTTCTATCTCAGTCTCTTGAGCAGGTGACTCACCTACTGATTCAGAGCAGAGATCCGATCCTGTATCGACGTGACCTATCTCTAACTCATCTGAAGACGTTCCTACTCCACCTGACTCAGGTAAGCTTTCCTCTACATGTCTGCAATCAGGTAAGATTTTCTTTACAGGTTCTTCAAGGCTCTCCTCTGAAAATCTACAGGTAGGTAAACTCTCTACAACAGGTAGGTCAATTTTGACGCTCTGGGGTCTTGGGCAAGGTAATGGCTCAGGATTCACTAAAACTCGAGTTTCAAATTTCGGCCTATCCCTAAACAGAGGACTAAGAAACTGATCATCATCAGACCCGGAGCCCTCACACAAAGACTCTGGCTCTTGTAACTCATTATTTGTACAAGCTCTAGTCCTAGGCCTGCAAACTCTCCGCTTAGGCTGGTGCTCATGTTGATCTGACTGCAAAAATCCACAGGGCAACAACAAATCACGATGCAACGTCCTGAGAGGGCCACTCTGTCCAACTGGCCGAACCGTGTACACTGGTAGATCTCCCGCTCTCTTAACTACTACTTGGACACCTTGCTCCCACTTGTCAGCGAGCTTATGCTTCCCCCGCAACCTAACATTACGCACGAGAACTCTATCACCCTCCTCCAAGGTAGAAGCAACTACACGTTCATCAAACCTTCTTTTGTTACGCTCTGCTAACTTAGCAGCGTTCCTCTTAGCTATCTCGTAGCTCTCTCGCAACCGGTCTTTTAAATCTTTCACGTACTGAGAGTGGGATTTCGCAGGAGGTTCTATTGGCAATCCGAAAGCCAAATCCACTGGCAAGCGAGGCAGCCGCCCAAACATAAGCTCATAAGGAGCATACCCAGTTGTATCGTTGCGCGTACAATTGTATGCGTGTACTAAGGGCTTTACAAATTCTTTCCACTTGGACTTTTTCTCATTCTCCAAAGTTCCTAACATTTGGAGAAGCGTCCGGTTGAAACGTTCTACCGGGTTGCCTCTAGGGTGGTAAGGTGTGGTACGAGTCTTTTGAATACCCGCAACATGACACAATTCCTTGATTGTGTGGGATTCGAAATCGGGCCTTTGGTCACTATGCAGCTTCTCAGGAAACCCATAATGTACCAAGAAATTTTCCCACAGACATTTTGCGACCATACGAGCTGTTTGGTTCTGGGTCGGTATCGCAACGGCGTACTTCGTGAAATGGTCGGTGATGACTAATATGTTCTTGGTATTGCTGTGGTCCGGTTCTAACGACAAAAAGTCTATACAGACCAACTCCAAAGGCCTACTGGTTTGAATGTTAACCAGAGGAGCGGCTCTGTCTGGAGGCGTTTTTCTGCGTACGCAGCGTTCACAAGTTTTGATCTTTTTTTCAACCGTTTGAGACATTTTAGGCCAGAAGAACCTGGACCTCACTAAGTCCAGGGTCCTCTCAATACCCAAGTGCCCCATATCATCGTGGAGGCTGCGCAACACTATCTCCCTTAGCCTAGCTGGTAGCACTAATTGATAATGAAGAGCCCCTTGTTCTTGTTTCCTCCTATACAGCACCCCATTCCTCAGTTCAAGTCGACTCCACTCCCTCAACCACAATACCATATCGGGTGGCTGACCCCTCAGAGTACCTGGCCTAGTCCCGTTCTTCATCCATTCAATTACTACTTCAAGCTCTGGATCTTTTTCTTGCCGTTCTGCTAACGTGGCCTCTGAGATGTTAGAGAGATCAGGAAGACCATGCTCAACCTCGTGTTGAAACTCATTCGGCAAAGCATCAACGCTATGAGTGAGGGATTCAACCAAGGTAACTGGAGAGTGTGCCAAGCCGGGCAAACCAATCACCTGATGCCTCTGACAAATGGCATTAACCACATCCGCCATGAGAACCTCAGACCCAGTTTCAGGCTCCACCAGGTGGTGAAGTGTAAACTGCTTGATCTGTTCTCTTTCTTTCTGAGAAATGAGATCATCCAAAGGCTCACCATGTGGACGCCGGGAAAGCCCGTCTGCGTCTTGGTTTTGACTCCCAGCCCTATATTGGAGCTTAAAAGTATACGTTGACAAACTAGACAACCAACGGTAACTGGTGGCATCAAGCTTGGCTGAAGTTAGAATGTACGTCAAGGGATTGCTATCCGTTATGACAGTAAATTCTGCACCGTAGAGGTAGTCGCTAAATTTGGAGGTGACTGCCCATTTTAGGGCCAAAAACTCTAGTTTGTGGGCAGGGTACCTACTTTCTCCTTTGGTCAATCCTCTACTGGCAAAGGCTATGACACACATTTGCCCCTCCTGCTCCTGATATAAAGCTGCACCAAGCCCGGTGGTGCTGGCGTCAGTGTGAAGTATGTAGGGACACTTGGGGTTAGCAAAACCCAAAACAGGCGCAGATGTAAGCTTGCCAATTATAAAGTCAAAAGCACTCTGACAATCTGGAGTCCATCGATCACCAAACTCTTCTTTGGGGTTGAAGTATTCCGCACCCTTCTGTTTCCTATTACTACTCTTTCGGAGTGGAGGATATCCTGCCGTAAGGTCGGTGAGAGGTTTAGTGATCTTGGACTAATCACGCACAAATCTCCGGTAGTGCCCAGCAAAACCTAAAAAGGACCTCAACTCTTTTAGGTTTGTCGGTCTCGGCCAAGTCTTTAAGGCCTCAACTTTCGCCGGGTCAGTTTCTACCCCATATTGTGAGACTATATGGCCCAGATACCTCACTGATGTCTGGAAGAACCGAAATTTTTCGGGTGACAATTTCAGCCCGTACTCCTTAAGTCGATTAAGAACTTGCAACGACCGGGATTCATGCTCTTCTAGAGTCTTTGAAAAAACGATGAGGTCGTCAACAAAGACAAGTACCTGTTTCCGGTGAAGATCACCCATGCACCGCTCCATCAATCTTTGGAACGTACTTGGCGCATTCGTAATTCCCTGGGGCATTCTATTGAATTCCCAGAATCCAAGAGGACATACGAAAGCAGTCTTGCACTTATCAACCTCATCCATCTCAATTTGGTAGAACCCAGACTTTAAATCAAGCACCGAGAACCACTTTGAGCCTGTGAGTACAGAAAAGACGTCTTCCAGATTGGGCAGAGCGTATGCGTCTTTGATCGTCTGGGAATTCAACTTCCGAAAGTCGATACAGAGCCGTACCGAACCATCTTTCTTCCGGACTACCACTATGGGCGAAGAAAAAGGGGACTCAGACTCACGGATTACACCAGCCTCTAATAGTTCCTGAAGGTGTTTTCTCACAGCGTCAACGTCTTGGGGATGGATAGGTCGGGCTCTGTGTTTGAACGGTGTTTCATCATTCAACTTTATCTGATGTTTGATTCTCTCAGTGTGGCCGTAGTCAAGGTCGTGCAGGGAGAAGACTTCAGGCATGGAGTTCAACAATTTTGATATCCTCTCTTTCCAGTCTGATGACAAGGGAGAGTCTCCGAAATCAAGGGTAAGATTGGCATGGTTATGTGCTGGTGACTCAACTTTGCTAGAATCCTGGGCTGTTTTCTCTATAATGCTCTGTATAGCATGGATCTCAGCCAATACGGCTTTAGGAGGGATAGTCAAGTCTGTCTGAGTACTATTTTTAAGCAGAACTGACAGCTGAGAGGAGCGTTTAGAAGGCAATGTGTGCACACAGCTCGCAACCATGAGGCCGCTTGGAAATGGAGCTGAAGGTGGCTCAAGAATTACCCACTTCTCCATACAGGGTTCCCGAAGCTGAACGTATCCATTCAGAACTACTGTGCTCCCGGCAGGCACAATTTCATGAAAATTCCCTACCAGCTTCACCTGTCCCAATGTTTCACTGCTAGTTTGCCTCCACCTTGCCTCAAGGACTTTAAGCACTGCCTGATATCCGTGGAGGCTCGAACGAGGGCTACTCTCTTTTTCCTTAATGCAATGGCTGTAAAGCACGTCCAGGGAGTTGGTTCCGACAAGAACTTGCGACAGACTCTTTAGATCGGGAACTATTAAAGCTAACGTGGGGACCTCGACTTCAATGCCTACAAACTCTCTAGGAAACTTTAAAGTCAGTTCAGTGTACCCCAAGTATGGTACGGTTTGCCCATTGGCTCCCTCCACTTCCAACAAATTTTCTAACGACTTCAGCGGGTAATCAGACAAATGTGCCTCGTAGAACGATTGGGGAACTGTGGTAACCTGGGACCCTGTGTCTAGGAGGCAATCCACTTCTTTTCCATCAATAATGATCTGCGCAGTGCACTTAACTCCTACTAATCCCTTGGGCAGACTTTTTAGCGGTGCCTTGTGACAGCTGCTAGTGACAGGCTCTTGCCTATAACATTTAGGGCGGATGCTTTTACACCTCGTCTCTGTATGCCCTGCTACAGAGACTTCCCTTAGTTTAAAGCCAAAGAGGAATGACCACGCAGCGAGTCCCATTGAGCCTGTTGCTCCCTCAACTTACGCCTCTTCTCCTCAACCTTTGCGGGGTTCGCAGCATTATCACAAGCAACGGCCAAATGCCCGTCCTCTCCGCATCTGAAACAATATCCAGGGCGAGGCCGATTGGTCATTGGCTGGCCCCTTCTAGCACTTTTACCAGTGTCTCTGTCTAACACATTCTGAGGTGGAAAATCTCTGGGATTAGCAGTCTCACGGGAGTACTCTCTATAACTCTTTTGAGCAACACTCTGAGCCTGCAGCTCAGCAACTTGTTGTCGCAGCTTAATGATTTCTGAATCATCTGAATTTTCATGTCTCACTTCTTGGGCCATGGATGCTTTCATATTGGCTACCTGAGTGCGCAACTCTTCCACTACTTTCCTTAAAGTGCTCAACTCTGCCTTCTCAGAGCACCCACTCAAGCGTTTCTGGCCTGGGGGTTGACCTAAAGTGGCAACTTGGGCCTGTACTTCAGCAAGTTGTGCCCTAAGGCGGTCAGTTTCAAATGTGTCAGAATTTGGTATCTCATGTGAACAAGCTGAGACTTGCTGAGTGGCAATTCGTGGTCTCGGGTAGGTATTAGGAGCTTTTGACAACCCAAGGTACCTTTTCATGCGTTCTTCTTTGGAGGCATGCTTACTCTCCTCTGTTCGGATTAATACAACTAACTCTGCAAAGGTGGGTGGGTGAGCCTCCCTCCTTCCTAACTGAAGGCTGGTTATGAGACCATCTTCCCAACATCCTCTCATGAACTGTTTCAAGAGGCAACGATCGTGATCTCTCTCCGCAATGCCTCCCCTCCTAATCGTTGTACTCAAAATAACGTGCAACCGATGCAAGAAGTCTGACGACTTTTCTCCCTGATTCTGTAAAGTGCCCATGAACTTGGCTAACAGTTCATCACCATCCTCTACAGAGCCATAGACTGACTCCAGCAACTCAAGATATACCGCCGGCAAAGCTGGGGGTCGTACGTGCTTTACTACGTCTGCAGCTGGAGGCAACAATCTATCTAAGATCCTTCGCGCTCTATGCAAGTCTGAAACCGACGGGTCACTTAACAGGAGATCTACACTTGCTCGCCATGTATCAAAATCAGGTTCATTTGGAGGACGCGGGCTCCTCCCTGAGAAAACCCTAAGTCGAACTGAGGTTTGCTGTACCATAGTGGCATCAGCCGTCTTCACTATGTGCTCTACTACCATTCTCTGAATACCCGGTGGGTCAGCAATGCTCGCAGCAAAAGTAGGGTTAGTAGTCACGGTAACACCATCAACAACGGTTTCTGGATTTGGGAAGGCTATAGAGACCTCCCGTCTCTCGGTTGGGTCTTTTGATTCTGGGGTACGCATTTCTAATGTTCCAGCAGAGGTCGACAAGAGCATCGGGGAACAAAACACAGGTTCTGGAACGATCGCTTCTACACTCTGAGAATCAAAGCTTGCATTTTGTGCTCTTTCTGGAGTATGGTTAGCGGAGTGGGCTTCCTGAAGTTTTTCTAACTCCCCCTGAAGCACATCTGAGAAAGGCTTCCCACTTCCCCTAGCAACGGCCTTCAATGTTTCAAGATACTCTTCAGTGACCTTACTACTAGCGGTCTGTTTACAGACGCTAGCCAGAGTTCGTACTTGGAATATAACACTCGGGTCTGAGAGGCTTCCCAGGGTTAAGGGTAGCAAGGGTGTTAAATTCAGCATTGGAGTGCCGTGTTCATATTCTACAATACCATGGTGATGGAACTCAGAAGTTTGGTCATCAATTATCAAATTGCGTCTAATTGATCCATACTTTTGCAAGAATGTCTTTAGCTCGCTATCTGTCTCAGTAAACGTGAGACCTTTGATTATAAGCGCATTATCCACGTTCACGTTTTCTCTCTCTATGATTTCCATTATTGCGATGTAAAGTCAGCACCTTGTTTTGTTTTTTTTCAAATGGTCTAATTTTCTGCCTTTCCTACCACCGTCCTTGTTGCTAAGCAACAGTCTCCTGGCTGGCTCGCCAACTTTCTGTAACGCGCGTCGCGGCACAGGTACGACCCTCCCTCCCAAACAGTGAATAACGGAAATGAGCAGAAAAGGAATACACTATCTCTAAATTTGGACCAGCGATCAGAAGAATCAGATTCGCTCAAGAGACTGTGTCAGCAACAATGGTAGAAGGAATGACGACAACACTGGCTGCATTAGAAACAGGCAAGTTGTATTAGTAAGATAACAATGCAATAATAATAATGATGATAATATCAGAGGTTCAATACATCAGAAACAATAAAGAAAAGAAAAAAATAATGACCAAAAGGGGGTAATGGATAATAAAATAAATATAGGAATGAATGTATTCTTATAATCCTTATATATTTAAATTTCTATTTAGTTTACTTATTATTTATATATTTATTTATTTTTTGACCTATTTAGGTTCAAGCTAATAAAATTAACTGAATCTTATTTCACCTATTAATTCAATTTGTTTCTAATTAGCTTAATTAATATAAAGAACAGCTTTGGATTTGAGTATGAATACAATTTACCCCAAATTACACTTGAAATACTCTTTCACTCTGGCTCTTCAGAGAACAACAACAGAAATAAAATGAAACAAAATATATATAAAAAAAACAAAATATAAAACAAAAGGACAGTGAAATTAAAAGTGGAAAATCAGTAGACAATAAATCACAATGGATCAATCTTAACGCTCACAATACCGTCCCAATGTGGATTAGGGTTTCACTGGAGTTCAGCTCACGTTCGATGCTGTTTACACGAGATCCTTCTTCCGCAACTTAGTTCTGAGCAACACAGTTCAGGTCAGAAAAGCGAAGGAAAAAACGTGTGCACAATCATACCACTCAGTTTCTTGGTTCTCGTAGCTCGATCCTTATATGGGCATGGCTCGCCAGTTCCTGCTTGCAAGAGTTACTCTCGGAGTGAAGCAGGGACAACACAGGTTCAAAATCCTCTTTGAGTTCGTCTAGTGTCCATCAAACGTGCAGCATCCGACTCAGGAAGTGATTAGGAAAATAGCAGAATAGAAGAGTAGAAACGGGAAAAGGAGAGCAAAGGAAAGAAAGGGAAAAAAAAAAACCCAACCTTGCAAAAGACAAGGCCAAAAATACAGTTAGACAACTCTGTTCAAGATATACATCATCACTGCAGCTAATCTGTGAATTAACAACATTTTAACATATTTAACTCCATGTTCATTTAATATTAACACATCGAAATTGCATAGACATGCTAAGAGCATTTTTAAAATGGCGCGCTTAGGCCCAGTTTGCTCGTATCACATGTGCGTCACCACCCACCATTTCACATAACTCAAATACACGACAAAAAGACATGAAAACAACACTTTTAACTGCTTAAAATGGTTTTTAAACTTGAACATTAGTTATTTTGACTAATTCACTCTATATACCTCCGTTTTAAACAGAGGATTAGCTTCTATGCATCTTTTATGCACTACTGGACATAATATAACGCATCTGATTGTTAAACACAAGAAAAGTTCCCTAGTTGAGGATTTAATCACTTCACTTACCAAGAGAATTCAAATTTTCTAGTTATGAAGTTTCTAATCAGGCAAAACTCCAACCTCTGGAAGTTTCTCTCTCCTCATAAACAGTTGAACTAGCACCAGCCGTGACGATCGACTGACGACGTTCAATGCACACTCAAAATCTGTTTCTCTTGACACACTCACTAATTTATGTGTTTTTTTTTAACTCTGTTTCTCCTTTCTTTTACAGGACCGCGTTGGAACTGCAGCTTCTCTCATGCATCGAGCATTCTCTCTCGTACATCTCTCCCGCAAAGTCCCGATCATAGGGCGGGGCTAAATCTACACTCTCCTCATTGGTCTAAACTGCACTGTTTTATTTAAACATCAACTTTTCAAATGAATTTTATTTTAATTTTTTTTTATTTATTCATTTTTCTATTTCTCAATTGCTATTAAAATAAAGTACTGACTTCACATATTTGAGTGCTAGTTTTTATTCCCTTTTATATTTTATATTAACAGGGCTCTTGGTAACGTGGGTTACACCGTGAACTCAGAAAATGAACTAAAATCAACTTTTCAAGAACTTGACCCAACACTGTTTGCATTATAAGTATAACTTCATGTATGTTACAGACATTACAGAGAACAGCTGAGGTGGCAGGCGAGATTGAGATGACCAAATCCCACCTGAACAAAACAAGTGAAGATCTTCAGCAGTGAGTCACAGATGTTCAATTGTGGGCAGCATCAAGTAAGTTTGTTACTAAATCTAAAGAAATCATGTCATGTGTGCAAGGGTGTAGGAATGAGTTTGATATTGAGGGGGACTCATTTTATTCAACAATCGTTGTTTTTATTGGGTGGGACCACATTAACTGCCACTAGGGATCATGCACCCCCATCCCCACCTGCTCCTACGCCCTTGGTCCTTAAAATCCACCAAAAGAAAATGGAGTTGTACAGAGAGACAGGTTTGTGATTGAGGTTTTTTTTTATTCATTTTGTAGGATCCTACACATTCTTGTGAAAGTAATCTATAAATCTGAATGGAAATGTCATAATGTGTGTACTTTATTAAAATTATATTTTTCTGAAATCAGCAACAAAGACAGGCGACGCAAGCGATCTGCCATTGTTAAAGAGAAGAGCAAACTAGAAGAGGCCATAACATCATACAATGCTCTGGTCTCAAATGCAGAGGCTGTGGATCCAGCAGACACCCTTTTAGCACAATACTTTTCAATATGGCCTTGGGAAACAGGTAGAGATTGGAACAGGAAATATTATTTTCAACACAGTATTTGAGTTGTCTTTGTCTTCACTTACCACAATAGTGCACAATTAGATTCCATGTAGTTTAGTTTTATGTTACTTTTATTTATAAAGAGAGAATCAGACTGAGTCCTTGGTCTCTTTTACAGCTGAGCCTTGTGGACAGAATATGTAAAATATAATTACAAGAAACATTATTAAGAATAACAATTACAGCACATTCAACAGAAAATGGTTAAAGTGTAACTCTCGACAAAATTTAACCTATGGTGTTTTTTTACATTTACATTTATTTACATTTATGCATTTAGCAGATGCTTTTATCCAAAGCGACTTACAACTTGGGGGTACAATAAGCGATTGGTCGTGAAGAGTCGAGTGAGCGCAAGAAGTGCCTGAAATACTTAGTCCGTGTACATTTCTCAGGCTAGAGTAGGGAGGAGAAAGAGGAAAGGAATATTTTTATTTTTTTTAAGGGGTGAAGTGCTCATGGAAGAGATGAGTTTTAAGTTGACTTTTGAATGTTGTCAACGAATCAGCATTTCGGATGGCGGTGGGCAGATTGTTCCACCAGCTGGGAACGTTGAATGAAAATGTTCTGGAAAGGGATGGTGGACAGAAGAATCTGATGATTGACCGTGTCGAAGGCAGCAGATAGATCAAGGAGGACGAGGACTGATGATTTGGACTCAGCTTTAGCTATCCGCAGGGCTTCGGTGACAGTAGTGTAGTCTCTGTGGAGTGGCCCCTTTTGAAACCGGATTGGTTAATGTCCAGCTGATTATTCTGTGAGAGGAAGGATGAAACCTGGTTGAAAACAACTCGTTCAAGAGTTTTTGCTATGAATGGCAGGAGAGAGACAGGTCTGTAGTTATCTATGAGTGATGCGTTTAAAGTGGGTTTCTTAAGCAGTGGAGTTACCCGAGCCTGCTTGAAAGTGGTAGGGAAAGTGCCAGTGCAGAGCGATGTGTTGATGATGTGTGTGAGTGCTGGAAGGAGAGTAGGAGAGATGGCTTGAAGGAGGTGTGAGGGAATGGGATCGAGAGGACAGGTGGTAGGATGGCTGGAGAGGAGAAGTTTAGATACTTCGGCCTCAGTGAGTGTAGAAAATGAGGAGAGAGTATGTTCGGTCGTGGAAGTGGCTGATCTAAAATCCACAGTGCGCGGGGGTATGAACTGATTGCTGATAGTTGTTGTTTTGTTTGTGAAGAATTGTGCAAAGTCGTCTGGAGATGGGGAGGTGGTGGGGGGTGGAGGAGGAGGACAGAGCAGAGAGTTGAATGTTCTGAATAGTGTGCGCGAGTTTGAGGTGCTGCTGATTTTGTTTTGGAAATAAGATTTAGCAGCATGCACTTCATCTGAGAAGGATGAGAGCAAAGACTGATACTTAGCTAGATCAGATGGGTGATTTGATTTATGCCATTTCCTCTCTGCTGCCCTGAGTATCGTCTGGTGTTCACGAATAACATCAGATAACCAAGGGTTAGAGGGAGTAGCTCGTGCTGGCCTAAAAGAAAGAGGGCAGATATTGTCTAGACATGAAGTTAAAGTGGAGCATAAAGTGTCAGTTGCAGTGTTAACATCCATAGAAGAGAATTGTGTGGATGAGGGAAGGGAGGAAGAGACAGCAGAGGAAAGATGAGAAGGAGAGAGTGAGCGCAGGTTTCGCCTGAAAGTAACTGGTGGAGGAACTGGTGGTGCGTGAGTAGTAAGTTGTAGATTAAATGTGATGAAAAAGTGATCTGAGATGTGTAGAGGTTTGACCAAGATATTGTCTGTAGAGCAGTTGCGTGTGTAAATGAGGTCCAGCTGGTTACCAGATTTGTGGGTATGTGAAGTGATGAGGCGTTTGAGGTCGAATGAAGCTAGGAGGGTGTGGAAATCTGAAGCATAGGATTTGTCCAGGTGAATGTTGAAGTCGCCGAGTACTATGAGTGGGCAGCCATCCTCTGGAAATGAGGACAGCAGAACATCTAGTTCATGGACAAAGGTGGTCAGTGGACCTGGGGGGCGGTAAATGACTACAATATGTATTTTAGTGGGAGTTGTAAGCGTTATAGCATGATATTCAAATGTGTTGTTATTGCAAAGAGCTGTGTGAGATGAGTATTTCCAATTGTTAGAAATGAGAAGACCTGTGCCCCCACCCCTCCCAGTCTGGCGAGGGGTGTGGGAGAAAGAGAAGTTATTAGAGAGAGCAGCAGGTGTTGCTGAGTCTTCTGGACGGATCCAGGTCTCAGTCAAGGCCAGGATTTTGAGAGCGGATTAAGTGGCAAAGGCTGGAATGAAGTCAGCTTTATTGACAGCTGACTGACAATTCCATAGCCCCACAGAGAAAGAGACAGAGGGGCATTAGAGGAGGAGGGAACAGGACGTAGATTAGCAGTGTTACAGTGCCGTCTACGTGTAATAGTGGGGCGTGGTTGCGAGATAACGGGAATGGAGTGGACGCACATGGTTAGAGAGAGGAAAGGAAGATGAAAGGAGAAGAATGGAGATAACTAGGTGCCAGAGGAAGAGTCGAATACAGATGTCTTTACCCGCGTCGGTCTTCACACGCGGAGGCTGAAACGCGGGCTGAACGCTTCCGCTGACGCTTCCGCGCCAGCTATGGAACGCTCGTTAAATAGAAACTATTCGTTGCTGAGTGAGATCAGCTGGCTCTGATAATTACACTTCAACGCGCAGATGATAGGCCGTGAATGGCTTTAAATCAATACCAATTTATGCCTGGATATAGGCAACTTAAGTGCAAAGCTCTCTCAGTAATAACAAAGTCAAATCTTATTCAAATGCAATTTTGCAATTTGCTATGCCAGTAATAAAATGCTAAAAATCACACGGAACAAAATATAATATTAGTAGGAGAATCAAGCTACTACTTTGAGTCGTGCAACAGGACTAAAGAATATGTTCAAAACTTGCATGCGCGCTCAGCCGACCTGCTTCAAAAGCCGTTCGCTTGCCCACAATTCATTCGAGGTGTATATGACATTCTTCTTTCAGACGAATACAATCTGAGTTATATTTAAAAAGTCCAGGCTAATCCAAGCATTAAAATAGCAGTAATAGTTGCTCTAAAAGCCAGTGGCGTACCGTGGGGTTTCAGTCAGGGCCTTCACTAACGATCAACACACCCCACGCCACTGCCATAACAACACCACATACACACACACACACACACACAGTTACATACAAAATACAATCATGCACTGTATGCACTACTGTTACAAACTCTGCTTTCAAAGTGCTCGTTGGGAAGGGGGCAAGCAACATAAAAGGACACGCGAGACAAAACCGTATTGAGTTGAGCAAATGCAAGTAAAAAAATTAAATAGATCTGAGTAACTACATTTGGTCCATTTACAAATAAAATTGAGTATAAAAAATTGGGGGGAAAACATTTAAAAACCAATATTTATGATTAATATTAACTCTTATAGCATAACTTTAATATTAACTTTAATTTCCTCTAAACCTTTGTAAAATACTCCACACAACCACACTTATACATGACATTGGCCTTTATTGATGATGAGCAATACAGCATATATTACAGTTTTAACATGTGTACAATATTGGCAACATTTAAACTCATGTAACAAACATTTTAGAAGTAAAAATTAAACATTCAAGTGTAATCAACCTGTCTTGTTATCCCATTTCCACCGTATCAGCGCTGTTTCTCGAGCTGGACTCGCTTCCTGAGATGGACTCGCGCTCTGCGGGTGGAATAATGGAATAATGAATGCATCACTAAAGGGATCAAGTCACTCTATTTGCAGAAATGGACCAATAGAGATATTTTTTTAAAGACCTTTTTGGTTGTTATAACCAATTACTTAACTATGAATCCTTTCTCAGAGAGAAGGCATTCCCAATAATGTTCAAAGAATATAACTCAGTTTTCAAATCTATACCTAATGGCATATTAGAACTAATGAAAAGTTATAAAAACAAAGTGAAGTTCCTGGTTTTAATTTTACTCTTTATATAAAAGGTATGGATATTATGAACAGCAATTGTACTAATAAGCATATCAGAAAATGCTTTCTAAACTTAAAGAAAATAACACCTCATGGGACATTTATCTGGAATTGTCATTTTACTGAGATTCATTGGCGTGGAGCGGGGCTCTTTCCTTTTAGATTTTGTATCATGAACAAAGTTAGAGAATTACATGTGAAAATACTGCATAATACAGTGGTTCTCAAATGGGGGTACGTGAAGGCACTCCAGGGGGTACGTGAGATTTTAAAATATAGCGTACATATATTTAAAAAAGTAGCATCCATGAAAAAATCCTTTAAAAATAAAAATTAATTAATATTTCAGGAAAATATAAGTATAAGTTCATAATACCGATGTTGACCTTTGTGTGTCCAAATTGGAAATGGATAATTTTGTGCTAGGGTCAGGGTAATCTAACGTTTGAGGGCTTACACATCTGCAGACCACATGTGTATATAAACAGAGGGTCCACCCCGTACTACTAGTAAGTGACGGGGACCAAGAAGAATCTAAGTAAGTAAAAGAAATAAACATGTTTTAACAGATTAATCACAATATCTCTCACTCACTCACTCACTCGCATGCGTGCGTTTCAAACGGTTGAGTTAAATATATTTTAAATGAAATGATTATATATATTACGCTATAATATGCCTCATACTAAACTTTACTGAAACACACTTACTGCTAAAACTATTTATTAAATATCTTTTTCAGAGAGCACATGAAGCAGGAATGGTTTACAAAAAATGCTATGCTTAAAAAAGTCAGCACAGTCTGACTTTCTTTCAAACTTTTTCCAGAGCAAATACTTGATAAAGTCAAATGTTCAAAGCCTAATCTTAAAAGTTTAAATTAGATGTAAATAAAATCTTTAAAGTTTTAATAAAATCTTATATTTATCTACCTATAAGACTGTTGTATAAAGCAATTTTGTTAAACCTAAAGTGAATTGGTTATTAAACTGGGCCTGTTCCATTACTTTAGATTTCATTTATAAATAAAATCAAACAAATAAATCTGTATGTTTTAAAAATAAACTTCATTTGTTTTAAAAGATTTCAAATATGAAGGCATCTTCTGGGTGCACAGATGTGACTCTCATGTCACCTCAAACAGGGACACACACACACACTCACACATACACACACACACACAGCATTGTCTGTTAAGCGCGGTCGATTTCAGCGTTTTTAAGGTTACATTGAAGATTTTCAACACATCTGGGTGCTTTTTCAAACAAATACGATATTGTGAATTGTTTCCTCAGTTCACAGAACCCAGCCTACGGCTGCATCTGCCAACCGTCCTGCCAGCGGGTTATCGGAGGCACTCATTGTCGAAAAGCCACATACTGGGGAATGATTTCTAAAAAGTCAGATATTACTTCTTTTAATCACATAAGCCCCATTCATGCCGCAGCGA
This sequence comes from Gobio gobio, assembly GCF_949357685.1. Taxonomy (NCBI): domain Eukaryota; kingdom Metazoa; phylum Chordata; class Actinopteri; order Cypriniformes; family Gobionidae; genus Gobio; species Gobio gobio. The sequence continues at coordinate 51,039,043 of NC_137101.1, read as the reverse complement.
GGCTGGTCACAAGTGCCGATGGGGAGACACAGTGATGGGTCACAATGTGTCTCTACATAGCGTTTAAACATCATCTTAAAGTTGTAACTTTAAGCAAACCATCACATAATGTTAAAAACGTAGAGAACATCAGATTCAAGTTATTAACCATGGCAATATCAGATCGATTTATTATGTTGGATCACAGACACGCATGGACTTCTCATCAGTCAGTGTTGTACAATAGAGCAATGATGACACCTGCTGGACACTGCATGTATAACCGCTTAAAAGATTAAACTAAATAATCATTACATTTATTACAAATATTTATATATTTTGCATATCTATCTACATCCTTTAAAACTGTACTATATTTTGAGTTAAAATATTTGTGAATTCTTAATGCATATTTCAGATGGCATAATTATAGATGGTGTTAATAAAATAGTACTACATTCCATATTAAAATATTTACAATTTCAGACGTTTATATATATCATAACAGTGTTTTATATAATTTAAATATCTTATATCAGTAAAATAATTTAAATAATGTATTATAAGCAGTCCCGAACAGAATATTATTTATAAGTTGTAATAATATATTACTGAAAACTTTTGAAAGTAATTCCTACCGTTATGAACGCATGAGATCACGAACATATCATATAAGTATATAATATATCAGTAATATTTCTATTGAAAAATATTTATAAGGCGTAAACAGACAAGCAACGCCCAGCCATCATCGCAGAGATGAATGGCTCGTCTCAATTCGTGCAGAATCGCACAGACGGTCCTTGAATCTGGTCTGGATTGGACTTGAAACCACAACGGTGTAGAGCATTGGCTATAATGGAACGAAGATCAGGTTTAAACAGTTTGCGGGTCAGGTCATCCAAGTGGGTATCGAAAAAGTATGCGGGTGGCTCAAACAGGCAGGCATGTTGAAGCTGGCTTGGATGATTCGTAGCACAGCCCTCACAGGTTCCTTCAGCTTCAGATGAGATGCTGCTGCAGCAATCCTGGCTTTTATGGTTTTGAATCCGATGTCCGTGAAGCAGCCGTCTGTACAGAATTTGTCTAACCAGCCTTTGTCTGTATCGGTCGATCCAGGGATGTCTGTCAGCATATGATCGGTAGCATTATCGTCAGGGGGTTCAAGAGAGACCGTAGTTGCAGATGGGAGCATGTTCTGAAGCGTAGTCTTGAGACATTTTATATGAATGAACTGCAGGTCTGACTTCTTGCTTTTATAGTGAATGGGCGGAGACGGCAGATCGTACAAGTCGCGGTGCAGGGATCTCTCAGGGTGGAACAGCTGTACTTTAATTTTGTTGTATCCCTCATGCATGTCGCTCCACTTGAACATTTTGTTTATGGTTGAAAAAATACCATTCAACAAACACATATCGCCCCACTTGAACAAAAACCCCAGCTTGTACAACTCATGTTCACCTCGATGGCCATCTCCGATGTGGTCAGAAAGCTCTTTCTTGCCTTTACAGCAGAATATGAAAACATATTCATCCTGAATCTTTTTAGAATGATTACTGACCACGCGGTACCGGGTGTTCGGGACCAGCCCGTCCCACTCACCGATGTACAAAGGTTCACTCACACGATCACTCAGATCCCGATCGTAAAACAGAGTCCAGTCTTTATCATGAAACACCAGACAGGTCCTCTCCCGGTATAAATTCATTCGCACTGTCAGCCGTGTACAGCGTAACCATTCAGGATAGTTTATGAAATATGTAACCAAACACACGGTTACTAGACATCATAAATTCAGCCTTCACCAACCCTGTATTCTCATGGAGAATACAGCAGACTGTCCGCCGCTTTCTAAAGGGCATCAAAGTGACCCCAGATCCGCTTGCAGACGAGCCGGTGGCTCTCCAGGATCCAGCAGATCAGACTGATCCAGAGCCGCCCCCTGTCCCGGGTCCATCCGCACTGCATTCTGGGATCCCAGGTCCATCTGGTTAAGGGCCAGCTGTTGGTGAGTCTTTGCAGTGTTTCCCACAGATTAGAATTAGATTGGCACAAATATTGATTTTGATGTTGATTCAGTATCAGTTCATATGTATATAGCCGACTGTACATATAAGCAGGGCTCCGAACCGGTTCAAGGAACGAAAACGAAAACCGGAAACGAACGAAATTTTAAGAGGAACAAAAACGAAATCAAAATCAATTTGAATCGTTCTGAACAGAAACGTTAATTTGAAATGACCATTAACCGGTTCATAACGTTATTTCATCGTTCTCTTTAATATTTTAATTTGGCAGTGACCAATCATGAATTGAGTAGTACAGCATGTGACGCTGACGGATCAAGCGTGAGTGAAATGCCCGCGCACCATCATCTATGAATCTACCGGTAACGCAAGTAAGTGTAGAGCGCGCATTTTCATGCCTCAAGTACATTTCTTTCCCCGCTGAGGTCTACAATGAAAGCGCAGGTATTGGAGGACATTCTTTTCATATGTTTAAATAAGCAGTACAGACTTTAAGCTCAAATAGACTGATTTAGGCTAGTTTATGGATTCCGTTTAAGCCTATCCAAGTAACGTTAGGCTATAGCATCTATCAAACATTTTTCCTATAGTCTTTCAGATTGCCAATACAGGACAGGTCAATGTTTTCTATATAGACGGTTGATGCTTCGTATTAAATGGTATGTTATATTGCATTAAATGATCAAGCTTTATTAGCTGACTGAATTTGATTATGTGATGCAAGGACGTGTTGCGCAGTGTTTGCTTTGAAATTACCAGTTGACGGTATTAATGGTTATCCAGTTTATTTATTCTTTATTCATGCATTTTTTTAAACAAGTCGTGTTGAAAAAAAGTTATGTAACATTACAAAGAATGTTATCACTCTTCTGAAAATAATTAGGCATAAGAGGGCCACTTTCGATTGTCTAACGCTCCAAACAGGTCCGCTGTTTATGCTTTGTAATTAATGCATGTATTTCTGTTGTGGTTTTAAAAATGTTATAAAATAAATATTCAAGTTTAATTACCATGCATTATATTATTATTGAGTGAAAATAAGTCTATACATATTTGTTTAAAGTATAGGCTATATTAAAATAACGTTATTAACCGGGATTTTTTCAAATCAAACCGTTTTCGGAACAGTAATGTTTATTGAGGAACGCAAAAACGGAAACACTATAATATCGATTCTGCTCGGAGTGAACCGATTGATATTTTTTTCTGTTTTTAAGCCCTGCATATAAGGAAAAATAACTTAGCATTTTTGGCACTAGTTTAAACTTTTCTTGGGTTAAATTATATTAGCTTGCATTCATTAAAGCTGCAGTCCGTAGTTTTTCCACTTTGTCGCCATCTCTGTTCAAAATCTGCAACTGCAGTTATCAGGGTTCCCGCGGGGTCTTAAAAAGTCTTAAAAATGGCTAGATTTTCATCCGAGGTCTTAAATTTAATTCAGTTAGGTCTAAAAAAGGTCAGTTAGGTCTCTGTTCATTTCCAGAAACGCTGGCCGCAGAAAGTTATTAACGTTACCCAGTAGCAAAATGGTATCGAATCGTAGACATCAAAAAGCGGAGCGCTAGAGTCTTTGCTACGCCGCCCTCAGAGCGTTCGTTCGGTGTGTTGTAGTTCTTTCTGGGTTCTGATATTGGTGTTGGTACATGTATGTGTTGATAAATCTACAAATCCCATAATAAAGGCAATTACCTTCCCGCAAAAAACGTCTACGTTTAATAACGTTGTATTTTGTTGGACAGAATGAGGCGAAACAAAAACCACCCAATAAAATCACTTGAGCAAGACGCAGGAATGAAATGAAATCGTGCCGCTGGACCTCTAGACGCACGTCAACACATCTTCACATTGACTTAACATGGAAATCAGTCGCTCGTTCGGTGTGAACACAGCATAATCCGTTTTACTGCATAACACTTTTCCATTTCCATTTCCAGATCAATGCGGCTTTAACCCAATGGCTCACTGGGATCCAGCAGATCTCCAGCCACATGTGTCCATCCTCTCTTGGCTGTCAGCTGATCCAGGTCCATCTTATTACGAGTGGACAGCTGACCCTTATCCGGACATTCCTGAGCTGTCCCCTGTCTCAGGCCCATCCAGTCTGGGTCCAGATGATTCCCAGTCCAGTTCAGTCAGCCTCAATTCACAGTCAACGCTTGACTCGGGTTCATCCGATCTTGTTTCAGAATTGTCTGTCCTGGGACCATCCAGTCGCGAGGAAACGTGTTTCCAGTTTATCCAGTCTTGAACTGACACCTGACATGGGTCTGGCCGATCCTGAGCCAAAACCCGTCCCAGATGTCCTTGATGGATCTGGTTTTTGTCCAGCTACAGGTGAGTCTGCTGTCATTAACTCACACTTCTGCCTAGTTAGTACGTTTTCATGCTACTGGCATTCGTCTAATTCTGATTGGTCTAGTTCTTATGTAGGAATCATAAGCCAATCTTTTTGCATGTTGCTTTTTTCAGGATCAATTTCCTCCTTTTACGAAGTGAAAAGAGAGATTGAAAGGGGAGGCTTTGGCATCGTGCATGAAGGGACGCGTAGATTTGATGGCCAGAAGGTAATCTACTCTTGCTTTAACCACAAAATGATGTTTGGACATGTAACACATCGATCTTTGCAGATTTTGATCAGGTCTTTTTGCAGGTTGCCATCAAATTTCTACCTAAGTACACCTGCAACAAGTTTATTGAATTGGTAAGTTGGCAAGACTTGCATACATCAATACGCAATTTGTTTAACACTCATTTGGGTCCAGAAGTCTGTGACCACATTGAAAATCTAGAAATAAACCAATTTTGAAAAATGGCCATGCTGATAATACAGGGCTCGCAAAACTTCAAACTCTGAAAGGATTTAACTAGTGATTTTGCGAGCCATGTAATCAGTTAATTGGTCAAATAGAAGTGTTCTCAGACTTGTAGACTCTGCTGTTTCCATATAAAAGTGAAAGCTGATCTTTTGTCAAACACGTTTCTCCAGCCAGGGTCCACCAAACTTCTGCTTGCGGAAGTGGCTGTGAATCTGCAGATGCGCACATCTCCAAAAAGCCCCCACATCGTACAGATGTTAGATTGGTTTGATGAGCCGGAACAGTACGTCCTTATAATGGAGTATCCACATCCGTGTGAGACCTTGCTCAGATTCGCCATAAGCAAAGGAGGATTCCTGGATGAAACCGTGGCACGTGGATTAATGCGCCAAGCAGTGCTTGCAGCCAAACTCTGCGTTGACCGGGGCGTCTACCACAATGACATCAAGACGAACAACATCCTGATCAACACAGAGACACTGCAGCTCAAATTCATTGACTTTGGCTGCAGTGACCTTTTTAAGACCAGTAAAAGTGAGTTAGCCATAATTTGATATTGTACATGATTCAAGCTTATTGTTTTCACAATAGCATGTGTTGGATTGGCATGTGGTCCATTTTATAGACTCTCAAATGTAATCTAAAAGTAGACTAATGACTTGAGGAAATGAAATGATCTCTTGCTTCCCACTCAGCTTGTGAATTGGTGGTGGAATCGACAGTCTGGTCTCTGGGTAGAGTGCTTTTAGAGATAGTGAGCGGAGAGAAGCCTTTAGGAGTTCTGCTATCCGGGAGACTTGATCCATTGCTTATCCAAAGTTTATCCAAAGGTGAGTCCACTGTTAAACACACACATAAGCCTCGGTACAGTTTCAGGGAGTTAGTCAACTAAACATAAAATATTTGGATAGATGGAACACCTAAAAATGATCAATACTGTTCTGGGTACTGATGACGAATACAGTGCTAAATACTATGCCTTTCAGAAGCTATCTTCCTACATTCATAAAGAGCATACATGACTAACCAGCTCTTTCCTCTTTGAAAACTCGTACAGAATGCCAAGATCTGATAATGCAGTGTCTGGACAAATATCAGTGCAGGAGTCTAACGTTAGAGCAGATGTTAGGACATGCATGGTTTGAGCAGGACTGAAGGAAGGAAGAGGAGTCAGGGAGTGTAGCAGTTTGAGGGACGGTAGATCACAGGAAATCATGCTCATGAAAGACCAAGGGCCATCTTCGCTTTCTGAATTACCATGAGCTACAGCGAAGCCAGAGAGCAGGCGTCCACCTGAGCCTCCGTTAGGCCGTGTGTCCACCATGGGCATGAGGTGCTTTTCGGCATACTCGTCTTTTGTTTTACGCCAGACCCACTTAAGAGTGTTTGTTGCCAAAAAGCTCAATCTTATTCTCATCTGACCAAAGCACACAAACCCAGTTGAAGTCCCAGTACCGCTTAGCAAACTCCAGACGTTTACGTTTGAGTGTTAGTGAGAAAAGGCTTTTTCCTTGCAATGCCTCCCAAACAGCTTGTTGGCATGTAGAGAGCGTCTGATGGTTGTTTGGGAGACTTTGTGACCCCAAGATGCCACTCTTTGATGCAATTCTGTGACAGTGAGCTTAGGAAATTTCTTTTACTTCTCTTACCATCCTCCTCACTGTGCGTTGTGGCAAGATAAACTTGGGACCTCTTCCAGCCTTGTTTGTCACTGTTCCAGTTGTTTTAAACTTCTTAATGATTCCTCTGACTGTAGATACGGGCAAGTTAAGGCGAGTGGCTATTTTCTCGTGATCATCAGACCAGGCCACCTTCTTCCATTGCTCCGTGGTCCAGTTCTGATGCTCACGTGCCACTGTTGGTGCTTTGGGCGGGGTCAGGGGTCAGCATGGGCACCCTGACTGGTCAGCGGCTGTGCCGCCCCATACACAACAAACTGAGATGCTCTGTGTATTCTGACACCTTTCTATCAGAACCAGCTTTAACTTCTTGAGCAGTCTGAGCTCCAGTAGCTCGTCTGTTTGATCGGACCACACGGGCATCAATGAGCCTCGGCCGCCCATGACCCTGTGGCCGGTTCTCCACTGGTCCTTCATGACCCTGTGGCCGGTTCTCCACTGGTCCTTCATGACCCTGTGGCCGGTTCTCCACTGGTCCTTCATGACCCTGTGGCCGGTTCTCCACTGGTCCTTCATGACCCTGTGGCCGGTGCTTTTGATAGAGACTGAGCACGCAACACAGCTTCTCGTCCAGGCCCTGATCATTTCTAGGCTTGACTACTGTAATGCGCTTCTGGCTGGACTCCCCTCTTGTGCGATCCAAACACTTCGAATGATCAGAACGCAGCAGCACGTCTGGTCTTCAACGAGCCCAAAAGGACCCGCGTCACACCTCTCTTCATCTCTCTGCACTGGCTATCACTCGCTGCTTCATCAAGTTTAAGGCGCTGACGCTTGCTTACAGATCCACCACGCGCTTAGCTCCTGCATACTTTGACTCACTCCTATGAGTCCACACCCCCACCAGAAGCCTTCGCTCAGCTGAGGTCCCATCACAGAGAGGCATGAAATCCCTTTCCAGAACATTTACATTCATCGTTCCCAGCTGGTGGAACGATCTTCCCACCGCCATCCAAAACACAGAATCATTGACAACATTCAAAAGTCAACTAAAAACTCATCTCTTCTGTGAGCACTTAACCTCATTTAAAAAAGAAATAAAAAAACACCTTTCTTTTCCTCTTTCTTCCTTTTTCCCTCCCTACTCTAGCCTGTGCTACACTGAGCAATGTACACAGACTCAGTATTTCAGGCACTTGTTGCGCTTACTCGACTCTTCATGACCAATCGCTTCCTGTACTCCCAAGTTGTAAGTGGCTTTGGATAAAAGCGTCTGCTAAATGCTTAAATGTGATGGCCAATCAGAGGCGTTCAGATTAGTCATCGCTCAGTGTGCGCACTCTCTGACTGAAGTGCAGATGTAAGAGATTTATTTTGCAGTGTCGTCAGCTTCTGTGATTTTAACGGGATTGTTTGTGAGCGCTTAAACTCACGCTAGACCCAAGTTATGGACCGCTTCACGATCGGTCACATTCTCTGCTCCCTTTCTGTAGTTTATTCCGGTTAATATCACACAAAGTCTTCATTTTCTAATGCATAAAAAGCATTAAAATAATGTGTAAATGTTTGTAGTTTTATCTGTGTAGTCAGAATATGTAGTGCAGTTTCCCCAAACACAAAACATTTATGTATCTATTAGGGATGCTCCAATCAGGATTTTTGCTGCCGATCCCGATTCCAATGCTTATTTAACCTTTTTTTCAGAAAAAAGAAAACTATATTTTCTATATTTTTATGGTAATTATGTAATGTAATGTAACTATTGTTTTTAACAGGGTACTAAATAATCACAAAAATTATTCCTTTTACAGGGAACATTTTAATATGCCTTTTAAATGGGGTTTCTGCACAACACTATGCATATCAGGACACTTAATAGGGCTGTATTTTCTACGTTTTTCTATTTGGATAAAAAAAAAACTCTATTTATTTTAATAATCATTTTATTTCACATCCTGCCCAATGATGCCCTAAAAACAATGTTGATATTGAAGGCTATAAACAAATACAGTGAATGTAATGTAGGCATGTATAAATAATTTAGTTTTTTCACTGAACTAAAAATGAAAATAAAAACAAAAGTATTATTAGCCTATATTTGATTACCCAATTATAATGGTCATTTTCATAAAAATATACATACTTGTAGGTTTACAATTCTACATATGGCACATTTATTGTCCAACAACAAATATTTTATAAATATGTATATTTTAGTCAGAATGATTGCGTTCTATTGCGCTCCGTCTGTTTGGCGGAAGTCTGAATTTTAGCGGAGATTCACATGCAGAAGCTCGTCGTCTCCTGACAGCAAAATGGACATATTAGCATGACTTTCTAACATTTACAGATGGAGAATATCCCTGTGAAATGTAAGTTATGCACTGAGGAAAGCACATAAACGCATTAAACACCGCAGGTATTGATCTGTCAGTCAGCACAAGATCTCTCAGAGCGTCTGACAGGGCGAGCTGCTTTAAACTATACGTGTTAACAATATCTGACCAGTTATTTTAAAGCCCTTAATATAAAGCATGTGTCATGTGTAGGGCAAATTGTCTCATGCACTTACCCTGCATCAGCTCACTCTGCATACTCCGCTATTCTTCAGATGCGTTCGTATCAAACTACTGTATCGATACTTCCAAACGGCATTCGCCCATTCCTTAGGACCGACTGACCCGTGTTCAACTGCTGTTCACATGGACCCCTTCTGCCTTTAAAGCTCTCGTTTGAATATTTGCTACTACCCCACACGTCATGTACGGCCTCACGCGATGACGTCATCAAATTGCAATCGGTTCGTGAGATCGGCCAAGTTAGTGAGTACCGATCGAGTCATAAAATATGATTATCGGCCGATGCCGATCGATCGGAGCATCCCTAGTGATAACTAACATTTTGTCCCTAACAGGGTGGAACACCTTCACTGCCAGTGTCTGAACAATCAATCTACCCATAATTATAATTTTTTTAAGTCCCTGAGCTTGACCAATGTGTATTCCTGATAGTTAAACGTGTCACTATTTTTGTAGAAACATGAAAATCATGTACTTTTTTTCTCCAACATTTAAGAAGCCAAAATGTTACCGCATACTCAGGAATGTAGCTCTTTGAGATACAGGCTGGCTAGGCTATATATATACACACACACACATGTCTCTGGCTAGGCACATTCTAAAATGCTTAATTAAACGTGTTGCGTTCATATTCAGGACTCATCTGCTTTTCTGTACATATTATGCTTTATTAGTATATCTTATTAACATTATGAAAACGGCGTACCTCCTAATATTATTTCCAATCATTCTAAATTATGTTCATTTTCCTGATTAAATAGTCACACATGTTGCAAAGGTGCATTTATTCTGCGAACAGTATGGTGGAGATCCGTGCGTGCATTTGTTGAAATTCGTTGCTGAAGGTTTGATCATGGCAGATTTAGTCACACAAATTGTCTTTGTTTCTTCACAAGCCACTTGGACTCTTTCATCGAAGCAGAATTTCTCTGTGGAGATCGCTTAACTCCAGCACACGTTTGTTTTCAGATCATCAGTGCTTCTTCTGCATTTAGACTAGGGCTGCATGATTTGGGGTAAATATCTAATTGCGATTATTCTGTTTAAAATTGCGATTGCGATTTTAAAATGCGATTTATTATTTATTCATTTTTACAAATGAAAAGTGTGTATATAACATTTTGTGTTTATATATTAATGTGACTAATAATAATAATTATGATTATTATTATTATTGCTAAATAAAAATAAGAAAGATTACTATTACAATAACATTCATTATTAAAAATTTAAAATAGAGCATTTAAGAATAAATATAACAGTATAATAATAATAATATTTATATTTTACAGAAAACAAAAAAATATGGGTTACCTGTTAGTATGCAGACAGCCTATGACTAAAAATCATTAGAAAGGCTGATTTATTGTAAAAAAAAATAATTATTATTATTATTATAAAAATCTGTGCTTTTTATCTGTGATATAAATTTCTTAAAGTCTATGTCTTTAATATGAAATATGAGCCTCTTATACATCCACTGTGGGGATTAAAACTCCTGTACATTGAAGAAAAACATGGATTGTCATATACATTTATTTAGAGAGAAGTTTTATTTTTCTTATTTTCTACCCAAAAGTTTCATTCATACTGGAGGCCAGAGGGCGCCCTCGAGCAGAAACGGCCAGAGAAGTAATCGTTTGTTTTCAGGAAATCCCTAATGTGAAGCTTGCGCTGTATGCTGAATAAAACGAAGATAGAAACGCTTCGACTGATTAAACATGAAGATAATACTTCTGCCACAAGATATGGTGTATTTGAGTTTTCAAGCCTTCTCGGGTATTTTCGTAATAAAAGTATGCAGTGCTGATTGACATTCTGTGATAAGAAGCCACATCTGCTCGACTGACTATATGAAGTGAGTTAAAACATGTTATTGAATGTCATAAACCAACAGGTTTATGAACGCTTCGCATTACTAGTTTGTGAAGATGTTTGACACATGTTGCTCTAAACGCTGCTCCGTCTGAAAGCACTGCGAGTTTCTGATCTCAGAGCCACTCTTCACTGACACGCTGGGCATTTATTTATTTAATTAAAATCACAGCCTTTGCGCTTTCATAATCGCACATAACCCAAATCGCGATTGCGGTTCGATTTCGATTAATCATGCAGCCCTAATTTAGACTGAGCGCGTGCACAGAGTTGCCAGATTGCACAGATCAGTAAAACACTGGGAAGAAAGTATATCCTTTTAAGGCATCATTCATCTGGCAACCACAAGCATGACTGTTAGTGAAGGCTCTTGACCAATGCAAGATAACGCAAATCCCAAAGAAAAAACACGTTTTAAGGGTTAGTTCACCCCTAAATGAAAATTCTGTCATTAATTACTTCCCCTCATGTTGTTGGACACCCGTCAGACCTCCGTTCATCTTCAGAACACAAATGAAGATATTTTAGTGTAAATCTGATGGCTCTGAAAGGCCTCCATTGGCACAATGCACTTTACACTTTCAAGACCCTTAAAAGGTACTAAAGACGTCGTTACAAAGTCCATCTCACTATAGTGGTTCTACAATAACTTTATAAAGCGACGAGAATAGTTTTTGTGCGCAAAAAAAAACCTAAATAACGACTTGTATAGTGATGACGATTTCAAAACACAGCATCATGAAGCTTCGGAGCGTTATGAATCAGTGAGTCGAATCAGCGGTTCAGAGCGTTGTGAATCAGCGAGTCGATTCAGCGGTTCAGAGCGTTGTGAATTAGCGAGTCGATTCAGAGCGTTATAAATCAGTGAGTCGATTCAGCGGTTCAGAGCGTTGTGAATCAGTGAGTCGATTCAGCGGTTCAGAGCGTTGTGAATTAGCGAGTCGATTCAGAGCGTTATAAATCAGTGAGTCGATTCAGCGGTTCAGAGCGTTGTGAATCAGTGAGTCGATTCAGCGGTTCAGAGCGTTGTGAATTAGCGAGTCGATTCAGAGCGTTATAAATCAGTGAGTCGATTCAGCGGTTTAGAGCGTTATGAATCAGCGAGTCGATTCAGTGGTTCAGAACGTTATGGCGCTCGGGATCTGGGCCCGTGTTCAATGAGGCCGGCCAGCCTCGCAAGCCCCGCGGATCTGGGCCCGCGTCTGCCTCCAAACAGTCCCAAACACTCAAAAATTTAGGAGCACTTTCTGATCAATAACACGCATTCCAATTATAACTTTCCCATTACAGGACGATCTTTGTCCCTTTAAATTAATGTCCAGGGGCATTTTTACCATTATAAGAGCAATGTTTTCTAATCTTATTAAATGTATTAGGGATGCACCGGTTGACCGGCCAAAAACCGGAACCGGTTTTAAACTGTGTTCAGGATTTTCTGGGCGGGGCTAAAACGGTGGCTCTATGACGCATTGGAGCCACCGAGCCTGGCTCCTCCCCTAACACGATCATAACTAGAGCACATTCACATCAGTTTGTCCGCTGGATCGCGAGTTACTGTCAGTACAGTTAGTTACTCTATAGCCTACAACTTACAAAACAAAAACGATGATCAAGAAGAGGTGGATTCATTTTGTGAACAGCTGCCTTGAAGGAGAGCTGAGGATCACCACCGACACCTGCCTCTGCAGTGACTCTACAGTGACGGATAGTTTTACAAACTTTCACCGGAGACAACTGGGATTCACTGATAATCCGCTGCAGAACCGACTATCCCCCGCCCCGGCCTTAGTCCTCCCGTCCCACCGACATCTGGTGCGTCGTGATCATATACGGTCGTGATCAGTGAGTGTTGTCTTGTGTGCTACTGCCGCTTTCCCGCGAGTGGGCGTGGTTTCGGCGCCGACAGCGGACACACCCCCAGCGTTTGAGAGCAGAAAATGCTGCTCATTTTTTCAAGTATTTGATAAGCTATTTTATGTACTTGGCGGATTTTTTTATGATTCAAATTTGTCTGGGTGGTTAATAACACATTTATCTGTGGTGTGAGGAACTCAGAACACATGTTTAGTTTTGACTTTACAGGGACTTTAAAACAGTAAACATAAGTAATAGCTTAAATGAAGCTAAAAGCTGTCACAAGTGCAAAAAAAAGTAAAAGCTGTCGTAAGTGCAAAACTGCAACTGCAGTTTCAAGTATCAGATCTTATTTGGGGAAATAGCAACATTCAAATATCCCTGAAGTATATCTTTCAGACACTGAGTACACATTTTAAAACTAGAAAGAAAGAAAAAACATTTCAAGTGTACAGTAAGTACAAATCTGCTAATTATGTGTTGTAAACATACTCTTGATGAAAACTAATAACAAGAACTGTTTTCCTCATTTAGTTTATCTTATTTATCAGTGAGAGTGTGTGACTCAGTGGGAGAAGTGACAACGATTTGCTTTTGCCATTTTACCATAATCTGGCTCATATGTGGTAAGTGCAATTCTCAGGCACTGGGATAACTTCTCATTGCTCAGGGAGCAAAGTGCCTTTGTTTTGATTGCATTCATATGAGAGAAGCTAGACTCGCATGTGTAGGTGGATGGTATTTAGCCTGGCTAATATGGTTACACCAAAAGTTGATTGGACCTTCTGGATATCAATCATTTCTAGCTGAAGAACACTCTCATCAATGTTAGGCATGAGCTCTTTAACTTTTGCAATGAAGTTTGAGTCATGGTTTATTGAGAATGGATCGCGAGTAAACTGCATAACCTCCATTGGGAGACTAAAGCCCTGAAATCTGTCACTGAAGTTTTCAGTCAGCTTTGTCATGAATTCAATCATAGTTGGCGTGACTTGTGCCCCTGGCGTACTGCTCAAAAATGTACGAAGGTGTGTAAAGTGCATCAACTTGTTTGTGGTTAGGTCAGACACAAATACATTCAGCTTTGTTTTGAAAGCACACAATCTCTCAACCAAATCCACAATTTTCGTTTATTATTTAATTGTATTTTGGCTTTTCATTTGAGTGACAGAATTTAGCCTATTTTTATCTAATGCTTTTTATGGTGTTGAGAGTATAAGACAAACATAAAGACAATTATTGTATAGCCAACATTTTATATTTGTTATCCCAGTCACTCTCTTTCTTTAGAGGACATTTAAATCAGGAAGCAAGGTCTAAATTTAGAGCCATTGGTCTGGTCGGAAAATCATTCAAAGCAGAAAGCAGGTGAACACGGACAGAGTGAATTGTAAGCTGGAGTCCGTTCTTAGTACGTCAGTAACTCAGATAGCCGGTGATGATTGTACTGCACAGCATTCACTACACTAATGAGCATATGCTTAAAGGTCGTGTTCTTCGTGATCCCGTTTTTCAAACTTTAGTTAGTGTGTAATGTTGCTGTTAGAGCATAAATAATACCTGTAAAATTATAAAGCTCAAAGTTCAATGCCAAGCGAGATATTTTATGTAACAGAAGTTCCCTTTCAAAGCCTACAGCGAACGGCCGGTTTGGACTACATCCTGGTACTTCCTGCTTTAAAGGTCCCGTTTTTCGTGTTTTTTTTAAGCTTTGATTGTGTTTACAGTGTGCAATATAACGTGTTCATGTTTCATGTGTAAAAAAACAGTATTTTTCACACAATTTACTTATCTGTATACTGCTGTTTTCACTGTCCTCAAAACAGCCTGAGAATTTCCTCGTTCTATAAAGTCCCTCCTTCAGAAATACGTAACGAGTTCTGATTGTGCCAGCGGTTCCCGTGTTGTGATTCGACAGCAGCTTAGCGCACGTTGCCCGGAAAGGTCACGCCTCTTACCATAACGGGGAGATGAACGCGCTCAAACTACAGCCCCTGAAGGCCAAACAAAGGTGATTTGACTCCGGGATGAAAATAACAGCGTCTGATGGCGACAAACGCAACCGAACCGAACGCAGCACTTCCTCTTCTCCACGAGGGAGAGCAACAAGACCACGCCCCCTTTTTCGCGTACTCTTGTGGGCGGAGGTTAGTCAACAAACTGCTCTACTGACGTCATTAAAGCAGGAAGTACAGAGATGTAGTCCAAACCGGCCGTTCGCTGTAGGCTTTGAAAGGGAACTTCTGTTAAATAAAATATCTCGCTTGGCATTGAACTTTGAGCTTTATAATTTTACAGGTATTATTTATGCTCTAACAGCAACATTACACACTAACTAAAGTTTGAAAAATGGGATCACGAAGAACAGGACCTTTAATTACGTCAGTAGAACAGTTTGTCGACTAACCTCCGCCCACAAGAATACGCGGAAAAGGGGGCGTGGTCTTGTTGCTCCCTCGTGGAGAAGAGGAAGTGTTGTGTTTGTAGAGTGTGTTTGTCGCCATGTCGTTCAGACGCTGTTATTTTCATCCCAGAGTCAAATCACCTTTGTTTGGCCTTCAGGGGCTGTAGTTTGAGCGCATGCATCTCCCCGTTATGGTAAGAGGCGTGACCTTTCCGGGCAATGTGCGCTAAGCTGCTGAACACACATGATCTGGGAACTGTGTGAACGTCACCACTGCAGAACGTTTTGTTCACTTCAAGTTCAAGTGCGGATACACTGTCAAAAGATATCGGGAGCGGCCGGACTATTGTCGGACCACCCGCTCCCGTCCAATGATTTGGAAATGTACTCCCGTGCTGCAAGAAATCTGATCGGGTTGCAGACCTCTAGTGTGCAGGTTAATTTCCGTAAGACGCGACTGAATATGCATGTAAAGAAAAATAAATAACAGAATTTCCATTATAATTAATATAACGTGTACAAAACAGTAACAGCGCTCAAAAGTCTGAAAATTCCCCTTTATTTTTCAGCCAATCTGTCCGTCTGAGATGACGTGTTGCTATGGGTGTTGTGCGTCTGCTTGACTGCTCATTCTGACACGGCCTCCTCTATTTATTTACCCCTTTTTGTGACCATACTTTCTGCTTACACAACATATCTTAAACCCGCAAAATGTCAGGTGGTGCAACTGTCCAAACAAATAAACAGACATAATCAGAGAGAAAAGGTTTGTAGATCGCCCTCAAATACTAAACTGATAATTTCAAGCAGGAATAAGCACTTTCCATGTAAGGTGACATAAAAAGTGTCACAAAATGAATCAACACTTTTAAATGTTATAACTGAAACTAGTTTAAACACATTGTTCACGACTTAAAAACATTATACGAGTTTTTAAGATTTAAATAAAAACATATAAAGCCAATTCAGTTTTGAACACGACGAATAAATCACAAAAACACATCAAAACACATCACCATGCCTGCATAAGTTATAAACATGCAGTTATTAATCAGTGTATTATGAATTTGCCAAACATTGAAGCACAGGAGAGAAATTATTCATCCACAGGCAAACCGCTCACATAAACCTTCACACTCATTCCCTCGGTTAAAACTACACTTCTGCAGGTAAAACACCTTTAAACTTGGCTCTAATGAAAGAGAACATACTCGTGCTTCTCATTTACACATTATAACAAAACAGAGATCAATTAATCATCGATTCTTAACCTTTAAGACGCTTTTGAACACGAGTGAACAAACACACGCCTTTCTCCCCTCAGATCTCCCGCGGACTGAAGAAGCGAGAGCGCGCAGCGGGAGCGCGCCGGTGACATCACAACTGCGATACACACAACAGAACCCAAAGAAAATAAATTTTCCTGTCAGAAACCCTCCTCTGAGAACAGATTCTGTCAGGATATATTTTATGTTGAAATTTACCCCTTAACCTTTTAAAAATCATTAATATAAGTTGTTTTGGGGTCAAAATCACTTCAGAAAATATATTTTCCTGTCAGAAACCCTCCTCTCAGAACAGATTCTGTCAGAATATACTTTATATTGAAATTTCCCCATAACTTTTTAAAAATCATTACAATTTAGAGTGATCTGTTATCAGAGTTGATTTGTCCAAAGTTATGAATTTCAGAAATGTATAAATCACACAGTTAGCTAACACTGCATTTCTCTAAATAAAAAATTAAATAACAGACATCTTAAATGTCCTGTGATATAAAATACTATTTGCAATTACTTAATTCTTTCTATTTTATAGTTCTTTATGTGGGCATAATGCGGTCACTTCCCCAATGTTTTACACTGTAATAATGAAATAATTATTTGAAGCCCAGCTCTTTTATCTGATATATTCAAATTGCATGTGCATCTCAGTTGTGACGTCAAAAGCGTCTTAAAGGTTAAGAATCGATGATTAATTGATCTGTGTTTTGTTAAGATGTGTGAATGAGAAGCACGAGTATGTTATCTTTCATCATAACCAAGTTTAAAGGCGTTTAATCTGCAGAAGTGTAGTTTAACCGAGGGTATGCAGTGTGAAGGTTTATGTGAGCGGTTCGCCTGTGGAGATTAATTTCTCTCCTGTGTTTGGCAAATTCATAAAACACTGATTAATTACTGCATGTTTACAACTTGTGCAGGCATGGTGATGTGTTTTGGTGTGTTTTTGTGATTTCTTTATCATGTGTGTTCAAAACTGAATTGGCTTTATATGATTTCATTAAAATTTTTCCAAAACTGATGTAATGTTTTTGAGTCATGATCGATGTGAATTAACCGGATTGAGGGCGCATTCGTCCTCAAGCTTTATTTGTTTAAATTAGCTCAAATGACTGTCAGATGTAAGTATATACCTTGACAAACTATATATCATTTAAAAGATCTAAGACTCAAGCTTCCATTTTTTACCTCTGTTTTATTCTCAAAGTCTTATAGTGACAGTAATTTGTTAATATGTGTCAGGAGTTATGAATATGAAAACCGCGGTTTTCGGTACCGTTTGATTGCAATATGAGCCTCAGCTGCTCTCATTCATAAAAAAACTCCTCTATTCTCCTCACGAAGATTCGCGACAAATCAACATCCCTCAGGGCTTTTAGTTCAAAAGTGTGCAGATGAGGAGAAATATTGATAGATTCTCATATGTCTGTGTCAAATTTCTAAACATTGGAGTGTGGGAGTGATATTTATACAGAAGGTTTTAGACTATGAAATGGCTGGCATATTGCAAATATGATTGATAAAGCTTTTTCTTCATGAAGTAATTTGTACTGTACAATTAATTGTCAAATGCTGTTTAAACAATGATTAGGCATTTTTAATGTACATTTCATTACCTGTCACACCTGTTTATCAACAAAGAAACATTTTTAGATGCACACAAAGCTTTCTGATGCACAAAGAATATTTTTAATATCTTGTTTCCTTAGCGTGTGGATGCTTTATAAGCTGTAAGCTGAGCCCTCTTCATCTCTACATCTTCAGAACAACACTGGCTCTTTTCTGTGGGTCAGCAACAGGCTTCACAGGAACATGGGTTATTTTCAGAACAGACGTGTTCATGGACACAGCAGCAGATTCACACAGAGATGTGCGTTTGCCCACCCTCACTGGCCGACTTGCGAGACTGGGCAGTCGGGGGATGCAATGGGGAGCAATGTCTTGCAGATCAGACTCACATAAAGGTTCTGCCATGTTTCTCCCCACCAAATCAATTAGATCTGTAAAAATGCAGAGCCCTTGATGTCTTGGAGGTCTTTCACATGAAATTGACCTTTGTCCAGCTTGAACCTTCACAGGAACGGGCATGATTTTGGACACAGCAACAGGGTGTTGGCGCAGAGACGGACGTCTGTCCACTCTCACTGGTTGACTCTCAAGATAAAGATGTAAGGAAGCACTGACATTCAGGTCAGACTCACATGAAGGGTATGTGATGTTTTTCACCGACACTTCCTTGAAATGCTCAGAAGACCTGGCTCCTCGATGCCCTGGGGTTACACCTGAAACTGATTCAGTCTTCTTCTTCTTTTCAGCCTTTGGCAAAAAGCAATGTCCAGCTGACCTGTTCCGGCCAGGCTTGACGGGAACATGGGTTAGTTCCAGAACAGGTATGTTTGTGGACAAGGCAACAGGGCTTTCAGACAGAGACGCTTCGTTGTCCACCCTCACTGGTCCACATGAAGGGTCTGTGCTGTTTCTCTCTACCACATCCATAAAATAGACAGGAGATCTAGGACCTTGACGTCCTGTTAGCATTTCAGAAGATCTGCTGAAAATCTGTTTGCCTGTGCATAGCAGTGGCGGATTCTGGAGAGTATTGCTTGCTTTGTTCCACATGTTTAAATGCTGGAGTGAAGATTTCCTCAACAAAACTGTCTTGAATGAGCAAGAAGCAACAACAACAACAGTCAGATGCAAAGTGAAGGTCTTTTCTCCAGGATTCTCTGTAATAATGTCCATTATGATGTCACAATCCAAAATAGAATGTTGGGCCTTTGAGTTCTTGCGTGCCTTCAAACACGTGACATTCTGTTTTCTTTTGAATACTATTTTCTTCACATTACACATTACAACAGGGATTTTGTTTATGCACATTGTAGTAGCCTACACGTTAATTTATTTTTAGCATATTAATCTTTCATGTTGTTTCAACCTCGCCAAATAAATAAAATAATAAAAATAAATCGTCTCGGTATCGTTTTGCAAACATTATGAGGTTTAAGATATATATATATATTTTACAAAATTCTAAAAGAGGGTTTCAATTGAATACTCATACTCATACTCAAGTTAGTTGAAGTTCCCATGCTTTTCATTAATAAGGGACCCAGAATTTTTTTTTTTTTTGAATTTAGTATTTTTTCATGTTATTACATTGTTTAGAGCATAAGAAACAAATGGGGAAAAAAACATTTTTGAAAAATGATATTTTATTCATATGTTATGATATGTACTCTGTAGTTGACAGCAGGACTCAGTTGTTAAACAAATATAATGACATGAAATTGCATGTATAGGCAAAAACAATGGGATTTATTTTTAATTCACCAATCAATTTTTAGGTTCCAGGGTTTTTTTTTTAAACAAACTTTATTTAAAGATGATTCTGAACTATGTTATGAAATGCATTCATATACCATTTTACTTTATGAAATATGTGGGCAAAATGACAATACTTGGATTTTCCCATTCAATACAATGTATCTATTCACTGCATCAAATTTGCATATTAATGTGTTCTTGGTGCGACATGTAATGAAAAAAGAAGTGTAATAATGGGAGGAATAATTGGCAACATTTTCATAATAATATCTAATATTTCATAGGAATATTGATATGTAATTTCTTTCCCTATTCACTTGTTATGTCTCCAGAATGCCTGATAAACATGATTTAACTCCTGGTGTCCACTACAGTGGTCATTTATGAAATCAATGCCCTGTTTTGTAACAGAAAGTCATATTTTGATTAGAAACCCCATAACATTTTCCTGAGATGTTGATTTATAACAAACAATTTGAAAATTAATCCGATTTAAATTAGAATTAAAAAATATTATCATATTTCCATAAGAGTGCTAAACATTAATGTCAGCCGTTTTTAAAGACCAAGAAGAAGTTGTTGTCCTGGTGAAACCTCCAAACATTTGGTATCCCTGCAAAGCCCTGAATGTGCTCTTTAAAGGACATCCAGACTGTGACATATGTGACATGTATGATGTCAGAGAAATTCACTAAAATATAACATCCACTACAGTGGACAAAAGTCTATTCTTGGGTCCAAGGAGTTAAAGCCTCACCTCACCTCATAAATGAAAGTGTAGAGGTGAAACACAGATATTACAACTGGTTTTAATTCAGTAAAATGAAATTACCGTGACTCAGACTTCCAAACCTGTAATTTCTTCTGGCGGAACGAAAAGGATATGCTATAATTGTGAGGAACAGATGAAAATTTCAGTCACTGAAACGCTCTTCTTTGTGTTCATAAGAAAAGTCGTGGTTGCCTGCAGACAGCCTATAGATAGAGAAGACTATGCTTCATCATTTTTTTGTATTAAAATGTGTATGTGCTTCTTCGTAACGTGATGAGATTGGTCCCACATGTCTAGACTCTAGAATAATCTGTTCTGCAATAATCTGAGCGTCATGCATATCAGAGATAGTCACGTTTCTCTTAAAGGGCATATTGCAGGTTAGAGACTCCAGTGAGTCAATGTTTAGAAAAATAATGTAGGAACTAGATTTTCTTTAAAATATACTTTAAAATACGCTATTAAGACTTTTGGAGTCGTTTTTGTGAGAAAATTTTACTTCCGCATCTAAAAATGCCAAAACCGGACGTGACATAACGAGAGGGAGTGCGGTGAATCTTAGCGATAGGAAAACAATGGATCGCAATGACAGGTCGGACGCTGAGGACATTATAAATGTTTATTAATACTCATATGGCAGACCACAGCATTACAATTATGACACACAATTAGGGACAGACCAGGATTAGACAGAACAACGATTAGAGGAGACAAATTGAGTTGTTGTGTGAGGAGAAACTGTGGAGAACAGCAGCAGGTGTCTCGGAGAGAGACCAGTGTTAGCTTATATATATATATTTGGTCTTCACTCACAGAATTGGTCACACCAAAGCGTCCTCGTTTCCAATGTATGGCTGGAAACAGACCACAAGCTCCAGTCTTCACGGAGATCAGGCAGTACAAGCCACAAGACAGTAAGTGACCTGCAAGAACAATTAGTTTGAAGCTGTTAAAATCATACCAACCAATAAAATAAAAAAAAGCAACCAATATGTTTATTGCTATTTATTACCAGGCAGAAATGCTACAACACATTGTCCACCAAGTAAGTGGTAAAAATTGTTTGCAGGTGTAGTCATATAGATTAAAATGGTTATATAAAGTCATATATATTTATATTGTTATATAAATTCAAATAGTTGTATGTATTGTCATTATTAGTTATCATTTATTTAGTATACTGATGTCTTTTGTTCAACATCACTTATATCTGCCTATACTGGCGGGTGACGTTAGGGGGCAGTGGTGAGCCGCAGGGAGTTTCACTTTTGCTAAAGAATAAGTCACACTGCCAGCCATATCAACATACTAGAGGCGTTTCTCAATGTCAAGGAAGGATCCTCGGAAGCCAGAATTCCGAGGATGCTACGTCATCGACAGCCGTTGAAGGACTGTTCCAATGTCGAGGATCCTTGGAATTTCAACCAAGGTCTGAGTCCTTCGTTCGAAAAATATGCCATATACAGGAAAGGATGCATACGAGTAGACTTCGCGCACTTAGCGTTCTCAAATCACCCACAATCCTATGCGCGCAGCTTTGCTATCTTGTTCAAAAACTACAAATTATCGGACGTTGGCAGAGTCGGAGCGTTAACGGGGCAATATGCTTTCAAGTGTAAGTATTTACATTGCCAAACATTTGTTATAACCGTAGTAAATATAAGTAAAGTTTAACTTGTAAATGCCAGTACAAATTACAACCGTATACAAATGACGTTATTGATAACGAACGCTAACGGACCTTTTCACTGACGTAATGAGGCTGACGTGCACTTGCTAGCCTGTTCCATACAGTACAGCTGCACAGGAGATAGAACAGCGCGAGCTGCGCGCTGGGGACAACATTTTTCAACTAAATATCCAAATAAATCGAATTATTCAACTAAATTAACCATATAAACTAAATTACTGATCTAAAGCCCACACTGTTACTGTATGATAATTGAAATGAACTGAAGACATCACCGTTTTCTCCAGAACGGCTATACGGCTGAATAAAATTCTGTTGCATTATTTTCCTGTTTAACACTGTGAAGCTGCTTTGAAACAATCTGCATTGTTAAAAGCGCTATATAAATAAAGTTGACTTGACTTGACTTGATCGGCTGTGCTGCGGCAACTGCAGGAACCTATGGCGAGGCGGCTGAGAGAGCGAACCATTAAGGATCGCTAGAAAATCCCACCGAAAAAGGTCGCTAGAATTAGCATACTGAGGCTATAAAAGCAGGTTCAGCCTCCTGGCCCCTTTAAGAAAGCTCACAATAAGCTCACTTTTCCCCAGTGATTGTCCCGAGACCTGAAGGTGATAAGCTGCTATGGTGGCAACATACACCTTGAGCGTCCATTAGCTCTTGAAGGAAGGCGAGCACTTCTGCCACCTTGCACGAGTGTGAATCGTGGCTTCGTGCTGTACACCAGTTAGAGAATTTCAGTGCATAGAGCCGCCTGGTTGCGGGGGCTCTAGCTTCAGAAATAGTATTCAGAACACTTTCAGAGAGATTCCCGGGTATCCGTTGATGGGCCATACATGAAGGGCCCACGATTCGGGATGTGGATGCCAGATTCTCCCTCTCGCCCACATGAGGAGGTCTCTGCACAGCGGAATCGGCCATGGGGCTGTGTCTGACATCTGAGTCAGTTCGGAGACCCATATTAGTTTTTTCCACAGCGGAGCTATTAATAGCACTGTGGATTCGGTTTCCCTGATCTTTCTGATGGCCTGTGGCAACATCACGATCAGAGGAAAAGCATACAGAGGGTGTCTGGGCCAGCGTATCCTTACGTTTGGAGAAGAATATTGGGCAGTGAGGATTGTCTTCTGAGGCGAAAAGATCTACTTTCGATTTGCCAAAGGTGCTCCAATCAACTGAATTGTATGCGGGTGAAGGGACCATTCCCCGGGGGGATTGCCGCTTCTGGATAACATATCGGACCCTGATTCAGGATACCTGGCGCATGAGCCGCTCTCAGGGAGCTCAGGTTACCCTCTGCCCATAAAAGGAGATGTTTCGCCATGGAATGCAGAGAGCCTGATTTCAGACCGCCCTGGCGATTTATATAGGATACCACCGACATGTTGTCCGTTCTTTATGTACGGAAGGAAAGCTCTAAGTGGTAGAATAACCACTCTCGTCTCTAGAAGGTTTATATGCAGCCTTTTCTCTGAATCTGCCCATTGGCCAGAGACTGGCTTGCCTTTTTGCAGGGCGCCCCAACCTAGGTTGGATGCATCTGTCGAGACCACTTTCCGTTTCATAACTGTACCCATATTCACACCTGTCTGATACCAGGTGGTCGCCTTCCAAGGAGCCAGAGCTTTGACACCGCTGTGGTTAACTTTGATGCGAAACTGGCCTGATCGACATGCGCGAGCCGGAACGTGGGAATTCAACCGGCGTTGAAATGTGCAATAGACTCAGTTTGAGTACTGCTGATGCCGAGGCCATAAGAACTAGTTGACTGCAATATTTACATCTCCAGCAACCTGAACCAAGGGAACTGGGAGAATGTAAGGAATGGGTGGTATGGAAGCCATTTTACAATGCTGTTATGCTCTAGTCTAGACCGACAGTGAGTGTGCAGACTAGCATTCCCTCATCAAAAAATCCTAAAGGATTCCTATAAGAAATCTGTACAGGATTCCATTTAGAATTTATATAACATATATTTTGGAACCATTCTTATAGGATTCCGTTAGAAATAGTCTTATAGGATATTTATGTCTTGTCCTATAAGATTCTCATCTGATTCCTATTGGATTCTGTGGGAATTGTCTTATAAGACAATACATATATGTCCTGTAGGATCAATTCTACAGGATTTTAATGGGATTGGGTCTCTGCTCTGCTCTCTCTCTCTCTCACACACACACACACACACACGGGGGTTTTTGTGAAATGTGGGGACATTCCATAGGCGTAATGGTTTTTATACCGTACAAACCGTATTTTCTATCCCCTTACACTGCCCCTGCCCCTAAACCTACCCATCACAGGAGACTGTGCAGTTCACTTTCTGTGAAAAAACCTAATTCTGTATGATTTATAAGCATTTTGAAAAGTGAGGACATGGGTAACGTCCTCATATTTCACCCTCTTTTTGTAATACCTATGTCATACCCATGTCATTATACACATTTGTGTCCTGATATTTCACAAAAACATGCCCACACACACACTACCCCTAAACCAACACATTTCTCTCACACACACACACACACATATGTTGATGCAACTACATTATGAGGATTCTATCCCATTTCTATTACATTATATCCCCCTACACTACCCCTAAACCTACCCATATCTAACACACACACACACACACACGCACGCACACACTCACACTCTCGCGGAGAGACACACACACACACAGAAACACTCATGTCTGGCCCATAACATTACAAGTCCGATCACCAATGAACAATAACACCTTCTCCACCCTGTGGCCGCGTGCTAAGGTATACACTCTACACAGCTCTCTCTATGGCCATTGAATAAACACAGTAGCTGTTTCAGCAACGCACCGCTGGGGCCGTATTTGAAAAACACATGACGGTTTTGTTCAGTGTTCAGAAAAATGTCCTTGTTTACAACCTTGTTTCATTCCAGTGTTGTGTCGAATTCTGTGACCTACAGATCATGTGACCCTACAGATCATGTGACCCTACAGATCATGTGACCCTACCCTTATTACTAGGGTCACAGAATTCGGCACAGCTACAGAATGAATCGGCATTGAATGAATGGTTTACTAACTCATTAAGAGCCCCTCGCTGCCACATACTGACACAATGTAACCTGCTGTGAAAGTGCAGAAAAACAGCTAAAAAAACACAGTTTCTCAAAATCAGGTCTGACAATATTATAAAATATTATTTATTGACCAATAATAGCCATTATAAACTTTACATATGTAATATATATTAATTAATAAGTTCCAAATTGTATTTTGTATATGTGCACTGACATTTTTGGAATTTTTTTAATGTTCTTATATTTAAATTTGCCAGTCATTGCACTTCATTTTGTTTTATTGGTGTATTTTTATTTATCTATTTACCTTTTTTCTTTAATTTTGTATTATTATTAATGAGATTTCTGATTGTAGTCCTTGAATTTTTTTTTAAGTCCTTGAAAATCCTGGAATTTCATTTTACATGATCTCTACGAACAATGAAAAAGCTGTTATCATTGTGGGATTTAAGAAATTTAAGAAAGTACATTGCATTTAGCATTTAAAGGTATACTATGTAACTTTTTTAGCCACTAGAGGGCGTACATTCAAAACAACAACAACGTCTTAGCTTGATGACGATGTGAACGAGCGTTGAATGATGGGATCTGTCGTCTTCCACTCCACCGCTGATGGTAATCAATCAGACGGGAATCAGAAATCATGCTCATGGATGAGGTAAAGTAATATTTTTATAAATGTTGCGTTTGATGACATGATTATCTTTCACTATAATGAATTAGCCGCAAGTAAAGTAAGGTTTAACACTAATTGGTTGTCATAGATGTTACTGTATTTGTCGAATTCAATGGTGTAACGCTGCGCAGTTTTTTGTTCAAAACAATCGTAGTAAAAGGTATATTTGGAAGTATCCACATAATTAGCAAAAACACTGAATTTACCACAAGACGTGAAAATGTCAATAAACGAATCACAAACCAAACGCAATAATACTGTCCTTACATAAACACAGAGGCAGACAGTAGTGAAGTAATACTATTCAAGTAGCCTACATATTTCAAGTATATGTGCTTTATCACTGTTTTCCTTTGTAAAATTTGTAGTTCACTACATTCCAAAGCGTAATGTCATACTTTTTACTGTACTACATTAAATAAATTTGAGGTTTATTTTGTTTTTTGTACCTATAATACTTAATTTCATTACAAATGTAATACTTTCTTACTTGTACTCAAATAAAACTTGAGTAAAGGTGAGTAAAAGTAAAAGTAAAAAAAAAAAAAAAAAAAAAAAAAAGTACTACATTTCTAATGTAATTCAATGATATTCAATATGAAACGTTGTGCAGTACAAATTACAATATGATGTTTTGGAATGTTGCGAAGTAAAATTTTACAAAGAAGATCAATGATAAAATATATATACTGAAAAATAAAATAACTTGGAAATTAAAAATAATTCACTACTGTCTGCCTCTGCATCAACATTACTCGTACCGAATGCAACATTTGGAAAATATAAAATTAAGCATGCTGAATGCAACTTAAGTGTGATTTAGGATGTGTCATATCTGTATGTACAATTGTTGATATTTGCTTTTGTTGACTATGACTATTGACCATGTTTCAGAGAGACACAGATGGATCCTCACTGGAAGTATCCATGTCAAATGATGAGACCTGGATTCCTCCCCAAAGCAGCTGGCATGAAACATCACAGAGCAGAGCAACGGGTGTGGACAGAGGAAAAAGAAAAGGGACAGGAAGAGCAAAAGGGATGGGAAGAGCGTACAGAGTGGAAGAAACAACTCGAGTTGTGGAACCCAGCAGTGCATCAAGAGGACGACCAGCCAGTAGACGGAGAAGAGCTACAAGGGGAAGACAGGCAGCTAGAGGGAGAAGAAACACTGCATCATCTGGACTGAGTGAAGAGGACAGAGTGAGGGTGTCTAGGCTGCAAGAGGACAGGAGGTTGATGACACAAGTGAGTATGGACATACTTAAAAGTTTCCAAAATAGATTCCATGTTTGTCATTAACATTTATGATGTGCTTTCTCAGGATGTTATAGGGAACATGAACGTGGCTGAAGCTCGAGAACTCTTGCTTAGAGTTATGAACAGAGAACCAGGCCTCATCTTTGATGTCCTCCAACCTCCTGCTCATCAAGAGGAACAACAATTGCAGGACGTACCTCGATGGTGTTCCTGTACAAAATGTATTGAAATGCCATCGGATATGGAAAATAAATGTTGTGGCATGACAGAGGGCACATGTGTAAGCATTTTGCCCCACATGTCATTATACATTTTGGATGAGCACATATTGCGCCTGTCACGCCGTCTAAGAAACGACATATATGCCCTCCATGACACACAGGAACCTGGTGATGACAACAGGGAATACCGCTATGCAGCTTACAGAAATTTCATCTTGTGGCAGTGTGGTTCGCTTGGGGCAGGAAACCGTGTTGTCATCCCTAGTTGCTATGTGCGCAGAATACGCGATAAATTTCCGGATCCAAATGGGCAGTACACTGGATTCATTGCTGCTGTGTTGTAGAAGCATGCTGCCCTTATGTTCTCCTAAAGACGGGTATTTATGTTCAAAGGACTTTTAGTTGTTATTTATATTGATTTATTTAATTGTAACATTGTAATTTTAATTTATATGTTCTATTACTTCTATCAAAGTTGTGTTTGCCACTCTCCTGTTTATAATTTTTGTATTAAAAAGAATATAAAGAATATATTGTTCTATGCTGCATTCTTCATAAGAACCTGTTTATCAGTGATAGCGTAAATATAAAAAAAACACTGTATTTTTGATTTATTTATTTATATTATAAAGAAAAATAATTTGTATTTATAACAAATTGGACATTACTTAAAATGTATGTACATATTAGAGTACTTTTCTGAGGTAGCACATTTACATACATTTTGAGGTATATGCATCAAGTTTCAGTTTATTTTTAAACAACAAAAATAGTTTAGCTGGCTCAGTTTAAAGTCAACTTCCGAACTCGGGGGTTCAAAATTCCTGAGGTTTTAGTTTAGTGCTCGTCTCTTGACTCTGGTAGTGTAGAGCTCGCTCCTTTGTGGAAAAGAAACAAAAAGCATTTTAATCAGATGAAAATTAATAAGTGCAGAATAATACTGTACTGATCAATAACAGTAGTAAATCAAAGACAGTTATTATACCAACTTTCATAAATTATCCCATGACAGACTTATTAGCTCAGAATGTGCACTACTAAATTTGGAACTGATTTTGCTGTACAAACCTATGCCTCTACTGACATGTGACTCCAAAATGCTGTCAATAGATGGAGGTGGGACACTTGGAAGGAGGCCTAGTGTCCGGGGGTCCTCCGGCCTAGGAACCCTACGCCTTGGCATCCCCACATCAGCTTGGAGTCTTGCACGCACAATTGCTGCTTGTAGATCAGGAATGTAACTGTAGTCCTTAGTCACCTTCAAGGCATGTACAGTCCATCTACCAGTTTTCTTCTGGAACTGTCTGCGAAAGCTGTAATGAAAAATTATAGGCTTTATGCAAAAGGTTCTACAATAATATATGGGTTAACAAAAACTTGAAGTACAATGCAGAAACTTCCACAGTAAATTCTGTGAGTGATGGAAAATGCATTTTGTTGATCTTACATCTTTTGGCCATTTTTGTTGAGCACTGGTGGTCGATCTTTATGGTGGTTATAATCCAGCGCTGCCAGGAGAGTTCTTGCCTCATAGACAAGTGGCGAGAAGCTGAACCGCTTGCTGG
Organism: Gobio gobio; assembly: GCF_949357685.1. NCBI lineage: Eukaryota > Metazoa > Chordata > Actinopteri > Cypriniformes > Gobionidae > Gobio > Gobio gobio. The sequence goes on along the minus strand of NC_137101.1, from coordinate 51,010,038 downwards.
CATACATCAGCAAGTGGTTATGGAATGATTCCAGCTGACAGGTTGATCTGGAGAATCAAATTAGCCTATGTTCATATTTTGAGTAGTATTCCAAACATTGATCACAATGACGACTACTGGCAACCTGTTCTCCATTTTGAAACAGACATGAAGGTTCTTCAAAAAGTTACCTGAAAGGTAGATATCGGTGGACATTTCTGAGCCACCTCTTTTTGAGGACTATCACTTCCAGTGCCTTGTGAGCTTTGGAACCACTCTCCAGCCATTGCTTGTCTTGACTTTCTGGCAGGCTATCGTACAGTGTGACCAAGGTACCATTCGTGCTCATTTGTGACATGGTGAAGGACACTGCTCCATAGTTTCTAAAATACAAATCTTGTAATCAGACCATACAGTCAAATAAAATAAGCATAATTGTAGTATTTGTAATGTGTGTTCTAATGAGTATGCTGTGCACAAAGATAATCTGATCCTAAAACACAGAATCTCATTTCAAATAGTACATAGATTTTAGATATATCTAAATGTTGTTGTATTAAGTCACAGGAAGAGAAGACTACAACTGGGAATGTATATTACTTACAAGGAACTGCTGGAATGTGTCTGCCTTCTTACAACAGAACCAGAAGTGATTCACAATGTCTTTGACCCAGTGCAGCAGGATCTTTTGTCCAGATTGCTGTGCTGCCTAAGTATGCACAACAGAATAAAAACATCACTACAAACCTGCAAAAAAAAAAAATCGATTAAAGTATTTACCAAAAATAAATAGAAACATACTGCACTAATCATCTTGGCTAAATTCTTTGCTCCATGCCATATGTCCCATGAGTGCAGAACTCCTGTGTCCTTATATCGCCCAGTCATTTGATCTTGTGATGAAAAAAAACAACACAACTGACAATTCATACACAACTGCTGAATATCAAATCCAATTTTTCTTGTATATGATAATACGGCAAGTACTACCAACTTACTCATAACAGAGGCGATTTGTGAGTGAGCATCTGTGCATATTTCAGAGATCTTCACTTCACTAAGAAGCTTATCCATTGTCGTTACAAAAGCCTCTTTCTCCATGATGACAGAATTACGCCCGGTCTGCCTTTTATCTACAGTCACAACAGAGATGATTTCCTTAGAATCATTCTCCATTGCGGTGTACGAGCAATACTGGGCACAGTATCCAGGGCTATCCATTCGTCCATCAGCTGTATAGTACACAATATATCAACAAATAAGATTTTATTTATCATAATCAAACAAAAGTAATAACAAAAGGCAAATAAAAATATAGGAAGGATATAATTTTTAAAGAAATGTTTAAAATACAATACATAACACCCTTAGACACAGAAAAAGCCATGTAGGTATTGCATAGATGATTTACATTTTTAAAAAGCCATAGGACTTACCTAAAACAACTAAACCGTCCTTACTCTTCAGACGTTGAATGGCAGCACATCTCTTGTCCTCCCACATTTCCCTTATTGCTCCCAAGCAGTAGGTATCCTGAATATTAAAAAAAGTGTCCTTCCCTACAAAACCCATGTTCATGTAATTAAACAGGTGTGATACTTTGTGGTAGTTATTCCCCGACAGAAGAATGTTGGTGGCCATCATGAAGTCCCCTGCCAGCATTGCAAATTTGAGTGTGGGTTGTGAATTCCAAGTCCATACTTTGTGTCCATTTGAACATATCTAGAAGATAAAAGAAAAAAAGAGTAATTAAAATGCATACAATCTGTGAATTTACAAAAAGTATCTGCTTTGAATTCAAAGGTATATAGATTACTATTGGAAAACTGGAAAATGTGTATGCACTTACACATAATATATTATACATCAACACCAGCCCATTAAAATGAATAAACTTGTACCTAAGTAAACTAAGATGAATAGAGTGACAACAATATGTTTTGTAACATGCACCTATTAACAGATGTTTTACTCTCATGTACATACGCTAATATACAGATTTGTGTTTGTTTTTACCCATTGGATGACACTTGCTGTTCCCCTGGAAGTCAGATGGACTTCAAAAGGTGGTGAAGCCTGGCAGGTTTCTTTTGTAATTGTGTTCCTGGAATTACACTTCACTATAGGTATCTGCACAAGCGTGACCAACTGTTTCAACTGTGTTTCATATACAATAGATGCACGTTGTCCAATTATGTCCTCCTCACACAAGACTTGGTGTCTAGCATAAGATGTCGGGACATGTTCTTCGCGTAGGGGTAGCACTTCATCTTCTTGTGTAAGATGGACGGTCTCTTCTAGACCAATTACTTTAAGCTCCTCAATTTTTCTAAAGTCCTTAGCTCCGTCACCCGTTCTGTAATATTTACAACAAAGTATTATTACTATGTGTCTTTTCTATACTTTCATTTTGACAAGAAAAATAAAACCATGTGTAATGGGAACCAAACCAGTTGATAACAAACAATCAGTCCTTCAACTGAGATTGTTATGTTTTACATGTCTGCTTTTATCAAGCTAAAAAGATGATTTATGCAGACAAACCTAAGACAGATAGAGGGAACATAGTCCTCATCAGAAGTGCTGTCCTCACTGTCTAGTTCCCATGTTGTATCATCTGGGTTTTTCAATTCAATCCTGCAAATAATAATAATAATAATAATAATAATAATAAAAAAAGAGCAGTAGTAGTAGAGGTAATAATAATTGTAATAACAATTAAACTAATAAACTCACTAAATGACATAACTAAATACCATGCACAGAAAATTACACAAAGAGAAGTAGACAGCAAACAGGATCTATAACAATGCATTACAAGACTTACACGGTGTTCTGAAGATCATTGGCAGCTTCGTTCACGGTAATGGTGGACTCATCATGGAAGCTCATCTTGGAAAAACTACACAACACCCAAAAAGAATCAAACATTGGTTTGTAATGGCGGCATACGCAACACTGGCTTGGTTATGCCACGCTGCAATTTGTGGCTTGTGATGCTTGCAATATACAATTCTTTTTAACAACACATTTTTACATAATAACACATCTTAAAGTCACCTTTCATGTAAGAGCTGTTCATCACTAGAAAGGTGCTCGACTCCAGGCTCCAGAAAACAAAGATCTCTGTAAAGCATAATTTAGCAATTTATCCAATGTTATTCTATGCATCATCTTTTGAAAAAATACATAAAACACATTTGGTAATGCCTACCTATCTGATGGTGATTCACTGGACGAACCTATGGTAGAGAGGGTTTGAAGAGGCATTCCAGGTCTCTTGCAAGGAGTGGATGTGGAAGGTCCTCCTTTTTGGTAACTTTTTGGTAAAACAAAAACAAGAAATAAATTAAATAAAAAAAACAATAAAAAAAAACACTAAAGCTACAATATAAACAACAAATTTACATTTACCAGTTCTTAGCATGCCTTGAAGTATTCACAGTGAACATGACCTCACAATGTTTTACATCATATGCATAGATATTCAAACAATAAGACTAGCACTGTTGATTGATATAAACAAATAACACGTTTTCTGTCAGTAAAGGAATTAAACCAATTACTCACCTGTCTATTAAAACACATGCAAGATCGGCGTCTCTGTCTAGTTGAAGTTTTTCGCGAAGTTCTCTCCATTTTGAAAATGCCACACCGATGTTGATCCTGGTTTTATTTCTCTTCTTGTCCCAAAATCGTCTTGTGTCATTTGGTTGACCTGTACGTTGACGTTTACGTTTATGGGACTTGTCTTTGTCGACAGAATCAGCTGCAAACGGCAAAGTATAATTGTGTTCCATAACGACTGCGCGAAACAAACTACCGGTAGAGTTGTTTGGTAGACGCTACACCGTCCGCATTTGTCCACGAGACTATATGCTGCCATGGTTTCTACGGCAACCGAGCGGAAACCGAGGGTAAAGCGGATATGACGCCATTGACAGGCGACTCCTTCACTCCTATTCACACGTCCCTGTACCTCGGTTAAAATCGCAATTTTCTCACAATTTACAAATAGTTGAAAACATTTGAGATATTGTAAGTACTCACCTGAACAAAATATATAACACTGGCCTAGTGGTTTATGGATATTTTACTACAAAAATCCTACATAGTGTACCTTTAAACGAAGAATTTGTCATGAATATGTATTTCAATCTCCAAATGTGACATGTATTTGGCAGACTCACCAGGCTGCAGGAAGTGCAATTGAGGTATTGGAGAAGACCTCGGGTAAAACCTTTCCTTCAAAAAATAAGAATTCTGCATGCCTACTTAAAGGGTTAGTTCACCCAAAAATGAAAATTCTGTGATTAATTACTCACCCTCATGTCGTTCGACACCCGTAAGACTTCCGTTCATCTTCGGAACACAAATGAAGATATTTTAGTTGAAAGCTGATGGCTGAGAAAGGCTTCAGATAGGCCTCCATTGGCATTCAGTACATTTACACTCACAAGACCCATAAAAGGCACTTAAAACGTCGTTACAAAGTCCATCTCACCACAGTGGCTCTACAATAACTTTACGAAGCGACGACAATAGTTTTTGTGCGCAAAAAAAAAAAATCAAAATAACGACTTTATCCAACCTCTTCTTGTCTTCCGTATGTGCCTCCACGGCGCATGCGCGAGAATATGACGTAGCGCCGGGGTTCGGGAATCCATGGAATGCACACTTAAGTCCCATTTTGAGCACTACACCGAGACCTAAAGCTCATTCTACGATCAATGTAGAATTCAACAGCTTAGACACTCGCGTCTTCCTCTGCTCGTAAACAAATCGCTTCTGGGTCATGTGTCCGAACGCCGGATCTGCGTAATATTTTTGCGCATGCGTCGTGGAGGCACACACGGAAGACAAGAACAAGTTGGATAAAGGCGTTATTTAGATTTTTTTTTTGCGCACAAAATCTATTGTCGTCGCATCGTAAAATTATTGTAGAGCCACTGTGGTGAGATGGACTTTGTAACAACGTTTTAAGTGCCTTTTATGGGTCTTGGGAGTGTAAATGTACTGAATGCCAATGGAGGCCTATCTGAAGCCTCTCACCAATCAGCTTTCAACAAAAATATCTTCATTTGAGTTCCGAAGATGAACGGAGGTCTGACGGGTGTCGAACGACATGAGGGTGAGTAATTAATGACAGAATTTTCATTTTTGGGTGAACTAACCCTTTAAGCTTTGAGGCACTGTCTGACAACACCTACACGTTTTCATGTGTAACATGCGGTTACCATCCAGTGTCCGTAGTAATGGACCTTCATAAGAAGGGTGTTTTTAGTATGCCTGGTAAATCCACACATTTATTACTTGTTTTACATGTATTATTTGATGCACACTCCATGTCCAACTTGTGTAAGACTTGTGTCTAGTTGTGTCTTTTTTTTAAGTTAGCAGCACAGGAACCTCCAGAGGATTTTGATGGACAGGTGAATGCTGAAAATTTCTGGGAGATGGTTTCTCTTGAAATGGTCAGCCGTGGGTTAGTTCCAAGTGAGTATGATTCAAACAGTAACTACCATTGATAGTGCTGGTATCACATTGTAGTGTTTGCTTTCTTTACCATGGAATTATGATAAAAAATTATATTAATATTTTCTTATTCAAAGACAATAAGGCAAACCCATTTGTGGTTCGTCCGAGCTACCATAACTGGGCTCCATGGATTGGTCCTCAAACAAGTGGGGATCATGTTTTCAATTCTGAATATCAGAAGGTGCATTCTCCTTATAGTGCGAAGGAGGCATCAGAGTTTAACCTCACAGAGGATCGTCTGACAGATGAGCTTCTAAAGCTCAAGGTATTAGACTCAAAAAAGTATTAGCTTTGAGCAATGTAAGTTAATATGTTTTTACTGAATCGTACTATGTGTTGCTATATCAATGCTAATGTTCATTATAGATCGAGGCAGTGCGTTCCTTATGCAGGCAGTGTGGCGTCGACCCCAAGGGATCACGAATGGACTTAGTTGGGCGACTGCAGCAAGAAATGAAAAACAGAGCCAGTTACGACAAGGTGTTTTCACAGATCTGGGGGGGAAACCGGTATGTTATGTTGTATTGCAGAGAGATAATTTGTAAGAACAATTCTTTGTTTACTGTTCTTTCAAATGGGCCTGTTGGTTGGGGTATAGTTAGGGATGAAACATTATGAAAATTTAATATCACGATTATAGTGACCCAAATTATGACGATTATCAATATTATCACGGTTTTGTTCAAATGAGCGGAAGAACTGTTTCATTTAAATGCAACTTGCGTCTCTGTTTTTGATTGTATTGAAAATTAAATCAGAGGACTTTACTATTAATAATACTATATTTATTACTATAACTGTGTGATCATCTTGTCTGGACGATTGTTTTGTACACTGTACGAAATGGATTATAAAGATGTAAGATTTAACATTAATCTCAATTCAATATGTTCCCGTAATTATTTATGTGATAAAGAAAATTTGTTTAATAATAAGTGTACAATGAATATACATTATTATCCCTTAAATGTCACCCTAGTCTGTCTAAACTTGTTAGTTCGTCTTTGACCTCAATACTAAAACTAAGTCTGGGAAATAATAACGTGAAGCATTATTAATAACGTGAAGCGAAGTCCACTTGCCTTGCATTCGCAGATTTGAAATGTTTCCTCCTATTCCCATCCCTTTCTTTTTGCATGTTCTGCAGACAGGGTGACCATCCTCGATTAGGGATAGGTCACCCAAAAATTGTAATCCTGTCATCACTTACTCACCCTCAAGTTGTTCCAAACCAGTATGAGTTTCTTTGTTCTGCTGATAAAAATATTTGTAACCAAGCAGATAGAGCAACCATTGACTACCATAGTATTTTTTCCCTACTATGGTAGTCAATGGTTGCTCTATCTGCTTGGTTACAAATATTTTTCAAAATATCTTCTTTTGTGTTCAGCAAAACAAAGAAACTCATACTGGTTTGGAACAACTTGAGGGTGAGTAAGTGACAGAATTTTCCTTTTTGGGTGAACTATCCCTTTAAGTTTCCCTCAGGACTTTTGTAAAAGCCAAAATATGACACCTCAGATTTGGTCCTTTTAAAAGGCTGCTGAACAATCTCCCGACACTGTCACTGTCTTCTGCCATTTCTTCTCATAAAAAACAAACAACGTAATCGTTCCATCCCTAGGTATAGTAGTGAACTCTCTAGAACTGAGATTTGTGGTTTCCTTTAACAGGTGGATGGGCTGTGGTCACCTGTCCATGTGCTGTGGCCTATGGGGTAAAATTTAACATCAGAGCTGAGAGCCCACGGGACTTCACGGACCTTTTGTTTTCAATGAAACATTTTCCAAATGTTTCATTGTATGATTTCGCCCGAGGGTTGGCAACGCACAAACATTAGAAAACCCGAAACCTTCCATCCTCATGGGAGCAGACTGTTGGAGCCTACAGAAGAGAACATTCAACTTGCAAATTCTCGACAGATAAAAGTGAACTTGCCGTGGCTACTCACAAAGAAATCCATGCCAGATGAAAATGGCCAACCTCTAACAGGATCATCCGATCATTATGCTCTCTATGATCGTTTTCATGAGGCTAATTCTAAGGATGCCAGAGATGTCTTGCGCAAGGTTGAACTGGTCCCCGAGTTGTGTGGTTGCCTCAAAAGCCAGTGTGCTGAACAGCTCTACTCTGGAATGAGAAAGAATAACATTTTCGTAGCATTTTCTCAATATGATGACTCCCTCCTCGCACATCTTTCTGATGCGAAACATCTTGCATCACTATAACAACAATAGAAACGCCATAACAATAGACAACATGAAGAAGAGACTGGGCATGGGAGTGGACATTGTGTTAAATTCCTATGGTCAGACAGTTTTGGGTATGTATTCCACCCTCATTCTAAGTTCTTTATGTTAATATGTTTGTGAATATTGGCAGTATGATGTCATATTTTATTAGTAGATGATTATCCGGGCAATTTGCTCTGCTATTGTAAATATTATAAGCTGTGACCTGCAAATATGCACAATACATTTGACATATTTTGACATTTTGCGGAGATAACAAATGCATCCATTTGAATTATATTATGTAAATTGTTGGATTTTATTTTATTTTTAACAGCATCAACAACACCAGACATAAGGACACCCCAAGCTGATGCACCAGATGAAAGGCCATGTGAAGCTGATGCACACGCTGAAGGACCTTCTGTAACCGAGGAACCAGCCCATGGTATAACTGCAGTATGCTGTTTTGCAGGCCTTTTTTTTACATCTCCATTAAAACCTACAACACCCATGTGTTTAGGATTTGAACAGTCATGTTTCCTTTCACAGGATACTCTGCAGCTTAACGTTAACCATCAGCTGACAATAGAAAGTTAGATGTAGTTGGTAGTTTACACATTGTTTTTGTATGTTTGGCAGGAGATCTTCCAGGGTGCAGTTTTGTCTGTTGTGGGCTACCACATCTGGAGCACATAGTTGGTAGATCAGGCATCCTAGATTCACAGGTATGTTAAACGGGGATATAAAGTCCCTCTTAATAACAGTATTCCTGGGTAGTCAAGATTTTGGTCCTAATATGTTGTTTTTACAGGTCTGCACAGACAATGTTGTGGACCATTATTCATATTAAAGAGATCATGTGATCCTAATGATTTAGTTATACAGCAAGTTGTGGTACCTCAAGAAGGGCCTAAATCTCCTCTCATCCTATAGCTTGACGCTGTGCTGGATCCCACAAAATCAGCCACTTTGTTGGTGGGAGTAATAGGCACCCACAATTTGATGAGAGGGGACTTCCAAACTTTGGGAACAAAGGAAAAGTTGGAAGCGAGAGTAAGTGGTTATAGCAATTCTGTGTTTCTATATGGATTTTAAGTCGCAGAAGTCAGTTGTTTATAACTCGCCTTTTTTCTGTTATATATAGATTGCCAACTGTTGTTTAGAGATGATCTGCAAAATTGCTTGGGAGAAGGTCTGTAAAGCTTTTTGGAAGTATTAAATGGAATAAAAAATATATAGTCTTCAGCAGGGCTTAAAAACGGAAAAAAATATCAATCGGTTCACTCCGAGCAGAATCGATATTATAGCGTTTCCGTTTTTGCGTTCCTCAATAAACATTACTGTTCCGAAAACGGTTTGATTTGAAAAGATCCCGGTTAATAACGTTATTTTAATTTAGCCTATACTTTAAACAAATATGTATAAATAGACTTATTTTCACTCAATAATAATATAACGCATGGTAATTAAACTTGAATATTTATTTCATAACATTTTTAAAACCAGATATACATGCATTAATTACAAAGCATAAACAGCGGACCTGTTTTAATGGAGCGTTAGACAATCTAAATTGGCCCTCTTATGCCTAATTATTTTCAGAAGAGTGATAACATTCTTTGTAACGTTACATAACATTTTTTCAACACGACTTGTTTTAAAAATTGCATGAATAAAGAATAAATAAACTGGATAACCATTGCTCTTTTAATGCATCGTCAACTGGTAATTTCAAACCAAACACTGCGCAACACGTCCATTCATCACATAATCAAATTCAGTCAGCTAATAAAGCTTGGTCATTTAATGCAATATAACATACCATTTAATACCAAGCATCAGCCGTCTATATAGAAAACATTGACCTGTCCTGTATTGGCAATCTGAAAGACTATAGGAAAAATGTTTGATAGATGCTAGTAACCTGCTTGGACAGGCTTAAACAGAATCCATAAACTAGCCTAAATCAGTCTATTTGAGCTTAAAGTCCGAACTGCTTATTTAAACGTTCGAAAAGAATGTCCTCCTATAGCTGCGCTTTCATTGTAGACCTCAGCGGGGAAAGAAATGTACTTGAGGCATGAAAATGCGCTCTGCACTAACAGTAGATTCATAGATGATGGTGCGCGGGCATTTCACTCACGCTTGATCCGTCAACGTCACATGCTGTACTACTCAATTCATGATTGGTCACTGCCAAATAAAAATATTAAAGAGAACGATAAAATAACGTTATTAACCGGTTAATGGTCATTTCAAATTAACGTTTCTGTTCAGAACGATTCAAATTGATTTTGATTTCGTTTTCGTTTTTGTTCCTCTTAAAATGTCGTTCGTTTCCGGTTTTCGTTTCTTGAACCGGTTCAGAGCCCTGATTTTAAGTGCTTTTGTTTCTACTTATTCTTATGATTAGTAATTGTACTGCTTAAACTTTTTTTATTAGATTTTGTTATTTCATTTGATTTTTAATAATACTGAATTTATGAATTCATATTTTATTGAAATCAATAACAAAAAATTTAAAATTAACAACTAACAAGTTTAAGTTTAAAGTACTACAACTACTAAAACTGAAATTAAATTAAAATAAATTAGATAAATTTAAAAAAAAAAAAATTTAAATGATGAGAGCACACAAAATTACTAAAACAAACCAAAATTAAAATGAAAGCAGAAAATATAAAAATAAAAGCTCATTCAAAATATGAATAAATACTATAATATGGTGCCCGGTCCGACTGATCAATTGAAAGTTCTCTTATTTTTTTCAGCATATGACTTAATTTCTATGAGAAATAAGCATTGTAGTCAATAAATATTTGCTTGGCTATGACTAAAGTTCATTCAGTTTTTTCTAGCTCTTGAGACAAGGGATGTGACGGTGAGGAAATTTTCCCACCGGTTAATCGACATGTGACAACACCGGTAATACCGGTATCACCGGTGGAGGCTTTTAAATCACTAATTCTATCTAACGGAAAGTAACATGCACACGACCACTCAGGCTTTCATAACGCAACTGAAAACTGAACTGAAAACGTGCCAGTGCACACACCGTGAATGACAGCTCGTCTGTAAATGCGCGCTCTGTGAAGCCATGGGTGCGTCTCAATCAGTTCCCTAGTTCAGTAGTCAGGCGCTGATCGTCTATGATTGAGACGCACGCCATGAATGAATGACAGTTCGTCCAGCCTTGTTTATACTCGACGCGTCTGCACGAGCGCGAGTGGCAAAAATGGCGTCATCGCAGAGTGCCAAGCGGATGAGGCACGCGCACAGTCAAATGCGCGCTCTGTGCGGCCGTGCACATTTTACTTTCGGTTTTGAATTAGTGCCAATTCGGCTGCGGGTTGCTTTAATTGTGGGTTCATTAGCCTATTATTTTTAATGAAAAACACAACAAAAATGACAAACTTCCTTAAATAGGCGCTTTTGAACTAAATTATTTTTAATGAAAAACACAACAAAAATGACAAACTTCCTTAAATAGGCGCTTTTGAACTAAATTATTTTATAAAAAAAAACCTAAACGATGTAACTGGTGTTGAGTCTGAACACCGCTAACGTCGACTATCGTAGCAAGCCTACTTGAGACATGACTTTATAGTGCCTTGGAAGGCAGCTTGAAACCTCAGACAGTCTGTTTCCTTATAGAGGGTTCCATTATACGCAAAAGCAAGTTATTGACTGTCTGGGCAGCCAGGTTGATGTAGGTTTTGGACAGCCAACATTTTTAAATACTAAGTATTATACAGTATATGCTCTGTACAGCATGCAGTGTTCTATTCGGAACATGCGTCAGTTAATCAATTGGCCATATGCACAGAACCTTCTTAAGAACATCCAATGATAGTATCCAGCTGGAAAACTTCCGGTGAATTGTCATTTGTTGGTGTATCATTAATGTCCTGAGGTAGCTTTAAACAGCATCAATAGTGTAACACTTTATGAATATAGTCACTTAAATGCCTAGCATTAATTTAGTCATTCAAAGATAAAACGATATATAAAAAAAAAAAAGATCCCTCAGTGTTCATCCTCAGCACAATTCAATTCGACCATCAGTTTTCACACGCTCATGTGAAAAAAGCATCAACACTGTAAATTAAAGATTTATTGTGCACTTTAGTTCGATTCAATGAACAAAATGGGAAGTGTGCCTTGTCAAAAGGGAGGGAGGGAGTGCGCGATGCTAGCTTTCAGTTGTCTGGCTATCACCAGACCAAGCTCAATCTTTTAAGATTGAACATTGGTCTGGGGAGTCTGCTATGCATTTTCTACTGCACAAGAGGCGTGATCAAAAATGACTCTGTATGCAATAGGATAGTCCTTCAACCAATCAGACCACAAGAGGCGTGATCAACGGGCATAGATCCATCGCTTCTCTATCCGTCATCGTGTTAAACCCGCCAATAGCGTGCCAGGTGGATAACCCAGTCTGTGATTGGTTCCCGCAAATGTGTAACATACGCAGGATAAATGAATGTACAGGTTTCCAGTAGGGATGCTCTGATCAGGATTTTTGCCGCCGATACAGAGTACCGATTTCTTGTCATGGTGATCGGCCAATACCGATTCCGATTCCAATGCTTCACTGATTTGTAAGCTCTCTGATCACTGTTAACCTTTTTTTCAGATTATTATATTTTTGTAAAAATGTTTCTGGTAATTATGTACTGTAATGCAACTTGTTTTAACAGGGTACTAAAGCAAAAAATTATTCATTATACAGTGAACATTAATATGCCTTTTAAATGGGGTTTCTGCATAACACTATGCACATCAGGATACTTAATAGGGCTGTATTTTCTACGTTTTTCTATTTGGATTAAAAAAGAAAATCTATTTATTTTAATAATTTTTTCACATCCTGCCCAATGAGGTCCTAAATATGTTTTTTAATTCACTGAACTAAAAATGAAAATAAAAACAAAAGCATATTTGCCTATATTTGATTACCCAATTATAATGGTCACTTCGATAAAAATACACATACTTGTAGGGTTAGAATTCTACATATGGCACATTTATTGTCCAACAACAAATATTTTATAAATATGTATACTCAGAATTATTGCGTTCCTATCCTATAGCTCTCTGTCTGTTTGGCGCTGATCAGTGTTGCCAAGTCCGCTATTTTCCCGCGGAATTGGGCTACTTCAACACTGTTGCCGCGGGCTGTTTTTCATGTCCGCGGGTTGAAGAGACACCAATTATGTGATATTTAGCCCCTGGAATGCGAATTTTAGTAGGCAACCATGCCAAAAAAAACACATATTTTACCACCCAAATGCGGGGCGGGTTTTGTTGTGAAACCCTGTGGCAACCCTGGCGCGGCGGCGCTCGCGGAAGTCTGAATTTTAGCGGAGATTCACATGCAGAAGGCTCGTCGTCTCCTGACAGAAAAATTGACATATTTGCATGACTTTCTAACATTTACAGATGGAGAATATCCCTGTGAAATGTAAGTTGTGCACTGAGGAAAGCACCACATTTCAAACTCATTAAACACTGCAGGTATTGAGCTGTCTGTCAGCACAAAAGTATCTCTCAGTGCGTCTGACAGTGACAGGACAAGCTGCTTTAAACTATAAGTTACGCGTTAACAATATCTTGCCAGTTATTTTAAAGCCCTTAATATAAAGCAGGTGTCATATTTAGGACAAATTGTATCATACACTTTCCCTGCATCAGCTCACTCTGCGTACTCCGCTATTCTTCTGAACGGCATTCGCCCACCCCTTAGGACCGACTGACCCGTGTTCAACTGCTGTTCACATGGACCCCTTCTCCACTTCTGCCTTCAAAGCTCTCGTTTGAATATTTGCTACTACCCCACGCGTTATGTACGCCCTCACGCGATGACGTCATCAAATTGCGATCGGTTCGTGAGATCGGCCAAGTTAGTGAGTACCGATCGAGTCATAAAATATGATTATCGGCCGATACCGATCTCTGGCCGATCGATCGGAGCATCCCTAGTTTCCAGACTGAGTTGCAGGGCGAAATCAAATCGCCGGCAGATCAGGCTGGGTTTACCCAGTCTAAGCTTTCAGTGTAATGCATTCACAATAAAAGTTATTGTTTTTCATGAGACTTTGTGAGTACACCAACACTTCTTGACAAAATATATCTTTAAAATCTAGTGATATTATAATGTTTAATATTTATTCAAAATCGAAATATGTGGAAATGGCCAATAAATGCTCCTCTGTCGCCATCTCCTGGTAATGCATTTCTTTTTTAACGTTAATTTCTCTTGAAAAGTTCGGTTTTACAAATGAGGACAATCTCAGAAGGATGAACAAATAATATTTTTGGTCATCACATTAAAAATAACATTTGAAGTGCTGGAAAAATTGCGTGTCCAATTACAGACATTAGGTAAGTGTGATAACTGCATTAAAATATCATTTTAAGCATTGATGGTTTTGTGTCCATGTACAGCGAGTATAGAATGACAGCTAACATTTCACGGGAAATGCCCAAGCTGACTTATCGAAAACCAGGAAGTAACAGTGCATATGGTCAATTGGGTCGTCTTCTCTGGTCTTCGCAGAAACCAGACACTGTATGAGAATAAACTTGTGGAGCATGTGGAGATCTGAGCTTTTTGCTAGATGAATCAATGAATATGACCCTTAAGATTTCAATTAAACCATGGTCTTGGTTTTCAGAAGATTTTCAAAAGCTTTTTTCAGAGCGTTGGCTGTGTTGAATCATGTTTTTATGAAGCCTTATGTAAAGGAACAGGGCATGGTCACCTGCGGATGGGTATGAGGGCGGTGCATCTGGTGGATTCCAGCCTCCGTTGGAGTCTTCCGACTCAGAGTAATCAAAACTGGGTCTGGTCACAGGCATCCGTTTCTGGCGCGGCTGAGACAGACTGGGCCTTGTTTACTCTGCAGAACACACACAAATTCATGCAAACACAGGTTGCAACCAGGGGCCTGTACCATGAAGCCAGTTTTGCTGGCTAGCCTGGTAAGTTTCAGTTTCGATTGCGCCAATCCTGGGTTTTAGGTACCATGAAGGTGGCTTGGCTTTTAGCTGTGTTCATCGTCATAGCAACTTTAGCTCCACAGCTTACCTGCTCCGGAGCAGGTTATGTTCTGGATAAGAGATCTCAAAATGAAACTGAACCAATCCGCTGTGAGCAAAGTGACATGCAATAAAGTCACTCCCCCGAGGTATTTGGCGGGCCAAAAACACCTGGCCATTGGCCCCGAGGAAGCCCGATCAAGCCCTAGAAGTGACAGTGGAAACGCACCAGCACGCTCTCTTTTGGCCCGACAGTGGAAACACGGCTATTGACGCACGATAGGGGTGCTTGCAAGGTTGTTTGAAAATATGCTTTAGCTTTTGTAATACTGTTAGGTGCCACTAGTGTCGCAGAAATGGCATACTTCACCTTTAATGATATTGTTACAGTGCTTTTGCATCCTAAGATTAAAAGGCTTTTCTGTAACTACATAAGACCAAATATACTATTCAAAATTTTTCCTAGTGTGTTCCAGAAAATTAATAATGTCAAATGGGTTTGAAAGGGATTTTCATTTATGTGATGAAGACATATCTATCATCATGTTAATCTCTAACCTCTCTCCAGGACCTCCATAGGCTGTCTGTGAAACTGCAGCTGAGATTCGACCAGAGCTACAAGCGGACTCACCTGCTCCACCTATAAAACAGACGCACAAAGCATAAAAATATGTTAGCAAAAAGAGCTGCAATCTGTAAGCTAAATAAAATTGAATCAATATTTTTGTCTTCTAAAAATACCTAAACATCCTTGAGACAAAAAGCAATTTCTTCAGAAGCAAAATTATAAAGGGTTTTTTTCCAGAAATATATCTCAATAACCAAGTTTATTTCTCTTTACAGCATTGGTAAACAGTTTTTTCTTGTTTTTAGCATGAACCTCATAAAATTTTGATCACTTGTTTATGAAAAAATAAATGGGACACTCTAAATTCCCGTGGCATTTCACAGTGTGCTTCACTCAATTAAAATGTATGTTTAAACAAACATTGCCTCACTAAATTAAAACTTCAAGTAAGGTAATGTAAGAAAAAAAAATCATAATACGAATGGTTGAAATGTCAGTTTAAATGTCATACATCTGGGCAAGTTGCATAAACAGATCAACAAGTTAAGACTGTCTAAACCAACTTACTTTTCTTATTCAAGCTAAACCAATCTACCCTTTTATGTTACTGACTTAAAAGGAACATGCCACTTTTTTGGAAAATAGGCTCATTTTCCAACTCCCCTAGAGTTAAACAGTTGAGTTACCGTTTTCAAATCTATTTTTTTTTGTAAAAAGTTTTTTTATTACATTTTCATGAACACACAACAATGTACATCACATGTCTGTAACAATACATATAATGTACATAAACAAAACAAACAAACAGGGGCTCATATTACAAGAAAATTACAATAGTACAAACCAACATTGGGTTATACAATATGTACTTAGGGAGCCAGAGTTAATACATTACAGTAAAAAAATACCCAGAAATATAAGCAATAAAGTAGGGTTAATATATTGCACAAAATACATTTAATACGAATTATTGAATATAATACCTAATCAAGCATTTTGTTCCTCCTCTATTATATGGTTAATATCCTCATGTTCAATAAATAATAAAAAGGGACTCCAGATCCTCTTAAATTTGTCTTCTTTATCTTTAAGAATATATGTTATCTTTTCCATTGCAATGCATGAAGATATTTCTCTTAACCATTGAGTTATAGTAGGCCTTTGTCTTTTTCCAATAAATGGCGATGAGCCGTTTGTCATGTAGAATACACATGTCAATCAATACTTGAGTATCCTTTTTAATATTCCAGTTATCTGGATGAATACCAAGAATGAAAAATCCAGGATACATTGGTAATCTAACCTATCGGTCAAGAAAATCACAACTTTTTATATTACGTTGGTCTTAGTACACGATGTAACTACAGAAGAGTCAAGTTTTAAATAGTAAAAATATCGAAACTCTTTGGTCATTTTTGAGCGAGATGCTAACGGTCTAATCAGATTCAATGATCTATGCTAAGCTATGCTAAAAGTGCTACCGCCAGACTCGAAGATCAGCTGAATGGATTCGAAAACGGTAAAACTGAACTGTTTAACTCTAGGGGAGCCGGAAGTTTTTTCCCCCTCTGTTATCACTGTAAAGCTATTTTGAAACTATCCGCATTGTTTAAAGCCCTATTTAAATAAAGGTGACTTGAATAGTGAAATTAAATTTCAGCATGTAACCCGTTCTGCACAGTGCTATGGATAGGAATTATTCCTCAAATCGTGCAGCTTATGAGAGTGTCATTATGCGTTTTTGGATGGCAAAACTGAAACTACCTTATTACTTTTTATATTGTATTTTATTTTTGAAAGTTTTATATTTTTAAAATAAAATGTAAAAACATTTTTTGAAAGCTATTTTAAATCATAGCTATGAATCCATTTCCAAATGATACAAGTTTGTTGGGTTCTCCAAATTGGAAAGACCACATTTCAAATTGCAGTTGGCAATACATTCAGCACCTTAAAAGTTCAGAGACTCCAATAGGCTGAAGTGAGCTTACGTCAGTATCCAGAAGTTTCTGCATGCTGGTTTCGGCTACATCTTTGGACTCTTCGAACTTCACCGCCATCCTGAGCTCCTCATCCAGAATCTTCCCCTGACGCTGCTTCTTGTAGTCATAATCCAGTCTACGGCCCTCCAGTATCTTCAGGTGATGCTGAGGTAAAATTATTTTTATTATTAACAGCCATACAAGTTTTAGGAGCCAAATTTACTGAATATTTAGATAATTTCTGAAAAATGCTAGTGTTACAAGTTTGCAGGGGTTAGCCAATCATAACAGTGGTCATTTACATCTTACATCTTAAACATACAGCCAAAACTACTTATTTAACAAAATGGTCAAAGGTGGTGGAAAATGGCCATGAAAAACGAAAGTAAGACTTTTTGCAGTGTAGAAAAAAAAGTGCCCTTCAAAACAATGCCTCTTCACAACATTCTACAAAAATCTGAAAATAAATACATATGAATTAATATATGAAGTGTTAAATTATTATTATTATCTTATAAAATTGTCAGTTTTCATAATATGTTTTACAGCTGTACACCCGGTTACATTTCAGCTTTTTTGTTATAAGTGAGAAATGACAAGGAGGCTGCTTCACGCAACAAAATCAATGGAGAGCATTGGATTATATCCCAAATCAAAGTTTCACATTACTATGATATTAAAAGGTTAACAACAGAGCCCAAACTATTAGCCTAAATTCAGCTATTTATGTTTAGATACAATAAATCAACACTCAAACACCACATTGTATTCAAACATGTAAACTTCACATTAGGCAGTTTTTGCATTAACTTTTAAATCTATTTATAAAATTATGCATTTACTCCAGTTCGTTGTTGAAATATAATCATTTATACACAGTGTCAGTCATTTTCATGATTTATTTAAACACGTAGTAATCCAGACATCACTAACAGGCTCAGTAGAATATAATGGCTAATATAGGTCATATATTCAGTGAAAGAGTTGATTACTCTAGTGAACTCACAGCTGTGGACACTGAAGGACTTCTGAGGTAAATGTGATGCTGCGTGACATTGTTCTCAAGCTGTTTTATTGATGTCTTTCAGCGTTGAAACACTGACTGAGCGATTACAACACGTGATGCGTTTCAGTGATTTGTAACGTATCCTCAACATACCTTCAGATGTTCATTCATGTTTATTCTTTGACTATGATGAGATGATCGCGTTCAATTGCGCGCCTATACAGTGATCTGTCACGCCACATTAAAGACATCAAAACAGCATTTATCGTTTGAATTTAGCACCAAAATGGACTGAATACTTAATATGTTTTAACTATGATTTTTTTGAGCCCGATCTAAGCTCTACAGAGAAGTCTCCACCCATAGTCTGTAAAGAATGACTCCGATCAACAACAGTTTTGGATTTTTTTTAAAAGCACAAACAATAAAACTACATATGAGTTTTTCCACTGCCTGTTTGGACATATGCAAAGCACGTCGCCATACCACCTTCCAAAATGGTCTTAACCATAGGTTTAGCGGTGAACCTAAAAGTTCAATTCATAACCATTTGAATATGTTCATGTAGGAACTCAGATTGAAGTATGATCCACAACAAAGATCTGTTGTGACTTCTATTTATACTTTAAGTGTTCAGTGACTTGACATTCCAATAAAAGCTCTATTCAACCGCTTAAAGCAAAACTTCAAATTCAATAAGACCTGTAGATGAAAGTCCTGACGCTTATATTTCATATGCAAGGCGTGATTCGCTCACCTCCTCTGAAACATCTGACATCTCCTCTGACATGCCCTTCAATTCCTTTACTCTGTCAGAAACACAAAGCTGACTGTAATGCCTAAAACACACCACCAGAGGGCATCCTCAGTTAATCAGAAGCAGCACAAATTCAAATACATGAAGGGGAGTTAAAAATAAAAAAAAGCACCTGTTTGCATAATGTAGTGTATCCCGAGTGTATTTCCAGGAGCCCATACCGGGTGAGATCATGGCTATCTAAAACAGGCAAAAGGAGATTAATGTTACCATAAATAAGTTTAAAGGCAAGTTCTTTAAAAAAATAAAAAAAAGGAACCAAACGAAATTGATCACCCTAACTAAGGTTGGGTATCGTTTCGGTTTACAGTACCGCTGCCAAACCGATACTTTTGAAATGGTACCGTTGCCTAAACCGATACTTAAAGCCACAAAACAAATGGGGGACGACATTAAATAATGGCTTTTTATTGAATTTATTAAAAGTTTAAAGTATACTTAAATGTATAAATAGATACAACACACAATTTACTTAAATTCACAGTAAAACCTAACCCAACTACAATAGGCCTAATTTATCAGTCAATAACAGTTACCGTTATAACAGCAGTCGTCAGTATTCTTGGTCTGCTACAAACCAGCTTCAAGGTTTAGCATTATTTTGCAGAAATATGAGCATACTCTCTGGCTAAATATTTTAGAATGCATCGCCTTATTTCCATGGGGACGCGTCATGCTTCACACACACAGCAGCTGCAATAGTGCTGTATGACAGATGTATCTTTTTTTATTTTTATTCAAAACATTCACAGACTTGTTAACCATGTCATGAACTATCTGATATTCTGATTTTCAAATGAGTGTAACTGAATGCGTTGTCATTTAAAACCCTTTATAATGATCATGTTAGCTGATCTATAATGTGCCATGTTAGTTTGTAGGGCTGTGTATTGCCAAGAATCTGGCTGATATATTGGGATAATTTTTTTTTTTTTTTTTTTTAGAAAGATCTAATTTAAAAGAATAAAGAACAACCACATGCATAAAACCGGACAAGTAACTATTTTATTTCATTAATACAGTATAATTTATATATCACTAATCACTATTTTATGCAATCTAAGTAAAGGGAAATAGTAAAGTGACCTTAGGATTCTTTATGTGTACCGTATTTTCTGGACTATAAGTCGCACTGGACTATAAGTCGCATTATACTGGACTATAACGGCAGCTTAACACAGCATGTGCAAGCAGTGCGTTGGCAGGGCAGAAGCAGTGCGGAGAGCGTGAGCTGCACGTGCCCGCCCGCTGTGCATTCACACTGGTTTGTCTCGCACAGCTGAGCCTCTCCCGACAGAGCTCAAGCATCTGTGGACTCGTTCCTCCAGCTCTGACCATCTGGCTTTCAGTCCGCGATTAGCTTTGTTTTTTTCATTACAGTTAAAGTAACCTTTGCTTTTCGCCAGTCCCTCACTCCAAACTTTCTTTCTGCTGTGGACGTAGCTAAATGTTTATTCTTGTCAGTCTGTATTAATTAATTTTGATATACAAGTCGCACCTGACTATAAGTCGCAGGACCTGCCAAACTATGACAAAGTGCGACTTATAGTCCGGAAAATATGGTATAGGTTTTAAAGGTTTATGGTATAGCAGTTTTTAATTTCTAAACTATTTACCAACAGAAAGTGCATAGTCCATTCCATGACTCCGATCAACAACAGAGTTTTGGATTAAGTCATTAGTGGCGTCTTCATCAAACGAGTTATCAAAATGGAAGGTCTGATTCTCCAGGTACTTGGTCAGATCAACTTTCTGCTTGGGCTCGTGCAACAGCAAGGATCCATTACCAGGGATTGTGACCACATCAATCTCTTTCTTCGCCAACTCTGAACACAAAATAAACGAGAAATACATTGAACGAGAAAAATTGCCCAAACAATCCAATTCAATCAAGAGTCAATTTGAGTGGTCATATTAACAACCTACCTTTTTTATTCAGTGGCCGCTTGCGAACGCAGACACATATTCGGTGAGGTTTGACCTAAAAAATTTTTTAAAAAACAAGCACCTCATGTTAAAATGCTATCAATGAACAGATGACGATATTAATATTATGCTAATGGTACAATGGTACTTTCTCCAGGGTCTGAAGAGGGTCATGGGTCTCTCTGTATTCTTCAATCATCTGGTAAAACTGCTTATTAGGGCGACTTGTATCTCTAAACTAGAAACAAAACCGTGAAGAGAAAATACAGTAAATTCAGAATACCAATAAATAAATTACACTACTTTACTTTATGTTCAAAAATAATATTGTATATCCTGAAGTAAATTGGCAAATCTGACTAGTGACTAGACTAGTCACATCTGAAGCGAATCGATGGGTTAGTTTGTGTAAGAAAAATATCCATATTTAACACGTTATAAAGTAAAACATCAAGCTTCCGGCAGACTGCCTTCCATATTGAACTTACAAAAAAACAAAAAAGTAACTGCCGTGATGTCGTCGGACTGAGCATAAGCGCTTGAACTGCGAGAGGCACTTTCTGCTCAAGTTGAATACACTTTTATGATGGATAGATGCACTTTTATGATGGATGGATTCACTTTTTCTGACTACGAATTTTGGGGTGCCATTATAAAGCTTGGATTAGCCAGGACATTTTGTTATACTACGATTGTGAAAGAACGTCATGCTTTTCCCAACCATAAAAAAAAAAAATAATAATAAAATAAATAAATAAATAAAAATCGGACAACAGTATCATCTCTTCACCCACACAGTATCTGACAATGTGCAGACAGGACAGAAAGCAATTTCTAAACCGATTAAAAAAAAAATCATTGCTAATCAAACCCCCAGTGTTTTGATCTCTGCTAAATGTGACCTTTCTGGACTGACAGAGACAGCAATTTATAGCCTGTTGTATTTTTGATAAGTAGATAATTTATAGAAAAGGTAATGTGGACAGAAGTGGGAAGAGACACCCGGGTTAAGTCTAATGAGAAGAGTTCAATTCATCCTTGCAGGGTTGCCAACTTTTAAGATCAGGTTGGAGTAAGATTTTCTTTTTTGAAGGGGGTTTGAGGGGCTGACGGTATATCGATTTCGATTTCAGTATTAATTCATAGCCTGCTGTACATATAAGTAAATAAGGATATGTACGTTATTAACATTTTAAAATTTCACATTTGAAGAAATCTAGTGTTTGATCATCTAAAATGCAAAAATGCAATACTTTTTTGAGCAACTAGATTAGATACATGTATATTGATTAAAGAGCCATAAAGGCACCAGTGGGTAATGGCATTACAAATGGAAATTTTTATTTTTCGAGCCACAAAATGACTAATTTGCCTCTTTGAATAAGAATTCTCTAATTTAACCTTAATTACTACACTAATTGTAATATAAATAATAAAAATATTAGAAGAAAAATATTTTAAGTGGTCATTAATGGACCATAATTATTGCACAAATAGTATTTAGTACCAAAATATTCAATAAATATTATTGAACTAAAGTATAGAACATTTATTCAATTGAAAAATAGTTCAGGTGTATCAATGAGTATGAGTGTGAGCAATTAGTAAGGAATACCTGAGGGCTAAATACAATAAAAAACATTAACATTAATGTTAACATTGTTGCATCTCCATCACTCTCCATTATAAAACGATCCTGTATGGTTGACGTAATAATCATTGCACACCATGCTTTACTGCTTACCAAAACTTGCTGCAAACACTTGTAAAGTGGAGCTGTGGTGTATCAAGCCATTCAAATGTATTGACACAGCGCTAGAAGTATTGAGAGCTCCGTGAAGCACGTGACCGCGTGTTTCGCATTACAACTTATAAAAAGCTTTAGACTTTGTTTAATATCAAAAGCAGGTTTGGCAATTTGGCGTGAGATTTAAGGCTGCAACATACTCCGCGAGAACAGAGAAAAAGAGTTCTCGCTCCCAGGGCTCCGAGAACAAAATGACGTAATTTTGTTCTCGGAGCCCTGGTTTGGGAGTTCTCGCAGCTCGCTCTCGACACATCGTCTGAGCAGAACTTTTTTCTTGTGGGTGTCCGAGAACTATTGTGTGATTGGTCAGAATTTTGAAGTGAGCGGGGTTAATGCGGAGAAACGGAGATGTTCGGCACCTGCTTTTCTCGTGAAGTATGGATGTCCTGGCCAGAACGAACTTTGTTCTTGCTCTTGCCACCTCGAGAAAACGAACAAATTTCTTTGTTCTTGCAGAGTATGTTCCAAGCTTAAGTTGGGCAGCGTGAGACAACCCTGTCCTTGAGTGAGTGTGATTGGAGGGCATGAAGAAAGCATGCGCTTCATGCAAACCTGACTCTTCTGATGGACAATCCTGAGAAGCAGCAGCTTCAAAGAGGAAACACACCATAAGATTACACTGGTGCAGATCAGGAGACCAACTACGAATTGGAGTAAACCAACTGGACACAACAAATAATAAAACTCAAGTTCTGAAGTAGGTATTTTTGGTGGCCTTGAAGGAAGTTCTGATGTTCTGAAACATGCATCAAATCAGATAAAATTTTGTGGATGTTTTATAACAGCATGTGCATGAATGTGTGGAAAATACAGTAATGCGGATTATGTTGTCAAATTCGAGGTTAAGAATTCAGAACTCACTTCTCCTATGTTTGTCTCAGGTGCAGCGACAGGGGCCGGGGTGGGCACTGGTTCCTCTTGATGACATGGTTGAAGGTTATAACTGTCCCAGTTGCTTTGCACTGGACAAGCTACAATAACTCATTGTAAAAAAGATTTGTCTTTTGTGCAAATACTTAAACTGTACTATTGTGAAAGGTCTATAAACAAATAAGTTCTTGAACAAACAAGAGTGGTGTTTTTGCTATCATGTATTCAACTTTTTACACATTCATTTGTCACAAAGCCCATATTTTGCTAAACATACATGGAAACAATTCAGTGTTTTCATCAGGTGCAGGTGTATGTGCATAGGGTGAATCACAATGTCCAGCACAAATGAACTAAATAACCTTCAAATTCAAAGCAATACAAACCAACCTTAAACTTACATTTGAGCAGGAAACCAAGAGTTTCTCAAACAGGATTAGGAAAATGGGTGCAAACAACCATGAGGCAGCATCAAACAGACCCTAACATTTCCTCTACTGTTTCCTGTTATATACACACACTATACAGAGTATGCTCTTATCGCCCCCTAGTGCCCAGGAAGAACATAGCAACCATAGGTACCACAGTTTTTGTGACAGGCAATGACTGTTACAAGGTGTTGCATAAGGTCAAAATAGACTCTATGCACGATCACTTCCGCATTTTGTCTCAGTCCGCCCATCTACTTCCGGTGCTGCGCCTGTGTGGAGAATTCGGTGGAGATGATGGCAAATTACACTCGCTGTTTACAAGAGCTTCCCGCTATTAACGTGAATGACGTTAATCGTATTGTGAGGCAGTCAGCTGTCACACCCAACAGTAAGGCTTCAAATTATATATTTCGAGCTACATCGACAGCTTTGAGGGTGAGTATTCTTTCATTTCATGCTAAATCCGACTAACGTTAGCATCTGCGTTCCTGACCTAGCATACCGGTCTTTGTATTATTTATATATTTAGTTGAACATATAGTTTTACGTTTATTGTTTCCCCTTATACCTAAAGTGCTTGTTTGTGCAGTGTACATACAAATTGTGGAAATTGTTACTAATTGTTACTGACTATGAGTAACGTTAATTTCTTAGTTTCCAGTAAGGATCGGTTCACAGGAGAGATCAGCGTGAGGGCGACATGTTTCAGGTCGATGAGGAAGTCAGAGAAGCCCCATAGATTGAGAGTAGGAGGACACAAAAGACAGCTGAATGAAATGCATGTTTTAAACAGAAGTTGTTTGTGGGTTCTACAGCTGTACAAAGACAGGGGTAGTCAGTAAATGGGTTCATAAGTGGTTTCAATTTAATGATGTTGGTAATTACAGTATATGGGTATGTTTAGAATGTACATATAACATTAATTCCTAATTCTTGTTTTTGTTTAATTTAATTATATTTACAGATTGTATTAAAGGACTCTCGTCCTGTAATACTGTCACAGAGCAGTTGTTCTTGTGTCGCTGGGACAGCACTGTGCAACCACATTGTTGCGCTACTCTACCAAGCAGCCCACTACTCACAGCTTGGCATCAGTGCAGTTCCTCCAGTTCACAGCTGTACTGAAACGGAGCAGAGTTGGCACAAACCTAGAACAATGGTAATTTATATTTAATTTGCTTATACAAATTATATAAAAACTGAACTACTGGAAACGCAATACATTTATAAATACAATGAGCATTATTTAAGTTGAATTTTTATTAGCTTTGTAAGTACTATAAATTAATATATCACTGCTCTTTAGGAAACATTTTTTTCTACATGACTAGTCAGTAACAGCATTTCTGTGGACAGTGATTGTTTAGAAATATTTGTGTGAATAAGTGCTGAATTAACTGTTGAAAACTGTAATCTAGTATTCCAAATTTTGCTGTAATAATGATTTTATACATTTTATGGCCCCTGTGTGTTTTCTAGGGAGTCAAGCCTGGTCCTGTCAATAGAATGGTGGTTCTGTCTGCAAGACCGAAAGAGAGGAAGCTTGCTGAGGGGTTAAGGTATAACACAAAAAATCTTCAATGCAGTATTTTACCATTTATTTAACGCATTTACACTTTAATAAGTGTACACAATAAGTAAATAATTGCACACAAATTGATTTTTGTTTACATTTTTATTATAAGATGAATATAAAATGAAAATGTTTTACATTTTAAGTTTAAAATGAAAAATATGAAAGATTAGATAGACTAAAACTCAGGGAATGTACTTTTATTTTTTCATTTTAGGAGTACTCTTTGCAAGGGTGTCACCAGTGACCTGCCAGACCTCTCAGTCCTCCAAGTAGCAGAGGCGTATAAGGACTTTCCCAGTGCTGTAGCCCCTTTGGTCACCACTATCAGGAGATGATCCTTTGGTGGATTTTTTTCAGAGCTCAGCTGAAAACCTGGCTGAAAGAATCTACAAGGGAACTCGCCAGACAGCAGACATGAAGAGAGGTCTTGAAATGGAATCTGCTGCAATCGAGGAATACTGTCTGCTGAGAGAAGTAAACGTCTCGGTTACGTATGGTAACCCTCGTTCCCTGAAGGAGGGAACGGAGACGTACGTCGGTATTACCGACGAATTGGGATCACTTTAGAGAGCCCCTATCAGCTTCGAGATTTAGAGAACAGGCCAATGGGCCATTGGCGTGCGAGATTTGCATCTCGCGCTCCGCCCCGCGCCGCGGGTATAAACAGGAAGCGAGAGCATCGCACTGATGTTTTTCACTGAGGAGCCAAACTAGTGACTCGGCCATGCAGTGATGGTAAGGAACTGTGGCGACGGGACATACGTCTCCGTTCCCTCCTTCAGGGAACGAGGGTTACCATACGTAACCGAGACGTTCCCTTTCAGTCGGTCACTACGACGTACGTCGGTATTACCGACGAATTGGGATCCCTATGGAAAACGCCACAGTTACTACCACTTCCAGCGCCCAGCGAGAGCCCCTCAGACCCCGTTCTGATGCGGGCGGGGAAATTCACGCAGGGAGAGTCATACTGCTGTTCCGCAAGACCCATTCAGCAGACTTATTGGATAACGCTGGGAAAGCGTGCCCGAAGGACGCTGCGGGAGCCACATCATGCCCGGAGGGAGTTACGATGTGGAGAGAACACGTATGGGCTGGCCGTGGGCAGCACAACATACGGAAGTCCCAGAGGTGGCCCCGGCCTATACAGGCGGGGGACGACACCGAACTGAGACGGCAGAGGAACTCTGCCAAGGGAAAGACACGAGCTCACCGTAGGGAGCTGTACCGTGGAGAATACACGTATGGGACCGCCGTAGGGGTCACGACATACGGACCCCAGTCCGACACAAGTTCCACCAATGCATACAAGTGCCAGACCTGGCGTCAGACGCTCCGCCACATCCGACTGCCGAGGGGTGCGGAGGACTCAACAGGGTTCGCCAATCCTGGGGAACTCGACTGGAGAAAATAAGCACACGTATCCGTTCCATGGGGAAGGGAATGGCGCAGCAAGCCGACACTTAGAACGGGCACTTCAGCTGCTGACTATGGGAAGCGAGCACACGAGAAGCCACCGGTTCTACACGTAGGCTATAAAACCTAGCGAACGTGTTAGGTGTTGCCCAGCCCGCAGCTCTACAATATCTGTCAGCGAGGCGCCACGAGCCAGCGCCCAGGAAGAAGCAACACCCCTAGTGGAGTGGGCTCTTAACCCGAGCGGGCAGGGCACGTCTTGGGCTTCATAAGCCAAGACGATGGCGTCCACTATCCAGTGGGCCATCCTCAGCTTGGAGACAGCCTTTCCCTTCTGCTGTCCTCCGTAACAGATGAAGAGCTGCTCTGAGGTCCTAAGCTTTGCGTCCTGTCAACATAGACGCGCAGGGCGCAAACTGGACAGAGAAAAGCCAGGGCTGGGTCTGCCTCCTCCGAAGGCAGCGCTTGCAGGCTCACCACTTGGTCCCGGAAGGGAGTAGAGGGAACCTTGGCACATATCCAGGCCGGGGTCTCAGGGTTACCTGAGAGTCACCTGGCCCGAATCCCAGGCATGATTCGTCGACCGAAAATGCCTGCAGGTCCCCTACCCTCTTAACTGAGGCCAATGCAATCAGGAGTATTGTCTTTAGAGACAAGATCTTAAGCTCCGCTGACTGTAAAGGCTCAAAGGGCGCCCTCTGAAGTGTGTCAGCACCAGAGTCAAGTCCCAAGAGGGTATAAAGGGAGGACGAGGCGGATTTAATCTCCTCGCCCCCCCAGGAACCTGACGATCAGATCGTGCTTGCCTAATGAATTAACCATTAACCAGGTCATGATTGGGCTATAGCGGCAACATACACCTTGAGGGTGGAGGGAGACAGCTTTCGCTCCAACCCGTCTTGAAGAAAAGAAAGCACAGATCTGACCGAACACTTTCGGGGGTCTTCTCGGTGAGAAGAGCACCAGTCGACGAACAGGTTCCACTTCAACGCATATAGCCGTCTCGTAGAGGGGGCTCTGGCGGAAGTGATGGTGTCAACTACCGCTTGTGGTAGGTCACCTAGAACCTCCGCATCCCGTCCAGGGACCAGACATGGAGTTTCCAGAGGTCTGGACGCGGGTGCCACAGGGTGCCGCGTCTCTGAGTCAGGAGGTCCTTCCTCAGAGGAATGGGCCAAGGAGGTGCTGTCGCGAGGAGCACTAGTTCCGGGAACCAAGTCCTGTTGGGCCAGTACGGAGCTACCAAGAGGAGCTGCTCCTCGTCCTCCCTGACCTTGCACCGTGTCTGTGCAAGAAGGCTCACTGGGGGGGAACGCATATTTGCGTAGGCCCCGGGGCCAGCTGTGTGCCAGGGCATCCGTGCCGAGGGTTCCCCCGGGCAGGGAATAGTACCACTGGCAGTGGGTCGTGTCCGGGCGGCAAACAGATCGATCTGTGTGGCCCCAAGCGACTCCAAATCAGCTGGACCACCTGGGGGTGGAGTCTCCACTCCCCGGGCAGCACGGGCAACCGTGACAGCTCGTCGGCCGCACGATTGAGCGGGCCCGGAATGTGGATGGCACGAAGGGACCTCAGATGCTTCGGACTCCACAGAAGGAGATGGCGGGCGAGTTGGGACATGCGGCGGGAGCGTAGACCACCCTGTTTGATGATGTACGCAACGGCCGCAGTGCTGTCCGTCCGGATCAGAACGTGCTTGTCTTTGAGCGACCCTTTGAGGTGGCTGAGAGCAAGACGAACCGCCAGCAACTCCAGGCAATTGATATGCCATTGCAGTTGGGGCCCCGTCCACCGACCCGATACTGCAAGCCCGTTGTACGTGGCACCCCAACCCGTGGATGAAGCATCCGTGGAGACAACAGAATGCCTGGACACTTGTTCTAGAGGCACTCCTGCCCGTAGAAATGAAGGGTCCGACCACGGGCTGAAGGTTTGGCGGCATCTCGGCGTCACTTGGACACGGAGGGACCTGCTGTGCCACGCCCATCTCGGGACTCGGTCGTGTAGCCAGTGTTGAAGCGGTCTCATATGGAGCAGCCCTAGCGGCGTTACTGCGGCTGCTGCTGCCATATGCCCCAGGAGCCTCTGAAATTATTTCAGTGGAACCACTGTACTGCGTTTGAACGTATTCAAGCAGCTCAACACCGACTGGACGCGCTCCTCGGTGAGGCGCGCTGTCATGGCGACCGAGTCGATCTCCATCCCGAGAAAAGAGATCCTCTGTACGGGACAGAGTTTGCTCTTCTCCCAGTTGACCCGAAGACCCAACCGGCTGAGGTGCCGAAGCACCATGTCCCTGTGTTCGCACAACTGTTCCCGCGACTGGGCAAGAATCAGCCAGTCGTCGAGATAGTTGAGAAGACGAACACCACGCTCTCTCATGGGAGCAATGGCCACCTCCGCGACTTTCGTGAAGTCACGGGGCGACAGGGACAGCCCGAAGGGCAGGACTTTGTACTGACATGCCGTCCGTCGAAAGCAAAGCGTAGAAATGGTCTGTGTCGAGGGAGAATCGAGACATGAAAGTACGCGTCCTTCAGGTCGATCGCTGCAAACCAATCCTGGGGACGGACGCACCTGAAGATGCGTTTCTGCGTTAACATTCTGAACGGCATCCTGGCGAGGGAACGGTTCAAGTAAGGCAGGTCCAAGATTGGCCGTAACCCGCCGCCTTTCTTGGGTACAATGAAGTACGGGCTGTAGAACCCGGACTTCATATCGGCTGGAGGGACCGGCTTTATCGCGTCCTTCGCCAGTAGGACAGAGATCTCCGCCTGAAGCACGGGGGCATCCACCCACGCAATAGACGTGAAGTGAACGCCCCCGAACCTGGGCGGACGCCGGGCGAACTGAATCGCAAGCCGAGTCTGATGGTACAGATGACCCAGCGAGACGGGCTGGGGAGCGCTAGCCAGGCCCCCAGAGACCGAACAAGCGGGGCCATCGGTACCACAGACGTACCCGCAGCAGGGCAGCGAGGCGGAATGCAGGGACCCCAGGACGACATGGGAGTGGTCCGTGTAGGGGTCTGGGTCTGACACACGACCTGCATCCGCTGAGGGGGTGCGCGAGTGTGGGAAGGCCGCTTGAGTGCGTTCCCACAGCCGGCACCCCCTGCTGGCGATTTGGAGAGGCACCAGAGGCTGACAAGGCATGGGAGCGTTGTACACCGCCCAACGCGTTCTCCAAATGAAGGAGGGGCTGAGCGTGGCAAGGCTTTGTGGCGTTGCACACGGTCTGCCTCACCTCCTTCCTCAGCGGGGAACAAGAGCGGCGAGGCATAGCTTCGCGCACTGTCGTCCACACACCGCTGAGAAGAGGGGAATGAGAGTGGCGAGGCTTGTAGCGTCACACACTGCCATTCTCGCCCTCTTGTGGGGAGGGGAATGAGGGCGGCGAGGCTTGTAGCGTCACACGCTGCCATTCCTGAACTCCCGAGACCCAGAGATTTTTTTTTTTTTTATATATATATTTTTGGGTACCACTGGCTGTTTTTAACCCCAGTGGCGGAACAGAATTACTAATGGTTTTTACCCGGCCCTCCTCCGGGGGAAGAACAGTCCCGAACCAAATTCGGGTCAATGGTGTTTCTGGACATCGTCTAGCCAAGGGCCAGCGCTGTGCGCTGCTCAACCTCGGCTGAGAACTACCCTCATGCCCTAAGCAGGGCGGAGGTGGCCTGCCAGTGGCACTGCCACCCCACCGATGAGGGTAATGAGAGAGAGGAAAACTTTATACAGATTATGGCCCTATTGGTGTTCCATATTTTGGCACCAATAGTTCCATAATGCAAAAGCCTTCCAACGCACATCCGGGAAAGGCAAGGGGCAGGCAAGGCGATTTATGCGTTGCACTATGCCTCAGCCACCCGGGAAAGCATGGCTGTCGAGCATGAATCGGATTCAGCACGAGCGCCCACTATTATAGTGGGAATCTCAGCATCATCTTCATTTTCAACACATAACAGCCCTCTCTCCGATGCAGCGATTGACATCTGTCCTCTGCTAGAGCCCCAAACGAAACGCTAGGTCCTTATTTTTTTTTATTTTTTTTTTTTAGGACCAGCAATCCCATCTGTAAGCTACCAGCAGACATGTGAGACAGTGGGTGTGGCCGTGAGACGGCACACGGCGCGCTGAACATTCAAGCCCTTATGAAAAAGGCAAGACGAACAGCGCGCCGCCGTGGCTATGCTCTCATTAGAGAGGGATCGTGGCCGTCAGGACAGGAAACAACCGCATCCAGAAACGCACGAGTGGAATGACGTCTTGAAAAAGACGCAGTGTCACACCCGTGTTGCTCTTTTGTGAGGAAACGCTCTTTAAACAGTGCTGAAGCACCCAGGGGAAGACCGCGGCAACACACAGGTGTTAAGTGCAGTCCTGTGGTGCACTCACTGAAACAAACGCCCTCACCAGACCGACAGTTGCTGTGAGAACAGCAGTTTGTTATGCTGATGCAGCGGTGAACATGCGGTCGCACTGATTGTGGCTTTTCGCCTACACAGAGCGTCCTTCTCGTTCTCTGGAGCATCTCTCTTGCAGATAGGCTTTCTTTTAGAAAAGCAGGCTTGCCTCATCAACGCCGTTCGGCTCCGAAGTGAATGACGTCAGTGCGATGCTCTCGCTTCCTGTTTATACCCGCGGCGCGGGGCGGAGCGCGAGATGCAAATCTCGCACGCCAATGGCCCATTGGCCTGTTCTCTAAATCTCGAAGCTGATAGGGGCTCTCTAAAGTGATCCCAATTCGTCGGTAATACCGACGTACGTCGTAGTGACCGACTGAAAGGGAACTACCACCCTTGTGGCTTCTTAATTCACCCCGATGCACCTTGGCTGGGGGCCTCTCCTGATGGGATTATTTTTGACCCTAAAGAGCACCATGTTTTTGGTCTTTTAGAAATCAAATGTCCAAATGTCAAAAGTTACGTGGACTGTCCTTACCTTAAATTCAACAATGGAACACCAGAACTGAAACAACAACATGCATACTATTGGCAAGTTCAAGGACAAATGCTGATCTCAGGATTGGACTGGTGTGATTTTGTCGTTTATGCACAGGATGACATGATGGTCCAGCGCATCTACAAAGACATCAAAGTGTTTCAGAACATTAGAGAGAAAGCTGACCATTTCTTTTTTTACTTTTACCTGCCAAGATGCCTACAGATGTAAAAAAAAAAAAAAAAATTGTGTTTTAATATGTATCAAAGTTCTTTTATTTCTTTAAACAACTTCACTGACTGTACAGGAAATGTTTATCAAAGTTATTTATATTTACATGTTTACATTACTGCAGTGCAAAGGATCAAAGTTATTTATATTTACATGTTTACATTACTGCAGTGCAAAGGATCAAAGTTATTTATATTTACATGTTTACATTACTGCATTGCAGGCAACACTGTACAAAGTTATTTATATTTACATGTTTACATTACTGCAGTGCAAAGGATCAAAGTTATTTATATTTACATGTTTACATTACTGCAGTGCAAATGATCAAAGTTATTTATATTTACATGTTTACATTACTGCATTGCAGGCAACACTGTACAAAGTTATTTATATTTACATGTTTACATTACTGCAGTGCAAAGGATCAAAGTTATTTATATTTACATGTTTACATTACTGCATTGCAGGAAACACTGTACAAAAGTTATTTATATTTACATGTTTACATTACTGCAGTGCAAAGGATCAAAGTTATTTATATTTACATGTTTACATTACTGCATTGCAGGAAACACTGTACAAAGTTATTTATATTTACATGTTTACATTACTGCAGTGCAAAGGATCAAAGTTATTTATATTTACATGTTTACATTACTGCATTGCAGGAAACACTGTACAAAAGTTATTTATATTTACATGTTTACATTACTGCAGTGCAAAGGATCAACGTTATTTATATTTACATGTTTACATTACTGCATTGCAGGAAACACTGTACAAAGTTATTTATATTTACATGTTTACATTACTGCAGTGCAAAGGATCAAAGTTATTTATATTTACATGTTTACATTACTGCATTGCAGGAAAACTGTACAAAGTTATTTATATTTACATGTTTACATTACTGCATTGCAGGAACACTGTACAAAGTTATTTATATTTACATGTTTACATTACTGCAGAGAAAAGGATCAAAGTTATTTATATTTACATGTTTACATTACTGCAGTGCAAAGGATCAAAGTTATTTACATGTTTACATTACTGCATTGCAGGAAACACTGTACAAAGGTTATTTATATTTACATGTTTATATTGTTTCTATTCTATTGTTTCTATAACAAAATAAATCCAAATTCAATTCCTAAACAATGTTATCTCGTCTTTAATCCTTTGCCCATGCTTTTACTAAGGGGCCATTTTGGTAATTTACAAGTAGGCAAGCAACTGTGTACAGCTGGTTTATACTCCCTGTGATGGAAAGAGGGATGACTGTGTCGAACAGCTTGTGTTGCTTCACCCTGCGGATGAGACGCTCAACGTGGACCCTTAGCCGAGCAATGGACTGTCTCCCTCACCTCATCAGCCGACATCTGTTCCCGCTTTGACAGGTAAGCAGGTCTGTAGACTTTGCATGGCACACAGTCATCAACAAGAAACCCTTTGTCGACCATTATCGCCATTCCAGGTTTCAACAGAGACACAATCCCAGACTGCTTAAAAAGCTATTTGTCACTGCCAGAACCTGCATACAGGGATGACACAAAGGTGATTGCACCATGTGGTGCCATGCCGATTAATCCCTTGAAGGTGCAGTGGGACTTGTAAGTGGAGAAGACTTCACTTTGAAGCAGGAGAGAGGATGGAGTTTGGCAACGCAGCTCTGTGCAGTCGATCACCACTTGTGTGTCTGGGTAGTCCTGGAACTCATTGGGTAGATGAGCCTTGACTTCCTCCTCAAACATCCAGATGCGGGCAGACCCAAGAACGGTGTACAAAAAATTGGCCTAGGTTGTAATAATTATGCTAACTGTGGAGTGATGGATGTTGAATCTGTGGGCCAGATCCCGCTGTGTTAGGCCAACTGAGAGGTGGACCATGAAGAGGAAGAACTCATCAATGGGCTGCAGAGACTGACCCTTTAAAAATAGCAAGGTTTGCAATTATGTACATATGTGTTGGCTTCCACTGAAAATGTAAAGTTTTGTTCTTCTCTTTATTTATTTACCCATGCACTGCCTATTGTTCCAGCTTCACTCCTTATTGTAGTTACTCTTGCTCTTGACACACGAATCATGTTGTGGGATGCAGGTTCAATGAGTTTCCAGAAAGTCATTAAATGGCTGTAAGTCACGAACCTAAATGAGATGTAGGACATGTTTTAAATGTTTATCAATCATAAAATCACAAACTAAATTTAATTACTTAAAGAAAACACATACACACATATATATGGTTACACTTTATTTTAAGGCATTGTTACAGTGTAATTATTTAATGTTAATAGTACTACTAATTAACAACATGTACTTACTATAGTACTTACATACTGCATAATTTACTGTTATTACTATGTGCATGTAACAATGACATTGTAAAAAAGTGCTTTATAATATATATACACACACATATATGCGTCATATATAATTATATCATATAAACCACAAACTAAAATTAATTACTTGAAAGAACACACATACATATATATGTCACCGGTGCAGCCCGGGGCGGACTCGAATGACCACCCGCCCCTGACTCCAGACACCACCGTGAGGAGCCGACACCACA
This sequence comes from Gobio gobio, assembly GCF_949357685.1. Classification (NCBI taxonomy): domain Eukaryota; kingdom Metazoa; phylum Chordata; class Actinopteri; order Cypriniformes; family Gobionidae; genus Gobio; species Gobio gobio. The sequence continues at coordinate 50,975,096 of NC_137101.1, read as the reverse complement.
GGCACGCAACAAACGGACAAAGGAGGAGGCAAGTAATGGAGTTCAAAAATAATAGTCTTTATTGAATGACAATCAACTTGAGGAAAGAATGAGCAACTCCTGTCTTCTCAGGCTATTGGACCAGAGTAGCCGCTGGAACGATGTTCCACTGTCTTCGGGGGACAATAGAGCGATGGTGGCTAGGAAGGCTTACTCCACGGCGTTGCTGCTCATCTGCAGGACTCAAACAGTAAGTAACAGGTAATGTTCACTTTCTCAATAGCAGATTCTCTTATCAGGACGTGAGAGGGGAATTGTGACTTTAAAACTCACTTCACAGCGTTGCTGCACATCTGCAGGACTCAGATGGTAGGTACCAGGTAAGGCTTCTCCTCTTAACAGCAGCTTCTCTTGTCAGGACGTGAGAGGGGAATGGTGACTTTAAAACTCACTTCACAGCGTTGCTGTACATCTGCAGAACTCAGACGGTAGGTAACAGGTAAGGCTTCTCTTAACAGCAGATTCTCTTATCAGACATTAGCGAGAGAATAAGCAGCTTTACCAGCGATGTTGTACATCTTCAGAGCTCCATCAATACGCATCACAGTTCAGACTTTTCCACAGCCATACGGTTCTTCACGAGGCTTGTAATTTCAGAGAGAGAGAGAGGGTTAACCGGAGCCTTCAATGAGGGATTACTTCACGACAATACTCAGTGGAAGAGAGAATAATACAAAGCGTTACTTCACCAGTTCAGTTGTCTCGTTCTGGAATTTAGATGGAGACAAGTAGATTGTCTCACAAGAATGGAAGCAGGCGTTGGGAGACTCTTCTCAGCATATCACACAGCACTCGTGTTCACTACAAATCCACAGCATTAATTCAGCGTGCACCAGGTAAGGCAAAACAACTGCAAATCACTCACACAGTAGGGCTGATCAGAAACCTCGCTTCGTCCATGCATTTGAATGGGGATATTCAACTCTCAATTCTTCTCCAGCGTCTCTGAAACAGATGTCCTCCTCAATAGTAAATTTCACATTCACATTATTTTCTTCCAGCTTTACATTTGATTGAACGATGTAATTAATTCACTTATCTTTCTCTCTTCCGGCACAGATCCAAGCAGCCGTTCAATCCAGTAATATTCTCCAAGCAGCTCTAAACGACAGCGTCCAACGTGAGCGCTCACCCAGGAGATCTTCTACCCCAAGACACAACGACAGAGACCCAGCCAAACAGCTGATTAACTGGACACCGGTCGACTTTCACCAGCTCGACCTCAACCCTGACTTGACCCGACCTTCACTTCACTTCACTTCACTTCACTTCACTTCACTTCACTTCACTTCACTTCACTTCACTTCACTTCACTTCACTTCACTTCACTTCACTTCACTTCACTTCACTTCACTTCACTTCACTTCACTTCACTTCACTTCACTTCACCTCTCTTCTTCTCTTCTGAATGGCTCTTTTATCCTCCTCTTGTGAAACGGAAAGCCGGTGCAAACACCGCTCCCCTCTCCCTCACACCTGCCGTGCATCAGCAGTAATTAGGTAGGGCAAAGTCTCTGCTGCACCCGGAACCGGAGTGAGGTGTTACACCAAAATAATTCCCCTCGGGGAACATGAAAAGAAAAAGAAAGGTTCCGCTTTTCCCAGCGTTTTGTCACCCGTGACATCTATATACAGGTTTAAATCGTACCTGGTGTAGAACCTTATATCATCATCGGCAGCAGCAAATCGCCCCAAACAAAACCTTTGGCTGACCGACAACTCCTCCACATGTCTCCTTAGTCGGTCCACTTCTTTATGGAGCTCCTCGGTTTGATTCAGTGCATTATCTACTGCCGCGGGTTCTGGAACTGAACAATAATCATGTTCCAGATGCTGGGTATCTGTTGTCCCAGGATCCGCATCCACTTGGGTGTCATCCTCCCTTCTTTGCCATACCCCAGTGCGCCTTGGTTCAGCAACGGAGTAGCCGTTCCACTGGAATAAGATCGGTACAGCTCCCTTCCTCAGCAAGCGGCGTCCTTTAGGGGTCGATGGCTCGATCAGGTCATCATTTCTAAAGTGACGACTGCAGACCCTTGTATGAGATGTGATGTTAAATCGTTCACGTCGAATGCTGTGAATCCACTTTCTGCGTGTTTCTTCGTCCACAGGAAAAGTGTGGAAACTCAGTACAGAGTTGAACTTTGAGGAGGCCATACATAACGGGACACAACAATGATCAGCCGAACTACTGTCTTCACGCCGTTGATATTTAAACTTTCTGGAAGCCATTAGTTATAAACTATATAATATAATATAATGCTTCAATTAAGTTGTATACCACTGTCAAATACATTTTATGAATGAGTTTTGCCGGGAGTACAATTCGCTGTGTAGAATGCGCTATGCGGAAGTAAAGACGCGGTCTGAGATTCTACCGGAAATACGTAAGCAGAGTTTGTGCATAGAGTCTATTATATCTGAACCAGAGCTGTTGATCTGAACGTCATCTCATCGGCTCGCCTTGTTACCTCGACGGAGGTGATACAGGAAAAGGTGCCACATGCAGGTACAAGGCACGAGATTTTCACAATGGAAGTCGAGGCGAGCTGAACTAGTAACTAAGGGAAAACCAAATGGAAACAAATCAGCGCCGCTCACACAGAGAAACTCACATACTGCAGCAATGATTCAAAATGTGGAGTTTTTATATTTATAACATATAATACAGTTAAAAACATCAAACGACCAAGAGTGTTGTTTTCCTGAATACCATCACGACCGAAAATGTGTCACTGATTTCATGACAGTTCCATAAACAATGAATTAACAAAAAGTCACTTACATTTTAGATGCAATATATTAACTGTTTTTGTTCTATTTCAGCAGAAAAACAAAGATCACAGCAGAACCACAGCGCATCTCACAGCAACAGTGCGTTACTGAATGATTCAGTGTTTTGAATGAATCGGTTGAATCAAAGACTCAATGACCTGTTCATAAACGACTGCCTCATTCCTGAACGAATCAGTCGTTTGAACGAACCGACTCAATGACTCACTCATTAATACCTGCCGCCACCTACTGGCAGTTTAGTTTCATGTTTAAACATTCTTTCTATTTCTTATTTGTATTTTTAAAAAATATTTTAAAAAATCTCATAACATTATTTAATGCAGTTGTCATTTTTCAGTGTAAATTATTTAATTTGATTGGTAAGAGCCCTATAGTGTCTTATTCTAATTTAATGTATTGATCAAAATTAAGAATATAAACTGAAAGCTGAAGCATTATATTTAATAAGATTATATATTTATATATATTTAATAAGATTAGGGGAAAATGCCCTTTATAAAAGGTAAAAATATCACAAATATGCATATTTAAATACGTTAAAGCTGATTGAACACTGGTGAGAATCTGTAGCCATTTTCAAAAAACGTCTAAAGACACATCTTTTCCAGCAACACCTGACCAATCAAGAATAGCACTTATCATTCTATTCATTGTCTGTCTGTCTAATTTATAAAAAAAAAAAAAAAAAAATCTGTTCTGTGCTAGATTAACTGAGACTTGTTACAGCACTTGCATATTGTTGCCCTTGACTGTTCTAGTTGCTTCTATTGCCCTCATTTGTAAGTCGCTTTGGATAAAAGCGTCTGCTAAATGACTAAATGTAAATGTAGAATATTGCTATTGTTTGTATTATTATTATTATTATTAGAATAGACATTAAGAGAATACATTATTATGCAGGTACTTTTACTTTTAATACTTAAAGTACATTTAAAATCAAGTACTTTTTACTTAAGTAGGGTTATCATTGTGGTACTTCTACTTTTACTAAAGTAAATATTTCTCTGGGTATTTGTAATTTTACTTAAGTACTGAGATTCAGTACTTTCTTCACCACTGGATTTTAGATGCAGCGGTGTGAATGGGACTTTTATTTTGGTATTCGTGTGTGACGTCATAAGGATGCGCCGCGCTCCTGCATTTGTTGTGATTCGGCTGAAAAGAGGTTTGTGTTTTAAGCATTTAGTGTTTAAAGCGAAGTAGAATGAATTATGTATTATTAAGTGTAACATTGCATTGATTTATCTAACATATATCAACTTTGTGTGAGTAAAGTAACATCATAAACTCACGAGTAACAGAAGGAGCGGCTCATTTCACTCTTTAGCTGTGTCCCAATTCAAGGGCTGCATCCTTCAAAGGCCGCATTTGAAGGCCGATTGCGTCACTGCAGCGCGACGAAGGCTGTCCCAATTCGAAGAGGCCTTCAAATGCAGCCTGCCGTTCGTGTTGCCAAGTCCTCATCTTTTCAGCCGAATTAGGCTACTTTTAAGTTGTTTCCGCGGGTGAAAAATGATTTCCGCGGGTTTGTTTCTACCCCATAAGTACGATTTCGCCGCTCCAACACCCCCAAACGTACAACTCCAGTGGAGAATTTGGCCGCTCGATGGAGAAAATCGCATTGGCAGTTTTGGACTACTTTTGTTGCAGAGACTTGGCAACCCTACCCACCGTCCTTCTCCCCGGCCGCGAAGGATAGAACCAACCAGAACAAGTGGATCCTTCGCAGTGTATTCCTCTGCCCATCCCGCGGCCGAGGAATACACTTATAAATGTAAGTATTGTGTTTTTTCATTTACTCAAATAACCAATGAAACGTTTTAAAAGCCGGTGGTCTTTATTTCTGTGTTACCACTGCACGGCTTTATTCGTTACGTGATCTGATGTAATATTTCGTTTTGTTTTATGGATGAAGTTTTATGGATGACAGCTTTATTAAAATGAGGGCAGCAAATGAGTATTTATTTACCGGGCCGAAAAACTCGGCCAGTGTGGATTGGAATACGACCCATTTGTAGTATTTCCATAGGTTCTTGTGTAGGTAGGCTATAGGGAGGCTTTATCCTATACAAACCCCACAAAAAAAAGAATATAGAGTTTGAGTATCTATAAATATGATTTCTGGAGTATTTTGTATGTTTGTAGGCTACTGATGCATCATATTTTTTAATTTTCTTAAGATTGCACCCCTGCCTTGCAGGTTAAAAAAAAAATTACAACTTAAAAACAAACAAAGTATGCAAGTTAACAGACACATCTTTACTGAAATGTATTGTGCTGTTGTGTTTGTTATTGAGTGACATGTTTATTTCCTCTGCCTTAGTATTGAAAGTGTCCTGGGACAGGTGAGGAATTGGGAAACTTGGCCATGGTTTGTCTTCATGAATGAGGTGTTGGGACAACCCCACTGTCCTCATTGCCTCCATCCCTGAGGACACACCAGGGCCAAGTTCAGCAGAGGATGACCAAGATGAGGAGCAACTCCACCAAGAGGAAACGAGACCGAGGATGAGCTGATGGAGAGACTGAGAGGATGAGCTGATGGAGAGACTGAGGGAGGACAGGAAGAGAGAGACAGACAGAGGAGACGAGAGGATGAGCTGATGGAGATACTGAGGGAGGACATGAAGAGACAGACAGAGGAGAGCAGGGAGAGAATGGACTGATTGTTTTCTCTTCTTGAGAGATTGTTGAGAACAAAAATTTTGGTTTTGTAAATTAAAATGTGTAAATTAAATATTATCGTTCTACATATTATTTTTGTAATGCAAGTTATAATTTGTAAATGAAATAAATAATTCTGTACATTTATGTCAATTCATTTGTAAATGAAACAATAAATTGTTCTATACATTTTTATTTACAGTACTTTTTACAACTATTTACATAAGTTACGTTTTAAGATTAGAAAAACAAAATACATTTTAAAATTAACAGTACATAAAACAGATGGAAGAAAATGTTTTTATGTAGTCTTTTATTGAGCTGGGCTGGGAGACCCTGGTGAAGCCTCTGTCAGCGGGACATCATCTGGGATCAGTGCATTTTCCACTGTCTGCCAACAGGTTTGCAGTGCTGACTTATTCGACGGCTGCCATGTAGCTAATATGTTTTCAGAAAGAGGGAAGAATAAATTAAATTACCTCACATCCTCAAATCAAACCATAAAATATTTTAACATGCATAACTGTTCTATGAGCTGAACTCTGACTGCAGAACAGCGGCACTCCAAGACCAACGGTGCCTATCCCTCATCTAGAAGACATATTTATTTAAGACAGTGTATTTTATTTTTAGATTCTTTTTTAAACGATAACTAATAACGAAATCTAATAATCATGTGTAAAAAGTCAGTTTTTCATAAAACCACAATATTTGCCTCTGAGATGAAATTGAATACAAATCTGAGGTACTTCACAATTATACTCAAATACAGAGTAAATGCATTTCGTTACATTATTAGTAATATTTAGCAACTGTTGACAGCTGCTGTTGAAGAGAACTGAAATTAACATTTATACTGGACTTTAAAGTTATATTCAACTGCCTAAAAACAAAACCACTAAATATGTAGTAAACTATATAAAATCGTATGTTGGTAACATATTTAGTCAACATTTTATTTTTATCAGTACATACATTAGATTACTGGAGTAAATTGAAACACAATACTAGCATTTAAAAGTGTAATCTGGCAATTTCTCTTCAAAAATGTGACGTCGCGGCGCGCAATGAATTCTGGGGTAGGCAAGGCTGCGAAGCATCCATCCAACTATCCTTCATTTCATGGGAAAAGAAGGACGCATTTGCAGGCCGTATTTTGAAGGATCCTTCGAAGGACCTACGAATTGGGACAGCCTTCGTCGCGCCGCGGTGACGCAATCCGCTATACCTTCCACTGTAAACGAGTCTCGGTGCGTCCTTTGGAGGCCGCGTCGGCCGCGCACTTCAAAGGACACGGCCTTCAAAGGATGCAGCCCTTGAATTGGGACACAGCTAAAATCGTATTTCAGTTTAAACATGAGTTCAGTCTCTGGCGAGTGACGAGAGGACCGGAGCTTTAGACTCTCCGAGTCAATTGAACCGATTGATTCACAACAAATGATTCAGTGATTCGAAGCGCAATATTTCTATGTTCTATATTTCTGCTCTCGATTTCTACAAATCATTAAATAACTAAACTGCCTAATATATTAAGGGTCTGTATAATTTGCATTATTTTATTAATCTGTAGTGTTAGTTTTGAGTGTTTTTATCTAATCAGGTCATCATGTCAATGTTACCAATCTCCAAAAGTCTCCAAACATTTGTTTTTAGATAAACTTATTAAATTAATGATAAATGCAGTGACCAATCGATTAGATATATTTTAGTTTGTTTCTCTTCTCCTCCATCTAAATTAGTTTGGGGATTTCTTTGTGTAACAAATAATGTATGCTCTATAAGCGGCGCATAGGGTCGCAGCACTTTGGGGCGCCAAAGCGATGGGAATAATACAAAATTCTATATGTAGGTGCTGTTGTGCGTTTCTAAATAATTTCTGTATTTCCTCAATATTATATAACATTTTAGAGAACTAATAGGCTAGAGTAGGCGCCCTCATAAGATTCCATAATAGAATTTTGGATAATAATGGAATATCGCGAGTGGGCGCGCCTGGCGGGGGCGCCGGCGATTTGACAGCAAAACGCACGTCATTGACGCATGATTTAAAAACGCGCGTTCTTAACATGCACTTTGGGTCAAGGAAAACACGTGTTTCTGACGTTAAGAATGCGCGCTTATATGGTAAATCACACGTCGAGGACGCGCGCTATGAGTCGGACAAAACGCGCATTATTAACGTGTAGGCTACACTGCAAAAGATGCTTTTCTTACTTAGTATTTTTGTCTTGTTTTCAGTCCAAATATCTAAAAAATCTTACATTAATTAGCATTTACTAGACAAGCAAAAGTTTTGTCTTGTTTTGGGGGAAAATAACTCAAAATTAAGGAAGTTTTTGCTTAAAATAATTTGCCAATGGGGTAAGCAAAATAATCTTGTTTTCTGTTTGAATTAAGATTATTTTGCTTACCGCATTGGCAGATTATTTTGCTTATTTTAAGCAAAAACTCCCTTAATTTTGAGTTATTTTCCCCCAAAACAAGACAAAACTTTTGATTGTCTAGTAAATGCTTCTTAATGTAAGATTTTTTGTTAGAAATTTGGACTGAAAACAAGACAAAAATACTAAGTAAGAAAAGCATTTTTTGCAGTGTAAACAGGTAAATCAAACAGGCAGTGCAAACTTGTGTTTGAAGTATCCAAACAGACAAAAAGAACGTGCTCTTTCCTTGGTGTTCTCAAGATTGCATGCTCACTTTTTAGGGCACACCTCTTATAAAGTAAAGTTACATATTGTTGACCATCTTTTTAAATAATTCCACTATTATTATTCCACTATATTCCACTACCATGATACACTATGGCTGTTATAATAATTAAAGGAAATCAGTATCAACAAAATCCATTTACACTGTAATTACAAGTGCCTAAATAATGTCTGGCTCACATTTTGCAATTGTGCTGATATAGGCTATTCTGGAAAATAGCGCTCGTATGATATTGCTTAACTCATAATTTCCTCTTTAATTACTTTCAAACGAATGTTTAATTTTTTGTTTGTTATTAGTCTATTTTAGTGAAAATACAACAACAATAAAATAGTACAATAAAAAAAACTTATATTAACGTAACGTTAATATAAAAATAATATAAAAATGAAAATTCTCTCATTAATTACTCACCCTCATGTCGTTCGACACCCGTAAGACCTCCGTTCATCTTCAGAACACAAATGAAGATATTTTTGTTGAAAGCTGATGGCTGAGAAAGGCTTCAGACAGGCCTCCATTGGCATTCAGTACATTTACACTCACAAGACCCATAAAAGGCACTTAAAACGTCGTTACAAAGTCCATCTCACCACAGTGGCTCTACAATAATTTTACGAAGCGACGACAATAGTTTTTGTGCGAAAAAAAAATCAAAATAACGACTTTATTCAACCTCTTCTTGTCTTCCGTATGTGCCTCCACGACGCAAGCGTGAGAATATGACGTAGCGCCGGCGTTCGGGAATCCATGAAATGCACACTTTAACCCCATTTTGAGCACTACGCCGAGACCTAAAGCACGATCAATGTAGAATTCAACAGCTTAGATACGCGCGTCTTCCTCTGCTTGTAAACAAATCGCTTCTGGGTCATGTGTCCGAACGCCGGATCTGTAGTGGAGGCACACACGGAAGACAAGAACAAGTTGGATAAAGTCGTTATTTTGATTTTTTTTTTCGCACAAAAACTATTGTCGTCGCTTCGTAAAATTATTGTAGAGCCACTGTGGTGAGATGGACTTTGTAACGACGTTTTAAGTGCCTTTAAGTCTTGTGAGTGTAAATGTACTGAATGCCAATGGAGGCCTGTCTGAAGCCTTTCTCAGCCATCAGCTTTCAACTAAAATATCTTCATTTGTGTTCTGAAGATGAACGGAGGTCTTACGGGTGTCGAACGACATGAGGGTGAGTAATTAATGACAGCATTTTCATTTTTGGGTGAACTAACCCTTTAAGGGTATAGGGGGCGATTACACAGCCTCTGACTCTCTTACCAGTGACTGAACTACTGAACTAGAGCTGATTGAGACCCTCAGAGATTTAGTGTGGATTTATTTTTCTTTCCGTTAAATATTAATTAATTATTATGAGTTTTTCCTTTCTTTTAATTATTCTCATCTTAAACAGGACAAACACACAGATAAACTCCTGGTGAAGCGACATCCATGTGACAAACTATTATAAAGATGGCGTTTATTAAAGAGGAGAGTGAAGACATAAAGATCGAAGAAACATTCAGTTTGAAACAAGAAACTGAGGAACAAACAGGTTAGTTTCATTCTCAAAGCTGAATTCAGTCATTTGATCCCCAAACTGTTCCCACAAAGTTGGGAGCATGAAATTGCCCAAAATGTCTTGGTTTGCTGAAGCATTAAGAGTTCCTTTCACTGGAGCTAAGGGGCCAAGCCCAACCCCTGAAAAACAACCCCACACCATCACCCCACACCATAATCCTCCTGCCATCAAACTTTACCAACCGCCAAACCCAGACAAGTTTGTGGGATTTCCAGACAGAGAAGCGTGATTGGTCACTCAGAGAACACGTCTCCATTGCTCTAGAGTCCAGTGGCGGCGTGCTTTACCCCACTGCATCCCACACTTTGCATTGCACTTGGTGATGTAAGGCTTGGATGAGCTGCTCGGCCATGGAAACTCATTCTCTCTACGCACAGTTCTTGAACTAATCTGAAGGCCACAGAAGTTTGGAGCTCTGTAGCGATTGACGCTGCAGAAAAATGGTGACTTCTGCACACTGTGTGCCTCAGCATGCGCTGACCCCGCTCTGTGATTTTATGTGGCCTACCACTTCGTGGCTGAGTTGCTGTTGTTCCCAATTGCTTCCACTTTGTTATAACACCACTAACAGTTGAGCGTGGAATATTTAGTAGTGAGGAAATTTCCCGAATGGACTTATTGCACAGGTGGCAACCTATCACGGTACCACGCTTGAGTCCACACTGAGCTCCTGAGAGCGACCCATTCTTTCACTGATTTATACACCTGTGGCCATGGATGTGATTATGAATTATATATATATATATATATATATATATATATATATATATATATATATATATATATATATATATATATATATATATATATATATATATATATATATATATATATATATATATATATATTAATTTATTATCCTAAATTAGATGCACCTGTTTGAGGTCTTTAGCTGCATAAAGACACCAGTCCATCCCATACAATCAGTAAGAATCCAACTATCAACATAGCCAAGACCAAAGAGCTGTCCAAAGACACTAGAGACAAAATTGTACACCTCCACAAGGCTGGAAAGGGCTACGGAGAAATTGCCAAGCAGCTTGGTGAAAAAAGGTCCACTATTGGAGCAATCATTAGAAAATGGAAGAAGCTAAACATGACTGTCAATCTCCCTCGGACTGGGGCTCCATGCAAGATCTTACCTCGTGGGGTCTCAATGATCCTAAGAAAGGTGAGAAATCAGCCCAGAACTACACGGGAGGAGCTGGTCAATGACCTGAAAAGAGCTGGGACCACCGTTTCCAAGGTTACTGTTGGTAATACACTAAGACATCATGGTTTGAAATCATGCATGGCACGGAAGGTTCCCCTGCTTAAACCAGCACATGTCCAGGCCCGTCTTAAGTTTGCCAATGACCATTTGGATGATCCAGAGGAGTCATGGGAGAAAGTCATGTGGTCAGATGAGACCAAAATAGAACTTTTTGGTCATAATTCCACTAAACGTGTTTGGAGGAAGAAGAATGATGAGTACCATCCCAAGAACACCATCCCTACTGTGAAGCATGGGGGTGGTAGCATCATGCTTTAGGGGTGTTTTTCTGCACATGGGACAGGGCGACTGCACTGTATTAAGGAGAGGATGACCGGGGCCATGTATTGTGAGATTTTGGAGAACAACCTCCTTCCTTCAGTTAGAGCATTGAAGATGGGTCGAGGCTGGGTCTTCCAACATGACAATGACCCGAAGCACACAGCCAGGATAACCAAGGAGTGGCTCTGTAAGAAGCATATCAAGGTTCTGACGTGGCTTAGCCAGTCTCCAGACCTAAACCCAATAGAGAATCTTTGGAGGGAGCTCAAACTCTGCGTTTCTCAGCGACAGGCCAGAAACCTGACTGATCTAGAGAAGATCTGTGTGGAGGAGTGGGCCAAAATCCCTCCTGCAGTGTGTGCAAACCTGGTGAAAAACTACAGGAAACGTTTGACCTCTGTAATTGCAAACAAAGGCTACTGTACCAAATATTAACATTGATTTTCTCAGGTGTTCAAATACTTATTTGCAGCTGTATCATACAAATAAATAGTTAAAAAATCATACATTGAGATTTCTGGATTTTAGATTATGTCTCTCACAGTGGACATGCACCTACGATGACAATTTCAGACCCCTCCATGATTTCTAAGTGGGAGAACTTGCAAAATAGCAGGGTGTTCAAATACTTATTTTCCTCACTGTATATATATATATATATATATATATATATATATATATATATATATATATATATATATATATATATATATATATATATATATATATATATATATATATATATATATATATATATATATATATTAGGGGTGGCACGTTTCACAAAACCCACGGTTCGGTTCGTATTACGGTTTTAGGGTCACGGTTTTCGGTTCTGTACGGTTCTTGTTGTTGTTTTTTTTAATCGTTAACACTCCAGAAATGTACTTCCGCATATGAAATATAGCTTAATCATCCACAATTTAGGATACAGTATTAAAAAATTGTTATATCATGTAGAAGTTGTTTCCTAACTGGCTGTCTACCGAGTCCGACACATTGGCGTAACATTTTTTATGTTAATCATGTCAATTTTGATCAGAAAAATGCACTGTGGCTTTAATTCAGCTAACCTGGTTAACAAATTTCACCATGAAGTGTTCAGTGTGTTTCACAATCACCATATGACATCCAGCGCTGTGAAAAGAAAAAAAAATACACGAAAACACAACACTGCCAGAAGTTTTTGCCCAAACTTCAAAGGCATGTTTAAATTATTAAAACTAGAAGCATATCTAAACTTTTAAATGTTACATTTGGTATCATGTGAACTACTTATATACAACATGTTATATATGCATGTGTGTTTGAGACAGAGGGGAACACGGTCGCATTTGAAGCAGATATATGCTGCCCTTATAGCGTTTAAATAGTGTCAAATCTCGTGCACATAAAACAAAGACGCGCGCACATGATATGAGCGCACAGAACAGTATCCGCGCGCAGAAAACAATCCTCGCAAGGGAGCGTTTCTGCACCGCGAGCGCACAGAACAATATCCGCGCGATATTGAGATTTGACACTATTTAAACGCGATATGCCCATCATAAATCAAAGCATGAGACAGACAGGAGTCGGAGAACACCGGAAAATGTGACAGAATGGACAATATTTGTCTGTATTTCCCGCTCTCCATTCGCACTGCATCTGCCCTCCCTGCCCTGTCGCTGGCGCATTCACCAACTCCGGGCAGCCTTCCTTATGTCTCCCATTTGCATTTCTACACGTGACCTGCAGCACTCCACTTTTACTTTATTTTACTGTATGTCCACACACACACACACCTACCTCTTATTTCGCGCTGTCACCACTGTCTGAGGTAACATACGGGCACTAGGATACATTGCGCATGCGTCGAAACCGTGCGACGCACACGCTCCGAACCGAGACAAGCGAACCGAACGGTTCGGGTTTTTTTCATGTACCGTGCCACCCCTAATATATATATATATATATATATATATTATTAGGGGTGGGAATCACAGGTTAATGCACGATACGATAATGTCACGATATTTTGCCCACGATAACGATATATCACAACACCAACTATTCTGTGACGGACGATATATTGCAAGAAAATCATCCACGATATATCATGATATAATTCTGTAAATGAAAAAAAATGTGTCAAAGTCATATGATCATGTATTTAATTTATTAACAATTTCGCGCAGGGTAGCACATAACGTTAATTCTACTAATTCCCGCAGATTTCACGCTCACATCTGAAGCGCACACATACTGTAATAAAGCCGCCTCTGACATACAAGTGCAAAAATGAGCTTCTTTTTCCAGTTTATTAATAGTCAAATACACTCAAAAATGTCTCAATGCCCATCTTGGTGAGTTTTAAGGGTTTTAACGTAAACACAGTCGTAACTAACTCACAGGAACAGTGTTTGGGATCCATGCGTGCATCAGGTCTTAAAGGGACAGAAGTTATTTATTATTCAAACTACAAAAAGAGAAACGATCACTTACGAGCACACAAATTCTGAATGCCTTCGGCAGAATTCAAATGAGCCATTTTAATCTAGATTAATTCCAAAATTACAGTGAGATTAATCTAGATTAAAAAAAATAATCTATGTCCACCACTAATTTATAATTTACTAATATCTATATAACATTAAAAACACGAAAAATGTGCACCTTTAAGACGAAATGTCTACAAAATGTCACCTTTTTGATTTTGGCTGCCAAGGATTATAAAAAGATGATATGAGTTAAAACTATTATAAACTAACCACATTCCGTCTAGTGCAACGTCCTTCCCTTCACAGCCGTGCGCATTCGTTCCTCCCTAAAGCTTAAACTTAACGTCAGAATCTGTGATTGCTGTAAAAATGCAGTCTCTACTGTTGCTAAATTGCTGGACATGTTTAGAATAGAGCCATTAAAAGCACAATAATCCACGCAAGAGACGCCGTTTCCAAATTCAAGGCGGTTAATGTGTGCCTGCTGCAAAACAGAACAACAGGCACAAATACTTTAGGCTTCATGTATGTCTAAACCATCAAATACACAACTAATAGCCTTTGTCAAAATGACCAGCTTGGAGAGTAGTCACAGTTTATATCTTAAATGGGAATAAATAGTTTGGAGAAATGGGAGAATTATATTGCTAGAGCTGCACTCGGTCTTAAAGAGGTAGTTAACAAATGATATATATATATATATATATATATATATATATATATATATATATATATATATATATAAACAGATAGATATATAAACAGGCAAGATTGTTTGTTTTGGTTTTTTGTAGGCCAACCTGCATCAGAAAAGTATCAGTTGACTTTGTGTTGAAAAGTGACAATTCTGCATTCGTCTCCTCTTCTGGAAATCCATAGTGATGACAAATAAATATCAGGTCCTCTTCAATGTCCGTAAGCCTATTAGAGCTGAGAATGTGGTTACGTGCAATTAAAGTTGTTCTGTCCCTCTATGTTTCTATAGTATTGCATTAATTATCTAGTGCATTTCTTTATTTTCCCACTAGGGGTCAGTATCTCTTTTAGAGTTTTGGAGTTCTTCTTCTGATTTACATTGCGTGCACGAGACGGCGCTCAGTGTTGAGGGAGCAGGCAAAAGTTTGTCACACGCGGTGAGAATGTCCAGAGGTGTTGATATGCCATAATCTGTAAGTAGTTAGTTGTCGATATTGTTCTCATTCTTTAAGAGGTTATTTTAATTCTTACTAACAAAAGTTGTTTGTGATCTAAGTCTAATTAATGCTGCTAGCTTCCATGTGAGTGTATGTGGATGCACAATATCATATATAAGCCTATGTTAGCACTTTTTTCTCACAATCCAGATCGTCAGGTTGTACATACAGGTTATAAATGTAAAATCAGAGGTTTTGGGTTTCATTGTAGCTTTGTACCAAGGCTTGTTGAGTTTGTTAACTAATGAGTAAGAGCTGAGCTGTTATACTTTTACGGAATAGTGAGAAGATGAATAAATTTGCAGATTTATTCTACAGTTATCAGTAAATAAATGTTGAGATTACAGATATGTTGAACAATTTTGCATTGCCTATAAACCTGTGCTCTGAAACTGTAATTAGCTGCAGTATATTCTGTAACCACATGGTGGCAAACTCATACAACCTGAATTATTTGTAAACTGTAATTTTGTGATTCTTATTTTGAATTCTCGTCACTTGCAGTATAAAATTTGCATCTATGCATTTTGTTTGTTAAATAATGTATTTTAAATACAATTTGTTTGTATGTTCACAGTTTTACAAAAAAGTCAGAAAAGAGAGAAGTCTTCAGTAAAGACACTTAAGAGGAAAATTGTGTCTTGTCGTTCCTGGAACCACCTTCTTTACTGCATGTTTAGCTCGCTGCATAGGCTGAGTAGACACACACTCAACCGAGGGCAGAAGAAAAGTGTTAATGTCATTTTCCTGAAATCTCTCACGGATCTCATTAACAGTGTTGTTCAGTACACCAAAAATGCGAATCTAAACTGCTCTTATTTGGTTCTACTGCCCCCTATCAATGCGGAGATGGAAATAATACACATTAAATAATTTTCAAATCTGAATTACAATAAATTGATGGCGATATAATGTCACCCATGTATGTCTGTGTGTGTGTGTGTGTGTGTGTGTATATATATATATATATATATATATATATATATATATATATATATATATATATATATATATATATATATATATTAGGGGTGTAACAGTACACAAAACTTACGGTTCAGTACATACCTCGGTTTTGAAGTCAGTTCGGTGCGTGCTCGGTAAAGCAGTTTTTTAAATTTATTTTATTAAACAGTGGTTTACTGAAAAAAAAAGTCTGTCCTTAACCCCCTCGAGTCAGCGGTCACGTTGGCGCGATCGACTCGCTTTTTTTCTTAACAGTGCCAAAGAAACTCAAATAACCATTCAGTTTTTTATCATTCAGGCAAGTGTTATACATCATTATAATCTGTTTAGTTTCTTTTTTTGTGTACACTCACAATAAAAACAAAATGTTGTGCTTTTTGCAAAATAAAGAAAACAAACATGCGCGATCTGCAGCCTCTATGTCAAAGACGTTCATTCAGATAGTCTTCAGAAAAGGAACTCTAGCTTAGTGAATACTTGTCTCACAAACATTAGACATATGTCTAAAGAAATGCTGAAATGTCAGGTTTTAAACAATGTAAACCAAATTGAAAACAAATATTCTGTTTATGTAATCTGATCGAAAAGAGATAGATGTCAGTCACCCGCGAGCCACTTCATTATCCGCTAATGCGACCACGCCCACGGATCGCACGCTCTTTCAGATTCAAATACTGACGATCCTACACATCAACTCATACAAGATTTATTTGGCCTGTTTTGGACAGATTATAATGTGTTTATTGTAAAAGAGCCTATCAATAAAGCTTTTATTCACAAATGTCTGCTCAGATGCTTTTAATATAGTACCAGTTAAACGTTTTTTTATTCATATTGATGTTTAAATGTTATAGCCTAATGTTATTTTTTTAATTTAATATCAAAGTTTGTTTTATCGAGTTTTGTTTTGTAGAAAGTGATTTTTTTTATTTTGTAGAAAGTGAATTCCTTTCTTTACAGTGAATTTCGTTTTGTATAAATTTGAATCTTAATTATTTATTATTAAATTTTTTAGCATGAGACTACTTTCAACAACAAAAAATAGTAGAAAAAATGCTCTTAGTAATTTTTGTCTTGTTTCTAGTCTAAATATTTAAACATTCTTAAATCAAGAGGCATTTACTAGATAAGTACAATTTTCAACTAAATAAGAAGAGCATTTTTTGTAGTGTAGTCAAATATTTTGATCATTTAAAATATAATAGGCCTTTGTTGACTACATTCTAAATAAACTACAAAATATATTTCCTTTGTCCTGTTGCTCCCTCTCAGTCACATACCTGCAGCTCATTATGCAGGTCATTATGTGTTCTTTTGTCCTCTCAGGTGTGATTTAGATCATTATTCATGATCTTTCACGCCTCCTCGCATACTGCCTTTGTAAAGAAAAAGTGTCTTACAAATTGTAAATGAATATATTGCTTTATGTGAATGAGTAGGCTCAATGATTCTCACATGAGTTTGAAGTAAAAAATCTAGGCAACAACACCCATTAGTCAAAAGTCTTGTGGACACATATCTATTGTGTTTTGAGGCCTTAATTAGATTTTTTTTTCTTCTCAAAAACCATGCATAAACATTTTTCTCTCAAAAATACAAGCATGTATATACATATTGCTCACATATTATGGTAGCCCAGTTTGTGCTGAATACAGTGTAATTACAATTTTGCCATTAATGTGTTTATAAGCAATTGGGGGAAAAAACACAAATGTCAGAGCAGGTCAAAACTTCTAAAGGGCCCCAAAACAGTTCATACTTCTAGGGGTTAAATTAATTCAATTATAACTAAAAGTTTCTTGAAGATAATGCTGTAAACTATATAGGGAGCAGTTACTTGCACATTACTATAATATTAAAGGTTTACAAACCTATTAGCCCAAACTATTAGCCTAAATTCAGTTGCTATTTATTTTTAAATATAATAATCATCACTCAAATAACACATTGTATGCAAACATGTAAACTTCACATAAGGCAGTTTTTGCATTAACTTCTAATTCTAATTATAAAATTATGTTTTTACTCCAATTTGTTGTTGAAATATAATCATTTATACACAGTGCCTGTCATTTTCATGTCATATTTATTTAAACATACATTAAATAAGACATCACTAACAGGTAGAACAGTAGAATGCAATGAATATTTAGGCTAACATAGAACATATATATATATATATATATATATATATATTAGTGGTGGGCATAGATACATTTTTTTTATCTAGATTAATTCCAAAATTAATCTAGATTAAAATGGCTCATTTGAATTCTGCCGAAGGCATTCAGAATTTGTGTGCTCGTAAGTGATCGTTTGTCTTTTTGTAGTTTGAATAATAAATAACTTCTGTCCCTTAAAGACCTGACGCACGCATGGATCCCAAACACTGTTCCTGTGAGCTGGTTACGACTGTGTTTACATTCAAACTCACCAAGATGGGCATTGAGACATTTTTGAGTGTATTTGACCATTAATAAACTGGAAAAAGGAGCTCATTTTTGCACTTGTATGTCAGAGGTGGCTTTATTACGGTATGTGTGTGTGCGCTTCAGATGCGAGCGCGAAATCTGTGGGAATTAGTAGAATTAACGTTATGTGCAACCCCGCACGAAATTCAGACTGGTCACACACTCTAACAAAAGTCCAGCAGAACACCCGTTCGCCATGTTCAGAGGATTAACCGGACTGAATGAGAGGAGGCGGGTGCGTGTCAACTCGCTGTCAGCCGGAGAGGAGAGGAGAGCGCAGCTGATATCGATACTGTAGAAAATGAGCATTGTATCATTTCAGATATTTCAGTATCGATAAATAGCGAAATATGGATATTTTTGACAACACTAGTAGGCATACACACAGGTTCGAAGACTCGTTCTCTCGCCCCTACAGTGTAATTCGGCTAGGTGTACATCCGCGCTAAAATATCAAGGTGAAAGTCATCATAGCTTGCATAGTATAGACCCAGCTCCCAACCCAACTTTAAGAATAGATTAACGGTGATATTTTTTTTATCGCCTGATAAGAGTCTCACGTTAACGCTGATAACGGCCCACCACTAATATATATATAACAGTAGAATGCAATGAATATTTAGGCTATATGTGTGTATATATATATATATATATATATGTGTGTATGTATTGTTAGAATAATGATGAAATTGATTCTTTTATTCCCAATGTATGTACAGGGAGACGGCCTAATGTATGGAGGTCTTGCTCCCAATGTGTAACCAAGGGTGATGCCAAATGTAAAGAGGCATATGTTAACCACACAGATATGTTATGCATGGTTTTATGATGTTGGAAATATATAGAAAATGTAGTGGAGGTCTTATAGAGAACCTTTATACTGGACTTTATAAGAGCCACATGTAGAACAGAAGCAGCAAAGTGAAATAAAGAAGTTGTTTATATGGCCAAGAGACTTTTATAAAAAGTTTTTATTTTACAACTTTTATGTATTAGCTGTTGATAAGGCCGAGGAGCCTAAAGGAGGTTTTTTTATACAACTTTCATGAATGACTTTGTAAGCATGGAAAAACATGACAACATGATATTGTAAAAATGTTTTACTTTGATTCATAGCAAGAATGCAGACACATGGTTTGGTAAAAATGTTTTATTTGGTTTTATAGTAAAGACATGGAGACAAAGACTTTGTAAAAGTATTTGATTGAATAATTGAAATGAACACGCTGAGATATGTTTTAGGCAATCTGCTTTATTAAAAAGATGAAGAAAAACACTAAGTCATATGTATAAAGGTCATTTATAAATGTAACCAAGTATTGAATGAAGAAACAGGTTTTACCCAGGATGATGTCTTGCAGACGAGACGAAGGAGGAGATTAAGGAACCAAGCCAGAAGAAGAAGAATGAAAGAATACAGAGCGTTATATACTAAAATGTTGAAGGAATTGAGGGAGTTGACAATCGTTCAAAATCTAGGATTGGATGAACTGTGCCTGTGTAATTGAATATGTGATGAAGAGGTGTGATAATGAAATGGTATATATATAAGGTATTGATCTCTGTATGAACACCAGAAGCTGAGAGCGTTATGCTGCTTCTCCATTGCTTGATGATCCGAGCCTGACATCTGCTGGTGACACTTGTGAACTGCCGCTTTTGTTACTTAAGACTTTTTCTTTTTGTAAACTTTTATTTGATTGTATGTAAAACTTTTTGTTATTGGAAAAATAAATCTACTTATAATTGATTTATAAAAAGAAATCGTTTGCCACGTCTCTGCTTTCTAAACGAGTTGATCTGAACCAGACACGGAGGGGGTCTGTTCTTCTAGAAAGTGAGTATGAATATATATTTATGATCTAGTTAAGGATTCGACCTGCTTTACCTAGCCTGAGGTTGTAAACTAAAAATAGGTAGAAGGTGTGTGGGATCTAGGCAGATTGTACACCGAATAACATTATTCACAACAATACAGAAAAAAATAAGTCTGCGCACAGAACTCCTAATCATATTATATATCCATCATTCTACGTGCGAACACGCAGCAAAAAATGGAGAAAAAAAACTACTGTCTGCTGCGAACAGCTGACCCACACTGTAAACAAACTTATGAAACTAAAGAGAAAAAAACTCACGAAGTGCGTTCCAACGGCGCACCTAAATATACAAATGTGGAGAATCCAACAATCCTCAGGGACTTGAAGCACCTGCACGAACGTGACGGATTGGAATAGGATGTCTCCTGTAGAAATGAAGCACAAAAACGCGCTCTACCGCTTCGGTCTCAGATGAGGCGAGAAAGGCAAGAGGAAGTGGTTGGTTCACCTGGATGTTATATAGCCAACCCCTAGGGTCAGTCACCTGACATTGTTGTTATTAGGTCTCGAGGATAGGCGGAAGAATGGCGTCATTCAAGGTAAGACCGTGGTGACGGTCTGAGTGAGGTCGAAATAGATCCTTCATTCTGCTTTGCTTTAAACGGGTTCTATCACAAACCTCTCTTCTGCAGAATCACAACCGATGCAGGAGCGCGGCGCAGCCTTATGACGTCATACAACAAAAAATAAAATAAAAGTCCCGTTCACATGCAGCTGTGTCTAAAATCACAAAAGTGTATAGAAATTTACATAGAAAAATATATTAATAAAAACAAGAAAAGATGACGAAATTCAGAGTTGAATGTATTATTGAAATACATTTAATAACACAATGGTAAGTTAATAATACAGTTCAAATTGAGAGATAAAAATGTTAAATTACTCTAAATCAAGACACAGTAGCCTACCCAACTTTAATTTTTACTGTTTGTATATCTACAATATAGTAAACATACATTAAAAATAAAATTAATGAGGAAATGCCATAACTTCACAAGCAAATAACAGGATGTCTGTGGGTCCTTAATTTTTTTTTTTTTTTTTTTTTCAAATTTAAGGCCATAAAAAGCTATAATAGTATAACACACTTAAATGTTAAAAAAAAAAAAAAAAATTTGGGTGAACTAACCCTTTAAAATATATTTAGATAAATATTGATGTTGATCTTGATAAATTATAATCAGTATTCAGTAATCTGTGTCTAAAATAATTGTTTTTCAGCCATGCAGAATGATGATTACTTCTATGCTGGTGTTGCCATTGCCCTATCCACTGTGCATGGGGGACGAGGACCACAGTTTCTTTCACCAAGCCTCTTTAAAGCACTGACGACTAACCCTGAGGCCACAGTCATTGCTGTTGAAGAGGTTACAGATCCGATTCTTTGCACCAACTTGCAAAGAGCAAGGTCCCTCACAATTGCTTTGTACCAAATAGTATTAATCATTTAAATATTGTCTTAATAATCTGATGTTTCCTTGTCATAGTTATCTTCTGGGAATTATGATGCCTTTAACAACATTGAGTCTATCCTAGATATGGCTGGGACGTTTGCAGTTACCAAAGACCATCAATCAGCCAGGAAGGGTGCCCTAGACACTGCACACTGGTACTGTCTTGGTCACAACGGTCTGCGTTTGAGAGGTGTGCATTCCTGGACAATATTCATGTTGTGGATTATATTTTATAATGCACTGTTATTAATAACATAATTTTTAATTTTGTTAATGTAAATTAAATTCATTATGTTAATCAACATATTCAAAGAAGATTTGAAAACCCTGGGGGTTCTGGAGGCAATGCAGGAAAATCCAACTTCCTTTATGTGCCATCATCCTCAACAGTTCACTTACTGCTTCTCTTCATTGATGCAGCCTGAATTGAATCTGCCAAGTTCTTCAAAAAGGAATACAAAGAACCTTGTTCTATCTTTCTGAAGAACCCTCTTGATTGAAATGGAAGGGTAAATAAATTTTCCTAGATGCCCTTTAAAATGATTGTTAGTTTAATTACTGAGTAAACACCTCATTATCTTTGCTTACTTAATCTACTGTAAAGTAGGCTCCATGTTTTGTTTTTTTAAAGAAGACCGAAAAGAATTTGAGACTTAAAGCAGGGTCAAAAACTGAATGTGAGTTCAGAAAACTTTGTCTGCACAATTGTGATGGAGGTTAAAATAACAGACTTTATAAGTATGTTCAATGTCAGCCAGTCCACCTTGGGTCTTGATCCCCCCTATCAGGGTTTATTTTGTAATAATGACCAATCAGACTGACAAAATCTGAATAAAGTATTACAGATAATTGTGTGTTTAAAGTTTAAAGTATGTTTTTTACTAAGGGTCAGTAGGTGAAGTTTTATAATATATTCTTATAGTTTAAGAATGTTATCCACTGTTTACTCTACAGATAAACCCAGTGAGCTACAGTACAGCGACATGTTTTTTTACCACTGGCTTAAAAACCCTCTGGGAATGAGACCTTACCCAAGCTTTCACTTCCTACACACTGCTGAAGAGAATCAAATGTTGTCACAACTTCCAAAAGACAAAACATGTGCCAACAGCCTGTATCTTCCAACTGTTCATCGAACATACAATGACTTTAAAAGGAACATGATTTATGCCATTCTGCCAAAGCTTTGGGTTTTGTTCGTTTTTTTTTTTAAACAGTGAAATTTTTCACTGTTTAAAAGTAAAAAAAAATGTCTTGTTGTTAAAGGTACAGGTTTATGCGTTCAATCCATATATTCTAGAGAACATGCTATAAATGCAGGATGTAATCTCAAAATTAAATAATATTCTGAAACCTAAAAAGTTGAATTAGTTTAATAAAAAGTTAAATATTCTGAAACATAAGTTGAATTGTTCCGTTTATGGAAGAAGTTCAGTATGAGTTAAAAACACTGTACAAAATTATTTCCATGATTTATCACTTTTTTTCTTTTTTTCTTTTGTCAAATCAAATTGTTCAGGTAACATAACATGTTTAGTTTATGTTGATTAAATTAATTGCATAATGGAAATGCACAATGTATTCTCCTCAGCTTCTTCAGAAGCAAGGAAAGATGGTTTATGGTCAGGGTATATTCTGGCAAACCGTTTGCCAATCACGTCTAGCAATCGGCGAAGCAAACTGTGGTACACGCCATTCACCAACAAGAGATGGGTAACTCGCAAAGCACAATGTGCCTTCCTGTTTTCCCAGCACGATACCATAGAACGGAATTTAAAGTAAGAGGTTGAGAAGTAAGAGGCGGGGCACCAGTTAAAAATGTTCAAAGTTAAAGCTCACGCAAAAAACAGGTATTAGACACGTTTTAGTCAAATATTCATTGTTTATAGCTACATCCAGTGTTAAAGTAGAACACAATTTGGTGTTGTAACAGCTAATCCAATATAGCCTACTATATAAAGAATCCAACGATTTAAGACATAAGGCGATATAAGTGGCATGACAACCAATTAATGTGTTATGTAATATCTTAATAAAATATCAAATGTCTAACTACTTTAAGTTCACACCTCCATTGTGCTATGTAATTGTAAAGTCAATTAACATATTTAAACCTAAAATGGTTCTCAAACTGGTGGCCATCATGGCCTTTTGACATTTTATGAACTAATCTTTAATAAATTCAGTATAATAATATCAGAGAAATAAGACTTTCAACCAAAATAATTTATTAAATCATTGCATAAAGCATTCTACTGTATTATTTCATATGTATGGTTTGTAATTTTTAAATTGTTTTGTGTCATTAAATTGTTTTGTTTTGTGTCATTAACTGTGATTTGTTTAATCCACATTGTGTTCATGCTTTTCTATGTGTACTGAAAGTTATATAACAAATATCATGTATTTTTTTTAAATAAAGTTTTTGTATTTTCCTTGCTCAGAGTTGCTCTCAAATCTCTAAGAAGACCAGCCCAAATGTGTTGATCTACTGTTGAAAAATAAATGAACACAAAAAGCTCCAAGGTAAAATTAGATAAAACACAAACTTGGTATTGAACACGTGTTCTATAAATGTTGTTTTTAAATAGGCCTATATGTAAAGACAAACTTTATGATTACATTTTTAGTAATTGCGTATAGTATATTATCTAGTAGACTACAGTGAATAAATACAGAAATGTGCAGTAGCCTACACATTGCATAGGCCTATACACAGTGTATGGTGGTTGGCGCAGAATGTCTGCTCACATTAGTAACCTTTTATATTGTAGATGTAAAATGACATAAAAATACATTTGAAAAGTTTGTTAATTTGATAAATAGGCTAAGTGAATATACATTTGCAATCATATGCAAACGTGTGTCGTCAAATAATACATTTAGTCTATATAATTATTTAAGAAATAACCCAGTCCAAGGGTTATGGTCACAGTAAACAAAGGTATATTTTTTCAGTCAAATGCTTTACCAAATTATTGACATGACCTCTCAGTGGCGTACTGGCGCTATCGTACGTCAATGGATGTGACGTGACACATTTTATTGCTTAAATTGGCGCTGTTTCTTGTCGCGGTCGGAGGTCCTGCCTGCTGCAAAGTGTAACGTTAAGATGTCTTTGGGAGCAACAACCTATACCCTAAGAAGGGGCAGTTTGTCTGCTGTACTGCGAGAGGATGATATTACAGTGGACAACTTGGCGAGGATCTTCAAGGTTTGTTCTCGTTAAACTGTTTTAATCTTTGATATTAAAGCCCCCATCCCCCACGTCCCAACCCAAACTTAGATTGTCCAGTCCTCATAGAAAGTAATCATTTTCAAATATTTTTGAGTGTAATATAAATTACTTTAAAATAGAATATTTAATTGGCCAAATGCTGAGAATAATTAGATAATAATTAAAAATCAAAATCCAGTTATCATGTAGGACTGGAAAACTAACCTTTTTTTTTTTCTTTTTTTTTCTAAAGCCATCTTTTGGACAAATGAGGACAAAAGCGTTTTTTTATTTATTTTTTTTATTTTTTTTATTCTTTAATCTGAGCGGTACAAGACTTGGTTAATTTTTCTACAATGTGCTTTTTTTCAGTGCTTGAAAGTAAAAACTTCTTAATCCCTTCCTCGTGGACAAAAATGGGCACCCATACACTCTAAAAAAAAAAAGGTTTATATGGCACCAAAAAAGTTTCTTGGCTAGTAATCATAGGGGAAAATTTTTTAGTGCTATATAGCACCAATATTGGTGCTTCAGTGGTTCTTCAGAGGTGCTATATATCACCTTAGTCAAAGAACCGGTGAAGACTTGCTGATATATATATATATATATCATGTTCGTGTATATATATATATATTTTTAATTTTTTTAGTGAAGTTAAAGAAATATTAAATATAACATAAAAATAATATGCATATTTTACATAAAATATGGTACTTTTAATACCACAAAAGGCATACATTGATAGAAATAATTTAATCAAAGATGGTGATATTATTTTTTTATTTTGGAATCACACTTTTGACCTCCGTGCCATGTCCACAAAGAAGGGATTAAGGGCTGTTATGCAAGGGTGGCTTGATGGTTAAAAGTTAATTAAATTAATTACGCTTATTGTGTTGTATTCTGATATTGTTCTGTTCCATTGATTCCTCTGTAGGTAACTCAGTCAAGTGTTTACTTGATCAACGATCAAGGAATTTCCATTTTCCCAGGTTCAACTGGATTCTTTAGTTGCATGGATCTCATGGATGGTGGGGCTACCTTCCAGGTTATGGGTGAGGAAATGTGTGGAGCATTACCAGTCACAACCGCATTTCACCCAAACCCTGGACAGAGTAGACCTCGTTTTAGCTTTTCAAGATCAGCCACTGCAACAGCCACTGCTACTCGCACACCTCATTCTGCAACTTGTCCTAAAAAGTACCAAAGGTAAGTTGCTATAGATTACGGTAGGTCAGCATTGTTAAATATAAAAAAAACTGACTGGATTTTTTAATTTTTTATTAGGTTTTCATATAACGTTTTCACCAAAACCCAATCTCTATTTAAAATAAAACAATTAATGAAACCACAACTTGACAGTTACTGACATTCTTCATTTAATACTTTGTGCAACCTCTGTTTGACAAGATAACAGCTCTGGGTCTTATATAACCTGTAATAGTACATCAGATGTATTAAAACAGGACACAGGAGTAGCTTACAAAACCAGAAACTAAAATAATTAACATAAGAACATAAAAATCTGACAAAGGATGAAGAGAACATAAGATCTTAAATTAACTTATCAAGATAAAATTCACATTAATGGACTAATTAAGATAAGATGCAGATGAGAACAAGAAGGTGTTTAGAAAAAGGAACCCAACTTTAAAATAAGTCCAACAAAACTGGTAGATAGACACAAACATAAAACTTAATTGGTTGGGCATTCGTTAGTAGCAAAGGTTATGGGTGTGATACCAAGGGAACAACACACATGCTGATAAAACATGTAGACTGAAAGCACTGGCTTTGGCTCAAAGCAACTGCCAGTTGCATAAATGTAATGAAAAACTTACCAATAGAGCATTATATGTGTATTGTGGGATAATTATGTTTTATGGGACAATTATGTGTTATCTAAAAAGGTCAACTATGTTTGGTATATTACAATATGTTTGGAATCTTTTAATATGCTTGTGTAACCACTTACAGCAGAGGCCTATGGTGACTAAAAAGCCAGTCTCCATATGAATTAACTTGAGGCACACTCTGATAGCGAAAGTATTTGAAACCTTGAACTAGCAGTGGGAGAGCGGCTATGCTTGGTATAATTTTGTGTGCAGATGCCAAATAGGGGAGGTCGAGAGGATCAAAGGCCATTGGAAGGTGTCCATCGGACCAGGAGAAAGGCGTCACCAACACAAGAATATAAACTGCATACTTAGCCTTGAGAGACATTACAGACGGCCTGTATGGCATTACTGATATTGCTGTTCTGTAATCCTGAGCTCAGAAGCTGATCTGATTTTGCTTTATTAAACTTCCAAGTTACTTTTATACTTTTACTGAATCTCTTGCGTCTACTTATTGACAAACCAAAGAACTGGGGAGGAAACGGCAATTTCCAACAATTTGGAGGGGGCACCCGGATTTGTCACGACGCTGAAGTCATCATTGGGGGGCGATCCGCTTTCAACCTCTCTGCAGAGCATCTAAAATAAGGTAAGCAGACACCTTTTTCATAAAAGATCTGCATAATTGGATATACCAAATTATCAGGTTGAGAGGGGATTGTGTACCAATGTTTATGGTCCTACAAAATCAGATCAGTTGTTAAGGTTAAAAGCCTGGCAAGGTTGGGAAAGAGTTGACCAGGCTTGGTTAAAATGTTATGAAAACTCTGTTTATCCTGTGAAACCCGGCGTGGTGAAAGATAAAGGTTAAATAAAAAAATAAGTTGTAAAAGCCTGGCAAGGTTGGGAAAGAGTTGACCAGGCTTGGTTAAAATGTTATGAAAACTCTGTTTATCCTGTGAAACCCGGCGTGGTGAAAGATAAAGGTTAAATAAAAAAATAAGTTGTAAAAGCCTGGCAAGGTTGGGAAAGAGTTGACCAGGCTTGGTTAAAATGTTATGAAAACTCTGTTTATCCTGTGAAACCCGGCGTGGTGAAAGATAAAGGTTAAATAAAAAAAAAATAAGTTGTAAAAGCCTGGCAAGGTTGGGAAAGAGTTGACCAGGCTTGGTTAAAATGTTATGAAAACTCTGTTTATCCTGTGAAACCCGGCGTGGTGAAAGATAAAAGTGTCTGAAGTCTAAAGATCTCAGTATGTGTGATAACGAGTGTGTATAATTCCGTATTTGGGAAGTTCGAGTGCTGCGCACCTTCTCTGGACCGTCACTTAAGTGTGACCTGGTAGGAACGGACGCAGTATTCGGACAGCTCAGAGAGGAAGAGAGATTGATGAGCCCTCTTGAAATGAGAGGGACAGAGTGAATGTAATAAAACCGAGTGATTGAGTGTGTGTGAAGAGATCATAAATAAATGGTATTAGAAGCATTGCTACCAAGACAGAAAACGCGTATCAAGAATGTACCAAAGTGTTGTGTGTAGATTGTTAGGACATAGACCGGTCTATTAGATAATTCAATGAATAAGCAGGCCTGCAAACAGGGATTGATCCGGAGGATTGAACAAACTGGTGGCCACCAAAAAACACTGGAGTTTTCTCTTTAGTATAAGTGGTTTGTGCAGTTCCCTGAGGAAATCCAAATAATTAACAAAAAGGATTATAGAAATATCTGATATACAGAGATAGAAATATATGGAGAGAGAGACAAGCTAGATGTAGGTACTATGACTGTATTATACATTGACCTGTTATATGAAAATACAATTTTGAAAGTCTGAAATTTTTATCTCGTTATCCCTGGGAGAAATAAAAATTGTATCCATTGCAGATATTCAGAGAATCTTTGGATTATGTTAATTAAAATCAAATTACATTTTGTTGGATGAGCAAAATTGGGTGACCAAGTTAAACAGACATTTTTAACAGACATAATATACACATTTTACAATAATGAGAGTCATTGATTTAATCCTAACAGGGTTTGAGAGAGTATAGGAATCAATATAACGAGAGATAAAACATTACAGTATATATGAGACTGAATATAAGGCAACCCAGACAGACTGAAAAGCTGCTATTTCCTGCATTCTGCAAAGAAGAACTTGCTTTATTAAAATAGCATGGGGAAACTGTTGTTATCAACCAGATGATACATCTGAGATTAAGAGACAATTAAAAGAGATGGTTAAAGAACAGTTTCAGAAACAGGCAGGAGATAGACTAGACCCCAACATGACAACAATAGAAAGCACAAAGGAAAGTGCTGAATGGAATGAGATTGACCTGAGAGAAACTTTAGGAGCAGGGGGGGGGGGGGGGGGTCAATTGGGAGCCATACTGGTAGCCAGTATGGAGACGATAGAGATCAAGTTACGGTAAGAGGGTATGAACTAGACGTAGAATACGGAAACAAAAAGAATAAAAATGAGGAGGAAGAAGATAAACTGGAAAACAGCGGCCCCAGATACAACACCAGGTCTAAAACAGATAGAAAGAACGGGAATATCTTACAGACATTCAGAGGGGGTGAAGGTCAAAAATGTCAAATGATGTGCCCTTTAATTCAAGCCAGGGGCGGGGTAGGTAATGAGTACAAACCATGGGGACATTCAGACATGAATGCAGTTTTGAGTAAACTCCCTGATATAACAAAGGGAGGAAAAATGTGGTTGGCAAAAGTCATAACATTAACCTATGGAACAACCTTGGCATTAGGAGATGTTAGGGCATTGTGGGGAAACCTAATGACCCTGACTCAGGTAGAGCAAATCGAAAAACAAGCCGATACAGTCAATGAGTCCAACCATACACCCCTACAGCAGCACATTACTGAAATAGAGAAGGCGTTGGATACATTATATCCAATGCCCAGATGGACTTATCAAAGCATTAAGTTCAAGCTTCAAAACGGAGAGTCAGCCTCAGCATACCTACATAGGTGTGAGGCGGAGTGGGAGGGAAGAACAGGGGAAACTCCGGATGATAAAGAAATATAACAGGAGTTTTTTAGACAGGCAGTAATGAAGGGGGTTCCAGATGTTGGAGTCGAGGCAATGGAAAACAGTCCCGATATGGTAGGAGGGGATAATGCTACCTGGACGAGACATTTTGTGTACCATGTAGATAGAGCCATAGATAAACGAGGAAAGGAGGACACTGAGTTAGAGAAGCTTAAAACTCAGCTGTTAAAAATGCAGATAGAGGTGGAAAAAGACAAAAATAAGAAAAAAACGAAAGAGAATTCCCAGTTGTCAGTTTTTCCAGTGGCAGGGGTCCAGGAGAAGGCTCGATCACCTGCACACAATGTGCATCCTGTTACTGGGCCATACAGCCCACAAGGGTTCCCTGGGTGTCCTGTCCCTGACCCAACTCCAGACTGGCCACCACCATATCAAAATTTGAGGAGGGAATTGCCCTCTAGTGAGCAGGGGTGTTTTACATGTGGAGCTTTGGATCATTGGAGGCGTGAATGCCCACAAAATGCCAGAAGGCCAAGGGGACCACCCCTTGCACAGGGACGGGCTCCTGTTAGAGGGGGACCTCAGAGGGGAAGAGGTAGGGGTACCCCAATGGAAAGAGGTTCATGGTATGGCAACCAACAGGTGCCCAGACAAAGCCCAGTCTGGGGCCCGTCAGACCATGCGACCTATTGACGAGACCCACAGAGAACCAGTGAGGTGGCGTTGGCTGAGCCCCTCCTAACAATACTGGTGGATGACCAGCCAGTTGAGGCCCTAGTGGACACTGGGGCCACCTTCTCCACTATACAGCTACAAAGGGTGGAGAAGGGCTCACTGTCCACACAAAGTGAGGAAGTGAGGGGGTTCTCTGGGGAAACTGAAAAATGGCCACTGACCAAACCACTACAAGTGAAGGTGGCAGGACAGAAACTACTCCATTAATTCTTATGCTCGGCTAACACGCCCTCTGCATTACTGGGAAGGGATCTTTTGATTAAATTAGGGGCTAAAATTCTCTGCAGTCCAAAGGGGATTACACTGATATTTCCAAATTGACTGACCACAAATTGTTCCTACGAAGCTCAGGACAGTCTGGGGAGGGGTCAGTACGTGATACAGGTCGAAAAAAAGGTTGTTGACAAAGTTTATTGGATGAGGTTAACTGAGTGTTCCAAATTGACAAAACTAATTTCTGAATGGGACGAATGGATAAAGTCTGTGCACAATGTTGAAGTCCCTCCAGACCCCTGGCACTGTACCTTGTATTATGACACCGCAGACGATGAGCATTATGAGAGAGAGTACAACAATGAACTGAAAGGTAGACTGACACAAGTCAATTGTACAACTTTATTCATAGGAGAAGAAGGAGTAGCCGTAGCAGTTCAGTTAACAGAAGAACAGCAGGGGTATTTTGAAGAGGGAGACACATCCTCCCCACACGTGTCCCTGCTGCTCAATCCAACCCACGAGGCGCGAGCATTAGGCCCCATGGTAAAACGACTACAACAAACCACTGATTGGGAACCAATAGGAGACGGTTGGGAGATGTCTAGAGCCGCGGATAGTTATAAATTCCAGTTTCAGGAACACGTCGAAGCAGTATACCAAACGCAAATAGTAACTCGAACTGTTATCATAACTCAACCAGACGGTGAAGGGACCGAGCGAATGTTAAGAGACCTACCAAACACACTATGGTCGTCAGGATCTGGAGATGTAGGGAACTGGAACATAGAACCTGTATAATTTGAGATAGAAAAAGGAAGAGTAGTAAATGTTAGGCAATATCGAATCAGCAGGGAAGCCTCAGGGGGCATTAGAGAAACAATACGAGAGCTAGAAAATGCAGGAGTTCTATGTCGTACAGTTTCTGATTGGAACACCCCCATACTGCCTGTACTAAAAAAGTCGACAGGGAAGTACCGGATGGTACATGATTTGAGACGCATTAATGAGATTGTGACCACCCCCACTCTACCCACCCCGAACCCATACACCATTCTGGCTAAGTTGACACCTGAGCACACCCATTTCACCTGTATAGATCTGGTGAATGCATTTTTCTGTGTTCCTTTGGCAGACCACTGTAAGAACCTGTTTGCTTTCCGCCATGAAGGTTGTCAATATACCTACAACCGCCTCCCTCAAAGGTTAATCCTGAGTCCTGGGATATTTCATCAAGAGCTAAGGGTGCTGTTAGAAACATGTGAATTGTGTGAGGGATCCATACTGGTGCAGTATGTAGACGATCTGCTAATAGCTTCAGAATCAAACGAGCGGTGTCTACTTGATACCGAAAAAGTGCTTCAGGTATTGTCAACAGCAGGCCTAAAAGTCAGGAAGGACAAATTACAGGTCAGTAGGCCTGAGGTAATGTTCCTGGGAAAAGTGATAGGAAGGGCTGGGAGTGGTATGTCAAATGAAACAAAACAAGCCATTCTGTCTTATCCAAAACTAACTAAAGTCAAGGACATGTTGTCATTCTTAGGTTTGGTTGGATACAGTAGACAATATGTCCCAGATTACTCAGAACGGACAGGGATACTGTATCAAAAACAACACCAACAGAGAAGAGTGTTAAGCTATGTCAGTGCACAACTGGACAAAATAGAACAAAAACAACCCCCGTGCGCCAGATATGTAGCTGGGCTGTCTAAGATGATAGAAAAAACGGAACACATAGTCATGAAACACCCATTGCACATCCTCTCTACACATTCTGTAGTGTCGTTCATTCAGTCATCTGCATTCACTTTTTCAGCACAAAGACAGAGTAAGTTGATAAAAACACTCACCGCCCCACACATAGTACACAGCCACCAAGGAGTCAACATGGCCGATTTGGTGGGGGAGGGAGAACCACACGAATGTGCACCAAGATCCCTGAAGGACGAGCAACTCAGGGAGGGGTTGAGTTCAGTACCACTGACAGATCCAGACATAATCCTCTACTGTGACGGTTGCTGCTTTAGGACAGATTTGGGAACTCTGTCAGCCAGCTACGCTATAGTCCAGCAAATAGGGTCAGACTATCAAACCATAGAAGCATGCTCCCTTAAAGACCGCCCTTCTGCTCAGCGAGCTGAATTATTAGCACTAATCAGCGCCTTGCACTTGGGCAAAAACAAGAGAGTAAACATATACTAAGATTCGGCATAGTAGTCAGGGAAAGGTTGAACGATTGAATCTGACGTTAAAAAACAAACTCGGGAAAATTTGTTCCACCACAAACCTCAACTGGGTTGATGCACTTCCACTCGCGCTCATGTCAGTCAGATGTTCCATAAACAGAACCACTGGGTTCACCCCCTTCGAAATAATGTCAGGGAGACAATTTCAAGGCCCATGGGCAAAGTTTGATACTACGTGGGCCCTGGATGCTCCTGCTCGATATTATGACAAAGTAAGTGCAGTGGTTAACATGTTTTGTCCACAGAAAAGTTGGCCACAGGACGATACCCCGGAGATTGAACCTACTACAACCGAACTGTGGGTGAGGCTGAAACAAATTAAGAGAAAATGGTCGACTCCAAGATGGAGTGATCCAATGAGAGTCACTGCTAGAACCTCACACTGTGTCCAACTGGCAGGTAAAGGAAAAACATGGTATCATTTGTCTGCTTGCATGTTCTGTCCCCCTCCTGGCAGGTCGCTCGCTGCAACCAGAATTGACCTTGTGGAAGGTCAAAGAGAGGGAGAGGAGGTGACGGAGGAAATCCAGGAGGAACAGAGAGACACACAGGACAGCCAAGCAGACACCCGAACAGAAACTGAAACATCGCACACTCAGCTCTACCAGAAAACGCTTGGAGGACACTCTGCCCTCCTATTTAGGAAAGGTGATCTGTTGAATACACCAGCAGATGTACCCATAGCTCATTGCATCAGCGCTGATTACGCCTTAGGAGCAGGAGTTGCAAAACAGATTTGTGAAATATTTGGTACTGAAGAATTAGACACGACCATAAGCCAGCCAGGACAGTGTGTCAGAACTCAACACGGTACTAAAGTAATATATCATC
The DNA here is from genome assembly GCF_949357685.1 of Gobio gobio. NCBI lineage: Eukaryota > Metazoa > Chordata > Actinopteri > Cypriniformes > Gobionidae > Gobio > Gobio gobio. The sequence continues at coordinate 50,941,236 of NC_137101.1, read as the reverse complement.
TAGTAACCAAGAGGTGGTGCAGGGACCTGCCCACTTACCAAGACTTAGAGAACAGCCTAGAACAACTAAAACACCAATGCACGAAGAATAACGAAAGAGTGATTGCAATTCCAAAAATTGGGTGTGGGCTGGACAAACTACAGTTTGAAAAGGTAGCAGAAATACTAGAGAGGGTGGTTCATGATAAAGAAGTACAGGTGGTGGTAATCTCAAAATGAGGAAAATACATGGGGTGGTGACATGTTGGACGGTGGGTGTGTTGATCTGTGTAGGAGTAATACTGTGGGGAATAGGGGAACAGCAAAATAGACATAAGAGAGGTAACAGTCTGGTAAAACAAGGAGGAAAAAATGGAGCAAAACTAACTCTAGAGAGGGTGAAGGGAAAGGACGGACTGTGGGAGTTTGACCTCTGCCAAGTGATAGATTGTGGCAAAGATCCGATGAGATGGAGGGGTTATGACATATACGGATGTTTATGGCCATCCACCTCTGCCACACCAGTACCATGGTGCCACACATGGCATGATGTAAATTGGATGACAAAACCAGGGTATACCAAGACAGTTCTCACTAACAGCCCTTTGACCAAACCAGATCACATACAGCATAGGCTGAAATTATTTCGAGGGTACCAGCGTAGTTGGGGAAATTGGAAAAACACGTTAAGGATCTCATTGAAACATGGAAATGATCAAAAAGAAACATATATAACTCTAGGTGTAGATGTCTCGGGAAGAGATCCCTTGGGAATGATAATGATAGAACTCCAGGAACCAGAACCCACCTCAGAACCAACAAGTAAAAACCTAACCAAAGGCCCTAGCAAAACAATTAAAAGCATTGATTATAGCAGATTAACACCATTAGATGTGCTGACCATGGAAACAGGATATTATGACAGCAATTTGTGGTTAGAATGGGTAGTGTAGGCAGAAAGAATAGGAGGATGTTTTGTTTGTTATTTTTATAAAAAAGAGCCCCTTCCCACACAATGTTTAATTATTTTTATATATTATTTTCATTTCTTATTATTTTACTCATAACATTTTCAAATGTAAATAAGAGGGGACATTTGAGAGTCAGAAGCAGGTCATTATCCATGTTACAAGATAATACAACAAGATTTAAAGGGAATGATTTGAAAGGTTATATATTTTCTAGATCACATGAATGAGGGAAAAAGCATATATGAAAGTTTATATTGGAATTTTGAAATATGATGTGAAGTTCTATGCAAGCCAAAGAGGAAGAGGATCGACGAGCACATCAGTGCTTAGCAACTGGGTTGACTCTACTGGTGGTTTAAAAACCCGCTGTCAGCCCCAACACCAAGTAGCACTCAAAGCAAGACTGAGTACACTTGGCAACGGTGGAGCAACCCAGATAGCGCTCCAGGCCACCGGAAGCGTCTGTGAGTTCCTCTGGCATCATGAGACATATATAACCTACTGATTAATAGTATGAGTCACTGAAAATGAATCTACTGAAGTAGTGATACCCTGGTATAATAATCGAATTGTAGTGAATGTAATGCACTGAAATTTGATGTGTGGTTGTCATCCCCTAACAGATCCATTAGATTAGGGAGGTGGGGTCTTTTACTCCTCTCTAGCCAAAAAAAAGGGGGGAGATGTTTGACCTCATACTCCAGTTAAGTCTTGTCCACATGAGGGAAGTGATTGAGAATGATGACTGGCTGGATTCAGCCATGACTTGAATGTTGAAAGAAAGGGCTGAACTTATGGGGACAGGACTTAACCAGAGGGCATAGGTATGGGACTCGCCTAAAGTCCCAAAGGGGGGATGATATGGAAAGTCATGTGGAGGAGATGTGATCTCGTTGAGATCAAGAGAGGGAATTGTGGGATAATTATGTTTTATGGGACAATTATGTGTTATCTAAAAAGGTCAACTATGTTTGGTATATTACAATATGTTTGGAATCTTTTAATATGCTTGTGTAACCACTTACAGCAGAGGCCTATGGTGACTAAAAAGCCAGTCTCCATATGAATTAACTTGAGGCACACTCTGATAGCGAAAGTATTTGAAACCTTGAACTAGCAGTGGGAGAGCGGCTATGCTTGGTATAATTTTGTGTGCAGATGCCAAATAGGGGAGGTCGAGAGGATCAAAGGCCATTGGAAGGTGTCCATCGGACCAGGAGAAAGGCGTCACCAACACAAGAATATAAACTGCATACTTAGCCTTGAGAGACATTACAGACGGCCTGTATGGCATTACTGATATTGCTGTTCTGTAATCCTGAGCTCAGAAGCTGATCTGATTTTGCTTTATTAAACTTCCAAGTTACTTTTATACTTTTACTGAATCTCTTGCGTCTACTTATTGACAAACCAAAGAACTGGGGAGGAAACGGCAATTTCCAACAGTATGTAGAGAAAAAAAACACATTACAAGAATGAGTCTGGTTTCTAGGTTGCAGAAATAAACAGTTAGCTTAATTTGTTCATTAGACAATGTGTTTGTATGTGTGTTTCCACAGAACTATTTTCCTTGGTCAACTTGAGGGTGAAAAAATTATTCAGGACAAGGCATTGATTATTCCATTTGAAGAATCTGAGGCCTGTTTGCCTACGATGACAGCTAAAGTAAAGGAAGCCCTTGCTATGGGTGCTGATGAAAATATCATTTTAACTGACAGTCAAGAAAACCTACTCCTTGATACCCCTGGCACTAAAGGTTTGTGGTTTTAGGTTAGAATGAACATTAAATAGGTTTATTAGGAAATTCATCACTGCTCGTCAACATACATGTTACTACTTACTGCATTACCATGACAGTACCCATACGGAAATGTAATATATGACATATATGTCCCTATATCGCAAATGACGCCGTCATATATGCTAAATATAAGACAATATATTGCTATCACATATATACATATCTCTAGATATATGTTGATATAAGTTTATAACATATATACATTTTCCATATTAAATTAGTATATTGACATATATTAATACGATATATATGACTATTGTTTATATAATATTGTATGTTATGACCATATATCTCACCGATATGTTTAATTTATATATGCCCATTTATTTAAACAACATACATACATTTTATATGCCTATGGTTTCCTTATTAATTAATTCCTTCTTTTCCTTATTTGAACAGCTTGAACTTTTAACAAGTCTACACAATCCACATTTCATTAAAAAAGTTTTTTTTATATACATATATACAACCCCAAATCAGAAAAAGTTGGGACAGTATGGAAAACGCAAAAAAAAGAAAGAAGTGATTTCTATATTTACTTTGACTTGTATTTCATTGCAGACAATATGAACACAAAATATTTAATGTTTTGTCTGGTCAACTTCATGTCATTCAGACCTGCAACACATTTAAAAAAAAGTTGTGACAGGAGCAATTTAGGGCTAGTAATGAGGTAAAATGGTTAAATAATGATGTGATTTTAAACAGGTGATATCAACAGGTGATTGTAATTATGATTTGGTACAAAAGCAGCATCCAAGAAAGGTCTAATCCTTTAGGAGCAAAGATGGGCCGAGGATCGCCAGTTTGCCAACAAATACGTGAGAAAATTATTGAAATGTTTAAAAACAATGTTCCTCAAAGAAAGATAAGAAGAGATTTCGATATTTCACATTCAACAGTGCATAACATAATTCAAAGATTCAAGGAATCTGGAGGAATTTCAGTGCGTAAAGGACAAGGGCGCAAGCCTAAGCTGAACAACCGTGATCGGTGATCCAGAAATTTCCTGGAACCACCAGGGCCCAACTAGGGGTAGCTATAAATCAAAAGATCACTGAGCTGAGGACATCCAAAAAGACTCTAACTTAAAAAAAATTACAGGCTGTATCATATACCTGTTGGTGGATTTTCATGTTCTGTGCTGTTTTATTTGTTACTTGTTTTGTTGTAATATTGTATTTATATATAATAAAGTTGTGTGTTCAGTAGTTTTCTAATTTTGCGCAGCTTAATTTTTCTTTTTATATTAAAACTGTTTTAATAAAGTTTAAATGTTTTACTGTATTACTTATTTTTTGCTAACTGCACCGTTTAACATCTAACCCTCAGAGCCCGACGGCATCGCCCACGACATCACACGGCACCTCCGATAAATATCTATATTATTTCAGAAACTTTTATCGATTTTCTTACCGTTTTTTCCAGCAGAAAGCTAACGAGCTAGCCATCACGGGGGTGTCTTTGGTGTCTTTGTAGCCTTTACAGAAGATTTTCTATCCAGCCTGGAATATGTGCATCTTTTTGGAGTTGTTCAGCAATAAATCAACACGCTTACATCCAAGATTTATCCACTTGATGTCCATAATTTATAAATTTTTGCCACTAGCGCGATGCTAGCTGCCATTTTGGATGAGGGTTTGACCAATGACAGGCTGATCCGTCATCCACGTTGGTGTGCGTAATTACGCATGAACCACAGCTCTGTTATTGGATAGAGAGAGACGCACGGCTAGTTTTGAGGAGAGCGAGAGAGAGACGCGCTGCAGTTTTGTGGAGAAAGTTTGAGGAGAAAGTTTGAGGAGAAGTTCCTGATAGGATCTGTTTTGAGGCTTGGCACCAGTAAATATCCAAAATCCAAAGAGGCCAAAAACGCCTGGACTTTTTTTGGAAAAATGTAAATAGTTTTGGTTTTGTATAAGTTATCATGTTTATTCCTGAGTTCCAGGACTCCAAAGACTTGAACAAACTGTTTTTCAGAGGAAATATGCTTAGCTTTTATTTATTTGTGTGTGTTTTCAATAAATATTTGAGTGATTAAATTTCCGTTTTATGTTTTAATTTGTCTTTATGGTCCCATAACTTATTTTACATTCAGGTGACATCAATGCAACACAAATATACTGACAGTGCAATTTGTCTTGAAAAAAAAGAGGTGTGTCAATTGTCTGTGCACAACAGGGTTGATGTTTTACAAGCTTTTTTAGTAAATAAAACCAGGCGGAAAATTAATTGTAAAAATACCCTTAGGTCTTAAAGGGTTAAGGCTTAGGCATGTCATATGTATTGCATTGCAAGTGTGTAAGTACACATCCATAACCTTTATTTAAAAAATATTTACGAAATTAATGAAAGCATGTTTTTTTAAATTTGTTTAGTTTACACCATTAATTCAAAATATTTAGCAATTGATATACATAATATAAGAACATAACATATATTTAAAATATATGTGCACAATGTTTATATATATATGTCATTTATATTTTCCATATACATTTATCAAAAATATATTTTATATATTTCATTTTAAATGTAAAATATATAATTAGACTATATAAAAACATATATTAGGGCCATATATGTAACATGTATGCAAGCAATATGCTATGCATATATGTGTAGTTTGTATATTGAACATATATACAAAGAAATATATGTCATGTATATTGATAATTATATATGTGACATATATATAAAATACTGTATTATACATACATAAAATATATGGGCTAGTTTTATATGTCAATATATGAAATTGTTCCATTTTCTAATAGGTTTTATATATGGGCAGATATATATGTACATATATGTTTTCACTTTCTATGTGGATATATTTAATATATGTATATTTCATATATGTACATATATTAATCAGAAGATCGTAGGCAGAAACCAGAAGGCACTAGGATCCAGAGCGATGAGGTGGCAGATGGTCCTTGGTAGCACAGGGACGCTGAAACAACCCAGTCTGGTGAAGACGATGACGGTGGAACTCCGGGAAAGCACATGAAATACAGGAACAGGCAACGCAGGAACACAACGGGCACAGGCGGGAGAAACACACGACACATCCAACAACACTCTGACAAAGACAAAGAGAACACAGAGAGACTAAATAGGTGTGCTGATGATCTGCAGCTGGCGCGATGATCAGCTGCAACAGGAGGTGAACCCTGTTTCTCAATACCAAGTACGCAAACTTCTGACTTGCGTCCTTGGTAGTTCAGACTAACAAGTTCGACTCGGGAGAACGAACTCCAGAGGACGGGAGGAATCGCCATCAATCGTCAATGGTGAAACGTCATCAGTTGCTGCCCAAGAACTGTTCCAATTCAAAGTTCACATCTAGCCAAGTCCAGTTCAAATCCCCGGATGTGTCCTTGATCCGCCCCTTTTATCGAGGATGCATCAGAGGAGGCTTGTGGACTTCAGACAGACCGGTATCCCAGAATGCATCTCGCACCAACAAGCAAACGTCAATAGCGGATGAGAAACCCCTCGTAATTTAAAATTACTACTGTTAATGTTTCACCAAATGTAGTTTTAAGACTTTTTCAGGCGAGAATGTACTTGTTTAAAGCTCAAATCTGTGGTTTATTTATAAAGAGAGCGCCTTTTTGAAAATTTTAAGTTTTCGGAGTTGTGAGATCCAGTCAATCAGCGGCGATCAGCGCTCGAGAGCAGCCTTAACTCGGCCAGTCCTTCTGCCGTCTGCCGCTGGCTCTGATGTCTTCAGATATAATTCGTCTTCTAACGGGCGATCTTTGGTCTCATTAATCTATAATTTGTTCCCTGGCAAATCGTTTTGACTGAGGGCAAAGTGAAGTTTCATAACTTTATATTTTTAGGCTATTAAACACATTAACTGACATTTAACAAAAATAGACTGGGTTGTGTTTTATGTCATAATTCATTTTATTACAGTGATAATCACACTTGTCTGAACCACATATTAATGTTTTTTTTTTATGTAAACGAAAAGAGGCAGGGTTTTTAAAATTTCGTTTTGTTATAAATATACATGCAATAACATTGCCTGCACTTCATGTTTTAAAGGTCCCATTCCGCATGATCCCATTGTTCAAACTTTAGTTAGTGTGTAATGTTGCTGTTAGAGCATAAATAATACCTGTAAAATTATAAAGCTCAAAGTTCAATGCCAAGCGAGATATTTTATTTAACAGAAGTTCCCTTTCAAAGCCTACAGCGAACGGCTGGCTTGGACTACATCCTGGTACTTCCTGCTATAATTACGTCAGTAGAGCAGTAGAACAGACTAACCTCCGCCCACAAAGAAACGCGAAAAAGGGGGCGCGGTCTTGTTGCTGTCCCACGTGGAGAAGCGGACGGTCGCGTGGAGAAAAGGAACTGTTGCGTTGAGTGTGTTTATCGCCATGTCGTCGAGACGCTGTTATTTTCATCCAGGAGTCAAATCACCTTTGTTTGGCTTTCCCAGGGACGCTGTAGAGATTATTGAACGCATACATCTCTCCGTTAAGAGGCGTGACCTTTCCAACATGCGCTAAGCTGCTGTCGAATCACAACACAGGAACTGCTGGCACGTGCGCTAAGCTGTGGTCGAATCACAGCACAGGAACTGCTGGCACGTGCGCTAAGCTGTGGTCGAATTACAACATGGTAAGCGCTGGCACAATCAGAACTCGTTACGTATTTCTGAAGGAGGGACTTTATAGAACAGGGAAATCACCAGCCGTTTTTAGGACAGTGGAAACAGCGGTACACAGATAAGTACATTGTGTGAAAAATACTGTGTTTTTTTACACGCGAAACATGAACACATGTTATATTGCACACTGTAAACACAATCAAAGCTTCAAAAAAACACGAAGAACGGGACCTTTAATGAAAATGAAAAGAGGCAGAGTGGTGTTTAATCATATATTTTGTTTAATTGTAGCTTAAAATATACCGTAAATCCTCTAATATTGGCCTGTATTCCATTAGCGGCCGGGTCTCCAACATTGGCCGGTCTCGCTGTCACCGAAGGTAAATAAAGGCCGGTCTCTAATAGCGGCCGGGGCTATTATTAGAACCAACGTTTTTCTGGGCAGGCCTCAACATTATGCTTGTGATAGTAACATGCAAGTGCCACAGGGTACTGGTCATGTCAATCACCTCACTCTTGACTCGCACGTGAGTCACCGGGTCCGGTAGGCTAACGTTTACGGCGCGAGGATGAGAACAGACGAACATGAGGAGGACGAAGAGGAGCTGTACAATAATGAACTTGTTGTAGAGGCTGGCGCGAGTGATGAGGAGTTTACAGGAAGAGATGAAAAGGAGGAGGAAACTGAGGAGGACGAGGATTAAACAGAATTGGAGGATTTTTTTTATAACTTCAAACCAAACGAGACAGGAATGGTTAAACTTTGGAGCGGTAAGGTGTCTGTTGCCTTTTGTTATGAATCAATAACCTAATTATCAGCGTGTATGGTTAAGTGTTTACAATGCACTACCGGTAGCCTATGTTTGCTACGTTTTTGTTACCATATTTCTACACTGGAATTTAGCCTGAATTACCTGTATTTGTTGTTAATGTGTTCTGTATGCATACCATAATGTTATGGTAACTGTACATTTTCAATAAATGAACCTAGTATTTTATAGGTTGAAATAGACGCAAAATCTCATTTTTAGTCATTCTACTGGTAGTTTGATTTGCTCAAATAGAAATTGAGGCCTGCCTCTAATTCTGGCCTCCTTCCAATAAAGGCCTGGACCGTGATGCGCTTGAGTAAAATAAAGGCCCGGGCCTATATTAGAGGATTTACGGTACATATATACACTGAATAACACTATCAAGAACGCTGCTGTTCCATTAGCAGAGTACCGGACTATTGTCCTCCCGTCCTCTGGAGTTCGTTCTCCGGAGTTGAACTTGGCGAGCCTGAATTAACCACGGACGCAAGTCAGAAGTTCGCGTAGGCCTACTTGGTGAAACGTATATTTTAGGCTACAATAAAACAAAATATGTCAAAAACACCACTGCCTCTTTTCATTTTTTTTTTTACAAAAAAATCTTAAGCATATTAGACACACAAATGTCGTTCAGGCAGCTACATTGATTATCTTATATACTAGGCTACTATATAAGTAATAAATAAATAAAAAACTTTTTTACTTCAAATGTTTTATTAGGCTTGTGCTTAAAAATAACTATCCTAAATTGGTCTTGATTTGCATTTTAGGCTTATTTTAAGCAGAAATTATGTGTATTCTGGATGTGACAAAACAATGCCGTTCCCCGTTGAGACTGTTATAAAGCACATGCAAACAGTATTACTTTAATTGATGATAATGTCGCTCTGCTCTCGGTTACGTTCTTAGCAGTAGAGGCTCACGCACGACCAAGTTCAGCTTATCATGCGGGGGTGTTGGGGGGCATTACCATAGGGGCTTTAGTGATCGTTGCGTCGGTCGGTGCAAGATGCATTTTGGGATACCGGTCTCTCTGAAGTCTCCTCTCGATGCATCCTCAATAAAAGTGGCGGATCAAGGACACATCCGGGGATTTGAACTGGACTTGTCTATGGCAAGATGTGAACTTTGAATTGGAACAGTACTTGGGCAGCGACTGATGACGTTTCACAAGTCCACGAGAACACAAGTACAGACAAGAACGCATATTGAGAAACGGGGAGTACCGATCATCAGCACACCAGCGGCTCCGCCCCATACGAACACACATACACACACGCACAAGAATGAGACGGTGAATTCATGAACCGTGACAATTACTACAAGTGTCCTAATCCACAACCCTCTCATGGACTTCTAGTGCAGTGGTTCTCAAAGTGGGGTACGCGTACCACTAGTGGTACTCAGGCTCTCTCTAGTGGTACGCAGAGGAATCACTAAATTAAAGTCGATGTAAAAATGATTCTAAAATTTGTTTCTATTCTAAACACATTATAAATGTTAGAAATGTATTGCTGAAACATGTTACAAAGACTGTGAACTGTGTAGTACTAAAACGGTGGCTCGGTGACGCACTGGAGCCACTGAGCCTGGCCCCTCCCCTAACACTATAACAACTAACATTAGAGTAACCTACATTCACATCAGTTCGCCCGTTCAATCGTGCATTGCTGTCACTACCGTTAGTTACTACAGCCTACAGTTAGCTAGCTACTTATGCCTTCGTCACGTAAATGCATATTACCTAATTGTAAAACGTATAAAAAAGATTATAAAACAAAATTGCTGATATCAAGAAGAGGTGGATTAATTTTGTGAACAGCTACCTTGAACACCACCAACACCTGCCTCTGCAGTGATCGTTTTACACCGGATAGTTTTACTAACGTTCATCAGACACAGCTGGGATTCACTGATAAGCCACTGCTGGACCGACACAGGACTTCATCCGCCCGTCCCGCCAACATCTGGTGCCATCGCTGCAGTACGTGCCACTGCCCAGTTGTCTTGTGTGCTTACTGCTGATTTCCCGCTAGTGGGCGTGGTTTCAGAGAAGACAGTGTTTGAGGGCAGAGAATGCTGCTTATTTTTTCAAGATTTTACTTTTTATTTTTATTTTTCAAGGCTTTTTTTATATATATATAATTTAAATTTGGCACACATTTAATAACACATTTTTATGTGGTGTGACAAACTCAGAACAAATATTTAATTTTGACTTCAAATATAAACAAAAAAAATATTCCTATTAGGAATAAACTGCCTCGTTTTTGAACTGTGCAGAGCTGTAGCTGAATAGTTAGGCCTATTACGCGACTGTATTTTAATGTTGGTCATTATGGTGGTACTTGGAGAGCCAAATATTTTGTGACTTGGTATAAAAAGTTTGAGAACCACTGCTCTAGTGGAAACCATAGAAACAGTCACTTCAGTTTTAAATCAAAACAATAATGGACGGCATTCTATTGATGACATCACAGCACTGGAGCTCCAGAGGCTCTGTGTTCTTCTCACTCAGACTCACTTTCACTGAACATCTCTCAGTGCTCTTGACTGAGAGCTGTAATACAGAAGCTTTAATAATAAGAATCAATGTATAACACAATGAAGTGTGTAAGAAAGAAATGAATACAGGATTGAGACAACATGAGAGTGAGTAATGACAGAACTTCTTTTGGTGAATTGAGTGAACATGTTTATTATGGGCTGCGGTCACTTTAAGACCTGCACGCATCGAGATACAGACACGCATGCGGTTTTCTCTCGACTGTATACGTTCACTTTAGAGTTAACATGTGGTCATCATGAAACTATGCCAACACCAGTCACTAGAGTCAGCAGACATTATTCACTTCAGAAACACACTCAATGTCCAGATCTCGTTTCTTGTTAGTTACCTAGAAAAATAATAACTATAGAGAGGGGCATTTTGCTAAATATTACATATTCATTATATGTTTACTCAACCTGTTAGTGTTGTCTTCATTATTTAATGTGCGCTTGAATAAATCTGGCATGAAAACAAGTTATTACAGTCATTTAAATGTTTACATTTAACCAACAAATTAGAGTAAAAACATAATTCTATTATTAAAAAGTTGATATATAAACTACCTTATTAATGTAGAAACAACTTAAAGACAGTATATTTAAATATGTGTTGTTATGGCATGTTTTTTATGAATGAAGGCCAGTATCACGGACACTAAAACTGATACTGATGTCTCTGTGAAACTGATTTTTAAAACATTAATTAAAGACACTCAAGATGAATGTAAACCATCAATTTATTTATTAATTTATGAGTCTTTAAAATATAACAGCTTTTAGTTTAAGTGAACTTAAAACAATCCTCACATAAACCCATTATAATAAGTGGCATATTTACCTGTGGCCTTCATATCAATTTACAGAAATTGAATACATTTATCAAACACTTAACCGTCTTAACTGCATACATTATAAATTAAATATAGATTAATTATAGATCCTTATTAAAGCAACAATGTTCTCGTTACCGTTGTTCTTTGGTTAACATTAATGACAGTATCAGTTTTATTAGGCTGCTGTCACTTTAAGATCGCCACCATTGCCAAACATGACGCGGATCTGACGCTTGTTAAATATTTTTAATTCATTTAACTGAACGAAACAAGGGAAATCCCGCACACTATCAGTACTTGCAACAAAACTTTTTTATTAGCAACGTTTCGGTCTACTGACCTTCATCAGGCATATCCATATTACTCAAATCCATGACATTTAAAAATGGTAACATGACCAATCTTTGAAGAGAACCATTAATTAGTAAATCACACTCAATGACTAAATATGTCATTAGCAGCATCATTAGTAGGCTACCACATACCCATACATCACATGCACAAGTACACATATATAAATACACTTTACACATTTTAAATATATACATACACATATAAATGGTTCGATAAACACATGAAGAAACATTTTTATTACATATTATAACATCACATTAAATAATGCTTCATCGTTCATACCCATAGGTGATAAATCTGAAGGGTAAAAATCCAAAACAACTCACGTCTCTGTAAGAGCAATTCAGTATCGCCTCCTCTAGGTGGCACACTCACTTTTTCAATACCACAAAACCGTAAAGAGGACACGTCATGATTCAATGCACAGAAATGAGCCGCAACCGGATAATTAACATCGTTTCTTCTAATAGAACTCTTATGTTCACTAAATCATCTTTCAAATTCTTAGCCCGTTTGTACACAATCAACAGCGGATGCTGAAAAGTAGCACTCAATTCAGGATCAGAAGTCAACAAATGCCAATATGTTTTGAAAATCGATCTTATCACATAAGACTTGGGTGAATGGGTTGTAATAAAAGTGAAAGAATGTTTTTTTTACTTTTTTTTGTCTTCTTTAACAATTCCGAACGTGTCTTTTGAAAAGATGTATTAAAAGGCATCATCAATCCATTCCGAGGGATAACCTCGATCTAAAAATCTCTTTTTCATTACTCTCGATTTTTCAGTAAAATCCAGATCAGAATGGCAAATTCTCCTCAGTCTGTAGAACTGACTTTTGGGCAACCCCTTTTTAAAAAAAGTTGGATGGAAACTGGTAGCAAGCAACAAAGTGTTGCGATCCGTTTCTTTTGTGAACAAAGTCGTAATTAGTTTTCCCTCATTTTTATGTACTCACATATCTAGAAAATGAACTTTGGAAATATTTACTTCCCCAGTAAATTCTAAATCATCAACTAAGTGGTTTAAAGACAGCACAAATTCTCGAGCCTCCTTGTGGTCTCCTAAAAAGATACAGAATATATCGTCAATGTACCTATACCACTTAGTGATGTGTGAACAAAAAGGATTTCTCTCTCTATTAAATACATAACACTGCTCTACAAAACCCATAAATAAACTGCCATAATTCAGAGCAAAGATCGAACCCATTGCCATACCACTAATTTTAAGAAAGAAATCTGTGTCGAAACTGAAATAATTATATAATAATTATAAACTATTATTATAAATTATAAATAATTATAACCGCTTTGCATGAGGAGAATAAATCCAGGATTACTGTTCAAACGCTTCTCAAAACGATGTATCTGAAGTAACGTTACAGCGCTTCACATGTGTTTGTATGTGTTGATGTGGGCGTTGATCGGGGATCGTCAGTATTTGAATCTCAATAGAGCGCGCGATCTGTGGGCGAGGTTGCATTACCGGATAATGAAGTGGATCGCGGGTGACCGACATGTATCGCTTTTCAACCAGATTAAATAAACACAGAATATTTGTTTTCGATTTGGTTTACATTGTTTAAAATCTGACATTTCAGCGTTTCTTTAGACATTAGTCTCATGTTTGTGAGACAAGTATTCACTAAGCTAGAGTTCCTTTTCTGAAGACTATCTGAAAGAATGTCTTTGACAGAGCAGAGGAAGGGGAGGTAACCTTTCCCCGTATGACGACATACACAGGAAGATTCCAGATCAGCTCGTCTGAGCTCTCATTTTCTCAAAGGCAGAGCAGGACACCCAGAACTCGGTTTACACCTGTCGAAATTTCTAGCCACTTGGGGACCATATACCGGCTAGGGAAAAAAAAAAAAACTCATAAAATGACATTTTCATGCCATGGGACCTTTAAATTAACTTATATATGTTCTATGCATTTTCCTTTTAGAAACAAAATAAATGTGATGAGAGAACTGCAGTTGTGAAAGCATCAGATCATAGTGATGTGGATAGTTTGCACCAGATCTGCAATTCAGCTCCTCATACAGGGAAATTTAATGCCACTAAAGTTAAATACCATCCATAAAATCAGTCCAGACAACACAATGTCTACGAGACTTGAATGTAGTGTAGAATGTGGATTGTTTTAATGGTGCCTTTATAGTGGTTATAGTATCTAAGTTATTATCAATTTCTGTAGAGCTGAAGATTTGAATAAAAAGTTCAGCTTTGAGAATGAAACCAACCTGTTTGTTCCTCAGTTTCTTCATGTTTCACTCTCAATGTTTCCTCAATCTTCAGTTCTTCGCTCTCCTCTTTCTCTGTTTGTTCCTCAGTTTCTTCATGTTTCACTTTCAATGTTTCCTCAATCTTCAGTTCTTCAGTCTCCTCTTTCTTTGTTTGTTCCTCAGTTTCTTCATGTTTCACTCTCAATGTTTCCTCAATCTTCAGTTCTTCAGTCTCCTCTTTCTCTGTTTGTTCCTCAGTTTCTTCATGTTTCACTCTGAATACATTTTCAATCTTCAGGTCTTCAATCACCTCTTTAATAAACGCCATCTTTATATTCACGAGTTCACACTTACATCAAATTAAATAGAGTAAAGATTATGCGTATTTGGCGTGCTGTCCGGGGGAGGGCTCCGGGCTCGTAATTTTGGCCCGAACCCAGAGTATCCCCCCCGTGATAGAGATAGTCTATAACTAGACTGTATTTTATTTTGGATTGTGTTGATGTCTAATAAGAGTTTATTTAAATCAAAGTGAGGAGATGGGGTGGTGGAGGGATGCTAAAATAAAAACGGTCAACGAAAGAAGGTAAATATGCTGTATATATATACACCTCTTATCGTTGATTAAAGCGATTAGCTTGATGTGCTCCACATGTGTTTAATTAGGTATAATTATCTGAGGGTGCTCCACTTGTGTTTAATTAGTTTTAATTTTCTGAATGTGCTTCTCCCGAAATTTGTTTATAAAACATCAAATAGTGTGTCACGTGGATCTCAGTCACTTCATCAGGAGTTTTTCTTTGTGTTTGTCTTTTTTCTTTTGTGTTGTTTTTTAAGATGAGAATAATTAACAGAGAGAAAAATAAATCCACACTAAATTAGGGCTGGTCCGAATACCATTTTTTGAGCTTCGAAGCTTTGGTAGTGATCAACATCGAATATTCGAAGCTTCGGAGGGAAGGAGCTGAACATATCCTTCTCTCTAATAAAGACTGGAATCTGGAGAAGGGCTGCTAGCGTGACGCGTCCGGGCTTATATGCTCCGCGAACGGGCAATGAACTAGTGATACAAAACACACAGGTCTGTTACGTCCCAGTTTTTATATATTATGATAGTAAAAATAATTCTGTTCAGTTACAGATTACGGTTATACCCAGATAGCAGACCAACACTGAATCATCATTGAATCAATGTTAATGCATCAACTAAAATATCACTGAATCAATGTTGAAATCTAACATTGATTTGTCGTCAGGTTTGCACCCTGAAATAATGTTATTTCAATGATGAAAAATAGATGAAGATGGGCTTAAAATCAATATTTTTTCAACTACAATTAAATCACTTATTTAACACTGAATCAACATTGAATCAATGTTAATGCATTAATCAAATTATAATTGAAACGATGTTGATATTTAACATTGATTTGTCGTCAGGTTTGCACCCTGAAATAATGTTATTTCAACAATGAAAAATAGATCAAGATGGGCTTAAAATCTATATTTTTTCAACTTAAATTAAATCACTTATTTAACACTGAATCAACATAGAAACACTATATACCAGAAATACTATATATGCCAGTTAATTTTCATGTATGGCAGCAATTGATATGATTTTGAATCAAAAAGTCACTCAAAGTAAACAAAATCCTTCAGTTTACATGCAAATTTATTTATTTATGCCCCCCCAGTTTCAACAGGAAATCTCACATTGACTTAAAACAATTACATCTGAATTTATAACACAAGTGTAAAACATGACAACCTGGCAAAACGGAAGTAATGGAAACTCGTCAATAAAGACAGAAATGGGACAGTACTACTGAAAGAAAAAAGGTAGAAGAAAGAATGAAATACTCTGAACACTCTAAACTCAGCTCTCAACTTCCCTTTAAAGCACCTGCAGACACACAGGAGGAATGAATGGAAAAGCAAGGTGAAAATATCTTCAAATATCTCTTGTTTTATGTAATATTAATACTGTATTTAATAGTAAATAATAGTAAATAAACAAATAAAGTGTGAAAGTGAAATAAGTAAATTAATAATCAAGTAGCTAAATGAATAAAAGAGGAGCTGGATAGGCCACACTGTGGTTTGTAAGAGATTATCCATTTTACAACACGAACTGGAGGTGCAGCAGTTTTCTAAATTTCTGCAGTTTGATATAGCTGCCTACAGAACTTAAAGATCTCACTCTTCTTTCTTGCTGCATTAAAGATTAAATTGGAATTGTGTAATTGTGGTCAGCACCCGTGAGCTAATCGCACAGGCACAGCTGAAGCAGAGCTACAAACTGATTGGTCTATTTTCCCCTCACCGCGCCAACAGGGCGATCAGTTCTAGATCTGCTTCAGCTGTGATATTAGCTCACGAGGGCCGACCAGAATTACTGACATGCCAGAAATTCATCCGATCGCCGCTCGTTTCTCCCTGTACACTGGACAAATAGGGGATGATTTTACTATCAAAATTATTAATAAATGCATGGACAATAATCCATGAACTTGATACATTTTGTAGATATTTTTAATGTCCACAAACAAATGCCTTTCAACTTGTGTGTGCTAAATACAGAATTGCATGAATGTGCAGCATTTTGTACAAATAGACATAATTGTGAATGCAAAACTTCGATTTTGTATTAATCTTGGTCAGAATCTGTGCGTGCAACGAGTAATATGTGCATTTGTGGATCCGGTGCCGCACATGCATTCATTGACTCATATGAATCAAATAGGATTGACTCACAAACGAGTCAACATGCATGCGCGGCACCGGATCCACAAAATCACATCTTACTCGTTGCACGCACAGATGAATCATTTTGATTCTAAAATCACGCGAACACCTCACAACAAACGACGCATGACAAAGATGAAAATCGTCCCGACCCAAATAAGAGTTGCACGAGTCAGAATTCGGCTCGAAATCGGACGAAAATTGCACTGTGTATGCCCAGCTTAAGAAATAAAGATTAATAAAAAAATATGATAGGGTTTGGTTTGGTTTGGTGAAAAACAAACTGAAATTCAATGTATTAAAGAATATCCTGGCCGTTGGTTGTGTACGGAGGGCATTCACGTGACTTTATTAACGTTGCAGTTCACTCTGACTCGCACAGGAGAAGCACACAAGTTGTAAGAAATAAAGATGAATGAAAACACGAAATGAAAATTGAGATGAATTGTCAAAAATTGAAATCTTTTTGTACTTACCTCTAAAAAAAAAACACTGTTGAGGTCCTGTTTCTTTCTTTTTCGTGCTTGAAGTCTGTTAAGCAGCGCTTTGATCTGAATGTGCATTACCGCCACCTACTGGATTGGATTGTGGCGCATTCGATCGGTAGGGGAAAATATTCTAAATTCTTTATTAACCCTGTATTCTTTAGATACATAATTAAATGTATATAAATTATTACAATAATAAATGATACATGATTTAAATAATAATAATAGCCTACATTTTATAAATTTAAAACAGGCTATGATTAGGATGACCACAAGAATTAAGGACTCTGTGCCAGTCATTATATATCTCTCTGCATGTGATGTAGCTAGCCGAAAACACTAGAGGATTGGAGATGTTTTCCATGATGAGGCGATTTTAAAACAATAATTAAAACAGTAATATTAAAAATATGCCTACTAATAATAATCAACTGGTTCGTCCCATTGAGTTAAATTTATGGTAGGAGTTCTTTGTTAATCCACACACTTATTGGCAGAGATTCATCCTTTGAGGAGAATGAATGTGCTCACATTTCACAGAAATGTACCCAATTGATTTGGATTTGCTTTAACATGTTGAATGATGGGACAGATAGATTGAGTAAGCCTCACCAGTGGAGAATTAAGCTGACCAAAAATAAACATTGATTCAATGTTTGTCTTTTCAATACTGAAAAGCATGGAATTATCAACATTAATCCAATATTATTTAGCATTGCATTTTCAACATTGGTCCACTATTTATTTTGCATCGAATTTTCAACATTGATCCAATATTATTTAGCATTGACATTTCAACCTCAACCAAATGGATGATTCTGATGGAATTTCAACATTGACTCAATGTCACAATGCTATCTGGGTAGTTTCTGACCCTGGGGCCGGGCTTCGGGCCAATTTTCACGGCATACCTCAAACGTAGGCTTTTTCCTTCATTTTATATTTTAGACATTCATTAATTAAAAGAAACAATGAGGTGTGCTGCACTGGTGGAAACAACATGAGACCATGACACCACGACTGTCAAGACGGCTCGCAGTGTTTAGAGTATCGCCGCAAATGAGTAAAGCAAGCCAACACGCAAACTGCCGAACCTCTTAGATGCTCAAAAACACAATCATCTTCATTAAAACCAATGAGACTAATGCTCTTACAGTGCTTAGGTCACTTGTTCTGATATTACGGTCTTTGATCTTGAAATGAGCTGATGAATATAATGCAGCTCATATCTGTTGCTTTCGTTGACGTGAACTCCGTTAAATGTGCATAGGCTAGTGCAAAAATTGAAGATCGGATTTATATTAATTTTGCGGAGAAACCTGCTAAGACAACCTGCCTGTTTTTTATTTATTTATTTTGGGAAAAAAAAGTTCTATATGGCACTAAAAGTGGTTCAAAAAAGTGATAAACGTTTAAACTAACATTGTGATGCTTGAAATTTTTTATATCTATGGATTTTATTATAAGCAAGACAAGTCAAGTGTTGATTTAAGAGGATAAATGTATCAAACGTGTTGTTAACTCACTGTTGCCCGGTTGGTCGTTACTTTAAAAAACTAACATTTTAATTTAACAAATAAAAAAAAATGCTTTAAACATTTTTCTAAATTAACTTAATAAAGAAACGAAAAGAAATATAACTACTTTGACATTAAAAACGAAACTGAACTATTTTAATGGCTGCAACAATGTGTAGGCCTAATAGGGAGGATAAAAAAACTCACATAATCACCATTCTGGATGAATGCCACACAGCTCACAAATGTCAGAACGGTGACAAGTTCCTTCTGATCCAGCCTATCTGGGAGCCTCCCAAGCACAGCCTTGACCCAAGGCATGCCATTTACCATGTACTTGTCACAGTTACGGCTGAAACACAGCCCGCGCCTCTCCATTTCCAGGCAGACATCACCGACCAGACTGACTGCCTGAGCCTCTAAAGACGGCTTTTCACTTTTGTTATGAACTTCCCAGAAGTCCTTAAAATTCCAGGAAACCTTCCTATTACCCTTTGCACTCCAGTATCTCAAGGCTGGAAAGTACCGGAGCTTGTGCTCCTTGAACCCAGCCTCCAAACACGACACAATTTCATGACCATTGTCAGAGATCATTTGTTTGGCCCTGCAAAAAGTGTGAGGGTACACAAAGGCACCCTCATTTCCAAGGCTTTCACACAGACCCTCAACAGACATGTAGCCCTTCAGTATTCCCGGGCACTGACTTTGCTGCAGGGAAAAAACTGGAATACAATCATTGCGATCATAGAGGTCGCAGAGAAGCACCATCACCAACTCCGCCCCTAAAGCTGACTTCCCAGCAGTGACTGAATCCGAGAAACGGAAAATGTGGAAACTGTTTTTCATTAGATGTCCAGTGTGTAAGCGGAGGAGGAGAAAGGCCAGCACTAGCACTGCTGGCAGGGGCAAAACCAGCAAACCCACACCAGTATGTAACACTGTTAATCTTGCTGGAGCTGGTCCCCAGACTGACAGTGTAGCCAAAGTCACGTGTGGAAAATGGGTGGCCAAAGAAAATCTCCTCCAATCCCAATTTACATTGGTATGCAGCCCATGTGGCTTCATACCCCCCTTGCAGTTGTTGCTTTCCATAAGAGTTCCCAACTTCCCCACCATGTGCCGAGCAACATCCCGCACCACACTCATAACACCAACATCTGCCTTTAGGTCAGTGAAAGGGACCAGCATGGGCTTATTCACCAGCATGGCTGACAGTGCGTCCTCATTAAATGTGGTGAAAAGCATTCTCAAAAAGAGACACCTGCTCAATCCGGGCCATCACTGTTGGGCCAAACTTGAGGCAAAGATTTGACATATACGTCAAATAAGTCTTGGCCCTACCAGACATGATTTTCAAATGCCGTGGATGGCACAGGCCACAACTCACTAAACACCCACTTACTGGGTGAACATGAACCATGGGGATACAGCTGTGTGGCGTGTTGTTGTACAGCTGAACAAAGTTCAAGCTGTACCCCAGCTCCGCCTCCTGAAAAAAAGCCTGAAGTGTCTTTGATATGTCTATCTTGCGATGGTCAAGATTAGAAGAAAAATTCGCAGTTTCAGACATGGAGAGGCAGGAAAAAATACTCCCATGATTCCCAACCACCTCCTGTACTCCATACCGCGACCACATCAAGTGGATCCTGGGGTCTCTTGAATGCACATTACATGCAGTGTGCAGAGACACACACTGAATATATTCAGGATCCACAATGCTACTGTAGTCCAATATGTCATCCATCTTTTGGCCAAATTGGCTCACTGTCAGCAGCATTTTAACTGAGAGGCTTTCACTGACCTTTTCAATGCTTTTTTTTCAAAAGCATGAAAACAAATCCCTGGTCAGGATCAAGCACATTTAGCCTCGATGTATCATGGAAGTTAGCCTTCTGCATGGAAGGACGATCCATTTTACGAGGTGCCATGTTACACAGTAAAGATTGGAACTCACTGACCACCTTATTGAGGACTTCAGCTGCCTTTACCTGTGCAGACACCTTGTTAAGGAACATATCGTTTAATGCACCACCCTTACTTGGCACAATGGATATGTTTAAAAAGAATCCGCCATCCACATGACCCACTGTCCATCCACATGAATTTCTAAATGCAGATATCTCCTGCTGGGTGAACAAACTCAATTTCACATGCTTCTTAAAGAGCACCTATCATGGCATTTAAAATGTTCCAAATATTGTTTTAGAAGTCCCCAACAACAGTTTTGCATGCATGCAATGACCAAAAAGACTTTAGTTTTCTTATAATATGCATTTATTTTTACCTGTTTTGACAGCGATTCTCAAATGATTCCTTTAGTGATTCACTTTTCAAAACCCCGCCTTTACGTGACGCTAATCTGCGGTGATTGGTCCGATGACCCAGTCAGTTGTGATTGGTTTAGTCTGTGCAGATATTTTCGGAAACGGAACGCCCATCAAAGTCTTATAGTGACAGTAATTTGTTAATATGTGTCAGGAGTTATGAATATGAAAACCGCGTCGGTACTGTTTGATTGTAATATGAGCCTCAGCTGATCTCATTCATAAAAAAACTCCTCTATTCTCCTCACGAAGACTCGCGACAAATCAACATCCCTCAGGGCTTTTAGTTCAAAAGTGTGCAGATGAGGAGACATATTGATAGATTCTCATATGTCTGTGTCAAATTTCTAAACAGAGGAGTATTTTTTATTCAATACTTCCTCAAAATGGGCAGTTATAGCCTAATCATGAGCGATTGAGTCTCTTATGTGTTGTTTTCAATTCATACTGGCAGCCGGAGGGCGCTCTGTGCACATGTAGTCCATGTATGGTACAGACAGACGAAGAAGAACCATGTGCCATAATAGAAGTCCATAATAAAAGCTTCCTGAGATCGCGAAACATACATTTGACGACTAATAAACACACAATCGCGACGATGTATGGTTTGTCTTCAAGCCACTTAGTCTTCAAATGCTCATCCTTGGGCAGATGAAAGAAGTTTGCTTTTGAGTGGCACTTCAGAACACAGCGTCTCGTGGCCATGATGTTTTCTAGTTTTCACTGGCGTCTTGGAGCGCAATAAGTGGGCGTATCGTATTCAAATAACTTGACAAGTTGACGTCATCTAGTCAGAGAAAAAGCTTCGGTCTTCTAACGATTCTTAACGAGTCGACTCTTACTTTTGAAAGAAAATAACTATATATACGGTGCACTGTCATATTTCAAGCTATCACAGGATGTTTTTGTTCACTTAGATCTATGTTACACACTACATGAAAGGTAAATTTCAAAATTCCATGATAGGTGCTCTTTAAGTATGTTGAAATGGTTGACCACCATGTGACTCTGAAACTCAGGAAGGAAGAGATAATGCACTCTTCCAGTCACTCCACACATCTCCTTCACTTCCATTACTACACCATCAATATCATATGTGTAATATACACTGTCACACTCTGCAATAGTGCAGTGAATTGGAATTTTGACCTCCTCATCAGCCAAAAATTCCTCTATCCCTGCATACTGACTAACAGCAGACAAAATACTGTCTGTGTTGTCCTTTCCAGTTGTAAGATTACAACTGTATTAATGTTTGAAATATATTGTGGAACAGTTTAAGGTAAATATTGACTACATTCTAACATGATCAAGTTAATCAGCCCATGGGTTGGAGATATTAAGTCTTTTGTCTTTATGCACTTCCTGACCATTTAGCATAACAAGCTCAGAGATTGGTGATACTCTGTCTGGGCAAGTTTCCCAAAACCTGCATTTTCCAGGCCTGTTCCTGTTCTCTTCATTGTAAGTAAAATGAGCACCATTTATCTTTAATGGCTCTTGGAGCCCTTGAGTGATTGGATTAGCATCTATGCATTTGAATGACACTGTTATTCTGATTGAATCTGGACAGGTGACACAGTTATGTAGGCTGTGTCCTTTTACCTATAAAACATTTGCATTGTATTGTTCAGAGTGTCTCCTCCCCTGCTGTATAATCCCTCCCCCTAAAATGTAGATAAAATACAATGTATAACTCCTTGAGTTAGACTTGGAACCTCAGCCGAAGAACAGCACGATTCTCAATAAACGAGTAACGTCTGCTTTAAAGATATCCCAAGTTCTCCTGGTCTCTACTTCAAGAAACAAAAGAAGTTCACAACAGTTGGTGCCGTGACCCGGATAGAGTTCCAGCTTCCTTACCTGAAATTTACATTGAAACTTCAAGCTCAAAGATAAAGATCTGCCTACATTCCAGACTGGAATCCAGAGCGAAACTTCCAGCTGAACAAAGATTTCCAGACCGAATGTTTCTCTCAACCAAGGGTTGTGGTGAGTGCTGCTCTATCCAAAAGAACCTTAAAGACCAGTACAAATTTGTTTTCCTCTGCGCTGCCATGCCCTAGTGAAAAAAAGTATGCTAAGTATACTTGCAGCAAGAATAATTATCAGTATACTTGAAGTGTGTTAATTATCAGTTAACTTGAAGTGTGCCATTTTGAAACAACTAATTTTGTACTAAGTATATTTTGGTTTTTTTGAAGTGTATTTAGTGTACTTTTATGTACTAAATTGGAACAACTTTAAGTATACTTAGTGTGCTTTAAGTATAGGGACTAATTACATGCTTGATTAGTGATATACATGTGCTTTATTTGTATAATAAGTATACTTTATTTTTATTATAAGTATATTTATTTGTGTTATAAGTATACTTTATTTGTGTTAAGTGTACTTTATTTTAATTATAAGTATATTTATTTGTGTTTTAAGTACATTACAAATTATTTACCAGTGTCTTCAGAACACACAAGCAATATACTATGAATATATTATTTTTTCAGGTTTATTTATATACTTTACCTTCCGTAATTACAAAAATTATACACTTTGTAGTCAATAACAATATAATGTATTATTACTTAGCTATACATTGTACGATATACTTTGAATGACATAATGTCACACAATACAGTAGTTTAAATGAGCTACCAAGGCTGTGAAGAGACAGTCCATTAACAAACCCAAAAACTTCACATGGTTTCACCAAAACTAAACAAAATTCTCTTACTATGTTTTTCATTAAAAGAACACTGGAAGATTAAAAAAAAAAAACATATCTATACACAAATATAAATTACACATTATATTCACTTTTCTGATGAGCTGCTCATCTTTACACTTGCGTCTGATGGCCGCTTCACATCAAAGGCTGTTGACAGCAAAAACTCGTGAAGAAACAGCATCTGTACACAGAATATACAAGACATAAGGTCAAACAGCGTTCATACAACTTTTATTCACGTTTACATTAGTCTTACTTATTACTAACCTCCAAACAGCAGGACTTTTTCTCCAGTTCTTTTCGGCATCGCGTAACGTTAGGCCATTTTATTCCGAGCCAGTTTATCGTGGCCATCAAGGTCAGGCTGCAAACCTCCCGTGAGTGAGAGACGAGGGAGAGCGTCAGACAGACAAACAGCAGCTCTGCCTCTGATTGGCTGCAGGCGGTGAACAACACAATCTGATTGGTCACAGACAAGTTGAAGAGACATTTGAATTCCGATAATACTTAACTCATATTTTCTTGCGTTGTATTTTAGTGTGCGATTGTAACACGATTTTTCTCTGCCAGTGTAAACTCATTAAACATATTTACACTTAAATCACAACTACAGTAGGGCTTGTACACTGCATATATAAAAAATGGGCTTTTAATGCATTAGTCATATTTTAACGCTTATTTATTCATGCTTAATTTTAACACTTAAGCATGAATAAATAACTTTAAACATTAAGGATATTTAAAGCTACACTATGTAACTTTTCCGTCCACTAGAGATCGCCTGTTCAAAACAAAGGCGTAGTTTGATGACGCCACGTTTGAGCGCAGAATCTTGGGACATGTGGTCTTCACCTCACAGCCGGTGGGAAAGAGTCAGGATAGGACTCGGGCAGAAATCATGTTCATGGATGCGATTATTAACGTTACTGTAGTCTGAAGCAGAGCAGGACCCAGTGTTGTGGAGCTGAGCAAGGCCGCAGGAGCGATTGAAGAGCGGGACTGTTATTATGGCATAGTCGCTGGCGGGACTTTTATTATGACACGGTTGCCGGCGCCACTTCCTCTTTTTCAGTCATGAGTATGAGGTAACGCAACTCTGTTTATCGTATTAGCTATATCTGAGTGTGTTGAAAAGGAAGTTATGACGTTCGCTCGGCAGCTGCTATGACACTTGTTCACACTGCAGTGAGAGTAAAGTGTTTCACTGAATAAAACCGGAAACCGAGGGTGACGCAGATATGACAATCGACAGGCGACTCCCTCACACGCATAGCTCACATGTCCGGGTTCCTTGGTTAAAATAGCAATTTCTCACGATTTACAAATAGTTGGAAACATTTGGGATATTCTAAGTACTCAACTGAACAAAATATATAACACTGGCCTAGTGGTTTCTGGATATTTTACTGCAAAAATCCTACATAGTTCACCTTTAATATGTATTTTTAAAATGTGCTTTCAGTGCTGAGCACAGTTTAAAATATACTAAAAATATATTTAAGTAATGTTCAAATAAGTACACTTTTAAAAAGTACACAGAACTTTCATTTTAAGTATATTTTTCTAAAATATACTAAAATACAATTATTTTTAAGTGCATTAAAAGTTACATTGTGAAAATATGATGCTAATATACTTTTTATATATTTAAAAATGGTACAATTTTTGTTAGTATATTTACAATATACTATTGAAAAAGAGAATATACTTGAAATACAATAAAGTATACTTTTTTTTCACCAGTACCCCCATTCGTTAGTCACTAACGTACGTCGTAGTGACTGAACGAAAGGGAACTAAACTTTAGTTTATTTATTTATATTAAATTATTAAATAAATACAAATTAGATAATAAGTTAGTCATAGTGGCAGTCATTATAAACAACAACACCTCAAGCCAAAATTTATTAATTTAAAATATTTTAAAGTCTCTCATTTGGCAAGAATCCAAATAGCCTATGCTTCCATATTTGCCATGAAACGTTAGGTTGCTATACTATTATTCTTTAACTGATCGCACATTTGTCAACATCAGATATTGACAAGATTTTATTGATAACTATAATTAGACAATATTTTGAGTGTGTTGTGCTTGTAACTTGTCAGGTTTAGAACTACTGTGGTCAGCTGACTCTTAAAATGTTTGATATTCTTCATATTCAGTGTGGTGGTCAGTTCACAGCAGTGACAGAAATAATATTTTAAATTTAAATAGATGTTTACCTTTTATGGGCATTTTTACCTTTATAAATGTTATTTTAACCTAATTATATGCATGCATCATCTTTTGTGTCAATTTCATAAATGTAATAATGACACAATAGGGCTGTTACCAATCAAATTCAATAAGCATCAACAAAATACATTTTTGCAATGGACAGAAAAACAGAAGCTTTGTGGCATGTGACAAATTAATAACCTGCAGTTGTGCATAAATAATGTTTAAAGGGGTGATGAATTGAGAAATCAGCTTTCCCTTGAGCTTTTGATATATAAGAGGTCATGGCAAATATAAGAATATCCTGTAAGTTTCAGAGCTGAAAACTTTCTTGTTAGTCAAAGAAAAGCTTTTATAGACACCAGACCCTGAAAACGATCTTGTGCTTCACCTTTACGTCATCGTGCGACAAAACTCCGCCTCTACAGAATAATAAGCACGCGTAATTCAGTTGCCCCGCCCACTGACTCATGGAGCTGGTCGGATTGCGTTAGCCAGCAGCAATAAACATGCCGAGGATATCACGATATTGTGCTATTCCTGGTTGTGGTAGAACACAGTCGCTGCATAAGCTTCCCTCGGATCCTAATATTAGGAATATGTGGTTGAACTTTATTTTTCACGAAGTTCGAACTCGATTTGCAGACATATTGAGATTGAAGCACAATGCTGTTCCATCTATATTGGACCCGACAGGAATGGTGCAGCACACTTATGTGAGTAAAACATGTTTTTTATACGTGATAGTATATTGCATTATTACAGATCGTTTGATATATGTACGATTGTGTATTGATTATGTGTAGAGAGACTTGTTGTAACATTATGTGTGTCCGCGAGTGTGTGTGTCTGTGTGTCTCCGCGCGAGTGTGAGTGTCTGTGTGTCTCCACGCGAGTGTGAGTGTCTCCGCGCGCGAGTGTGTGTATGTGTGTGTGTCTCCGCACGAGTGTCTCCGCGCGAGTGTGTGTGTGTGTGTGTCTGTCTCCCCGCGCGCGCGTGTGTGTGTGTGTGTGAGAGAGAGAGATTTAGTGTTTGTTTGATATTTTGCGAGTTCTCTGAGCATTTCCCCCAGACGATTCCTGGGACAGACGGTAGCTGAAGCTCATTAAATATGCAAATATTATCCAATCCTAGCCGTGGGCGTTTACTTCCAAGTCTTCAGTTCAGCACGCCCATCAAATCCGAGTGTTTCTCAGAGAGCCTCAAAAGCAAGGCAGAAAATAGCCTATCACTTATTCATTATGATGTTTTTGAATGTAAAAACCACATAAACACCATAAGTTGACCTCCGATAACAGTATAAAAAATTTAAAAAAGCCAGTTCATGACCCCTTTAAAACATAAAACGTTGAATATTGTTATTTGAAATGTTTTAAAACATGAAAAGATACTTTAAATGTGAAATTAAAGCCGCCATTAGGTGGCAGCAAGTCCCCGTTAATAAGTGAATCATTGAGATTCAACCGATTCATTCACGGCTGCTCCCTTTCAAAAGCTACACTTAATGCTGCGCTTAATTGACCTATCGGTAAACCCCGCCCCCCTTAGTTACTGTTGCTAACTCGGACAAACAAACGAAGTTGCTATATCTTACAATGACAGCTGTCATTGTGAAAACCTTATCCCAAGATGTTTTTGGACACAGAATGTAGCGTATATCCCGTCCGAATGATGGCCAAACTTAACTGATGGTTTATCAAGTTTATTATGTCCTTTTTAACTCCAAAAAATCATTGTAAGAGCTGAACAAATAAAGCCTAAGAAGTGCGCATTAACGTCTCATTCACAAACTATCTCTCTCCGTTGCATTACCATTAACATACACAGCAAATTACACAAAAACACTCATACAACTAACAGTAAACAAACCTATACACAGACCGTATGCCTTTCCGAGGGTGCAGTTAATAACTGGTAAACTTTGTATCTGCAAAACAACTCCGATAAACTAAGAGCGAGTTCTTCCTTTCACTACCCGTAGACTATAATAACAAATAGGAGTCCTCCTTAGTAGGACAGATAATGTAGACCTTAAACATATATAAAATTAAATTAATTTACATATAACCAGTTTAATATGGAGAGGCACTGAAATGTAGACCTTCGTGTTTTTGACCTAACGTTACAGTGTTACATGACGTGAGAACAGTTAGTTATTAAGGTTTGTATGTTAGCAGGGACTTTAATCGTAACTTAACGAGAGTATGACAAACAGAAAATCCTCTCAGGATCCCTGGAGTCAGTGTTACAGTACCTCAGGCACGACATTCTAGCATTTTTGTAGCATAAACATCATCAAACCGATGAGAGCTTCGGATTTTCCAATGTTTCTCTATGGCGCTGACACCTAAAGATGTCCAAGTTGCGGTCCCAGCGCAACTGATAGTCAACTGCCATTGGCTCATCTGCGTTCGAGGGGAGGGGCTTACCGATAGGTCAATTCAGTGCTATGGGACTGTCTTTAGATATGACCAGCTGTGAATATGTGTGCAACACGTCAATGAACTTTTATAAGCTGTGTCCCAATTCAAGGGCTGCATCCTTCAAAGGCCGCATTTGAAGGCCGATTGCGTCACTGCAGCGCGACGAAGGCTGTCCCAATTCGAAGAGGCCTTCAAATGCAGCCTGCCGTTCGTGTTGCGCGGCCGAGGAATACACTTATAAATGTAAGTATTGTGTTTTTTCATTTACTAAAATAACCAATGAAACGTTTTAAAAGCCGGTGGTCTTTATTTCTGTGTTACCACTGCACGGCTTTATTCGTTACGTGATCTGATGTAATATTTCGTTTTGTTTTATGGATGAAGTTTTATGGATGACAGCTTTATTAAAATGAGGGCAGCAAATGAGTATTTATTTACCGGGCCGAAAAACTCGGCCAGTGTGGATTGGAATACGACCCATTTGTAGTATTTCCATAGGTTCTTGTGTAGGTAGGCTATAGGGAGGCTTTATCCTATACAAACCCCACAAAAAAAAGAATATAGAGTTTGAGTATCTATAAATATGATTTCTGGAGTATTTTGTATGTTTGTAGGCTACTGATGCATCATATTTTTTTTATTTTCTTAAGATTGCACCCCTGCCTTGCAGGTTAAAAAAAAATTACAACTTAAAAACAAACAAAGTATGCAAGTTAACAGACACATCTTTACTGAAATGAATTGTGCTGTTGTGTTTGTTTATTTCCTCTGCCTTAGTATTGAAAGTGTCCTGGGACAGGTGAGGAATTGGGAAACTTGGCCATGGTTTGTCTTCATGAATGAGGTGTTGGGACAACCCCCCTGTCCTCATTGCCTCCATCCCTGAGGACACACCAGGGCCAAGTTCAGCAGAGGATGACCAAGATGAGGAGCAACTCCACCAAGAGGAAACGAGACCGAGAGGATGAGCTGATGGAGATACTGAGGGAGGACATGAAGAGACAGACAGAGGAGAGCAGGGAGAGAATGGACTGATTGTTTTCTCTTCTTGAGAGATTGTTGAGAACTAAAATTTTGGTTTTGTAAATTAAAATGTGTAAATTAAATATTATCGTTCTACATATTATTTTTGTAATGCAAGTTATAATTTGTAAATGAAATAAATAATTCTGTACATTTATGTCAATTCATTTGTAAATGAAACAATAAATTGTTCTATACATTTTTATTTACAGTACTTTTTACAACTATTTACATAAGTTACGTTTAAGATTAGAAAAACAAAATACATTTTAAAATTAACAGTACATAAAACAGATGGAAGAAAATGTTTTTATGTAGTCTTTTATTGAGCTGGGCTGGGAGACCCTGGTGAAGCCTCTGTCAGCGGGACATCATCTGGATCAGTGCATTTTCCACTGTCTGCCAACAGGTTTGCAGTGCTGACTTATTCGACGGCTGCCATGTAGCTAATATGTTTTCAGAAAGAGGGAAGAATAAATTAAATTACCTCACATCCTCAAATCAAACCATAAAATATTTTAACATGCATAACTGTTCTATGAGCTGAACTCTGACTGCAGGACAGCGGCCCTCCAAGACCAACGGTGCCTATCCCTCATCTAGAAGACATATTTATTTAAGACAGTGTATTTTATTTTTAGATTCTTTTTTAAACGATAACTAATAACGAAATCTAATAATCATGTGTAAAAAGTCAGTTTTTCATAAAACCACAATATTTGCCTCTGAGATGAAATTGAATACAAATCTGAGGTACTTCACAATTATACTCAAATACAGAGTAAATGCATTTCGTTACATTATTAGTAATATTTAGCAACTGTTGACAGCTGCTGTTGAAGAGAACTGAAATTAACATTTATACTGGACTTTAAAGTTATATTCAACTGCCTAAAAACAAAACCACTAAATATGTAGTAAACTATATAAAATCGTATGTTGGTAACATATTTAGTCAACATTTTATTTTTATCAGTACATACATTAGATTACTGGAGTAAATTGAAACACAATACTAGCATTTAAAAGTGTAATCTGGCAATTTCTCTTCAAAAATGTGACGTCGCGGCGCGCAATGAATTCTGGGGTAGGCAAGGCTGCGAAGCATCCATCCAACTATCCTTCATTTCATGGGAAAAGAAGGACGCATTTGCAGGCCGTATTTTGAAGGATCCTTCGAAGGACCTACGAATTGGGACAGCCTTCGTCGCGCCGCGGTGACGCAATCCGCTATACCTTCCACTGTAAACGAGTCTCGGTGCGTCCTTTGGAGGCCGCGTCGGCCGCGCACTTCAAAGGACACGGCCTTCAAAGGATGCAGCCCTTGAATTGGGACACAGCTACAGCCTCTGTTAGTGACATCATCAGAATGCGCCAGCATCAGAGGCTATAATTAGATGTGCCACAGGTGCACCGTCAGGTCTTTTGTCTTCAGACCGCTCTGCTTCTCAAGCTCTCCATTTCTTCTGATAGGAGTTAGATTTGATAGGCAGTGTGCAGAAAACTCTCTCTTTTTCTAATCTCTGTCATACAAGTGTGAAAAAGACAAAAGAAAAAACAAGAACTGCAAGCAGTTTTACAGGGCCAAGCCCCAGCAGGGCTGTAGAGCAGTGGTTCTCAAATGGGGGTACGTGAAGGCACTCCAGGGGGTACGTGAGATTTAAAAATATAGCCTACATATATTTAAAAAGTAGCATCCATGCAAAAATCCTTTAAAAATAATTATTTGATCAATATTTCAGGAAAATATAAGTATAAGTTCATAAAATGAATTTTATATTCAGTAGGCTATTCAATTTCATTATCCTAAAAACCCAGAGTCTCCCCCATACCAGGATGGTTTGACCCAATCTGTCATATGCCGCCTGGCATCACCTGTCAATCACTTGGATCAACCATAGGGTCACCAGACGCAGAGTCCTGCACCGTACCCGACGGGTGACCCGCGAATATTGCTGAAACGGGTGAAAAACATCCTACTGTGTCGGATACGGGTGCGGGTCGGACAAGGGAGAACACGGGTCTAAACACGTTTTAAACACTCACGTGCAAACAAATATAGACATATATATATAAATATATGCATGGATATTGTAGATGTGTTCCTAAAAATATGCATATACAAAAATATGCCTTGCCTGTAATTCAAGTTGATAAAATAATTTCAAATCCATATCAGTTTATTTGTGGCCGCGCGGCGTGCGTGCGCCCTCCTAGAAGAATCACAACCGCGCGCGCAATCTGCCTGCACTGCAGTCGTCAAGATGGATCATGAGGAGTTTAAGGAAAGATAGCCGCACATAACTGTGGTAACAAACCAAGCACAAGCAGTTCTATCGAATAGTATTTTTGTTATGTTTCCTGAGTTTGGTCTCTTAATAACACTGTCTTAGTAGCCTACATTAAGCCACGTTAAGCGTTTTCTAATGGTTTTCTATGGGAGGAAAACGCTTAACGTGTAATTAAACACGTTGAGTACATATTCAGAGCTGCCAACTCTCACGCATTGGCCTTGAGACACACGCATTTGATTGGTTTCACACGCCACACCCCCGATTCCTCACGCTGAAGTGTCAACCTGCTCGGTCAAATGCCTGAAAGATGAGTTTACAGATCTACCAGTTACCAGCTACTCTATCGACTACGGTAGTTATGCTTTCAGTGAGGGGGTTCAAGATAAATGTGCAAATTAATACGGCGTAGTGCGACCAAAAGCTACATTCCGCTTTGGGTTCTGACGAGAACGAGCCTGTAATGAGCGAAGCGGTGCGGTGTGACGTTCCGCTCAATCTCACGGCCCAAGCGAATGCTCCACTCATGAACAGCGCGCTCACCAGTAAAACAACCTTCACTCAAATCCAGTTCTGACATGACATTTGCCTGTACTTGTTGTAGCTATTAAATGTAGCTAATTTGTTTAATATTTATGTTTAAATATTATAGTGCTATTTTAAATTTTATCTAGGCTTTTATGAAAACTGCATAGACAAAGTCGAAGACATAGGGTAAGAAATGATTTTGAATTTCTTTAAAGTTAATTTCGTTTTGTATAAATTGTAGCCTATCTTTATTTTAATCAGTGTTTCAATTGCCTGGATTTAATAAATAAGCAAATAGGCAATAGCAGACAATAATCGTGATCACACTTTGTACATGAACCGGAGCGCGTCTCAAATAAACCCAAACTCAGCAGCTATACTGGCCTCACAGACATGAGAAATATGTGTATAGAAAGTTTGAAATGTTCATTTTTAAACTAAACAATTCGAAACAAAAAGAAATAGTCAAGCAAAGCCACGCGAGCATTCTCGAGCAGATTTATACGAACACATCTGAAAAATAGCGGAGCAGAATGAGCTGATGCAGGGAAAGTGCATGAATCATGATACAATTTGTCCTGAACATGACTAATGTTTTATAATGAGGGCTTCAAAATAACTGGTAAGATATTTAACATGTAGCCTATAGTTTAAAGCAGCTTGCCCTTTCAGATGTTCTGAGAGATGACAGATATAGGCCTAGCCTATTTACAAAAAGCCTACTTGCAGTGTTTAATGCGTTTGAGATGTGGCGCTTTCCTCAGTGCATAATTTCACAGGTATATTCTCCATCTGTAAATGTTAGAAAGTCTTGCAAATATGTCCAATTTGCTGTCTGGAGAGGATCAGCTTTTGTAAGTGAATCTCCGCTAAAATTCAGGCTTCCGTGATCGAGCGCCGCTGCGTGCACGCGCCCCAAACAGACAGAGCACAATAGAATAGGAACGCAATAATTCTGACTAAAATATACATATTTCTAAAATATATAAATTATAAAATATATAATTTATATAGTATAAACTTAAATACAATTATAAAATGTTATAATATTTGTTGAATAGTTTTATTTATCATATTTATGTTTTGTTTATGTTAAGTCATATTACAATATTGTTTTGAACTGCTTATTTACAATGGTAAGCTTACCATTAACTGTTTTCATTGTTTGTCTGTTTTTTTGTGTTTTTTATTGTATTAAATCCAGACCAAAAATCCTAATAATCAAACTAAATCCTAATACTTATTAAGGTTAATAAAATACTAATATAATAGGACTCCACAACAACAACAAAAACATTCAAAAATGTATTGTCCCTGTTTTTTAATTAAAATATAATAACAAATGAGATTTGAGTGATATTTTGACCACTCAAATAGGAAATGTCCCCGGTTTCCATTTCAGAAATATGGTCACTGTTTTCACTACATTAGTTTGAATCACTACATTTTAGTGATGAGAAATATTTGCAATAAATTTAGTCATGGATTATTATCATTTAAAATGTTGGAAATAGTAATTTTTTTTTCAAATGTTTGAATTTTGTATGTGTTTATCTGCTCCAAAGTTTATCAGACACTGATGGCACTAAACAGTCAGAGTATTGTACTTTAGGGAAGGGGGGGTGTATTTAACTGTTCAAGAGGGAAATGGCCTGTGGTAAGAAACTGTTCCTGTGCCTAGATGTTCTAGTGGCCAGTGATCGGAGTCGCTGTCCTGATGGTAACAGTTCAAACAGACGGTGTCCAGGATGGGTGGAGTCTGTGATGATTTTCCCTGCTCTCTTCCTCCCTCTGGAAGAATACAGGTCCTGGAGGGTTGGCAGTAGGGGTGGTGAAAAAAATCGATTATCGATTAATCGCGAGTATGTTATGGACGAGCATGAATCGATCATTAAATTTTCAAAAATCGATTTTTTTATTTATCTAAACCTGACACTACCACCGTGTGTGTGTGTGTGTGTGTGTGTGTGTGTGTTCATTAGATGAATGTAAATCTGTCGTTAATGCTGAGATGATTCTGAGGGAACACTCTAGAAATCCTCCCGCCTCGCCTCCTCTGGAGCTCAGGCACATTAGCATTAGCGCGTTAGCACGGCTCAGATTCGCGCACAAACACCGAATAAACGCCTTCAATCCGCAGATTTATGAGCGCTTCAGATGAGCGAGCGCGACACACATCGACGCGCACATTCGCGGGAATAAAGGCGATCCTGAGAACGCGATGAGCGGATCACACACACACACAGCCGGACTGATGCTGGAAACACACCGCCGCTCCGCTGCACCGACCCGCGGCTCCCGCTCACGGAACCGAACGGGCCTCGACACTCCTCCGACACGAACCCGTTTTTCTTCTGTCGTTTTTTCCCCTTTTGTCTTTCTCACGTCAGGAAACGAACGAGAGGAGCTCGAGCGGTCCACGCGCTCCCGCCCCCCTCACGCGCGCACCGCATCCATCACTCTTGACATTTTGTCACTGTGTTCTACAGTACAGTATATTAGCTGAAGCTACAGTAAGTTGTTCAAAAATGTTCATTTTGTCTTCTTAATGATTAAATTGGACAATGTTCTTCTAGAAAGACAAGGTGTTTAGGTGGAGAAAAAACTTCTTCTTTACCTTGACATGTTTCGACTGCAACCTGCAGTCTTCCTCCACCTGAACACGTTGTCTTTCTAGAAGAAAATTGTCCAATTTCTACAGTAGAAAATTTTCCAATTTCTACAGTATGTTGGTTCTGAACTACTTCCTAAAGGAAATAAGCCTTTCATTTATTTGTTATTGTTTAGTTCAACTTGATGAGTCACAACACAATGTGATGTATTCATTTCTGTGTAACTACACGACACTACACGACAAGTGCTTTGAGTTGTTGTTACTCAATAAAAGAGTTAAGTAATTCAGTAGCTGACTTTTTTTTTATACTGCAATCACTTTGTAGTGTATTTTCGTGTACTGTTGTGAAATGGAAAATCAATAATCGCTAATCGAGAATCGTATAATAATCGAAAATCGACTGTAATCGAATCGGGACTTCAATAATCGTAATCGAATCGAATCGGGAAATCAGACAGATTAACCACCCCTAGTTGGCAGGGGGGCACCAATAATCCTCTCCGCAGTCTGGATTGTGCGTTGTAGTCTCCTGATGTCAGATTTGGTAGCTGAACCAAACCAGACAGTGATGGAAGTGCATAACACAGACTCAATGACAGCCGAGTAGAACTGAATCAGCAGCTCCTGTGGGAGGTTGAACTTCCTCAGCTGACGAAGGAAGTACAGTCTCTGCTGGGCCTTTTTCACAATGGAGTCAATGTGATTGTCGCACTTCAGGTCCTGAGAGATGGTAGTGCCCAGGAACCTGAATGACTCCACTGCTTCCACAGTGCTGTTCATGATGGTGAGTGGGGGGAGAGCTGGGCTGTTCCTCCTGAAGTCCACTATCATCTCCACCATTTTGAGCGTGTCGAGCTCAAGGTTGTTATAACTACACCAGACAGCCAGCTGTTCAACCTCCAGTCTGTAAGCAGACTCATCACCGTTTTGGATGATGCCGATGACAGTGGTGTTGTCTGCAAATTTCAGGAGCTTCACAGAGGGGTCTTTAGAAGTGCAGTCATTGGTGTACAGGGAGAAGAGCAGTGGGGAGAGAACACACCCCTGGGGGTGCCAGTGCTGGTAGTGAGAGTCCTGGATGTGAGTTTCCCCAGTCTCACTCGCTGTTGTCGGTCTGTCAGGAAGCTGGAGATCCACTGACAGATTGAGGGTGGCATGGAGAGCTGGGTCAGTTTAGCTGAGAGAAGATCAGGCATGATGGTATTGAAGGCCGAACTGAAGTCCACAAATAAGATCCTTGCGTAAGTCCCAGGTCT
Source organism: Gobio gobio (assembly GCF_949357685.1). Taxonomy (NCBI): domain Eukaryota; kingdom Metazoa; phylum Chordata; class Actinopteri; order Cypriniformes; family Gobionidae; genus Gobio; species Gobio gobio. The sequence continues at coordinate 50,904,919 of NC_137101.1, read as the reverse complement.
GTCGAGATGTTGCAGGATATAATGCAGTCCCATGTTGACTGCATCATCCACAGACCTGTTTGCTCTGTAGGCAAATTGAAGAGGATCCAGCAAGGGTCCAGTGATATGTCCTTCAGGTGGGCCAGAACCAGTCTTTCAAACGACTTCATGACCACAGACGTGAGAGCGACAGGTCTGTAGTCATTAAGTCCAGTGATTTTGGGTTTTTTGGGGACGGGAATGATAGTGGAGCGTTTGAAGCAACAGGGAACTTCACACTGCTCCAATGATCTGTTGAAGATCTGCGTGAAGACTGGGGCCAGTTGGTCAGCACAGGCTTTCAAACAGGCAGATGAGATGCTGTCTGGGCCTGAAACTTTCCTAGTCTTCTATTTTTTGAAGACTCGGTTCACATCCTCCACACAGAGCTTAAGCTCGGGTTGGATGACAGGAGGGGGTGCAGGAGGTGATGGGGGACGTGTGAATTGCAGATCAGAGCGGGTGTGTGGTGTGAGACTGGGCTTTTCAAACCTGCAGTAGAATGCATTCAGATCCTCAGCCAGTTGTTGATTCTCTACAGAACGGGGGGATGGTGACTTGTAGTTGGTAATGTTCCTCAAGCCTGTCCAGACTGAAGCCGGGTCGTTGGCTGATAACTGGTTTCTCAGCTTTTCAGAGTAGCTTCTTTTAGCAACTCTGATCTCCTTTGTCAGTCTGTTTCTGGTCTGGTTATACAATACTTTATCCCCACGTCTGTAAGCATCCTCTTTGGCATGACGGAGCTGTTTGAGTTTCCCAGTAAACCATGGTTTATCATTAATGATAAGAATGTCCTGGTAGGAATGCATGCATCCTCACAGAAACTGATGTATGATTTATTTTTTTGTATTTTTTAATTTTTTTATTTTACCTTTATTTAACCAGGTAAATCGGTTGAGAACAGGTTCTCATTTGCAACCGCGACCTGGCCAAGATAAGGCGCAGAGTACAAGGCGACATGAAATTACACATGACATACCAACATTCAAATACACAGTCATAAATATAGAAGACATTCAAATTTCAAATAAAAAGTTCTAGACATTGTGTAAAAAAAATAATAATAAAAATGTGCAAATAGATGCAATAACAGCCATTTAGTTTGGTACGTGCAAAAAAGCAACGACTATATTCGCTAAAAGCATCAACATGTACAGTGGTCTGTCAGTAAATTTGTTAGTAAAACTTTAAAAGTAGTGATTGAGACAATGGATTCTAATTTGAGAGACTTTTGTAAAGTGTTCCAATCATTTGCAGCAGAAAATTTAAAAGAAGAGCGGCCAAAAGAGGTGCGGGATTTTGTGGGGTCTAGAGAGATATATTTACTCGAGCGCAGGTTAAATACAGGCACTGATATGGTTATTAAAGTGCTTAGGTAAGATGGTGTTTGCCTAGTATGGACTTGTAAATTAACTGATACCAGTGATTTAGGCGCCGGTTGTGTAACGAAGGCCATCCAACTAGTGAGTAAAGAGTGCAGTGGTGGGTGTTGTATGGGGCTTTAGTAATAAAGCGAATAGCACTGTGGTAAACAACGTCCAATTTCTTGAGTAAAGAATTAGAAGCAGTTCTGTATACAACATCACTAAAGTCAAGCATTGGGATGATGGTCATTTTCACAAGGGCCTGTTTTGCAGGAAGAGTAAATGAAGCTTTATTTCTGAATAGAAACCCGATCCTGGACTTGATCTTTGACTGAAGATGGTTTATGTGGGTTTGAAAGGAAAGCGAGGGGTCTAGCCAGACCCCTAGATATTTGTATTTCTCCACATATTCCAGCTTAGACCCATTCAAGGTGGTGATGTTTATTGGGCACGAAGATACAGAATGTGTCCGATTAAAAATCATGCATTTTGTTTTACTAGAATTTAGAGACAATTGAAGATCACAGAAGGCTAATTGAATGTCTTCAAAACTCTTTTGAAGTTTTTCTAAAACGTTGTCCAATGTTGAGCCTGAAGTGTACAGAACGGTATCGTCTGCATAGAGATGAATAAAAGAGTTGCCCGCAGCACGAGCGACATCATTAATATAAACAGAGAATAACATTGGGCCAAGAATCGAGCCTTGGGGCACCCCCATAGATACAGCCAAAGGCTCAGACAGCAAGCCCTCAGACTTAACACACTGAAATCTGTCAGTGAAATAATTAGAAAACCAGGAAAGGCACGTGTTTGAGAGACCCAGTGCCTTAAGTTTTCCAATGAGAATACTGTGGTTGACAGAATCGAAAGCTTTGGCCAAGTCAATGAAAACAGCAGCACAATGTTGTTTTTGGTCGAGAGCTGTTATAACATCGTTTAGGACCTTTAGTGTTGCTGAGGTGCACCCATGACCAACTCTGAAACCAGATTGCATATCAGAGAGGAAATGATGTGACTCAAGATGACCTATTATCTGTTTATTGACTTGACTTTCAAAGACTTTTGAAAGGCAGGGTAGGACGGAGATGAATGATGTAACAGTATCTGTGAGCTCGTCCAGATCAGTGGTAGCAGCTTCGAAAACAGTCCAATCAGTGCAATCGAAGCAGGCTTGTAAGTCCAGCTCTGCTTCATTAGTCCATCTTTTTACAGTCCTTATTACCGGTTTAGCTGATTTCAGTTTCTGCCTGTAGGTCGGTATAAGATGAACCACACAGTGATCAGAGAGCCCCAAAGCTGCCCGTGGGACGGAGTATTATGCATTCTTTATTGTTGTGTAACAGTGGTCCAGTATATTACTGTCTCTGGTGGGACATGTGCTGTCTGTATTTTGGCAGTTCACAGGAGAGATTTGCTCTGTTAAAATCCCCAAGAATGATTAAAAGAGAGTCTGGATACCTTTGTTCAGTCTCAGCTATTTGTTCAGCCAGCTGTTGTAGCGCCGCGCTCACACACGCGTCTGGAGGAATGTAAACATTCACGAGGAAAACTCCCGCGGCGAGTAGAAAGGCTTAGTTTATGAAGTGCGCCTCTAGATTAGGAGAGCACATCTTCTTCAGCGTTTTTATTTTTGTTCGAGCTGAATAAAAAAAAATATTTTAAAAAATCTGGCCACGGGGGGCCCCTAGGCTGTGCGTTAATCCGCGCCTGAGTGTCGGTAATATCTATTGTATCTATTGACTGTCTGCTGAAAATCCACTGACTAGTAGCGTATGTTGGCCTGTAAGAGTCGTTCAACAGTATTTCTTAGTTTTTCACTTCATTTTGATGGGCCTAATGTAGCAACAGATGAATATATGGACCTCAAAGTAAACGGTGTAGTGATTTTTACTCAATTCACCGATGATGTAGTGATTTTTAGATCATGTGTCACTTAAGGTGTGGTTATGAGTGTATCAGATGAATCCCCCCCCCCCAACCCAACCCAACACTCCCAATATAAGAACACTCCCAAAAGAACTGTTCAATAATTCAGAAATAATGTAAATTAAAGGGAGTTGGTCAGCTGATTTATCTGAAGGATTTGTGAGTCTGGACAACTAGTAGAGTCTTTGATCATCAACACATTGAAGACACAGTGTAATAAAATGAATGAAATTTATTAACAATAGATATGCAAGAGTAAATACTTCAACGATTAATAATGTTAGTAATGAATATGCACTTCCAAAGGATAGTAAACTAATAACCAAAAAGAAAAGTAATGAATGAAACAATAAGACCAATAAATGATGTGAACACAGAATGGATAAATGCAGTGCTGTTGAACAGAATGGAGCAATGGAAGAGAATTGTATGGGAATGCTTCTTACGGAAACCACCTAATGGTTCTGGCAAATGGTGATATATATATATATATAAGAACTACATATCCATAGAACTGTGATCCGACCAGTTTTAAAATCATGCAGTCTAAAGATGGCATTAAAGCTACACTGTGTGATATTTTCCGCCATCTAGTGGTGAAAAGGTATATGACCATCCAGTGAATTTTTGTTTCTGTTCCTCTCAATTCCGATTTCGTTTCAACTCCTACGGTGGCCGATTTAGTCCAAGATTAACATGGCTTCCAGTTCGACCTCGTCCACATTCGACACGGTGCCTGTGGGATATTCTGTGCGCAGTGGGATGGTTGGAACTCAACTGGCCTAATTATTCGGCTAGAAAGAACTGCAGCTAATCCAGAGTGAACTTTGATGATAGTAATGTTTATTCAGTCATCCAATTACAAGGCATAAACAGGTTTGCGTGGATATGTACATAAATGTGGTTTCTGTGAGAGAACAAATAAGGATGGTAAATATACATACACAGTTAAGAACTGTATAACTATACTTATAAATTACATTTGTAAAATGTAACCGTAAACCAGAGCTTATTGTACCATATATAGGCGCTAAAGGCAGCTGCATTAAAAGGAGCTGAGCTGCCGCTGCTGCTGCTAACAAGCGGTGTCCGGTTACAAAAGTGTGTGCGGCGCTGTAAGTCTGTAATGTAAGTCATTAACGTTAGCACTGCAGTGCGCTCTGTATAACAATTGTTAATATGCCGATCAGACCTGATACATATTTCCATCAACATACATTACAAGCAAATATTTTCTATAAACGAATAAACATTGTTGATAACAAAATAACTGAATGATTATTCAAATAGGTGAGCATTACGCTATTGTATGTTGACCATAGACTGTAAAAAAATGATGTTGACACAAAAATACTTCTGAGGTGACATCAACTGAATTACGCGATGACACTCTGAAACACATCTACAATGACAATAACTATTATTACTTACGGAGTTATTAACGCACAGAAATACCACACAAGGAAAAACAGACTTTTGAGGAATAAACAAGCCAGGAAAACTCCGTATAACTCTGTAACTGGACGCTGCTGAGATGAAAACTCTCTGCGCATGCACCAGACAAGTCTGAACAAGTTGACGCGCACATGCGCGAGGCAGAGAATTTTGTACAGTGCCATCGAGTATTAAAACAGGTTAAAACGCGAAAAGCGAAGCTTGAATTTACGGGTATGTCCCTCTTTGGCTAATGTACTTTCAAGATGGAGGGGCAACATGGCGACCACCGTTAGATCCCATTACCTTATGTATTTTCAATGGCATATTATAAACTTACGAGAATACTTTATTACTTGAAAGAAGTAAATATACATTAATGAGCACATATATTTTTGAAAGAACTAAGTGTTTTTAGCTAAGAATAGACTAAAAAAGTTACACAGTGTAGCTTTAAGGTTATTTTTAAATCTGAAACCCTTTCCACACTGACCACATATTAATGGCGTCTCTCCAGTGTGAATTATCATGTGGTAATTAAGGGTTCATTTACATCTTAAACCCTTTCAACACTGATCACATGTAAATGGCTTTTCTCCAGTGTGAACATTCATGTGTTCCCTAAGGCTTACTTTCCATGTGAAGCTATTCCCACATAAGCCACGTTTCCACCGCAGGAACTTTCCCCAGGAACTAGGAACTTTGGGCTGGTACTCTGTGTGTTTCAACCGCAGGAACCAGGGTCTAAATGAAGTTCCGGGTAAATATTTCCCCCTCCAAGCGGCCCTGCTCCCGGGCTAGTACTTTTTCAAAGTTCAGGAACTTTCGGGGGTGGGACTTGGATGCTGAACATGCTGATTGGTTGAACTCACGCAGCGTTTTATTTCAACCGACATTTTTAAAAGTCTTTCGCGAGATTTGTTCTGCGTTCAGTAAATATCAGTCTTGCTCTTTCTGTCTGATGGCGCGTGTTCATCTCAGCCATCTCACGGTCAATGTCCGTAATAGCTGATAATAACATACGTTGTCTTATTTTAAATCTAGCTTTACGAGCTTTCAGAATACGCTTTAGTATCAGTGCTCTTCTCTTTTCCACCGTTTTGTTAAAGGGGTGGTAAACCACGATTTCACTATTCTAACTTTAGCTAGCGTGTAATGTTGCTGCTTGAGGATAAACAACATCTGCAAAGTTACAACGTTCAAAGTTTAAAGCAAAGGGAGATATTTGCTTTTAAAGAAATCCATTTCTAATGTGGCGTTCACACCGGACGCGATTCGCGCGAAGGTGGACGCGTGTACATTTTGAGTTTACTCGCGCGTGAAATTCGCGCGAATCGCGCGTGACATTCACTGCACAACAGATGCGAATTCGCGTCATGGGCGGGGCTTCCGCCAGCAGCTCGTCTCGTTGAGAAATGGCTGACATGGGCTGTGTTTACATGTCTTTTTTTTTGTTCATATCTACTGTTAATGTGTGACAAAACGTAGTTTTAAGACTTTTTCAGTCGATAATGTAGTTGTTTAAAGCTCAAATCTGTGGTGTATTTACATAAACAGTGCCTATTTGAACATTTTATCTGCCGTTGTCGGAGCTGTGAGCTCCAGCGGACAGCGCGCTCAGCGCACGTGAAAGCCGGCGAGGGCAACCTTTCCTCGGCCAGTCCTTCTGCCGTCTACCGCTGGCTCTGATGTCTCTGTGGTGTGTCTCGAGCTATAATTCGTCTTGTAACGGCCGATCTTTGGTCTCATGGATCTATAATTTGTTCCCTGGCAAATCGTTTAGGCTGAGGGCAAAGATAAGTTTCATTACTTTATATTTTTAGGCTATAACTGTACGTTGCAGTTGTAACGTTAGCCGACTAGCACTGACTTTGAATGTTTGACTGCATTGTTTGCTTTTTCATGTATAGCTTGTTATACATTACTTATACTTTTGTATTATTGATCATACATAAACTTGCATTTAACAAAAAGAGACTGGGTTGTGTTTCATGTCATTTAATGTTATCACAGTGATAATCATATTGTCTGAACCAGATATTAATATACAGATTTTCTCATCATTGTTGTCACTACTAGAGCAAGCTCCTGATTGGTTAACGCGGCGCGAAATATCCGCCAAAACGCTCAAGTCGCGTCCTTCTCGCCGCCTCATTCGCGCGAATCGCGCCGCAGAATGCCATTTCGCGTCTCTGCATTGACTTAACATGTAAATCACTCGCGCGAATCGCGTCCGGTGTGAACGCACCATTAGAACTACAGCAAACGGCCAGTAGGCGACTACACACATTCCTCCAGGGTTGGTGACATCACTAGGCTCAATATTTACATAAACCCCTCCTCCGAGAATATTAAATAAGGGGGGGTGAGGCCATTTTGTATCGCGGCGCTGTTGTGGTATAGTTAGGCTGGAGTGTTGTTGCCGCGATGCCGAGGAAACGCTGTTATATTCATCCGGATTGCAGGTCTGGGGTACTTGCTCTGTTCAGCCTTCATAGGGACAGGGGTGCGTTGCAGAGCGTTTAACATACAGCATGTTATATGCACATGTGTATGAGACAGAAGGGAACAGGCACGTGCGGGGCTCCCGCAGCACATCTCACGGAGGGAAACTTTCACAATGTTCGCGAGTTCAACACCGGATTTGCACAACGTCAGCTGCGTGAGACAAACGCGGCCAGTGTGTGAATGCACGACGCGCGCGGGGCTCCCTCCCGCAGCACATTTCACGGAGGAAAACTTTCACAATGTTCGCGAGTTCAATACAGGATATGCACAACGGCTTGACCTGAAAGCTGGATTTACAAACAGAAGCTGTTTACGGGCCACAACCTGTAAGTCTGATTTATTTTTCATCGATGTGTTTTCCTGTAATAGGTTGTAGCAAGGAAGTAAACAGATGACAACACTGTTCTGCAAACCAGTCTGTTAAATGCTTATTCATACTTAATGTTATCCGACGAACACCTAACGTTACAAACACTAACGTTAAAATCTCAACAGCGAACTTGGCATTAGTGTAAATGATTCTTTGATTAGAGCTTTTATGTATTATTTATCTACAGGCTTGCTAAACATGGTTCTGTGTGTGATTTGGCTACTATAGTAAAGCCAGTGTTTAGTGTTTTGGGTTAGTTCTTGCGACAGATATTTGGCTATAATCGTTCTAAAAATACAAAAGTAACAGTGCCATTCAGTAGCGATCACTATAGATCCGCAGTCTTTACTCATTAGGACTGAACAGGTTCTGCTCGATCATCTTTACTAAAATGTTCTGGGTCTGATTCGGGCTCAGATTGGTATGGTTTTATTGACGCCATCGTTTCTAATACTGACCAAAGCACAGTCTACCGGTAAGGGGCATGACGTTTCCGACAAACGTGCACTGCGGTTAGCGAATCACAACACACTGGGCCAGCTAACCAATCTGAGCCCATTGCGTATTTTTGAGGGACTGGCTTCATACAACCCGGAAAGCATCAGACCGTTTTACAAGGAGGGACAGAGCAGTGTAGAATAAATGTCAAATATATGAAAAATAATGATTTTTTTTTTAAAACGAAGCATGAACACATGTTACAGTGCACCCCACAAACACAATCAAGCCTTCAAAACAATGTGTTTTACCACCCCTTTAATGACCTCTTTATTAAAACAATACATAACTACCAAAAGCAGCGCTGCTTGCATCTCCTCCATACTTGTTATTGTTGCAGACAGTGTCGCGCAAAAATTATTACTGTCTTACGTTGACTGGGAGGAGCAGCCGCGCGCAGGGTTCCTGTAAAAAAAGTTCCTGGTACAAATTGTTCCGGATAATTTCGGTGGAAACGCGGCTATAGAGTGCAGGTGTGAGGCTTCTTTCTGTTGTGAACTCTCACGTGGACTTTAAGGCTTCCTTGTTGATTGAAACTCTTTCCACACTGTTGGCAGGTGTAAGGCTTCTCTCCAGTGTGAATACTCATGTGACTGTCAAGGATTTCTTTACATCTGAATCTGTTTCCACACTGTTGGCAGGTGAAAGGCTTCTCTCCAGTGTGAATTCTCATGTGGACTTCAAGGTTTCCTTTATGTCTGAAACTCTTTCCACACTGTTGGCAGGTGAAAGGCTTCTCTCCAGTGTGAATTCTCATGTGGACTTCAAGGTGTCCTTTATGTCTGAAATTATTTCCACACTGTTGGCAGGTGAAAGGTTTCTCTCCAGTGTGAACTCTCATGTGCCTGTCAATGATTTCTTTACGTCTGAAACTCTTTCCACACTGTTGGCAGGTGAAAGGCTTCTCTCCAGTGTGAATATTCATGTGGACTTCAAGGTTTCCTTTACGTCTGAAACTCTTTCCACACTGTTGGCAGGTGAAAGGTTTCTCTCCAGTGTGAACTCTCATGTGCCTGTCAATGATTTCTTTACGTCTGAAACTCTTTCCACACTGTTGGCAGGTGAAAGGTTTCTCTCCAGTGTGAATTCTCATGTGGACTTCAAGGTTTCCTTTATGTCTGTAACTCTTTCCACACTGTTGGCAGGTGTAAGGCTTCTCTCCAGTGTGAATACTCATGTGGACTTCAAGGTTTCCTTTATGATTGAAACGCTTTCCACACTGTTGGCAGGTGAAAGGCTTCTCTCCAGTGTGAATATTCATGTGAACGTTAAAGTTTCCTTTACGTCTGAAACTCTTTCCACACTGTTGGCAGGTGAAAGGCTTCTCTCCAGTGTGAATTCTCATGTGAACGTTAAAGTTTCCTTTGTGTGTGAAACTCTTTCCACACTGTTGGCAGGTGGAATAACTTTTAGTTCCTGTCTTTTGAGCTCTTTTTTGTGAGGAAGTATTTTTAGCCTGTGTCGATCTTTCTCCAGTCATGAAATCATGATGTTTATCATAATGGGCTTTCTTTTCTTTCCTTTCATTAAGTACATGACTTGCCTCTTTCAATGCCATGAGATCTAGGGCAAAAACAGACACAAAACAATTTAGACATTTAAAGCATCAATAGCAGGGTATAGGGTAGTATGATATATAACCTATCCTATCCTAGGGATCTGGGGTGGGCAGCTTTGGTTCTGGAGGGCCACTGTCTTGCAGAGTTACGCTTTAATGAAAGACGCCTGCCTTTAATTTCAAACAGTCTTGAAGATTTAAAGTTAAATTTGGGGGTTGGGTTGAATTTTACAGGTGTGTTTGATCAAGGAAGGAGTAGTGCTGGGCGGTTTGACCAACAATCATGCTTTTTGCTGGAGTTTGGTGATTTAACAGAAGTTTTTATTAGTACAATAGCTCTAATGTACAATACTAATATATTTATTAGTTCATGTTATCGCAAACTTTTATTTTGACTGGTTGTTATAAAGACCTGTGATTTCCTGGGTATATGAAATGACAAATGTCAAAAGTTTTATCAAATTGAACGGTAAACTGTTCATTAAGTGACTGACACTACAGATGAAGTTCATGTGCCCTCATATAGTGAAACAGCAGATGCTGAACAGTTTGTGTAGTAGTAGACAAAACCGCAGCGCTCATTTAGGGCAGAACAAACAGACCTCAGATTTCTGTCTTTATGAGCTTTAATATTCACAGACACTGTACAATAAATAAGATATTGATATGGACTATTCATTATTTTGATCTATTCATCCAAAAACTTTGTGACCTTCCACTTTATAGAGAAAGCTCCATTTGTGAATGGATTCCGTGATTAATTTTTTTTTTAATCAAAAATCTATATCACCCATATATAACTTTTCATGCCATTGATGAGATTTTCTATCATTTATGACACAATGCTTTGCCGCCATTGACGGGAGTTTCCGGCAGTCTATGTTTTCACTGGTGTCATAGGGGACGCTATGACATCTTCTGAATCAGTACAGAATCTCCGGATCGTAACACAACAAAGAAGAAGCAGAAACAAGTGATAGAAGCTTTGATCAAGTACATGCAAACTAATGCAATCATCAAACATTATTCAGCAAAGCTTTTTAACGTTACTGAATGAAATGTTGAACCCATCAAGAGGTATTAGAAATATGAAAGGTATAAGAAGTATACAATGCAAGTTTTCACCAACATTCACCGTGGATTTAATATAATAGCGCTAACTGTAACAATGGTATTGTGGCGGAAATAGTCCAATGTTTTTACATTATTCATTTCAAGGTTCCTAGATTGAAATTCAAGCACTTTCAAGTGCTTCACACTTTTTCAACACTTTACACCAGAAGTCCGTCTGCAGGAAGCTATATATTTAACTTTATACGGTGTTAAATATGGATATTTTTCTTACTCAAATCCATCGTTTCACTTCAGGATGCATTTATTAACTCCCGGAGCTGTATGGATTACTTTTCTGTAATGGATGGATGCTCATTGTTGGCTCAAATTTTGGGCTGCCATTTACTACCACTATAATGCTTGGATTAGACAGGACATTTTTTAAAGGGGTCATGAATTGAGAAATCAACTTTCGATATATAAAATGTCATGGTAATATAATAATATTCTGTAAGTTTCAGAGCTGAAAACTTCCTTGTTCATTTCACTGTGGATTCGTTTGTAAACGACACAGGTCGAGACTGGATTTGCAGACAGACTGAGATTAAAAACAATGCTGTGCCATTTGGATCCAACAGGAATGAAGCAACACACCAATGTGAGTAAAACAGGTTTTTTTATGTGTGATAGTGTTGCATTGTTACAGATCGTTTGATATCTAGTTATTATATGTCTAACTAAACATAACTTACCACACTGTCACAGGCTGGAGTATCCTTTGTATTTGAGGTGTTGTTGGTTCATTGTCCTGTGTTTTGAGATCAGACTAGAACATGTATGGGCCAGGGCTTGCAAAACCCGACGTCCAAAATGTATCCCTGGCCTGCCCGATGGGCTATCTTAAATAGTGAAATAACATTCCTTTCTTGATGTGCATTATTCACTGTCTTGACTTGATATTTAAATAAAAAATACAATAGCTGAAGCTTTGAACATGCTGATTTGTCTGCTGTGAAGTTTTGCTGATGCACGTGTGCACTTGTGTGTGTGTGTGTGTGTGTGTGTGTGTGTGTGTGTGTGTGTGTGTGTTAGTGATGCAGTTTGCGGTTATATCCACTGATCAGATGGGCCAATAAAAATAGCATTCCAATAAATTGCGGGTGGATGAGAAGTAAAAAAAATTGTGTTTTTTTGATAAAGACATTTTGTGAACCCTGTGGACGAATCTTTTTCTCACACGCTTTCAAAACAATTCCCACATGTACTGATGGGGGAGCTGAAGCTTATTATAATATGCAAAACTGTAATCCAATCATAGCTGTGGGCGTTTACTTCAAGGTTTTCAATGCGGCACGCCCATAAAAAGCAAGCGTTTCAGGAGCTAGGCTCAACTAAAATAACAGGGTATAAAATAGCATATTACTTATTCATTATGATGTTTTTGAACGTAAAAACTATCCGAACATCATAAGTTGACTTCAGGCAACAGTATAATTTTATTTTTTAAAAGCCAGTTCGTGACCCCTTTAATATAAATACGATTGTATTCGTCTGAAAAAAGATCATATGTCATATTCACCTAGGATGGCTTGAGGGTGATTTATGGATGAACTATCCCTTTAATGCATGAGGAGGATAGTCTGAGTGGCCAAAGACTCTCCAAGGATCACACATGGAGAGTCGCAGAGATTACTTGAGTCTCATATCAAATACCCACAGATAATTAAAAAAAATTAAAATCACCTGACAGCCTCAGCTTAGGGGTAACGATTCACTCGTTTTCTCAATGCATCGATCTTGAAACATGTATTTTTGAATCGTTGATTGTGGTCAATAATCGAGTTAAAATGCTTAGAATCGAATGAATCGCAATTCAATATTTTAAAATAAACATTAGACTATACTACATGCATGAATTAATGGAGACGTTGCGCTGACATCATTGCACGCCCTCACAGCTCTCCTTCACAGACACACTGAACTCTTTACCACCTTTCACTGGATTGCGCTCGCGCTCCGTCCGTAGCTCTCAACTTATGTTCATTATCTGTAGTCATTTGTTGTCTCCATCTGCTTGTTTGATGATTGTAATAATAAGCAGGCTGACTGTAACGTTGTTTTTCAATTGATTGTACTATTGTACTACTTTGTGAAGCAACCTTGGGTTCTAGAAGGCGCTATAAAAAAAACTATTATTATTATTAATAAACTAAATGACAGCATGCTGAAGACTGGTGTGCAAACGGTAGCTCAGGTAAGTCAAAAAACACATGAGGAGAAGTGTTAGGATAATATGACGGACTTGCCCATTCGGACAGGATTAGATTTCTCAGAGGACCGCTGAATTTGCCGAAAAACAGTATGTAATTTACCCTGGAGGTTGTGGGAGAAAAAAAGACTTTGCGATTTTAATCCTGTCCAAATCTGCCAAGTACAAATTTCTCTAACGTCCCCCTGAAAAACTAGTCCTGTCTGAATAGAGTTTACATTGAGTGTGTTTACATGCACGTTCTTAAGCCTGGAATTCCCTCCCTCTATCTCTACCCGACACCGCTAAAAACAGTATTTCCAACCATCCTCTGCCTAGGTTTTTTTTTCTTTCTTTCTCCTCCCCCCTCTTCCCTGTGTATTTGTATGTCTATGTTCTACATTGTTCTTCATTGATACTATGTTTACGTATGTATTTTCTTGTACAGCGACCTTGAGCTTGGGAAAGGCGCTATATAAATAAAAAGTATTATTATTATTAAGCCGATTATGCTTAATAAGCCGACAACGAACATGGTCATGTGAATGCGGTAATCCGTTTTCTTTTATCGGAGTACGGTCATAAACGGCTTAAACATAAACAGGTTGACACAGGTAGTTTTTGCCTCTTACCCCGATTTTGCGCAGCATGTAAACGCATTAACCTGCTTTCTGTGGGCTTATTGAAGTGCGCATGTGGGATACGTGACAGGAACGCATCCTTAGAGCAGATTTAAACGCATCCAGACAGAGCGAGCGTTTTGCATGAAAGAAAGAAGGAAATATGTCACAAACACAGACTCTTTGGCCTAGTCCACACGTACATGGGTATTTTTATAAACCGTGTATTTCCCTCCGCCGTTTAAAAAAATAAAAATAAAATCGCGTCCACATGAAAACGCATTACACACTAGGAAGCGCTGTCAAGAGCATGCCAAACCAACAAGTGGCAATATAACCCTAACCATAAAGCCATGTTGGCCAATCAGAAGCCTGGAAATAAGGTTATTGCCGGTTCCGGTTCTGACACAACAAGCCAAAATCTCTGGTTTCACGGTCCACAAGACACAAGTGCAACCAGAGTTTCTAAAAATCTTCACCCTGGCCAGAGTTTTCAAAAAAGTTCGGTTTCAGTCTCCGGATACTGCATTTAAGCGTGGACGAATGGCCAAACCGCATAGAAAAAGATGCGGTTTTGAAAATTGGACAGGGCTTTAAGACCCAGAACATTTGCAAAAATGTGTTCTCATCTCATGCAGCAGAAGTAGAAGAGGTTTAGTTAAAACGCTGCATCTGTAACTGCACGAGAGAATAATATGAGTCCTAAATTTCCACATGTTGCAAGCTTTATTTAACTTTATTACAACTGACATAACATTAGGAATACTCGGAGTCAGATACGGAAATTATTATTTTTCACGTCACTTCAAGGAAATAATCCGATTTATTAATTAAGTCATGTAAACGCGGTTTACTTGCGTTGGCAGTTTACTGGTGTGCATGTAAACGTGCTCAATGTTTTGGGTAAAGATGCACATCATTAATGTTGTTTTTTCTAGGACCCGTTTATAAGACATGTTTACAGCCTGGTACAAATTGTGGTTTTGGTCTATACGGCTAATTTTGCCCTTCATGACGACTGTGAGGGGGGTGAATTTTTTTATACATTATACACTATTACATTATATAAAGCATTAAAGTTCTGCATAATTAAGGGCGTGGCCACTTTGAGTGACAGGTGGATAGCCGTTTATCTGCTGTCTGTTAGTCATCGCGTCACTTAAGCTCCGCCCACGTGCCGCCTTTTTGCCCATTTTCATTTATCCGGGAGTGACGCGCTGCCAAGATGCAGCCAAGACTATCGCGTCCCTACTTTGCGCTTCAGAACGGCTCATCAGAATCCTATGGGTGACGTCACGGACACTACCTCCATATTTTTTTACAGTCTATTGTGACAAGTCTCCCGAGCTCTCATCAGCGTTGCCCTGGAAACAAACACGTCCTCATTTGACGATGTACATCTGGGAACACAACAATGCGGCGGCAGTGTAGTAACGTGATGGCCGTAGCTGCTGAGCGCCAACCTTACTTCTGTACCACACAGCCTCGGTTTGGTTTAAGGAAGTGACGTAGGTGAATAAGGCGTATTAATAAAGCCCCAGTATTACAGATCATTAACTAAAAAAAGTTGGTTTAGGGTTTAGTTACCCTTTATTTATGTTCAGGGATATTAAAATGTTTATAGCAAGTAGATATTGGGTTTAAAACACTAAATTATTGTTTTGTTTAGGGTACTTAAGTATTAAATCGTTGTATGATTATACTTCTGTATATTCTCTATTTCTGTAGAGCTGGAGATTTTAATAATGATCAAATGAGTGAGTTCAGCTTTGAGAATGAAACCAACCTGTTTGTTCCTCAGTTTCTTCATCTTTCACTCTGAATGTTTCTTCAATCTTCACGTCTTCACGCTCCTCTTTTTCTGTTTGTTCCTCAGTTTCTTCATCTTTCACTCTGAATGTTTCTTCAATCTTCACGTCTTCACTCTCCTCTTTTTCTGTTTGTTCCTCAGTTTCTTCATCTTTCACTCTGAATGTTTCTTCAATCTTCACGTCTTCACTCTCCTCTTTTTCTGTTTGTTCCTCAGTTTCTTCATCTTTCACTCTGAATGTTTCCTCAATCTTCATGTCTTGACTCTCCTCTTTAATGAACTCCATCTTTATAATAGTGTCACGTGGATCTCAGTCACTTCACCCAGAGTTTATCTTAGTGTTTGTCCTGTTTAAGATGATATAAAAATAAAAAAACAGAAAGGAAAGCAAAATCAAATTTCAATTTCTGAGTGTCTCAATCAGTTCAGTAGTTCAGTCACTGGTAAGAGTCAGAGAGGGATTACAGACACATCATGGTATTTATGATCAACATTTGATATTTAATGAATTACAGCTTTTATTTTAAGGATTGCACTTTCATGAAAACATTAGCAGTTAGTGTGTTAAAGTTGTCATAACACATGTTAGTGTTTGTTCTCGTTCATTTACACTGTTTTATTCGAGTCACGATTCGAATCACTGAATCATTTTGCAAAATTTTTGATTCAATTGACTCGGAGTTTCGAAAAGTTCAGTTTCTGCATCACTACTCGCCAGAGACTGAACTCGTGTTTATGGTGAACTGATTCACGATAGAGGAAGAGAAATGAGACGCCAGAGACTGAACTCGTGTTTATGAATGAACTGATTCACGATAGAGGAAGACAAATGAGACGCCAGAGACTGAACTCGTGTTTATGATGAACTGATTCACGATAGAGGAAGAGAAATGAGACGCATCTTTTACCGGTGTGGATGCGATTTACTCCAACAAAATAGCCTTCATTAAAGTTAGATAAAGCATTACAATGTTATATTCAATAGTTAATCAATTATGAATCATTGAACGGTTTCTATCGATTTAAACAGATTAAATGCTTAAAACAAACCTTTCTTTAGGCGAATCTCAACAGATGCAGGAGCGCGGCGCAGCCTTATGACGTCACATCGCCACACCAAAATAAAAGTCCCGTTCACACTCTGCTGTCTTATAATCACAGAAGTGCAGAGAAATGTCTGTCCACTATTTTTACCAGGGCTGCGTTCAGCCCCGACAAAACGTTTCAAAACGTTTTTTAAACGGTAACGGTGCTGCGTTGAACACCCTGTTCTGTTGACGCAAGAGTTGTAACTATGGCAGCCGAGAAGGCCATTCTTTGTGTTCTTTTTGTGGAATTTTCGGAGCCTGATGAAATCGATATAAATACGTGTTTAATACTGCAAAATACATGCAATCACTGCCCTTGCTGTCCAGAATAAAAGACAACATCCCAATCCCATTTAATGAACCTTTTTCATCTCCTGGTAATCAATTCTAACTTAAATCATTTTATTTCTAGTTCTTACTTTTTTAATAGCTTGTATTTTCTTTCTCACTTTATGTCAAGCAATTACCATATATGAAATTTGGTATATAAATAAACTTGCCTTGCAATTAAGCTAAAGATATAAATAAATACATCATCATGTTGATTATATATATATAGCTAAAGATATAAATAAATACATCATCATGTTGATTATATATATATAAATATATATATATATATATATATATATATATATATATATATATATATATATATATATATATATATATATATATATATATATACATATATATATATATATTAAACTCTTACGACAATCATGTCTTCTAATACCAGCGGACACATTAAACAACTTTACTTCCATTGTGTGAGCTGTCTCTTTAATACTGCGTGGTTTATACATTTTGCCGCTGATTGGGCTGTCATTTTTGACACACCCACCAAACGAGATCAAACGCATCTCAAACCCGTTGCACACCGTTGCACACCGTTTCCAGGAAACATGACGTTCAACCGGAAACCGTAGCAAAACGTTGCGCACCGGTTTGAGCGTTGAACGTGCCCCAGATAATCCCTATATTAAACTTAAAACAGTGACAAATGTGTTAAAAGCAAACATCTTAAAAAGAGTGTATGAGTTCATAAAGCCGAGTTCATACATGTGTTCGACTTGAAACACACGAGAGGCAGTGTATTTTGCCAATATTAAAAATACTAATTAAACACTATTACTAATTTAAAAATACTAAACAAATACTAATTAAACACTAATTAGTGAACACAGACTCAATTCACACCAGCTCCAGTTTCTATTATGTATCAATATCAATATCACTGTAGGGTGCCTTTTGGTGTCCTGAACATAACTTAACATACAAATGATTATGAAAGGGTGTGTTGTATTAGGGTAAGTTTTTTATTCATAACAGAAGCATTACTTGGCTCTTTAGAAACATTTTCAAGATTTTTTTTAGTTTTGTACTAGAGGATGTATGTTATTTTGCTATGTCCCAGGCACTGCTCATTAAATTTGAATGAGAGAAAAATAGTCAAATCATAAAAAATTTATATTTTCCTATTAATATTTTGTTAAATAAGATATTACTCAAATTGATTGTATTGATCATTTTGTAATAAAAACAATATTTTTTAAGCTTAACATGTCCACCCTGTCGGCATAATATATACTAGAAGTGATTAAAATACAATATTTTCAAAATATGTAAGTTTAAATATACCAAATTCTCTTCAACAACCAGACTAACTATTTAGCTAGTCACAGTTTGCTGTAAGCTAAGATGCTAATTGAAGCTCAAAATGTCCACCCTGTCGGCCCCTTAGACTCGATAGGGTGGACATACACATGACAGGGTGGACTTAGCATTCATTTGTAGTTAATATTGTAATTTATAGAAATGTTATATAAAATTTTATAGAAACATCTGCTGTAGATAATATTTTGTAGTTTAAAAAAACATCATTGCTGTTATCAGGACATGCCTCTGAGTGCGGCAGAAAGTGCACGGCAATACAGAAAACACCGGGATGCAAACCCTGAACAAAGAGAGGCATACCTTAAGAAAGAAAGGGAGAGATGGAGGAAAGATAGAGATACAGGGAAGAAGAAAGCTATTAATGACCTCACAGAGAGAGGAAAACATTCACAAAGGAAAAATGAAAAGAGGCAAAGAAAGCTGCCAGAGCTAAAGCCAGGCCAATAGTGGAGCTGCAGAACCACTGGAGCTGGACGGTCCACCACAGCTAGTGTAGTAAAGGTCCCTCAAGGTTAGTATAAATGTAGTAAAGGAAACATAACTCTAATGTATTCTTAATTCATGAATTATAGTCACCTATATAATACCTATATTATAAAATAGCTTCCCTGGTTATAGTTGAATAATTTAGTTAGGGATGAAATATGCCTAATCAACAGTGATTGGCCTAAAAACCTGACAATAATTTATGTATTCTAGGCAACGCCTTCAAGGAGAAAGGATTCGAGAAAGAAGAAAATTATTAAAGAATTGAAAGAGTTGAAAGCAAATCTGTATGTTCACATTTTGCTGAAAAGACGGGCAGGTTTTGTAACTCCCTGTCGGTTTCATCTCAACCAGAGAGGCCGCTCTAAACTCTTGGTTATATCAATGTGATTGAGAATGTCATTTTTAAAATTTATTTAAGTTGAATAAATGTTTTATTGCCATTTTTTGTCACGATTTTTGTGTTCTGCTTTATGTGTCCACCCCGTCGTGTGCTCGTCCGCCCTGTCATCTTGGTATCTTGGTAATAAATCATTCAATCATACCTTTATAATCCAGTGTGTTCAATAGCTAGGTGTGGGGGCAAAAACATGCAAACAAAAAATTGCGTCCAAATATAATTTTTGTTATCCAAAAAAGAAAAAAATACATGTGCGAATTATATGAGTTAGTTTAAAAACACATGTTTTACGTAAAATCTTTTATGTATTGATAATTTGAAAGCAAACAAATAACCCTGTTTAGGAAAGGGACATCATACCTTTCAGAAAGTATCATTTGCATCTTAATATTGCAATGAAAATGTATTTAACAGTAATATATATGTCCATGACAGGGTGGACATATCCTATGGTTTATGCTCTCAAAAATGCCCCATAATTATAAAAAAAAAAATATGTGGGAGCTCAGATAATATATTTCTTATATACTTGAGTGTCTACTATTTATGACATGACATAAAGTGAATGGTACATTAAAATCAAAATGTGTGAGTATTGTGAGGGTTGAAAGGCACTCTCTGGTGATATTGACCCACAAATGAAGGATATTTAATATGTATTTTTAGCAGCGCTTAACGTTACATATGACTGTGTCACACCACCACACAGCGAAATACCAACGTTATATGGACCAGCCTGTTTTCGCACAGAAAAAATAAAATCTGCCAATAATCATTATTTAACATTCACCTCACGAAAGTACCTTTACAATGTACAAATTTTGGAGACTCCGACGGCGTGCATGCATACACATTTTTAACAGAGTTCAAACAATATCTAGAAAATTGCCATTTAAAGTTACACTTATTTAACAGAACAGGAACATGATGATATTCAGAGTATGGCTTAAAGGAAACCTCTACTTATATCACCTAATATTAATAATAACTTACCATTGCCGTGGGTGAAGAGTCTTCTCTCGATAGATGGTTTTCAAATTTCGCGCTTCACGTAGGCCTACGTTCGTTCCCGTGGTGACGGCATCACGTGGTAAGATGATGGATCCTAAAATATTATGTGAAATTGACTAAACTCCAGATTATTGTTGACTTTGCTCAAAATTGCTGGTTGTGTTTCTTTATTAATTAAAGTAAACCGTAAATTCAATATGTTATATAACAATTACAGTTTTAAATTAAGGAATGTGCAAAACTAATTTTTTAAGTAAAATCTGTTTATTTTAATGAGCCATATTTGCTGAGGGCAGACATCATTTTTTACAGTCTATGGCATGTGTGGATAACTAACCCTAACTGGAAGCGTCTTGTTTTGGATCTCATGCGTCAGATAACCCTATAACACCTCTAAGATGAGATGGTCATTACACACACACTGTACAGTTAATCTAAGCCTCCATTCATTTGAGTGGTGACAGTATTATGGGATGGCTTGATGCAGGAGATGCAGAGAACTTGATCTTGACCCTTAAGAAACTTTAACTAATGCTGTCATATAACAAATCTACTACAAAGATAAAATAGATCAATTAATTGTTACAACATTGAAATAAAAATGTAAAGCCTGTACAAATACTAGAAATCGTGAATATAAATAATTGGGAACCATGTTTTTGTGTGTGTGTTTTTAACAGTGTACATTTATTGATCTATCATTGTAACGGTTGATTATTTTTTCACATGGTTCGCATCATTGTTAGCTTCATTTTTAGTAGATGAAGATGAAATAAACTCAAAGGCAATGTTGTGGCCACTCCACCAGTGGACCCGTCACACAGACACAGAAGGTGTTTCTCAATGTCAAGGATCCTTCCAAGTCACTTCCTTCAGAGGCTAGCCGAGGCTCCTCCTTAGCATTCGGAAAACACGTAAATGGAACAGGCTTTCAAGTGCGCGTCATTGCGTCATTACGTCAGTGAAAATCCGCTTTCTTCTGATTGGCTGTTTGGATTGCTGCCAAGTTCAATACCACTGTATCCCTTCTTACTTCACCACTCCGCAACAACTCAGCAACAAATCAGCAGCAAAGTATTTTCTGAGGTGAGAAACTTTTTATTCAAGTATGAATTTCATTTTATTTATATGTTAATGTATAAAAAAATATTTTCTGAAGTAATTGTTGACCTTATTTCAAATTACATGCATGAATTTTATACATTTGTGAAGAAACGACTGTAAAAAAATACATATTCTGACAGGATTTGTTGTCAGAGAAGGGGTTCTGACTGGAAAAAATATTTTCTGAAGTAATTGTTGACCTTATTTCAAATTACATGCATGAAATTTATACATTTGTGAAGAAACGACTGTAAAAAAATATATATATTCTGACAGGAAAAAAATGGAAGTGCCAAGTGTTTGGTTGCTGCACAGCATTGTCTGGCCCCGATTACAACAACAGAAAGCTCTTCCTTTCAGTGGTGCTCCAGGCAGTCTGTGACCATCGGGGCCGCTTTATTGACATCTCTGTGGGTTACCCAGGAAGTGTGCATGATGCACGCATCCTTAAGAACAGCCCCATCTACACTAGGGGGACTTACCCTCCTCCTGGGTATTTTCTCCTAGCTGATGGTGGCTACCCATGTCTACAGGAACCCCTGGCCCTTATCACACCATATAAGAGGCCAGTGAGAGGCATGGCAGAGCAAAGGTTCAACTACCTTCATTCCAAAGGTCGCACAATCATTGAGCCTGCATTTGGAATGATGAAAACCCGCTTCAGGTGCATCTTTTTAGAAGCACTGGAAGTAAATGCACTGTTTGTCCCTAAGGTAATAAATCACTGCAATACTTCTGTGGTAAATTTCTTAATCAAATCATAGTATCCTACTCAAAATAACAGTTAATGCTTAACAACTGATAAAGTCACACTATCTTCTGTGTTCATGTTTTTTTTTTCATATCTCAACAGTCTTGTATCCTTTTGCTCTGCCTTGTGCACAGGTGGTGACAGCATGTGCAATTTTGCACAATATTTGTGTTGGTGTCGGGGATGTGCTGGAAGAAGTTGTGGAGGAGGACAACCAGCCCCTTGTGGAGCTTGATGGTGGGGAGAGCCGGAGTGGAGCTGCGCTGACCAAAGAGGTGTCTGCACTCCACGAGGCACCTCTTGACCATGACTATTTTTGCCAGGTGAATAATGAAGTGTGGACTATGACCTGCTGCGCTTACATCCAAGTACACACAACACCACCATTGGTAAACACCCATACAGTCAAGAAGGTAAATGAAATATTCTTAATGTACCAGTGATGTACTGTATTATGGTCTTAACTGATCATAAAAGTACATTAAGTATATTTTATTTACCTTCAGTGATACAATATTACATATATTGCAACTGTAGTAGAATCAATTATCATCTATCATCTCATGACAGATTGGATTACCACTGGACTAACCTAAACATTCTTCTTCTGTCTGCAGCCTTGAAGCAACAGCAGCAGCAGCACCGGCGTTGCTGTAGGCAGTGTGGCTGATGGCCGCTTGTGTTCTTCTCGTCTTGTTGTGTATATAGTTGTAAATGTTTAAAGCTACACTGTGTGATATTTTCCCCCGTCTAGTGGTGAAAAGGTATATGACCATCCAGTGAATTTTAGTTTCTCTTCCTCTCAATTCCGATTTTGTTTTAACTCCTACGGTGGCCGATTTAGTCCAAGATTAATATGGCTTCCAGTTCGACCTCGTCCACATTCGACACGGTGCCATCGAGTGTTAAAACGCGAAAGGCAAAGCTTGAATTTACGGGTATGTCCCTCTTTGGCTGATGTACTTTCAAGATGGAGGGGCAACATGGCGACCTGCATTCGAACCCATTACCGTATGTATTTTCAATGGCATATTATAAACTTACGAGAATACTTTATTACTTGAAAGAAGTAAATATGCATTAATGAGCACATATATTTTTGAAAGAACTAAGTGTTTTTAGCTAAGAACAAACTAAAAAAGTTACACAGTGTAGCTTTAAGTTGTTGTATATAGTTGTAGATATGAGAATGTTGTTTAAATGAATTTTCTGCTTCATGTATATAGTTGTCAATATAGAAATGTTGAAATAATTTTTTTATTAAAAGATGTAAAAATGTATGCTTTTTGTAGAGCTAGGAATACCGAATCACAAAACGTTATAAATAAGTTGTAAATAAGGGTGAAGATATTGTTCAATACATTGTTTTGTTTTTCTATTGCAGTCTAAAGAACAAAGGTTTTTTAAAAATGGATATAGTTTATATTAAATAATTAAAGGGTTAGTTCACCCAAAAATGAAAATTCTGTCATTAATTACTCACCCTCATGTCGTTCGACACCCGTAAGACCTCCGTTCATATTCGGAACACAAATGAAGATATTTTAGTTGAAAGCTGATGGCTGAGAAAGGCTTCAGATAGGCCTCCATTTGCATTCAGTACATTTACACTTCCAAGATCCATGAAAGGCACTTAAAACGTCGTTACAAAGTCTATCTCACCACAGTGGCTCTACAATAATTTTACGATGCGACGACAATAGTTTTTGTGCGCAAAAAAAAATCAAAATAACACCTTTATCCAACTTGTTCTTGTCTTCCGTGTATGCCTCCACGACGCATGCGCGAGAATATGACGCAGATCCGGTGTTCGGACACATGACCCAGAAGCGATTTGTTTACGAGCAGAGGAAGACGCGCGTGTCTAAGCTGTTGGATTCTACATTGATCGTGCTTTAGGTCTCGGCGTAGTGCTCAAAATGGGGCTTAAGTGTGTATTTCATGGATTCCCGAACGCCGGCGCTACGTCATATTCTCGCGCATGCGTCGTAATCTCTCTAAGTTAGTGAACTCACAGCTGTGGACACTGAATGACTTCTGAGGTAAATGTGATGCAACATGACATTGTTTACAAGCTGTTTTATTGTCTTTCCGCGGTTGAAACACTAATGGAGCGATTACACAACATATGATACGTTTCAGTAAGTTGTAATGTATCCTCAACATACCTTTAGATATTCATTTCTTTAGGAAGAGATGATCGCGTTCACTCACGCTGCCGCTTGAAGTTGAACTGATACGCGTCTCTCTGTCACGTCACATAATAGAGCGTTAAAACCGCATTTATCGTTTGAATTTCGTGATAAAATGGACTGAATACTTAATATGTTCGTGTGGGAACTCGGATTGAAGTGTGTTCCGCGCTTACAACAAGCCAACTGTTAACTGTTATAGATTACATTCATAACCGTTCGGTACACGCGCGCACCGTACCGAAAGCCCGAAACATTAGTTCGTCTGTCCATGTAATTTTCAACCGATTTATGAATAAGAACAGAAAATTACCGCTCCACTTCACATGCCCAATGGAATTTGAACTTGCTTTGCCAGATCACGATTGGTTGGTGTATATACATGATGACAAACGGGCATTGGTGAATTGTGTAATACTTTAAAATATATAATATATAGATTTGTAATTCAACACATTAGCTCTGATTATGGATGAAAAAAAAATATTGGTTTACTTTTTTCCCGTGAGGCCACACACTCTCTGAAAGGACCATATTTGTCTCGATAACAGAGGAAAATCAGCTGTCAATCAAAACGCCCGCAACCCATAGCAACGCGTTATGGCAACGCCTCAACAGAAATTGTCCGACTTTTGAGCCGTTCGTTACTATTGTATACATTGTCATCAATGTCATGTTATAATAATCACATTTATTTAGTTTTATTGACCACGGTATTATCATTGATGTGTCTGAGAGGGGCACTTTTGATTCATTTTGAAAAAGGGCAGGGGGTCGAGCACCCAAAGCCCCCACCTCCCCCCCTCCACGTGCCTGCTCGTAAGCATCCTTTCCTGTATATGGCATATTTTTCGAACGAAGGACTCAGACCTTGGTTGAAATTCCGAGGATCCTCGACATTGGAACAGCCCTTCAACGGACGTCGATGACGTAGCATCCTCGAAATTCTGGCTTCCGAGGATCCTTCCTTCACATTGAGAAACGCCTACAGTGTTCTTTTCCTCTCTAGGCAGGTCTTTTTTTAGGTTTATTTAACGAAATGTTCTTTTATATATTTGTGTGATGTTCTGTATTTCAATCGCGGCTTTAAAATGTTATGAACATTTTCCAAATGTTTATCCACCACATTACCTTTTATTTAAACCTAAGAATGCATTGTCAGTTTGTCTGTCAGTTGGCAGGCAGTTTTGGTCGTTTTATTAAAAGTCATTACTGTGCGGAGTGTGTAAAATATAAGTTTTACCCTCCTGCTGACTGTCGTGCCCCTCCCAACCCATTCACACACACACACACACACACACACACACACACACACACACACACACACACACACACACACACACACACACACACACACAGACAGATGATTCGACTATCAACAATTCTGATTTGAATGTGTAAATCATTAGTCGGGGACACCCCTACTGCAGACATGGCTCTTTGATTATGAGTTGATAAGGTAATAACAGTAAATATGATAATGCATCATCCAGAGCAGCTCAACTGATCCTTGAGCAGAGGAAAGGTTTGTAGATCTCTCTCAAATACTCATAAAACTGAACATTTCAGGTATGAATAAGCAGTTTCCATGTAAGGTGACAAAAACAGTCACGAAATGAATAAACACTTTAAAATGTCATTTAACAACTGAAACTAGTTTAAACACATTGTTCAACACATTACATCAGTTTTGAAAAGATAAAAATAAAAAAAATAATATAAAGTCAATTCAGTTTTGAACGCACATGACAGAAATCACAAAAACACATCTAAATACATAACCATGCCTGCACAAGTGCTAAACATGCAGTTATTAATCAGTGTATTATGAATTTGCCAAACATTGAAGCACAGGAGAGAAATTCATCTCCACAGGCGAACCGCTCACATAAACCTTCACACTGCATTCCCTCGGTTAAAACTACACTTCTGCTGATAAAACACCTTTAAACTCGGCTCTAATGAAAGAGAACATACTCGAGCTTCTCATTTACACATTTGAACAAAACACAAATCAATTAATCGTCGATTCTTAACCTTTAAGACGCTTTTGAACACGAGTGAACAAACACAAGCCTTTCTCCCCTCAGATCTCCAACGGACTGAAGAAGCGAGAGCGCGCAGCGGCAGCGCGCCGGTGACGTCACAACTGAGATGCACAGGCGATTTGAATATTTGAGGTAAAAGAACTGGGTTCTCTTACGAGAGGTTCTCTCGTATTGCGTAAGTTCCTTACGCTACGGGAAAGTATTCTTTCTTCGAGATTTCTGAAAAACCCAAAATTATCCTTAATTTTGTAACATTGTCAACGCAGTGCGGCAGCCTGGCAGACCATAGCAGGCTATTCCAGCGTGCTATTGGCTGCTCTGCTGGCAACTGCAGCAGCCTATCGGTGAGCCCGCGTGACGTGGCGACCAATGAGGGCGCTTCGCGCCCACCTGGCTTCATTTGCCTACAGGTGGGGCGTGGCCACGTGTATATAAGCAGGGCTCACGGGCTGCATATTCGATTTTCTTTTCTTCAGCGAAGCCCTTCGCATCGCTGGATCTGGAACCCGCCGCCGTGATCGTGCAGACGAGCAAGCAGAGGACAGCGCCTGAAGAAGCCGGCAGCATCGCGCCACCTTCAGCCATCCGTGCCTGCTCTGCTATCCGGCAGCATTATATCCTTTCATTGCACGTGTTCTCGCCGTTGCGTCACACGTTTCATAAAAGAGCACGAGCGTTTTTATCAAAACGCCTCGTTCCACCTGCGGCTCGTGCCACGTGCAGCTCAGCACCAGAGACCGCCATGTGTCTGCGCTCTCTGTCTGGGCCGTGACCACGCCGCCGCCGCACTCCTCGCGGGCGATTGCCCCGAGTGCGAGGAACTCTCTATGTCGACCCTGCGGGCTCGACTCGAGCAGTTTTATGATGACATCACTCCGCTGTCCCCCCCCTCTGTTCAAGCCGCGCCACCGCGCCGCTTATAAGGGATGGTTGAAATGAACGGTCTCGGAGCGAGCCTCCTCCCCCTCTGTTCAAGCCGCGCCGCTTACAAGGGATGGTAGGAATGAACGGTCTCGGAGCGAGCCTCCTCCCCCTCTGTTCAAGCCGCGCCACCGCGCCGCTTGCGAGGGATGGTAGAAATGAACGGTCTCGGAGCGAGCCTCCTCCCCCTCTGTTCAAGCCGCGCCACCGCGCCGCTTGCAAGGGATGGTAGAAATGAACGGTCTCGGAACGAGCCTCTTCCCCCTCTGTTCAAGCCGCGCCACCGCGCCGCTTGCAAGGGATGGTAGAAATGAACGGTCTCGGAGCGAGCCTCCTCCCCCCTCTGTTCATGCCGCGCTAATGCGCCGCTTACATACAAGGGATGGCAGAAACGGACGGTCCTGCAGCTCTCTTTACGTTACAAGAGAGCTGTTCCACCCTCGCGCACATTTCTCAGTCCCCTCATGAGTTCAGGCGACTGGAATTGTTCATATTGCTGTACACGAGCCTGTTAAGACACGCACGCCAGCGAACAAACGCCGTCATGAGACATGACGCTGACATATGCTCTCCAACGAACCCGCACTCCCCCCTGTTGGACCGCGCAGATTGCGCCGTTCACAAGGAATGAGAGTGCGCACGGTCACGAGCATGTTCAGCGCGCGTGTGCGCGCCGCACTCACCGGAAAATTAACAGAGGGTGTTTTCGTCCCGCTGTGGCCGGACGAACCGCCTTTCTCTAGCATTTCTCAGCCCCCTCTCCAGTTCAGGCGGCTGGAAATATTACTATTGCAGTAACGAGCCTGTCTTTTATGCACGCACGACTGCCAACAAGCACGAGGACGTACTGCCGTATGCTCGCGCTAACTTAACGCTATTGTGTCCCTCCCGGTAGCACAGCGGCAAAATCAGCGGCTGAAACGCCGGAGACCCGAGTTCGAGCCCAGCTCTCGCGGCAGATAAAAATGTTTACTGTCCGCTTCCCCAGGCTCGCGGCCAGCTTTTCTTACATACAGAAAGCTAACTTGCACCACGTGGCGCTCGAGTATTTTTGGGCGTCTATACATAAGGAGAGAATAGACGGTTAAGTCCCGCTGCGGCCGGACCACCGTTAAAACTCTGTTTTCCTGTCAGTCCCCACTCCTGTGGCTACTGCAGATGTTTTCCACGCAGCCTACGAGCCGGCGGACTCGCCCTCTCGCCTGTTTCCAACTGAAGCCCCTCCAAAGTCCTCCTAGCAGAAGGGGGAAGTGACGGTTAAGTCCCGCCGTGGCCGGACCACCGTCAAAACTCTTCTTCCTGTCAGCCCCCACTCCTGTGGCTGCTGCAGATGGCTCTCACGCAGCCAACGAGCCGGCAAAACTGCCCTCTCGCCTGTCTACAACCGCCGTTTTACGACGAACCAGAGAAATCACGAAGTTGCTTTTATTTCTGGTTGCACGGCTCACGCCGTATGTGTTTTCAAATGCAGTAAACGTGCCCACTTTTGTGTTCACCCCTGCACCCAAGCACCACAAATCCCGTGTCTCTCACTCACATAAAGCGGCCACCGGCCGCTCGAGTGCTAGAGTTAGGTCACGTGTCCGCTTATTTGCGCCCACGCCTAATCACCACACGCGCTGTCACACAGCCACTCTTAACCGGTCATGTTCCACGCGTAAGAGTTGTGCCCGCTCAAACGCGCTCACACATTTTCGCGAACATTCTGCCCCCGGCGCCATGCGCCGCGCCACACACCATTTGTTCTCCGCCCAAGGTGGCCGGAACGACGAGTGTAGGGCCACACACACAAGCCACTCCCCGCTCGAAGCGGCAGAGATACAGTGTGTAAGGCGGCCAGCCATCGAGAGCGATCGGCTGGCCCACAGCACAGAGAGCGCGCGCACTGCGCCCGCCCCTCCTATACAGGCCGTCAAACCCGCGAAGCACGGCGTTTTGAGCCCGGAGGCCGTTCTATCCCGTGTGGCACACGCGAGAGCGTGGGAAGCCATTCCAGGTGTATCAGAATGGGTGCTGAAAACAGTGAAGCACGGCTACACTCTGCAGTTCGCTCGCCACCCTCCGCGCTTCTGTGCGCGAACAGAGACGAGAGTGAGCGAGGAAGTAGCACATCTACTTCGAGCAGAAATAGCCACGCTGCTGTGCAAAGGGGCTATAGAACCGGTTCCCCATTCTATGAGCGAGTCAGGCTTTTACAGCCAGTATTTTCTCGTGCCAAAAAGGGATGGGTCGCTCAGACCGATTCTGGATCTGAGGCGTCTGAACAAAGCTCTTATGAGAAGATCGTTCAAGATGCTCACGACCAAGCAGATCCTCGCGCATACTCGCCCGAGAGACTGGCTAATCTCCCTAGATTTGAAAGATGCATATTTTCAAATCAAGATAACGCCACGTCACAGGCCATTCTTACGATTTGCCTTCGACGGCCAGGCTTATCAATACACCGTCCTTCCGTTCGGCCTGTCACTAGCACCCCGTACATTTACGAAGTGCATGGACGCGGCCCTCGCTCCTCTGAGAAGTCGAGGGATGCGAGTGTTGAACTATCTGGACGATTGGCTCATCCTGGTGCAGTCAGAGGCCGAGCTCCTCGCCCACAGGGCAATGCTGCTCAGCCATCCGGACAGCCTGGGGCTCACGGTCAATTGGACCAAGAGCTCATTAGTGCCCACGCAATCAACCTCATTTCTGGGTTTGAATCTGGACACTGTGGCAATGTCAGCCCGCCTGTCACCCCAACGCGCGCGCCAAGTTCAGCGCATGGCTGAGTACTTCCGGCCGGGCAAAATCGCACCTCTCAAGCTCTTTCAGAGGATGCTGGAACGTATGGCCTCAGCTGCAGCTGTGCTCCAGCTGGGCTTAATGCGCATGCGCCCGCTGCAATGCTGGTTAAACGCCCGAGTGCCTCACAGAGCCTGGGCGTCCGGAGGCTTCAGGATCAGAGTGACTCAGAGCTGTGTTTCAGCCTAGAGCCCTGGTTAGTAGCCGACTGGTACCAGAGGGGAGTGACGATGGGAGCCATCTCACACCGCAAGGTCATCTCGACGGACGCCTCCACCACGGGTTGGGGCGCCGTTTTCGAGGGCAGATCAGCCTCGGGCCTCTGGTCGAGCGAGGAAAAACTCCTACACATAAACTGTTTGGAGATGATAACGGTAGAGAACGCGCTCAAGCAGTTTCTCCCGCTTATACGAGGACACCACGTGTTGGTCCGGTCGGACAATACCACAGTGGTGTCCTACGTGAACCGGCAGGGCGGTGTCAGGTCCAGGTGTCTGGGCAATCTGACAGAACGCCTGCTCGTGTGGGCAGACAGCTCGCTGAGAGCTGCGCACATACCGGGCCACCTCAATGTGGGCCCGGACAAGCTGTCCAGGGGCCTCATTCTCTCAGGAGAATGGTCCCTGCACCCCCAGACAGTCCAGCTGGTATGGCGCCTATTCGGCAGAGCGGAGCTCGACCTCTTTGCAACAAAAGAGAACGCCCGCTGCCCGACGTTTCTGTCCAAAAGCGAGGATGCGCTGTCCCAACCTTGGCCCAGCCTCCCGCTGTATGCTTTCCCGCCGATTTCCCTATTGCCCCAGGTCATAGCGAAAATCAGGGAGACGCGCCGCCCGGTGCTCCTTATAGCGCCGCGCTGGGAGAACCAGATTTGGTACCCAGAGCTGGTGAAGCTGTCGCACTCACCCCCCTGGCCAGTTCCGCTGAGAGCAGACCTCCTCTCTCAAGCAGGAGGGTCAGTTTGGCATCCCCATCCAGAGCGATGGTCTCTGCATGTATGGGTGACCAACGGATACCCGTTGACCTGCCCGAAGGGGTTATGAACACGATTTCACACTCTAGAGCCCCCTCGACGAGGCGGTTATATAGTTCTAAGTGGTCGGTGTTCACTGAGTGGTGTGTTTCCACTCAAGGGATTGGACCCACAGCAATGTGGGGTCCAGCGGGTGCTCTCCTTCCTCCAAGAGCTTTTGGAACTGGGCAGGTCCCCTTCCACGCTCAAAGTGTATGTGGCGGCTATAGCAGCGTTCGCCCAGACGACGCTAGGTAGCACGCTAGGAAGGAACGAGCTCATCGGTTTCCTCAGAGGAGCCAGACGGATGAATCCCCCGCGGCCCCCTTTGGTTCCTATATGGGATCTGGCCTTGGTCCTAGAGGCCCTGAAGGCTCATCCCTTTGAACCGCTCGAGACTGTGGAACCAAGGTTCCTTTCGCTAAAAACCGCGTTTCTGATAGCTCTGGTTTCAGTGAAACGCGTGGGGGATCTACACGCGCTCTCAGTGAGCCCGACGTGTATGGAGTTCGGTCCTAATGACTCTAAGGTCATTCTCAGACCGAGGCATGGTTATGTCCCCAAAGCGATCGGCACTCCCTTCAGGGCGCAGATTATCTCCCTCTAGGGAACGAGTATTGCGTAAGTTCCTTACGCTACAGGAAAGTATTCTTTCTTCGAGATTTCTGAAAAACCCAAAATTATCCTTAATTTTGTAACATTGTCAACGCAGTGCGGCAGCCTGGCAGACCATAGCAGGCTATTCCAGCGTGCTATTGGCTGCTCTGCTGGCAACTGATATTGTGAATTTGAAGGCGACTGGCGTTGCCGTTCCCTCATTCATGAGACAAGGTGTGGTGAATTTGAAGGAGACCGGCAGGTGCCGTTCCCTCATTCATGGGACAGGGTGTTGTAACCACCTGTTGTAACCACCCGTCAGTTCAAATGAAGTGTCCGTATATGTGGTGGCCCGTTTCCTTTACCGGCCACCCTGCCCGAGCAGTGTTTTTTCCCCGGTTCCCTGGGATACATATGCTGTATGCGAGGCGCGCACGGCGT
This sequence comes from Gobio gobio, assembly GCF_949357685.1. Classification (NCBI taxonomy): domain Eukaryota; kingdom Metazoa; phylum Chordata; class Actinopteri; order Cypriniformes; family Gobionidae; genus Gobio; species Gobio gobio. The sequence continues at coordinate 50,873,003 of NC_137101.1, read as the reverse complement.
TGACAATATGTTCCCGTAGCGTAAGGAACTTACGCAATACGAGAGAACCTCTCGTAAGAGAACGATACTCGGTTACTTAACGTAACCTCGGTTCTCTCTAGAAGAGGGAACGAGTATTGCGTTCCTTGCCGTGCGCCCCGCGGGCTTTTACACTTCAGAACTACGAAAACCGAATATGCAGCCCGTGAGCCCTGCTTATATACACGTGGCCACGCCCCACCTGTAGGCAAATGAAGCCAGGTGGCCACGTCACGCGGGCTCACCGATAGGCTGCTGCAGTTGCCAGCAGAGCAGCCAATAGCACGCTGGAATAGCCTGCTATGGTCTGCCAGGCTGCCGCACTGCGTTGACAATGTTACAAAATTAAGGATAATTTTGGGTTTTTCAGAAATCTCGAAGAAAGAATACTTTCCCGTAGCGTAAGGAACTTACGCAATACTCGTTCCCTCTTCTAGAGAGAACCGAGGTTACGTTAAGTAACCGAGTATCGTTTCAAATAATTATTTCATTATTATAGTGTAAAACATTGGGGAAGTGACCGCATTATGCCCACATATAAAACAAAATATAAAACAGAAAGCATGAAATGATTGAAAATAGTATTTTATATCACAGGAAATGTATGATGTCTGTTATTGTATTTTTTTTATTTGGAGAAATGCAATGTTAGCTAACTGTGTGATTTGTATATGTACATTTCTAAAATTCATAACTTTGGACAATCTCTGATAACAGATCACTCTAAATTGTAATGATTTTTTAAAAAAGTTATGGGGAAATGTCAATATAATAAAATATATCCTGGCAGAATCTGTTCTGAGAGGAGGGTTTCTGACAGGAAAATGTATTTTCTGAAGTAATTTTGACTTAAAATCAAGTTATATTAATGATTTTTAAAAAGTTATGGGGAAATATCAATATAATAAAATATATCCTGACAGAATCTGTCCTGAGAGGAGGGTTTCTGACAGGAAAATGTCTTTTCTGAAGTAATTTTGACTTAAAATCAAGTTATATTAATGATTTTTTAAAAGTTATGGGGAAATATCAATATAATAAAATATATTCTGACATAATCTGTTTTGAGAGGAGGGTTTCTGACAGGAAAATGTGTTTTCTGAAGTGATTTAGACCTGGGTGTTACATCATCAGCTCACAGTTAGAAATCATGGCTAAAAGCAGAGGTATGTGCAATTTGATCGGTTCATTTCTCTGTTTACTGAAACTAAGAAGTTAGAGATCAGGGGCCGTTTGCAGGAGGGTTTCTCCAAGCGTCCTGGAGACGCTGCCGCAGATCTTCTGGATTTTGTCTCAGTTTTTTCTGTTTCTTCATGTAATCCCAGACGGACTCGAAGATGGTGAGATCAGATCTCCGTGTGGATCATACCTCTGTTGTCAGACTCCTTCTGCATACAAAAATCTCACTGGAGTGGATTATTACAATTAATGGCAAAATGAATGTTTGAAAATGTAAACTGATATTACCTACTGACACACTATAACAAAAGATATAAATAACTGGCTTAAAACCATCTTTGGGGGTGAAAATACTAACGTGCCTAAGACTTTTGCACAGTAATGTATATATATAATTTTTATTTTATTATTATTAACCCTCAATACATCTTTAAGCCTTGACCCTTCCTCTGAACCAGTCCGGACCTCAGGCAACATCTAGTGCTGTGATTAGGTCCACACATAGTTCAATAAACACATAAGGATTTTGCATTGTGGAGGATACTGATAGCAAATATAAAGAAATCAATTTCACAATAAGTAGTACAGGAGCTCATTTGTGCGTGATTGCTTTAGCGGCTTTGTTGCCATAGCGGCGGAGTCTCGAGAACATATGCACTGTGCCAGTAAACTTGCGTGTTTTTTTAAAAACATGTCGAGCTCGCGTTGCGTCCACCGTTTGAACGCAAGAGGATCTCCAGATATAGAGCTGAATATCAAAAAGGTATCAATGGGTCTGTCCAGAAACTCATGATGAACCTCAGGCCAACTGCACACTTTATGAGAAGCATTTCAGTGTCTCAGACTGACTGACTTAAAGCAACAGCGCTGACAGACCGGTCTATGTGACACACACAACTGTAATAACACACATTTTTTAATGGATAATATATTAATATAATATTCCATACATTATCAGAGCTTGGCAGACAGAATTATTATTTTTTAGACAGGTTAATTAATAGATTATAGCCTAATAAATGTTATTATTAATTTATAATTTAGCTATAATCATACAAAACAAATAATCCTGTCATATAAAGTTTATGACATTTAAAAAAAATATTTAGATAAAAATGGGACAAATAATTACATGATAATATAGTCATAATTTAAGTAAATTAATAAAAATATTAACATTTTTGAAATTCAAAAAAGTGATTACTGGTTCAGAGTGACTGCTTAAACGAACAGTTCACCCAAAAATGAAAATTCTGTCATCATTTACTCACCCTCAAGTTGTTCCAAACATATAGGCTATATATTTCTTTGTTATGTTGAACACACAGGAAGATTACTATGGAAGTCAATGGTGCCCCCAAAGAAGCCTGGTTACAAACATTATTCAAAATATCTTCTTTTGTGTTCAGCAGAGCAAATAAACTCATACAGGTCTGGAATATCATGAGGGCGAGTAAATGATGACAGAATTTTCCTTTTGGGTGAACTATCCCTTTAAAGTCCACCAAATAGGCTAAAGAGTTATTTAGAAATAAATAAAATAATCAAATGTAAAATAATATAAAATGTGTTCTGTTGCAAGTTAACATACTTGATCTCATGTTTTCTTATGGTTTATTATTTAGCTGTCAAGTTGTTAATGTAGAAATAATCATTTCATGACGTGTTTTTTTTTTTTGGAGGGGGGGGGGGGGGGGGGCGTGAATGGGTGTCCCTTATTTTGCCACACTGAAGGTGTGCAACCCTAATTATGCATGTACAATGTTATACAAATAGGAAACCATATTCTTTACTACCGTAAAACTTCAAATAATAGCCCGGGCTTCTATTTACCCAAATCGCCGAACTGCACCGGCTTGTATTTGAAACCGGCGTCTATAAGAGACAGGCCTTTAATTTAGTGTTGAGATGTTCAAGCATGACGGTAGGAGGTTACCACATTATATTACGTTTTATTTATAATTAATTCGAATGTGTTTAAAAAATCATTTAATGTAAGAAATGTCTTTGATTATTGGCAGCACAAAAAACGAAACGATGTGACAGCAATGGGCAGAACAATATAAGTTACCGCTAAAATCCATTGAGCGTATGAATTTGTTGCCAGAAACACATCAACAAGAAAGAATGAAGGCTACCCTGTAAAACAACTGCAATCATGTGATAGAAAATGACTCTATTCATCACTATCATCATCCCCACGATCCTCAATTACAAGTTCATGGGCGAATTCCTCCTCCTCGTCGCTTTCCTCCACTTCTCCAGCCTCCGCTAACTTTGCCTGCCTTGCTCGCACTAACAGATCCCGCCCAGATGCGCCTTCGTTGAAACAATGGATAAGGTGATCCTCGCTTCTATCAGAAGCTACTGTCAGGCCACATACCTAAGTATAACATCCTGAAGTTAATGAAATATATCTCCTCCTTCTCCCTCACACACACAAACACACGCACGCGTGTGCGCGCAAGCATTAAAGGAATTTTTCAGCCGCTCCGTATCCAGCTTTACCCACGCTTGAAATTTGACAACTGTCAGCTTAAATGTCAAATTATACTTTTCTCCATGGTGGTATTGAGAGAATTAAGAAAAACTGAAGACTGAAAGTTCGTTAACCTCTTTGTTATGCTGATAGTGATGAGCCGTTCATGAACGGTTCCGTCTGTCACGTGAAATCTAATCAAAACATTGAACAGACGATCTGACGGGTTTGAGAAGATCAAATACAGCCCGATACTAAAGAACAGACCCGGCCTCTATTTGAGACCGGCCTTTATTTACCCAAACCTGTCGTCACACCAGGCGTTTAAAAGAGACAGGCGTCTATTTGGGACTCGGCTATTATTTGAAGTTTTACAGTATCTCCTAACTCCCCCAATACGATTTGGGCTGAATTTGTCTTCTATTTTACAGCAGGTCAAAACTTAACTGTTATTTTGGCCACTTTCTGTCAGCATAGACAAGAACATTAATCCTTCTCTTCTACCCCGTCCTCTTTTCCCCAGCCTCTGGACCCATCAGTGCCTCTGGGTGCAGCAAACCCTGTGTGCTCAGTTGCTCTGGTCTCCACAGTTCAGGGAAAGGTAAGAAGTGCTACTTATAGTATGTAAATGTAAATGGACACCCCCTTTAATTACAGGGTTCCTGCTCAGCTTGGAAAAGTAATGAAAAGTATATGGAATTTGACATGCTTCATACAGCCATACAAAATTATATATATATATATATATATATATATATATATATATATATATATATATATATATATATATATATATATATATATATATATATATATAAATATATATATATATATATATATATATATATATATATATATATATATATAAATATATATATATATATATATATATATATATATATATATATATATATATATATAATTTTTTTTTTTTTTTTAAGTTGATTGAAAATATGACTGGTTTTGTGCTCCATTTTCACATATATTTACAAAGATGTTATGGGAGAATGGAAAGCAGGGGCCTGTTTATCTTAAAACATTTACTTTTTGCATTCTCATGTATTTTCAGCAGTCAGTGACAGTTTCCTTCCAACTAATACCATCATCATTTAACAAACAGACAGACAAATAAATAAATAAATAAATAAATAAATCCATACTGAACCATTTGCTGTTGTTATATTTAATTTCCTTAGTTTTATTGTTAATCTACTAATATTTATACATATTATTATTTTATAAAAATATATTATTTATATTATAAATACTAATATTTATTACTTAATATTTTTTATAACAAATTTACTATAATTTTCAATTAACTTTTAGGTTTTTTTAGTGCTAACTAATTTTTTTTAACTAATTTTTTTTTTTTTGTCCTAGAGATGCATGTGTATGACCTTGATTATTTTGCAGCTACTGGAGAATCTTGAATGATGGCGTACTACAGAAATTAGCGGAAACGTCATGCTGAAGTGCTGGCTCTTGCAGCCGATGACACAAATAGCTGTGATGCAGATGGGCTGCTGGGGGCTCAGTCCAGTGAGGATGAAACTGCCTCTTTGTCACCTTCAGCCGATGGCAACATCTCGTTTTACAACTCACTGATGCATTAGTGCTGTCTTCTGACACCGACTCTGAGGTTGTTGACAATCTGTCTGAGGGTCCTGCAGAGGAAACTGCTCCTGATCTAGATGAGGAAGTTGCAGCTTGGGCAACTACCAACAAGTGAAACAAGGTCTGCACTAAATTAAATGCTAGATATTCTAAGGCGCCAAGGACATCGTCTCCCCAAGGATGCCAGAACACAGCTGAAGACCCCCAAAAGAGTGGCAATAGTTGAAATGTGTGGTGGACAATATACTTACTTTGGTATTGCATCTGGCATTTTGAAAGAGTCCTGCTTTCCATGAAGACATCATAGACATCTGCGTTAACATTGAAGCAGTTTAAATCATCAAGTATGCAGATGTGGCCAATCCTGTGCAGTTTTGATGATTTTGCAACCTTCATTGTGGCACTGTATTGTGGACAAGCAAAACCCAGCTCAGTTCAAAATTACCTGTCTGATTTTCTTCAGGAGTTGCAGCAACTTCCATGGAGAGAAAACATTTCAAGTGACTGTAAAAGCCTTCATTTGTGATGCACCAGCCCGATCATTCCTGAAGTGTATAAAGAATCACAATAGCTACTTTGCTTGTGAGCGCTGCACAGTTAGAGGCACCTATGTGGGAAGTGTTGTTGACTTTGCCTACAAAGACCATCCAATTGAGAAATCCCCTGACCCTAGCTGTAATTCCATGCATTCGACCATTTGCATTGGACTACATGCACTTTGTGTGTTTGGTTGTAGTTAGGACTTCACTACATGAAGGGAGGACCCAACACATGCAGACTGTCCTTTCAGCAAAGGAGTGAGATTTCGGATAAACTGAAGGCATTGAATGGAGAACTGCCTAGTGAGTTTGCTGGAATTGGATAGGTGGAATGCTACAGAACTCAGGCAGTTTCTCCTTTATACTGGACCAGTGGTTTTGAGAAGAGTGGTTTCACATGCTGTATACAATCCCTTTCTTTCCTTGATGGTTGCGATGTCAATCATGTTGAATTCTGATGATGCAGAGCGTGAGGAAAACTTGGACTATGTCAGAGAGCTATTCATGAACTATGGGATGAAGTGTGAGGATATATATGGAAACACTTTCACTGTGGACAATGTGCACTCACTTACTCACTTGCCAGATGATGTGGAACACTTCAGATGTTCACTGATTTAGGGCCACAATATTGTTGTTTCATCCTTCAGAACAAGGACTTTGTCTTTGTAAAGGAAATATGCAAATAAGGCACCCTGATTTGTGATGTTCTACGCCAATTCTACAGAGTTTCTTCAGTGAACCTTGTGATTCTAAACTGCTCAACAAACATATATATATATATATATATATATATATATATATATATATATATATATATATATATATATATATATATATATATATATATATATATATAACTAAGGAGAGCATGTGACTAATAAAAAACTAACTGAAAACATGAACAAAATAACAAACATCTACAAAACTAGGAAGTAGTTCAAACTGGTTTTTGGCTTCCCATTCCCACTGTAATGTTGCTGATGATCTCACCCATGGGGAAGATTAATCAGGCCAAAATATTTTTTTAGATGGTTATCGATATATATATATATATATATATATATAGTATATGCCGTCAAGAGCATGCCAAACCTGTAGGTGGCGGTGTAACGAGAAGCTCAAGCCCACGTAAGCCAATCAGAATCCCGAAAACCACTGGCAGTGACGCGGACTGGTTCTTCATGTTGGAGGGAGAAGTTGTTGCAAAATTGCTGACCTCCGAGCACTCATTCGCCTCTGCTCCTCGACATAATGGAGCAGCTGTATTTGCAAATGCAAACACACGAGAAGAGTTTGCACCAACATAAATGCGACTGCTACTCTGAACGCTTCCATGATCATGATCACATGTAAACATGGGTCGCACTTTTGACGTAGGTGCGAGCTCTGGCACATACTGTGACGTTGGCCTAAACACCCGTTTGTCTCAGTTTACATACAAACGTGCAAACGAAGATTTTCAAAATCTCCACTCTTGCCGGAGTTTTTAGAAAGACTCGTTTTCAGAGGCGAATTCTCCGTTTGCGTGTAAACGAAGGGCGCAAACGAAGGGAAATGTCTCAATTTGTCAAAATAACCAACATTTTGACGTGTAAACAGGGACCAAGACCAACAAAAACAAAACAAAACAGGCAAATCAGATAGAGCAAGAAACATCACATGCTGAAGAGAAAAGTAATTTCCCCAAGACGATTTAGAGCTATTTAGATATAATCGTTATAAAATGTTATAATATATATGGTAAAGTTCTTCCCTACTTTATTACGAAAGGTAATATTGGTATTAATTTTGTTTCTAGCAGAGGACGAAGTCTTGCCCAGAGAACAGTGAATCGTCTCAAGGTGAATTCACTGTGGTGTGTCCATAACACTAAAAAAATCTAATATCAGCGAGGTAAAAGGAGAATTATTTATTCAAAACAGAAACATGACTACATTTGTCTCTATTTTTAAACTATATATATATATATATATATATATATATATATATATATATATATATATATATATATATATATATATATATATATATATATATGATTTATTTTCACTATTCCCTTTGGCTCAGAAGATGAAATTACCAGTTTAGAAAGCAAATGGAGAAAAAAGATAAACAGAAAGTAAAAGTAATGTCACTGTTTAAAAGATAATATTAAGAGATGTCAATAATGCTTCCATAATTGCTGTCAAAGTTTTTTTTTCTCCAGCCGAGGACACTGATGGATTTAGTTTTTAATTAATCTGATGTATTTTTACTCAATTCTTTTCCTGCCTTAGATGAGGAGTTACAGCCAAAAAGAAAAAAATACATATCTTGGTTGATGTTGTCCAATGCTCTTTTTTTTATCTTTTTATCTTTTTATTATTGAGTTTAATAATAAGAAATGTTTGAGCAGTAAATCAACACATTAGAATGATTTCTGAAGGATCATGTGACACTGAAGACTGCAGTAATTCAGCTTTGCCATCTCATTTGAAAATAAAATAGAAAGCAGTTATTTTAAATCGTATAATAATATTTCACAATATAACTGTTTCAACTTTCATATTAATCAAATAAATGCAGCCTTGGTGATAACAGAAAACTTCCTCATTGTTACAGTGAAACTTGCTTTTTGTGATGTGTTTACAGTTCTCAGTTCCTCAAACCAACAGATTCAAGATACGAAGAAAGACACTAGTAAAGAATATTTAAAGCACAACTGTTAAAGAACTACCTTTATACAAATACAGTATATACAGATGATCTGGATAGACATGTGCGTTTTAGGAAATGTGAACGTTCCACATGATGTACCCAGATCACCATAAGTATCAACTGAACAAGCTTTGTGATTCTAACAGTCACACTTTAATTCATTATGAACCTCTTTCCTCTCTGTTCAAGCCCTGATATACTGAAGCCCACAGGGAAATGCGCCATTTATTATAATGGGTTTGTGTGAAGATTGTTTTACACAAGCATTCAGCAAATACACATTTATATAATTTAAACAAATCTCTGAATATCTAATAAACATTTAATGTGACAAACCTAGCAGACTTCCAGCGGTCAGAGATTCTGAGAGGGGCATTTGTGGCCTGATCGTGTTACTCTGTGTGTGACGGTCGGTTCAGCTTTTACTTCATTTTCAAATGATTTATTTCTAATTTATTGAATATGAGTTCAAATAAATATTAAGTATATCAGTTGACCTGCTCTTCAAGATACCGGCATCGGCCATCAAAAAAAAAAAAAAAAAAAAAAAAACATCAACCACTTAAGAAAAAGAATAGTAATAATACACTGTAAAATGTTATGTGCTATTTACTTAAGAAATTATGCAATACATTATTGCCATATAGGCAGTAAATGTCTTGTATAGACTTAACTTAATGCAGTCAGCAGTGATTGAATATAAAATAAATATATACAAATATATGTAACGGATCACACACTTATTCATTTTGAACTCATAGTTTACCTCCTCAATCACACACATTTACAGTGTTTGATATTCGGCTCAATGACATGATGTGCATATTTGTGTCCAGGTGCATTATTTCCTTTTAGAATAATATTTTACACATTTTACAAATATAAGTAGTTTTAAAAGTTTACAATTTTGTATATTGTCAAATGTCAGGGAGGCACAACTGCAAACATGACTCTTTGATTATGAATTGTGAAGGTAATAACAGTAAAAATGATAATGCATCATCCAGAGGAGCTGAATTATAAAAGTGATTTTGAGCACATTTTGTATAAACAATAATATTTTTTAAAGTTTTTTAAAAACAATTTTAAACAATAACCCTTGTCTTTTTTGTATTTCTCTTAGGATGGCAACCCTGTACAATCCCCAGGCACCACTAAAATCAAGTGTGTAGCCACCCGTAAAAGCCAAAAAGCATTGACTTTTGTGGCAGTCGAAAATAAAATAGCCGTGGGCACATAAAAAAACACCACAATATGTGCCCTAACAGAAGGTGTGACAGTATACCTGTCAATTAAAAATGGGAGTGACCCAGAATTCGAAGAGGGTGGGTCATACTATAATGTATATGCTTCAAACACCTTCCTCTTGCAAGCATGTCATAAAGTTACAAATGGTTTCTTATGGAAGATCAATACATCTTAACTATGGAGAATGCTGATATTGACGTGACCTTTTTTAAGTTCACTGAAGAAAACCACATCAATTGAATGAAAAAGCAGCAAAAGACATCATGTGACAAATCATATCTGCACTGTATGACATGTGGTGTTTATAATAATGACACACGGCAACAACATTCTCATCAACCCAGACACAATGGAAAAAAAATGTATAGACTTTGGCAACGCATTGGTCAGCAAAGAAACACGTGAGTTGGCTTTCTGTTCACTGATGACTGACTTACTAGAGCTCACTGATGATGTTTTACTAAACACTAGAAAACATTGTTTACAGTACGAGAAGAAAGTGAGTTGTTCACTTTGGACAGAGAGAAATCTTTATCAGGAGAAACTGTACCATGTGATCTATGCTCTCTGATGGATGAGCTCATCGAATTTTTGGTAACGTCCACAGGTGAGACCAATAACAAGAACAAAATGGAAATAACACTGCTTTTAAAACATAAAAAGCTCTGACACACGTACTGTACATGTGAGTCATATCACTGAGACTGTAGAATATCAAGGTTTGTCTATGGAGACACGGCCCTGTTTCATCAAAGATTGTACAGGAAACATTAACGTTCAACTGTGGGATCCTTTCATTGGTAAACTCGTGTTAGGCAACACGTACAACATTTCCAACATGAGTACGAGACTTTCTGCTGGACGGTTGTATTTGACAATCAGCCGAAGTAGTGAAATATGATGGCGTCATGAAGAAATAGAACGCTATTTTAACTTTAACAAAGTCACGCGTGTGAAACCAGCTACCGTCAGTTTTCTCAGTCTTCTCATTGCTTATTCTCTGCAGTTTATATGATAGAGTTACCCAAGTGGACAACTGTTATCATGGACTGAAGAGAAAGTGTACGAGTGCGACTCCCATCAGAGCATATCCTCAATATCCAGCACGGATGTGGTGGAAAACCATCAGCCCGTTAGTGCTGGCGGGGGAAAATGAGATGCCAATGAGAAAGATGAGAAGGATGTGTAGTTTAGTGAAGCTGCCCTACTGTGCCTGGAGCGGCAGCTCAGACCAGATTTCTAGTTCTGAAGGTAAATCAAATGACCATTGGAGAATATTATTGAATAGTCATTACCATATGTTACAAATCCATCACACATTATATCAAAATACAACTGAAGTTTGATCAAGCCAATGATCAGATTTGGCATAAATATTTAAACAATGATTGTTTAAAAAACTATAAAAGTTGAAAAAAATAAAACATTTTAACAGAACAATCGCCTTAACATTAGAATGCAATGTTTAATAATTATTAGGCTTATAATAATTATAAAAAAAATGTGTTTATAATTTGTTTGAAAGATGCTTTTGTTTGATATTCCCTGCTTTAGATTGTCTACAGGACAGGGCCTGTTCTCTAGAGGATCATGGTCTCCAGTGGTCTTGAAGTCCTTCCTCCTGCAGATCAGCAGGTTCAGGTCCTCCAGCACTTTTACATAAATGGTTTAAGGTATTGACCATAATAAGCTACAAATTAATATGAATATATATTAATATTGGGAAGATCTGGACACCGCATCTGTTTTGATATGTTCTTTGTTTATTGTGATATGGGAAGAGATCAAGGTCAAATCTCTGTGTTCTAAGTATGTATATCATCAGTCTGTTACTTAGGAAAGTGATGGAAAATGCTAATGATTCGCTGAAAAATGCATGTCACACAACTGGACTTCTCATCGCCACAAATCTCTGTTATTGAGGAAAGTGATAGTCAGGAGACACAGTGGAGGAAGTACAGCTCTGTAGAGCTGCGTTCTCTTCACTGCAGGTCAGGTCAGGGTCAGAACATTGCTGCCATTAGTGTGAGTCACGCTGAGGGTAAATCCAATGACCTGTTGTTTTCTGTTTATTAGGGCTCTGTACATCATAAAGTCTACATAATTCTCAGCTAGATATGAGTATCCATTAATGGAAACCTAGTATCAGTCATTACAATATGTTACAAGGTGGGGGTGAGGATGAGTTTATGGCCATAACCTCAAGCATTACACTTTCTTCTCTCAAGGCAGCTAAAATTATTCATCTTTTAACAGACAACATTTTGAGCCAGTATGAAATCAGCAGAATGCTTGGTGAGGGAGGATACGGCTCTGTTTTTGAGCGAAAACGCTTGGAGGATGACCTTGAGGTATTGTCATTTCCTTACAACTTTAGCGAACAAATAGTTTTGTTTCACTATATCCATTTTAAGTCCTTTTAGTGTATAGTTTTTCACTTTTTACTACACTTGACTCTCTTTTTTTGGGTTGATCAGGCAGCAGTGAAAATTGCCAGAAAGCCACATGAAATACATCTACATTGTAAGTAGGCTACACTCACTACACTGTTTTCCGACGGTCTTCAAATTAAAAGGTGTAGACATAATGAAATCACCTTCATATAACAATGATCTTTCTTCCAGCCTGGTCATCCCGCACCTCTCCCATTAGAGATCGCCTTGTTAGTCCTTGTCAATAATGGCCACAAAGGTCCAGAGATCATTGAGCTGCTGGACTGGCAGGACCAGCCTGACCAATATATCATGTTCTTGTATATATATATATATAATAAGATTATGGCACAGTTTGATCAGCATGCTGAGGTGAAGTGCTTCTAGGGAGAGTGGCAATTACCATGACATTACTTTGAGATCTGGCAAGGATAAGAAGAGAGTTGTCAGACGCTCTTCAAAGAAGTTCAAGGAAAACATGATCCACAGATCTGACAATCAAAGCTTCAGTCTGGGAAATGTGTCACACAGCTGTGGAAAAATAATGTTATAAATATATTTCATTTTTATTTTGGGTCAATATCTGTTGATATTGTAGTTAGTTATCCTCAAGCATCCTAGAGATGTTTTGGATTTTAATCTTTCTCACTTCTTTTGGTCATGTATTCACAGACTGACTTGCTCACTTAGACTTGCTGTATTCGCCTTATTTTCGAACGCGGAAGTAAACATGGGTCCAACTTCCGGTTTTTGTGCGGCACTTCCGTTTTCTCGCTTCCCTGGGCTAACTAACGTTATCTGAACTAAATTAGGGAACTATGTCGTGGGAACATTTCCAAAAATCGCTGCATAATCGAAATGGCAGGTCAGTGCCACACCCTCAAACTATTCACGAGTGGGAGGATGACATGAAGAAGTGGCCTCATATAACGTACGAGGACATATTTAATTATTTTGTGTTGTCACTTGGTGTGGATGGGTCTACAATGCGCAACTACAAAAGTACTGAGGCGTATCAGTACCTCCATAGTGGAAAAGTTGGCAAGGTGTTAATCAATAACAACATCGATGACCTGATTTTCATGAAGGCTGATGTCCAACCGAGCCAAAGCAAGTCTGACGTTCACTCTGCATGGATTCTGACTACATCAACCGGCACTATTGAGACGGCCGGGTGCTCCTGTGTCGCGGGTCAGGGGAAATCCTGCAGTCACACAGCGGCGATCTTATGGAAGGTAGGCTAATTAATTGTCTGTTCAGTTGTCTGTTTTATGTACAGTATATGGTTCAGTGCCATAACATACTAGCTGTTGCCTCGTTGTGATTAGATTGCTAGTCAGTTTATTTTATATAGATAGCAATGCTAAATGTTTGGGATTGAACTAACGTTACAAGTTGATATCAAAACTTTAACTGAACTGTTGTCTACCTCATAATATTTATGCTTGAAGTTTGACACATTGTACCAATCTGATGTGTACCCACATAGCTCTTGATGCAAGTTTGATGCTAATGATTTGATGATTTGATTTGATGCAAATTTAAGCTAGATTTACATTGAAGCTTAGAGTTTATTTCTATTTTATTTGTACTGTTTGGGTATCAGTGCTAAAGAGCTGATGAAAACATTGGCTGCTAAGGCATTTGTAAAATAATATTTAGTATATGACTATTGTTTTTATTTTTTAATCAACAGATGGTGCACCTTTTCCAGATAAGTAAAAGTATAATATCTTGTTCATTGATGCTTCTTGGGTTAAGGTAAGGTCATTCCAGTTTGAGTAAATGTAATATTCTGTTATCACACCACTTTTTGGTGAACCACCACTTCCTTTCTGTGTAGGTAAGTAAGTTTTTATTTTCACTAATTCTAATTCATACCAGTATAATTTTGAATGGCAATTTGGGTAAGTACATCATCAAGGTGAATGTAAAAATATGGACAGTTGTCACCATAAACTGTCCATATTTTCTACATAAGTATTGTGACACCAAGGACAGTAATACATTAAAAATATGTAACTGTTCTATTTAAAATTTGTTAAAGGTGCCGTTTGCAGTGTCCAAAGAGCTGACTGGATTGTCCTGCACAGATGAGCAGCGCCACTGGAACTCAGGGACACAGCGCAATTTAGACCCTTTGTTAGGCTAGTTCCTTGATGTTTTTGTTTTTATAGTTTGTGCTCAGTTTTACACATTAAAGGGTTAGTTCACCCAAAAATGAAATTTCTTCCATTAATGACTCACCCCAATGTTGTTCCAAACCTGTAAGACCTCCGTTCATCCTCGGAACACAGTTTAAGATATTTTAGATTTAGTCCGAGGACTTTCAGTCCTTTGAATGTAAGTGTATACACACTTTGCTGTCCACGTCCAGAAAGGTAATGAAAACATCATCAAAGTAGTCCATATGTGACATCATTTGGTTAGTTAGACTCTTTTGAAGCGTCGACAATACATTTTGGTCCAAAAACTAAGACTTTATTAAGCATTGTCTTCTCTTCCGCTTTTGTTTGAATCCATGTTCACGACGCCACAGTGACACTGCTGACGTAAGACGCTGTGACGAGTTATCTGGTGCGATAGCAGATACCAGACAGCAAAGTGTTCATACACTTACATTCAAAGGACTGAAAGCCCTCGGACTAAATCTAAAATATCTTAAACTGTGTTCCGAGGATGAACGGAGGTCTTACGGGTTTGGAACAACATTGGGGTGAGTCATTAATGGAAGAAATTTCATTTTTGGGCGAACTTACCCTTTAAGGTGATGTTTTACCATTTTAATAGTAATTGTGATTATAATTAATATGCATAATAAATTAAATGGCCTAGAAATAATGCCATACATGTGTGAAATGTTTAAATTGAGGGATGTTTTTCTATTTTAAAAGTTAATTATTGTAATTGCATTCAATGTAAACAAATGACATGAGTTAATAAATTCCATTAGTGAAATACTGTATTTTCTTGCCAGTTTATATACATGAGTCATGACACTTTTAGTTATTTACATGTGGTTAGGACAACATCCACTCAATCAAAATATGACTAAATAACAAATTACAATTAAAATTAAAACCGGGACACAGCAAAGCGTTCTGCAAGATCACCCTGGAGTAGATTCAACTTTAGTTTCATCATGGTCATCAATATTTGATCCATTACGTACATCTTAAAGTTTGCTTTATAGAACTGTTCCAGACATTTAACATGATCAAAAAAGGCAATGAGAGACAGGCCTGTGTACAACACACAGCTAGTGTCATTCTTCAGGATGGCATGGGCAAGGGGTTCTTCTCCACCACATTGTGTTTCTCTGTCGCATACATCTTTCAACTTTTCTCCTAATGTGTAGGTGTGATCCATCAGTGCCTGAACCTCCCACTGAGTGTCAGCATCTTTATGCATAGGTGACTCTGACTGTGGAACGGTCTGGTCAGCCTCCTCATCACAGTGGCGGTCATCTGCCAAACACAAGACCACATAAGCCCACAACCAGTTTAGCAAACAACATAAAACATACCTAGACTACTTTAAACTACGTTAGCACCAAGCTAATATAGCAACACCTGTATTAGTGCTCATTCAAATAATTATATTGCATTTATTGCTTCCAATTTTTACTAGCAGGGATGAAAAAAAAATAAAAATAAAAGTGGTTTCTTCAAATTTAAAGCTTTTAACCACAGGCGAAGGGATTCCTCATTCTTCGGCGGTGGGTAAAGGTCGTAGGGCGCCTCGCATCCACATTCAGCTCTCGTACGCGTTTGATGAACAAAACACTCCTGCTCCAAGTAAATCTTTCTTTTGTACCAGTTATTATGACACCCTCTAACTGCACAAACAATCCCGGTCTTCCTCGAAGCCATAACGACGAGTTAGTTGTTACGAACGAACACTTGTTCTACGATGAAAAGTGGGTTAGCTAGGAAGTGCCAGACCGGAAGTCTCGCACAAAAAAACGTCAAGTGGCCGTGTCCGTATTTCCGTTAAAAATAAGGTGAATAGACTGGGTTTGGTAGGTTGAATCATTTTTAGTCATGTAAGAGTCGGTTTTGGTGCTAAGACAAAAGCTGAGATACATACCTCAGCAATTGAACAATAAAAGTCACTAATCTTGAGGAAAAGATCTCACAGAAACTGTGACAACACCCTGACAAACATTCCTCCCCCCCTCCCCATTTTGCCCTCTCCTTGTCCTGGTTTCAAGTCACCAAATGCAGATATATCTGTGATGATGTATTTTGTAAATCTATTGTTTTATCCCTTTCATGTTTGATGTCTTTTTAAAGGTCTCAGTGCGAATGGTAAAATGGTCTCAGTTTCACTGCAGTCAATGGTAGTATTAGAAAGATTGGAAAACTAATGAGAATTCGGTTCTCCTTTGAGTAGTCTCTTCAAAGATATCTGATCCACTCCCCCAAAACCAGGTGGGGGTGTTGCAAATATTTACAGCCCTTTTGTTCTGGTTGGAGTATTTAAGGCTGGATGTTCTAACCCTCTGGGGGGAATATTCTGCAATCAGACCCCCCGTGCTAACTGCATGTAGATGTGCCAGACATGATGACTCTTTTAAATTATTTTCATATTGCTTTGCAATTGTGTTTTATGTTTTTACGCTGATCAGTTGTGTACCATGGATTCTTGTTTACGTATTTACTTTTCCTGTCTGGCCAAAATAAATGTTAACCTTGATTTCTCTTGTATGGTTCCGAAATCGTTATTCTAGTATGGATCGATGTAGAGTCCTTTATTACCGCAAAATCTAGGGTTATGATAGATCAAACCGATGACGCCACGACTGAAGCATGGAGCGCAGCGTGTGCGATATTCCGATTTCTGACTATCGCTGGGTTAGCAAGTTGTAGTCCGTGAATATTGCTAAAATTACACTTTTTGTTGAGTGAGCATGTGCAACCACTTAAAGGTAAAATATTCACCCTGCACCCTCTGACTAATCACAGAAGTAACCGTTTTGTGCCCGTGAGCGCGCGAAATCCGGACGCGTCATGTCTCTGTGCGATTTAGGGTCTCTCGATGAACGAATATAAAAACTAGGAAGATATAAAGAAAAACAACGATCTAAATTAAATCGCAACTAATCGTAAAATCAGCTGATAAACTCTAAATGTAGCACACTTTATGGAGTCACTTAGAATTGGAGTCAGATAAAATTATTAATGGAGTCAGATTTAAAATGAGATATCAATAAATTAGGAGAACTTCACCGAAAGGCTGAAAAGGCTTACACGCAGAATTCCTTTTGACCACGTCATTAGTTTTCGGTTTTTGGGCTAATGGATGGAGATTTACAGTTGGTGACCTCGACGTGATCTCCCGGTGGCGAGTGTCTTTTCAGCTAAATATTGGGATGCCACAAGCGAGAGGTTTGATCTTCTTCTCTTTCTTCAGCTGTTATGGTAAGTCCATTCTTATTTGCCTTTTATAAATGTTGGGAGTGTATAGTACTGAATACTGTATAAATCTGATGGGGCGTGAAAAGAAGACAACCATATTGCTTATCAGGGACATGAAAGCAACAGCGTAGAGTAGAAATGATATCCCTTGCTTTAAAATTCTCCTTGTTTGCACACGCAGCAAGAGAGGAAATTTTATTTCTGTACTCAAGAGAGCTCTGTAAATTAAAACCCTGAATTCTGAGGAAAATGTCCAGTTACATTTGTTAATTTGCTTTGCTGCAACAACGCGACAAAGAAAAAGAACAAATGGTCACGTTAACTTGTGAATGAAATCTTGTGAGTAGATGAGCTAAAATATCATTGAAACGATCTCACTGATATCCTTTGTGTGTAAAATGTGAAGGTGGACAAAACTGGTTCAGGTCTGATGTCACAATTACAAATGTCTTATAAAATATAGCGTTTTACTATGGTCTTACTTCAGACTTTGCAATCACTGCACTTTTGTGTGTTTATGAATGTCTCAGAAGAGACTGAAAAAATTAACAGACCAAAGAGAATCTTTGTCTTTCTCCATCAGACCTGTGTTTGTCAAACCTTTCTTTTCATATGCAAATAGATTCTCTAAAGAATGCAATTTATAACTTCTCAGCCTAAAACAAGAAAATTGTGCCCAATTCTATATTGTGTAGTCACAAAAATCTTTGAATTGAGCAATGATTTGATCTGTGCTCTCAGTGTTTGCAGTTTATTGAACGTTCACAGCAACTAAGTTTATAACTGGTTTCCAGTTTGATCTTATTGCGGTGCACCCAATGATCAGGCCAGCACAGCAGCAGCTGCAGGGCCAATCTAAAGATCAGTGAGATGATGACAAATTATTCTGGACAAATGACTCAGCAGAGATCCTCTTGAGACCAGCAAATAAAATTATTATTTAATTCATACTATTTTAATATAATATGATTTATATTATGATTATAATGTAAATTATATTATAATGGCCAGAAATGGTTTCAATCTCATGAGGATTCAGCATTATTTAGAAGAGGAAAGAATGTTGGGAAAGTATGAAAAGGATTAGAATGTAGAAAGATGGGATGTGCAAGTAGGGAAAAGCTTCCTGAATGGAAATAAGACGGCAAGAGCATTGTTAGTGTTGAAATGATGGGAAGGAGAATATAAATGGTTAAAGAAAGAATTGTTAAGGAAGAAACTGAAGAGGAAAAACCCTAAAGAGAAAGAACTTCTGTACCTTCTATTTGTGCAAGAATTTAAATGAGAAAAATTACAATGCCCAATTAAATGATTAACCTGATTGTTGTAACTTGAATAGGCTGAATTCAGGCAAGGCCTAATAATTTACATTTCATTGATTACAACCCAATGAGAAAGGGGAGGTACAAGTTTTCCATTGCAATGAAACTCGCAAGTGTTAGCGAATTCCTCTCTGGGTGCGTCAGACTACATGGGACCTGATTGGGGAAGTCATTTTACTGGGAATGTAATGAAAGTTGTGTGTTATGTTAACTTAAGGCATTCACTCTACAGGGGTCACACATCACAGAGATCCAAATGGTCAAGAGTTCAAATGACACCATAAACACCTGGTGACCTGATGCTGTAAACACAGATCTGACTTGTATAAACAGCATCATTTAATGAGATTGCCCCAGGGGACCTGGGTTTGATAAAATCACAATGCAGCAGATTGTGTAAACACAACGGCAACAACAACTTAAGGTGCAACTGGTCTGACTGCATTTACACACAGTCAGATCTGACCATTATAAATCAGTTTATCTGACCTTTTTCTTCACAGAAACATGATCATGATTATGATACATGTATTTGTAAACTACAACAAATTTTCTCATAATGGCATAAAACCGTAACAGGTTAAAGCCATCTACAACAACTATCTGGCTAAGACCAGTAAATGAAAAATAAGATAGCACCATATATCTTAATTAAATTTGTGTAAAGGTTCAATATTAAACTGTATTTCGCTCTGTGCTTGTTCAGGTGAATGGCTGCCACCCTTCAGATCCAGATTCCACTGGGTCTGAAGCCAGGACACACACACACACACACACACACACACACACACACACACACACACACACACACACACACACACACACACACACACACACACACACACACACACACACACACACACACACACACACACACACACACACACAACTTAACATCTAGGAGATGGAGTGAAGAGACTTCATGAAGCCATTCACACCTCACAGCACACATAGTAAAATGGCTTCCCAGTATAAAAACTGGAATAAAATTATACAACACAGATTATGGTAGGATAGACACCACCCATCTCCTATACACATACACACATACATGCACAACACACATCCTTAATTCTATCACCGCACAACATATTTTTCCTGGCATAGATCATGGAACTATCCAGGCCAGAATCATACCCATAATGCAAATTTATCATAAACTATTAATCTTCATACAAACAGGACAAAATGAATTATTTTCATAAGTCCCTTTTTATTTGGTTTGAACAATTTTATTTTCATAATTCCCTTTTTATTTTGGTTTGAACAATTTTATTTTCATAATTCCCTTTTTATTTTGGTTTGAACAATTTTACGGCTTACAGCCATGTCAACTTCCTGTATGTAAACACTGCAAGATTCATAAAACATGTGCATGGTTTTGTCACACAGTAATTGATGGACAATTAATTGATTAGTAAACTGATGGACAACATTTTTAATATGTCCAGTCCTTAGCATTGTTGAAAACTGGAAGGGCCCCTAGTTTCCAACTTATGACTAATGACAATACAAATATATCTAAAGACTTAGATCTGGGATGCAGGCATTTCCATAAATTAAGTAAACAATTCTCAGTCAGACCTGCATCATTGAGTGTGACTTAGCCTGTACATCAAATGCGCAGAAGATGAGTGCCAAAGTTTAACTAAAGATTTTAAATCTCTTTTTTGTAAATCTCATTCTCTAAGTAATCCGATTGAAACATAAGAATTCAATAATGATTTGCATTTAAAACAACTGATATAAACAATTTTATAATGGCAATTATTCAATTGTGTATTTCCATGTTTAATTATGTGATATATTTTAATTATGCATTACTGCTGGTAAATATACTGTTCTATTGACGGTTTTGATACCCTTCCTTCAATTCATCCAGACCATGTTTAAATTCCACTTCAATATCACTAGTGGTATTGAAGAATCTGGCGATCAAATGAGACTTGCTCACTAAATATATGACACTGAGAAATGAGACCGTTTTTACCACTCGCACTTCTGACAGGAGTTTATCATGTGTTGTTATTTTGATGTTCTTGTGATTATCCAACAACTCTCTTTTTCCATCTCACAATAACCACAAAGTCATCGGTGTTCAATTATTGCATGGTTATTCAGAATTTGTTCAGGTGTCTAGCACACAATGGAGCATCAGTGAAATGATTCCTTCACCCATGGAGATCTGACCTGCCCGGCAAACCAAACCTTCTGCTTGAAGGTGACCGAGGATTTCTCTAAGGGTCAGCTTTAGATAAGTATCCTGGGGAGGACACAGATGTTTCCTCAAAGTGTAAAGACACTTTCCACTGACACTTTCTGCTCATGCTGACTAACACAACTGACTTGGGACAACAAGTCCTTCTACAGACTGAAAACCATCACTATCATCGGCAGGTGGAAACAAACCTGACCAACGGGATAACAGATATCCTGCCTAATTGCTACAGCATCCAATCAGCACAGTACGCCTACACCTAAAGGGACTGTGCCGCTGAGGTGTATTTCAGCAGTGTTTTCATCTTCATGTTCAGCCTGTCTTAATGTTGTTATTTCAGGTGACTGCTTGAATCCGGCACCCATTGACTTGTGCTGTTAACTCCAGGATCAGCACCATGAACACTTCAGAAAGGACATCCAAAATATGGAAGCAAGGAATGTCCAAGTATGTCCCCTTGGGAACTAATCTGAATTTGTCCCAATGGTCCAGGGGCCGCCTGTAAGGATCGGTTTTCGTGCTAAGACAAAAGCTGAGATACACACCCCAGCAATTGAACAATAAAAGTCACTAATCTTGAGAGAAGATCTCACAGAAACTGTGTGACAACACCCTGACAAACATTCCTCCCCCCTCCCCATTTTGCCCTCTCCTTGCCCTGGTTTCAAGCCACCAAATCCAGATATACCAGTGATGATGTATCTTGTAAATCTATTGTTTTATCCCTTTCATGTTTGATGTCTTTTTAAAGGTCTCAGTGCGAATGGTAAAATGGTCTCAGTTTCACTGCAGTCACTAGTAGTATTAGAAAGATTGAAAACTAATGAGAATTCAGTTCTCCTTTTGAGGAATTTCTTCAAAGATATCTGATCCACTCCCCCAAAACCAGGTGGGGGTGTTGCAAATATTTACAACCCTTTTGTTCTAGTTGAAGTATTTAAGGCTGGATAATCTAACTCTCAGGGGGAATATTCTGTAGTCAGAACCCCCATGTAGTGCTGGATCAGTGTTTTTGAGACACTGACCCAAACTGCATGTAGTGTGCCAGACATGATGACTCTTTTAAATTATTTTCATATTGCTTTGCAATTGTGTTTTATGTTTTTACGCTGATCAGTTGTGTACCATGGATTCTTGTTTACTTATTTACTTTTCCGGTCTGGCCAAAATAAATGTTAATCTAGATTTATTCTGTATCTTTCTGAAATCATTATTTTGGTAGTGTCCGTGAGGAGTAAGTCGGAGTTACCGCAGATCTCTCGGCCAGGGCAGATCATACTGGGAACCCCATAGCGGGAGCATTGTACGGAGCCCCTAAAGGGACGTGGTGGTGGAAAAAAATTAGGATGGGAGGATATTTTTTTTCCAAATCGTTTGCGTTCCCTCGCAAAACTTTTGCGTTCCCCCGAGAAACTTTGCGTTCCCACGCAAAAGTTTTGCGTTCCCACGCAAAAGTTTTGCGTTCCCTCGCAAAAGTTTTGCGTTCCCTCGCAAATATATTTGCGTTCCCACGCAAAACTTTGCGTTCCCTCGCAAAGATATTTGCGTTCCCTCGCAAAGATAGATGTCCCACGGGCCGTTTCAAACAGCTCAGTAGGCTACGTTAACAATATTGTATCCATTAATGGAGCGGTTAGAGTTATTTTGAACTTGGGCTTAAGTATAAATAATACAGTCAGTGCTTCGGAGTTCAGTAGGCAATGTATACACAGATTTTAACTTCCCGGATCAATAACTCGTGAGCTAAAAACGTTCAAAACACAAATGACACCTCTTTAACGTAGACAACGAGCTGCAACATAATTTTCCTCAAAACGAGCCTTAATATATGAGAGACAAGTAAAAAGGGACCGTCTGCAAAGTGCAAAACCCGAAAGGCGTTACTAAAAAATAGGCAATAACAATCAATGCTCTCCTACTACAATATACTAATACAGTATACAGTGTAATGCCATCAAAATCAGTAAGCAATTATCATACAAAAGCTATGGAATTTGCAACTACTGTATTTTAGCTGGGTACCAACATCATTTGTGTAAAGAATAGGCCTATGGCTATGTGCTATTACTTTTATTATTTTTATGTGCTATTGCCAAACTAATCGTTGTAGTATAACCAGCAGGAGAGCGTGATGTGGGAACTGAATTTGGTGACAGTAGGCTACAGTACAGTGCATTTCAGTGAAGTTTGCTGAACATTTTTCCTAATAAAATAATCCTAACAATTATGCAAAAGAAAATTTTATCAAACTAAGTGTTTTTATCAAACTAAGTGACCATTGATGTGTAAACTGAATTTGGAGACACAGTGTGTAACATTGAAGTTATGACTTGTAGTAGGCTATACGCTTTTCGGGTTTTGCACTTTGCAGACAGTCCCTTCGGACTTGTCTCTCAGCCGCCTGCTCATATAGACCAAATTAATTTATATTATAAGGCTCGTTTTGAGGAAAAATAGGTTGCAGCTTGTTGTCTACGTTAAAGAGACATTGTGTTTTAACAACGTTTAGCTCACCGAACTCATTGAGCACTCGCCTAGGCTATAGCCTAAGTCCAAGTTCAAAATAACTCTAACCGCTCCATTAATGGATACAATATTGTTAACGTAGCCTACTGAGCTGTTTGAAACGGCCCGTGGGACATCTATCTTTGCGAGGGAACGCAAATATCTTTGCGAGGGAACGCAAAGTTTTGCGTGGGAACGCAAATATCTTTGCGAGGGAACGCAAATATCTTTGCGAGGGAACGCAAAACTTTTGCGTGGGAACGCAAAGTTTCTCGGGGGAACGCAAATATCTTTGCGAGGGAACGCAAAGTTTCTCGGGGGAACGCAAAAGTTTTGGAAAAAAAATATCCTCCCATCCTAATTTTTTTCCACCACCACGTCCCTTTAGGGGCTCCGTAGCATTGAGCCATGCATGAGGGAAAACCTGATTTCTGACTGCCACTGTTATTATAAGTTGCAGTTTCCGTGACTATCACTAAAATTACACGTTTTGTTATGAGTAAACATGTGTGACTCACTTAGAGGTAAGATAGTTCACCCTGCAATCCTCTGTAATATCAGAACTGACTAATCTGTGTCCGTTAGAGCAAACGAAACCGGACGCTTAGCCTTTTTGAGACTCCGGGTCCCATGGAGGAAAAAATATTTGAAAATAAGTGATACTAAGGAAAATCAACCATCTAAATTAAATCGCAACTAATCGTAAAATCAGCTGATAAACTCTAAACGTAACACACTTTATGGAGTCACTTAGAATTGGAGTCAGATAAAATTATTAATGGAGTCAGATTTAAAATGAGATATCAATAAATTAAGAGAACTTCACCAAAATGCTGAAAAGGCTTACACGCAGAATTCCTTTTGACCAAGCCATTAGTATCCGGTTTTTGGGCTAAATGGATGGAAATTTACACCCTTCTTAGACATAGTGACTAGAGTAGTGACTAAACAAAATCATAGAGTAATGATGGCAGAATTGTATGTAGTAATAATTTACCTTTTTCTTGACTCATGAGTTTCTTCTCAAATGTGTCTTTATCTTTCCCAGAAGCAATGAAGTGCAAAGCTTCCTTTTCAGGACAAACTCTTCTGGGTCTCATTTTCCTGTGAAATATTTAAAAATATTTTATGTTGGATATGATAAGTAAACAATACATTTGCATAGACAATACATGATGTGGGTGGTATAATGAAAGATGTAGTAATGTAAATACTGTGACGAGTCTCTCTGGGCATATCAGCGTCGCCCTGGCAACCAACGCACGGCACCTGCACAACCTCATCACGGGCTGATCGGTCACAGCTGCACCCGATCAGCGAGAGGGTGTAAAAGCCGCTGCCGCTCTCACTTGAGCAGACACCCGTCTCATGCTGAACGTGCTGGAACTAACCCTTTCTCTCTTACCTCACAGAAGGCAGCGAGTGACCGACAGCCCGACTGAGCACGCCTGGACACCCACCTTCACGAGCACGAGGATTTCACAGGAACACCAGCCACGACGACAGCACGCACCTTTGTCTCACCGTTTTGCACCGATTCCCCAAAGTACACAATAAACCCACCCTCCGGGGTTCACTTTGCACGAGCAACCTTGTTGTGTGATTTCTCACCCGTGACATCTGGTGGAGAATGCGGGCAACTGCATGAGAAATCACACACAAGTGTTTGCAGTCTTCACCGCACTAATATATTTTTTTGTTCTTTTTCTGTGCACCACCCCAGCACCGATCGGCGCTCTCTCTTCCTTTGGAGATGGAGGAAATACTGCAGCGCCTCACTGAAGTCAGCATCCGCCAGCAGCAGATCGTAGAGCATCTGGCCACTCGGCAGGGCAGAGCTGAAGAAGAGATCGCCGCCCTTCATGCCCGGGCGGCCCAGTCGGTTCCACTACCTGACCCCCGCATGCGAGCGACTCGGCTGCTACCTAAGATGACGGATCACGACGATGTTGAAGCATATCTCCAAATCTTTGAAACAACGGCCAATCAGGAAGAATGGCCTGCCGACGACTGGGCTACCGCTCTGGCTCCTCTCCTAACCGGTGAAGCCCAGCGAGCTTATTTCTCCCTTCCTCCTGCGATCACGAACGACTACAAGGAAGTGAAACGAGAGATCCTTGCCCGGTTGGGGGCTTTCTCCCATCTGCGCAGCGCAACAATTCCATGAGTGGGAGTTTAAAGGTCGGATGCCAGCGCGGGCCCAGGCCGCGGATCTCGTCCGATTGGCTCAACATTGGCTTCTGGACGGGAAGCCCACCGCTGATCAGGTAGTGGAACGAGTGGTCGTCGATCGCCTCCTCCGCGCTCTGCCTCGGTCCCATCGTCAGGCTGTGGGTATGAGGAACCCCACCACTGTCCTCGGTCTGGTGGAGGCGATCGAGCTGGCGGATGCGGTCCACCAGCGAGAGGCCGGAGAGAGAGCGCCGCCGTTTCCCCGGAGGGTGGTCCAGGAGCGACGCACGCCGGAGGGCACCTCGCGCGCAGTTGGCAGACCGGCAGTTCCGTTCCCGGTGGACGAGCCCATGCCCACCGCCGAACCAACGACGCCCCCGCGGGCTTGGCTGGCGGGCTGCATCGTACACCAGCACGTCCCACCTGCAGCTCCAGAGGCGGACGTCCAGCTGAATGGTCACCCCATCCGGGCGCTTCTGGACTCGGGCAGCGCAGTCACCCTCATCCAGGCTCGTCTATGTCCGCCTCACCCTGGCCAAAAGAGTTACCTCCCGATCACGTGTGTGCATGGAGACACCCAACAAGTACCCGCTCGCCGTGTGAACATCGCTGCCGCCCATGGCACCTGGTCCGTCGAAGCCGGATTGGTAAAGAACCTTCCGGTCCCGCTAGTGCTTGGAAGAGATTGGCCAGGGTTTGGCCGCCTGCTCGCCGCCATCGCTCAGCCCGCCAGCCCGGAACGGAACTGCCGCCGTCGTCGCCGGCCACAAAGATGGCGCCGCCGGCCGGCGCTGCTAGCTTCGGACAGCGGGAGAGATGGTGAGTCCCCCTCGTTAAATTCTAATCTATTCTATGATGTGTTCCAGCAGGCCAGCGAGGGGGGCTCTTTTGCCAAAGAACAGCGGGAGGACGATCGCCTAAAGCACTGCTGGAGTCAGGTCAGGACGGTGGACGGAAAAGACGTCCTCCCACGGCCCCATCCTCTCCCGCACTTTGTGGTCCGAAGCGGTCTGCTATACTGCGTGGCTCAGCGAAGGGGGGAGGAGAAGGAGCTTCTGGTCGTCCCGCGGACGAAAACGGAGACCATCCTCGAACTGGCCCATTCCCATCCAATGGCAGGTCACCTAGGAGCGGCTAACACCATCCAGAGGATCCGGGATCGCTTTCACTGGCCGGGCCTGGAGGCGGATGTGAAGGGATTCTGTAAGGCCTGCCCGACCTGCCAACGCACGGCGCCAAGGACTCCTCCCCCCAGCCCGCTGATTCCTTTACCCATCATCGAGGTGCCCTTCGAGCGCATTGGAATGGATCTGGTGGGGCCGTTGCCTAAGTCTGCCCGAGGGCATGAACACATCCTCGTCATCGTGGACTACGCCACCCGGTATCCAGAAGCAGTCCCCCTGCGGAAAGCCACAGCGAAAGCCATCGCCCAGGAGCTGTTTCTGTTGGCCAGCCGGGTCGGCCTCCCGACCGAGATACTGTCTGACCAGGGAACACCGTTCATGTCCCGGCTAATGGCAGACCTCTGCAGGCTGCTGGGGGTGAAACAGTTGAGGACCACTGTGTACCACCCGCAAACCGACGGACTCGTGGAACGCTTCAATCAGACTCTCAAACAGATGCTTCGAAGGGTAGCGGCGGAGGACAAGCGGGACTGGGACCTGATGATCCCCTAAGTCCTCTTCGGCATCCGTGAGGTCCCACAAGCCTCAACTGGTTTCACCCCCTTCGAGCTCCTCTTCGGCCGCCAGCCCCGGGGCCTGCTGGATGTGGCACGGGAGGCCTGGGAACAGCAGCCTGCCCCTCATCGCACGGTCATCGAACACGTCACCCAGATGAGGGAGAGGATCGACCGGGTCATGCCATTAGTCCGGGAGCATCTCAGCAAGGCACAACAGGCCCAACAACGCCATTACAACCGGGCAGCCCAACCACGGGAGTTCCAGCCGGGAGACCGAGTGATGGTCTTGGTCCCTACGTCCGCCTGCAAATTCCTGGCGTCATGGCAAGGGCCGTACACCGTGGTGGAGAAGGTTGGTCCCGTGACGTACCGGGTACGCCAACCGGGAAGAAGACGGACGGAGCAGTTATACCACATCAACCTACTGAAGAAGTGGCAAGGGACCCGAGACCAGCTCACCGATCCCGTGGTTGTGGACATGGACCCCCACCTGTCGGCTGCCCAGAAGACCGAGCTGCAGAACCTGGTCAGACAGTTCACGGATGTGTTCTCCTCTAGGCCCGGGCAGACCAACGTCATCCACCATGACATCAGGACCGCCCCTGGAGTCATCGTCAGGCAACGGCCCTACCGAGTCCCAGAAGCTCGTCGGCAGGCTATTGAGGAGGAGATCCAGGAAATGCTGAAGTTGGGGGTGATAGAACCATCGCGCAGCCCATGGTCCAGCCCCATCGTGATGGTACCCAAGCCGGATGGCACCCTCCGCTTTTGTAATGACTTCCGCCGGCTCAACGAAGTCTCCGAGTTCGACGGCTATCCCATGCCTCGGGTCGACGAGCTGCTGGACCGCCTGGGGAGGGCCCGGTACATCACGACTCTGGACCTCACCAAGGGTTACTGGCAGGTACCTCTCACTCCCTCCGTTAAATCAAAGACTGCTTTCTCTACCCCTAGTGGACACTGGCAGTACCGGACCCTCCCCTTCGGCCTACACGGGGCCCCTGCGACCTTCCAACGCATGATGGACGTCATCCTACGGCCCCACCAAGCGTATGCGGCCGCGTATTTGGATGACGTCGTGGTGCACTCCGAGGCATGGGAGGAACATCTGGAACGTCTGCGGAGGGTGCTCTCGGAGCTCCGGCGGGCTGGACTGACCGCCAACCCCCGCAAATGCCACCTCGCGCTCTCTGAGGCGAAGTACCTGGGATTCCAGGTTGGCCGGGGCCTCATCAGGCCCCAGGAGAAGAAGGTGGAAGCCATCCGCAACGCACCAAGACCACAGACAAAGTCCCAGGTACGCGCCTTTTTGGGGTTGGCGGGGTACTATCGCTGTTTCATCCCCAACTTCTCCTCTGTAGCCGCCCCCCTGACAGACCTGACCAGGAAGGGGCAGCCCGAGAAGACCTGCTGGACGTCGGCCGCCGAAGAGGCCTTCACCCAACTCAAGACGGCCCTGACAGCGTCTCCGGTACTCCGCGCCCCTGATTTCGGCTGTCCCTTCCTGCTGCAAACGGATGCTTCCGACACCGGACTGGGAGCCGTCCTTTCTCAAGTCCAGGAAGGTGAGGAACATCCCATACTCTACATCAGCAGAAAGCTGTCCCCGGCAGAGAAGAACTACGCCGCCGTCGAGAAGGAGGCCCTGGCCATCAAGTGGGCAGTCCTGGAGCTGCGGTACTACCTCCTCGGCCGTAAGTTCACCCTGCTGACCGACCATGCTCCTCTCCAATGGATGGCCCGGGCAAAGGATACCAACGCCAGGGTGACCCGCTGGTTCCTCGCGCTCCAGGACTTCCACTTCGAAGTACGACATCGGGCCGGGGCCGCCAACGCCAACGCTGATGGACTCTCACGGATGTGGGCAGCTTTTTCAGGTCTGTCAGGGGTCATTCCCCACCCACCCCTTGTTTCACCCCTACTGTCTCCTCTCGTTCCCAGGGCCAGAACGACGCTTAGGGGGGGGGAATGTGACGAGTCTCTCTGGGCATATCAGCGTTGCCCTGGCAACCAACGCACGGCACCTGCACAACCTCATCACGGGCTGATCGGTCACAGCTGCACCCGATCAGCGAGAGGGTGTAAAAGCCGCTGCCGCTCTCACTTGAGCAGACACCCGTCTCATGCTGAACGTGCTGGAACTAACCCTTTCTCTCTTACCTCACAGAAGGCAGCGAGTGACCGACAGCCCGACTGAGCACGCCTGGACACCCACCTTCACGAGCACGAGGATTTCACAGGAACACCAGCCACGACGACAGCACGCACCTTTGTCTCACCGTTTTGCACCGATTCCCCAAAGTACACAATAAATCCACCCTCCGGGGTTCACTTTGCACGAGCAACCTTGTTGTGTGATTTCTCACCCGTGACAATACATAACAAAATTTGGTAAAACTTTATAATAACTTGAGCTATGAATCATTAGTTAAGTATTAGTAAATAATTAATTAATCATTTATAAAGCATTGATAAACATTGATAAGCAGTTTTTAAATACAGCTATAAATGCTTTATTCTTGCTTTAAGTATTTAATTATTACAAACCAGTTATTTAAGATTTGTCAGTGGTTCATAAGATCCCTTAGAAAGTGTAAGTAAATGATTATTAAACTATTTAAATGTACAGTCATACATATTATTCAGACATATAGTGATAGTTATTCAAAGTGTTAATAAATGCTTTTATTTTTTATTTAACATGTATTTATACTGTAATTCGTGATTAGTTCAGGTAGTTCTAAAGCATTTAGTAGTGGTCAGTTCACTTTTTTGTGAGCTCATCTAAAGTGAGGACTATTTATGCCTTATAAAGAATTCATAAAGGAGATTTAAAGGCTTGGTTATCTTCTAAACAGAAAAAGAAAACAAACGCAATAAAAAAAACATAATTTACTTACACTTTCTAAGTGATCTTATGAACCACTGACAAATCTTAAAGGGGCTATATGCGTTTTTCTGAAATTTAAACTCGCGACTGACACCTGTGGCCAAAAAACAGAACTGCTCTCATTTTCTGCTCGCTCTCGCAGCGGTGGTGACGTCACATCCGCAGACAGCGCGGGAAAAAACGACCCGCTAGAAAATAGGAAAAATAGGATACAGGCTTATAGGTGCACCCACTGTGAGCGGACAAGGTGTCAGTATGCTCATCAGGAGATGTTTGAGTCATAAATGGTCAAATAAAAAGGCTATTGTTACGTTTATTTTGGGGAAAAAGTTGCATATAGCCCCTTTAAATTACTGGTTTGTGAATAATGAAATACTTCATTTAGAAATGATAAATTGATCATTAATAAAGTATGAAAATACAAGTATTAAACATTATAGATATGCTTATAAATCAAGAATAAAGCATTTATAGCTATTTTTTAATTTATAAACTGCTTATTAGTGTCTATTAATACTTTATACATGATGAATTAACTGTTTACTAATGCTTAACGAATGATTCATAGCATGCATTTATTAGAAAGGGTTACCAAACAGGGTTAACAAACTGAATATCAATAATACCAGTCAGAATGCTTATTTACATTATAAGAGGATATCGATTAATTTATGTTAGCATTTACAAAAGTTAGAATGTGCAACTTACCTCTTACTTCTGAAAGAAAAAAGTCAGATGAGAAATTACTTAGTATGCTTTTTCTTTTGTAGTATCCTGTAGGTAGATACAGTCTATAAACTATAACAGAATGTTCTGTTATAACGTTCCAAGGTAGGAAACAATCTGGTAGAAGCTTTTGGTCTTCCAGGGCAAGTCAGAATGAAGAAGCCAGAATATATGCTGCTGTATACATGCATAGATAATATATGCAGCTATCTGGGAAGTGATTGGGCATTTGGATAAGCCACAATTAGCCACCATTACTATTGGTACAGTTATGCAAATTTCTCTGTGATTGAAAGCAAACAGACCGTTCAAAACAAGGGTAGTGGTTTGGTTTTACATTTTGGAGTTCCAGTTGAAAACATTTAAATTGGATCATATCTTTACCTCACTTAGTATTACATGACATTATAATTACTCACTTTTGTCTGTATGTATTTTAAGTAGAGCACAGATCCCAAACCTATAACAATGGCAGACAAAACATGTTAATACCCCCATGTAAAAACCCCTCGCCTGTCAGCCCCCACAAAATGCTGCAGTTACTTGGAGCACAAAAACATTTAAAATTATGAAAGATTATTTATTCATTAACTTGGGCATTGTTATTCAGGCTGGTTTAATTTAACCTTTATACCACATTTGAAAAAAGTTAAAATACAAGTTCATACCACTTGTACCTCATAACACAGTGTTTCATGTTAAATTACTCAAAAAGTTTAACCTCTTAACAAGCGCCCCATTTTTGTGGAATTTTTTGAAAACGATATACCCAAATGAAAATGTCTGCAGCTCTTAAACCCTATGGTCTATATTCATAAACCTGGTCTTATTTTAAACTAGACACTTGAAATATTGCTACCCAAGAGTCATAATAACTCAAAGTAATATGGGAACAGAGAAATATACATGTAAATATACATGTAAGTGACTCACGTTTTTTGTTTTTTGTTTTCAATTAGGGAAAAAAATATTATAATTTAATGTTAAGAGCCTGAAAATAACTTAAATATAAAACTGAATGTCTAATCATGTCATGATTCAAATATGAGGATGATTCTCTCAGTAATGTAGCTTCTGTGAGCTTTTATGTCAAGAAAAGTCTAGGCGTCATTTCAAAAAGGCCATTTATTTCAGAACATTTGCTATTGTAAAGAGTAGTTTTTCATTCAAATAAATCTGCAATAAACTGCAATATACTACTAATTATAATGGATAAACAGTTACTGAAAAACTAAAGCAACTATTTACAGAGATTACAAAGTGTAAAAAACTCATTTAGCTGATGGGAAGCGTCTGTGAGAGACAGCGCGCTCCACTGCAGTTGCGCCATGGAGAACGCGCAGTCAGCGCGCAAACAGTATTCACCAAAGCCTACTTACGCAAACTGCGCAAGATAATGCCTTTTGATTGGTTACTAAGTCCATCAATCAAACCTTTGTTGAAAAGGCATTGGCTGGGCACCGAGTGCCTTTATCCAACGAAAACCATGGGCGCAATGATTGACAGCTCACCAAGCCTGTAAGGCACTTCCTCTATATGATGCATCCCAGAAGAGTCTCTGATTGAAGGAGAGAGACGGGGGAGGGTTTAAAATACGTGGGAGAAGCCATTCTAGCAGGGGGAGTTTGCCAGACACGGAATAGAATCGATATTTCATTGAAAATGGACATGATTGATCACGCTAACTCAAAACTCTCTTGCAAACAACGGAGGATTTTTAGTTTTTTCCCTATTTTTTCGTTGTTTTGGATTAAAAAGTGGGATGCATTTTGAAGAATGGACTCTTACACAGAGATGTATGCGGGTGTTTATTGGATTCGTCCGATCTGATCTGAACGACAGGAGATGAAAGATGAGTAACGCTGATATTTTTCTAATGTTTACATGGACGGTCCTTTAGTGTTTCATTTAACCCTTTCCTCTCTGGTGTATTTATTGCAAAAACAAGTTCAGAACATGAATCTTGAGTGTTTTAGCTTTCAAATGATGCATAGTTTGTGATAGTTGATTGAATATTTTGTATAAAACAAAAGTAGATAAAAGTACACACCCCCCCACTTCCGTCAACCCCCCCGTCCACGAACCGGTGCGGGTTAAGAAGTTAACATGTAAGTTAAGTAAATTAAGTTAATTAGATAGGATGGCTTTTGGTCTAAGGTGAAAGTCTCATTATCTGTGGCACTGTGACATGCTGTCCTAGGAAGCCGCTCTTCATTGAAATGCAAATTGCCTACGAGTGTAGTGGGGGGTAGTGCAACATGGCTTAAGTCAAGTCAAATCTATAGATTTTATATGACCTAGGAAGATGGCGCCATTGTGTGTGGCTTGCCGTCTGTCACTGTCATTGCTGTGTGTGTTTTTGCTGTTTGTTTTGCTTTTTGCCCGGGATGTCCACTCTCTACTGGTGTATGATCGCCAAACACTGCTTGATCTGCGATTTTCTGCTGAAAATATAGGAAAATGGGATGATGGTGGACGTGAAACTATGCCCCCGCTCCTGGCGAGTCTCCCGGCTCACCTTTGGTGCGCCCCGGCTCCATCTTCTCGGCGTGAACGCCGACGAAAGCGCACTCGCCGTCGGGGAAAACGCAGCGGCCGGCTGGTGAGGTTAAAGGTCCGTCTTGCATGTTGTGCTACGCCTTTTTGGACTGAGTTTGGAGTCGTGCCTAGCCTCGTTATTCCTCGACGCTCGCTGGACCCTGTCGTCGGCTGGCTGATACCTGTCGTCGGCCCGGAAGAGGTGTTCCAGCCCCGTGGCCCCTGCTCTCCTTGTCCTCGCTGGCGCGGAGTAAATCACAGCAACTTGCGGTCTCTGTGTCGGGTTTCGCGAACATCCAGCGCCACGGACCCGCCGGTTTCTGCCAGGTTTGGGCTGGTAAATGCTAGATCCCTAGCTAATAAGACTTTTGTATTAAAGGATTTTTTCACGTCCCGAGGATTGGATTTCCTCTGTGTAACTGAGACATGGCTGAGTGATGGTGAGTCTAGCGCTTTCAGTGAATTTTTACACCATGACTGCTGCTACTTTAACTCCCCGCGAAAATCTGGCCGAGGAGGAGGAATAGCGATTGTATATAAGAGTCATTATAAATGCAAGTAGATATTGCGGTCATCCGTTTTCAGCAGCTTTGAACTGAGTTTATTTGAGATGGGTCGCTCTCACACATTGCTGTGTGCTGTGGTCTATCGGCCCCCCAAGTACAATAAGGACTTTTTAAATGCTTTTTCTGATTTTTTGGCTGAAATCATGCCTAATATGATCGTGTTCTTATTGTTGGGGATTTTAATGTCCATGTGTGTTGTCCTGATAAGCCAATGGCAAAGGGTTTTTTTTAAACCTCATTGATTCTTTTAATCTTGTGCAATCTGTGTCTGGACCCACACAAGAACATGGACACACACTTGATCTTGTTTTATCATATGGTTTGCCTGTTCTTAATCTAGAGATATGTGACGCAGTGTTTTCTGACCACATGCCTGTATTATTTGAGACTACTCTTGCCTGTCATACAGTTAAACCTCGCGCTATTGCACGGTTCTGTCGCATGATTAACCCTTCCACTGCTGTTCAGTTCTCGGTTGCTTTCAGTCAGAACTCCATCACTCCTCAGTCTGTATTGCACACAGATGAGCTTAGCTCATGGTTTCACTCCACCTGCCAAACTGTTTTAGACACTGTGGCTCCATTAAAATCTAGGCAGCCTAAAACTAAATCTGAGCCCTGGCTAAATGACATTACTCATGCTGCCAGACGTGAGTGCCGTAGAGCTGAGCGCAAGTGGAAGAAGGACAAACTGCAGGTGTCTCTTCAAATGTTAAGGGATTGCTGGCGTCATTACCAGGAAACTGTGAAAGATGCTAAAAGAAAACATTTCTCAGATATTATTCTGGCAAATTGTCACAAGCCTCGTGTTTTGTTTAACACCATTGACTCACTTTTAAATGCCCCGCAGAATGCTCATATGGAGGCATCCCCAGCTATGTGTGAAAACTTCCTTTGCTTTTTTATTGATAAGGTCACTTCTATTAGGTCTCAAATTGTACCCTCAGCTTCAGACCCTTCAGTCTCTGTCCCCCGCTCGACTGTCTTTGATCATTTTGAGCAGGTGACTTTTTCCACTTTAGAGGAGGTTGTTGGTCATCTGAAGCCCTCGGGTTCTCCAAATGATGCTGTCCCTCCTCGACTATTTAAGGAGGTTTTCCCCACTATTGGACCATCTGTTGTTGCAGTTATAAATAGTAGTCTGACCTCGGGTGTGGTCCCTGAAATTTTAAAACATGCAGTAGTTCAACCTCTGATTAAAAAACCTGCTCTAGATCCGTCAGTTCTTGCTAATTTTAGGCCTATTTCCAAATTGCCTTTCCTTTCAAAAATCCAGGAGAAGATTGTGTACAGTCAATTATTGGCCTTTTTGGAAGAACATAATATACTAGAGGTTTTCCAGTCTGGCTTTAAAACCTTGCGCAGCACCGAAACTGCTCTTTTAAGAGTTTTTAATGATATCTTTTTAGCTACTGACTCTGGTGACTATGTTATCCTTGTGCTTTTAGATCTAACTGCTGCGTTTGACATAGTGGATCATAAAATATTGATTTCACGTTTTAAGGGTTAGTTCACCCAAAAATGAAAACTCTGTCATTAATTACTCACCCTCATGTCGTTCGACACCCGTAAGACCTCCGTTCATATTCGGAACACAAATGAAGATATTTTAGTTGAAAGCTGATGGCTGAGAAAGTCTTCACACAGGCCTCCATTGGCATTCAGTACATTGACACTTCCAAGATCCATGAAAGGCACTTAAAACGTCGTTACAAAGTCTATCTCACCACAGTGGCTCTACAATAATCATACAATGCGACGACAATAGTTTTTGTGCGCAAAAAAAAATCAAAAGAACACCTTTATCCAGCTTGTTATTGCCTTCCGCGTGTGTCTCCACGACGCATGCGCGAGAATATGACGTAGCGCCGGGGCTCGGGATTCCATGAAATGCACACTCTAACCCCATTTTGAGCACTACGCCGAGACCTAAAGCACGATCAATGTAGAATCCAACAGCTTAGACACGCGCGTCTTCCTCTGCTCGTAAACAAATCGCTTCTGGGTCATATGTCCGAACGCCGGATCTGCGTCATATTCTCGCGCATGCGTCGTGGAGGCATACACGGAAGTCGAGAACAAGTTGGATAAAGGTGTTATTTTGATTTTTTTTTGCGCACAAAAACTATTGTCGTCGCATTGTATGATTATTGTAGAGCCACTGTGGTGAGATAGACTTTGTAACGACGTTTTAAGTGCCTTTCATGGATCTTGGAAGTGTCAATGTACTGAATGCCAATGGAGGCCTGTGTGAAGCCTTTCTCAGCCATCAGCTTTCAACTAAAATATCTTCATTTGTGTTCCGAATATGAACGGAGGTCTTACGGGTGTCCAACGACATGAGGGTGAGTAATTAATGACAGAATTTTCATTTTTGGGTGAACTAACCCTTTAAGGCAGTGGGTGGGCATCAGTGGCATAGCTCTGGAGTGGTTTAGGTCATGCTTAACGGATCGAACTTTTTGTGTTAGCTTAGGTGACTCTGTATCCTCCTCTGCTCCTCTCTTGTGTGGGGTCCCACAGGGCTCAGTCCTCGGCCCTCTACTTTTCTCTCTGTATTTACTTCCACTTGGTTCCATACTTAGAAAGTACGGCATTTCATTCCACTGTTACGCAGATGACAGTCAGATTTATGTACCTCTTAAAAAGAAAAATGATATTTCTTTTGGACAACTACTCGATTGTCTCGACGACATAAAGGCCTGGATGGCTCTGAACTTTTTAAATTTTAATGATAAAAAAACAGAAGTGATGGTTTTTGGAGGCACCACTGGGACCCCGCCTGTAGATCTGGGCTCCTTGGCACCTTATATTAAACCTAGTATCACGAACCTAGGATTTAAAGTGGACCCAGAGCTTAAATTTGACAGTCAGATCAAAGCTGTTGTCAAATCAAGCTTCTTTCATTTGAGGCAGCTGGCCAAAATAAAGCCAATTCTGTCAAGACAACAGTTTGAAACTGTAATCCACGCCTTTGTAACTACACGGCTGGACTACTGTAATTTATTATATGTGGGGGTTAGTGGGTCCTCCATCAACCGTCTCCAGATGATACAAAATGCAGCAGCACGTCTTTTAACAGGCACACGTAAACATGAGCACATTTCACCTATTTTAGCTTCTTTGCACTGGCTGCCTATTCAATTTAGGATCCATTTTAAAATTCTGTTATTTGCTTTTAAATCACTAAATGGTCTTGCCCCGCCATACCTCTCTGAGCTTCTACACTCTTATAAACCCGTCCGCTCTCTCAGATCAGATGATCAGCTGCTCCTGACTGTGCCTACAACTAAGCGTAAGCTCAGAGGGGACCGTGCCTTTGCTGTGTCTGCCCCAAAACTATGGAATGAATTGCCTTTGCATGTTAAGCAGGCCTCTTCTCTAACTGTTTTTAAAACCCTTCTTAAAACCCATCTTTTCTTTTTGGCTTTTGACACCTAGTAAGATGTCGACTATATTTACTTGATTTAATTTGTTACTTTGAATGCTTTTATTGTGTGGTTATTAATTGTACATATGTTTTTTCTGTACAGCACTTTGGTCAACTATGGTTGTTGTAAAGTGCTTAACAAATAAAGTTGGTATGGTATGGTAAGTCAGGATTCTGTGAAACAGGGTCAACAATGGGTTTTATGAATATTTTTCATGTCATGTTTTAGAGAAGGATAATAAAATGATAATTTAAAATACAATGAGCTCCTGTAACCCCGTTTCACCCTGTTGTCTAATGGATGATGCTGCAAAATGAATTTTATTTAGTCATTTTCCCCTGT
Source organism: Gobio gobio (assembly GCF_949357685.1). NCBI lineage: Eukaryota > Metazoa > Chordata > Actinopteri > Cypriniformes > Gobionidae > Gobio > Gobio gobio. The sequence continues at coordinate 50,834,981 of NC_137101.1, read as the reverse complement.
ATTGTTGCATTATAGTATTGCTGCCATTTTAGTGTCATTGTGAACATCATCATTACATGTCATTAAAGATTTTGGAGGTCAAAACTCAAACTGAACCAAATTAACATTTGAAATACGGAAAACAACATGTGAGAAATCAACTATGAGTTTTGACCTCCTGTATTAGTGTCATAATGAACATTGTTATTACATTTAGAGATAGCTTGAATGTGAAGCAGTCAAACAGGTGTCCATTCCTGCAAGTATCCTGTTCTCAACAGATGTGCTTATCTCATTTCAAGAGATGAAAATGGCATCACCAGGGATGTCTTTTCATGCATTTGTTAAAATGCTTGATGAGAAAACAATTCTCTTTGGTAGAGTAAGTATTTTATATGTTTTTTTTATGTTTTTAAAGTTGTTTTATAATTAACCAATGCCAAGGAAAATTACTATTTTTTATTTATATATAGATTTAACTACTAAGATATTTTATACAAAGAATATTTTTTACAATATGCTTCTCAATTCAGCTATATAACCTAGAAAAGCGTTTCTTTCTCTATATGAAAACAGCAGGATCACATGTGCTTCATTTTGCAGAGTGGAAAAATATCAGCCAATGTCTTCAGCTGCAGTTTCAATGAATGGGTTGCAGCAAGATATGCAGTGGAAAAGATGTGCCAGGAGGAGTTTTTCACTTGTCCAGCATGCACTCCAGACATGCTAGCTGTACGTGTTGATGGAAATCGCAAACACTATCGTTTTAAAAACACAGTAAGGTACTTTTCCTTTTTTAATTTACAGTTTTTCTCAGTTGCTTTGGTACATTTCTCGAATCACCCTCGACATTTGCAAAACAGTAAGTGCATTTCTCAAGTCATACAAATAGCAAAACACCATGATTACCTGCAAAAGCCAGTCTCTTGCTCAAAATCCTTAGTTCATCTCTCAAAAGTAAATATCTGTGTCAATGAACATGTCATTGTGTACGGATAAGACAGTCAAATTGCTTAGTCATGTTGTCAATATAACAGTGTACACTGGAGAGATGACAATTGTAAATTGTTGGTTACACCTTAGTGTATGTGGGAGTTTGATTGCAAGAGACTGGACAAGATTCACATTTACACTTTTACTGTTTGTACTGTAATTTGTTGACAGACCATGTTATTGCGATACAGAAAGGAAAAGACAGCACTGCATAGCACAAAGAAAAACAAAACAAAAGTAGAAATGTGAACGTCTAATGGAAATTTATAAAAATATGCTTGACATATTATGACAACTTATGCTATGAACTAATACCTAAATGTTGTGGGGGGTGAGACTATTCAACAGAGACCCATTATAATACATTTTGATCAACATGATATAAGCAATTGATAATGTAGGAAACAGCAGAGAATTGTACATAATCATTTGCATGGATGTACAAATGCATTTGCAACTTGTTCAAAGAAATGAGAAACTGCTTTTTCGATGTGCACAAGTGACACAATGATGTGAAGATTGAACAGGTAGTTTTGAGAATTTCAATTCTGATCTGAGAAATGTACCAAAGCGACTGAGAAAAACTGTAAAGTGATTTTCTTAACTTTGAATGATGTTTTAATGTGCATTCTGAATGTGTTCCTCAATAGCACAGAGAAAAGGGGATTACTTGACCAACTTTTTATACAGAGTGATGTGGAGGTGTCTGACTTTGTGGACTTTGTCCGCAAAAATAATGATCACGTAAGTATTATGATTTATGTTGGCAGATATTACTGGATAATTTGATTTACAGCTTTTCTCATACAATTTTACACATTCCTTAAGCAAAATGTATCACTTAGAAAATAATTAAAACAGATCTTCGGTTCGGTTCTGTTTGTTGTGGAGGCAGGGTTCATGGCAGGGCAATAATTTAACTTATTAACTTTATATTTATTTACGTTATACATTGGTTTCACGTTTTTAGAGCAGTTAGCATAACTGAGTAAACTAAATAAAAAAATAAATGTCTGCACTGTGAGTGAGAGAGAACGGTAAAAAAGGACAATTTGCGCTTGTAATTTCAAAGTGAAGGCTTAGAATAGATCCTATACTTAAAAGCGCTCCTTTTTTTCCCTTTTTGGACAACCAACCAATCACAGTCTTCAAAAGAGTGTGTCATATGTAGCAACGGGGTCAGCCCCGCCTCTTCACTAAGATAAAAGTTTTTGTATTTTCCTTGCTCAGAGTTGCTCTCAGATCGGTCCCGAATAGCTCTTAAGCTAAGACTCCTACGTAGAAGTTTTTAAGCTAAATTAGGAGTTTTCTGAGAGGACTCTTAGAGTCTTTATGAATACGGGCCCAGCTATTTAAGTTTAATTTGTGATTTGTTTTGTTAGTTTTCTTATTTAGGCAATTGAAGAATTTTATATTAGTCTTGTTAATTTTAGTGCTGTATCATACTTTTACTGTATTATTTCAATCATTGTTGTTTGATTTGTTTTTATATTTGAGTAAATTATGGATATTTGGATTTATTTATCAAATATCCATATCCATAAATCAAATATTTGGATTTATTTTTAAAGTGGCTTTTGTTTATTTTATTGTGTTGTTGTTTTATTAATTTTTTTACCAAAAGTGTTGCACTTTTATTTACACTATTTAAGTACACAATGTGAGTTCGAAACCCTTTTTTACAAAATAAATGAAAACGTCAATGACAAAATAATTTAGGCTCATGTTTTCTCATATAGCGACTTTGGGTATCTAGAAAAGTGCTATACAAGTGTTTGTTTTTTTTTTTAAATTATTTTGGCTAAATACTTGGTGATATAAATCGCAATATAAGGGGGCGCAAAAAAATTCTTGCCTAGGGCGCCAAAGAGGCTCGGGCCGGCACTGCCTGTGCCCAACAACATCACAGAGAAGAAAAGACTTAACATCCCTGAGCCACTGAGTCAGGAGATGTTGCTGCAGAAGCCTCTAGCCTCTACTCTAGAGCCTTCAGTCCAGGGCCCGTATCCCTAAAGATTCTGAGAATCCTCTCAGAGAGCTCCTAACTTAACCTAAAAATTCCTTGCCAGGAGTTTTAGCTTAGAAGTGATTCCAGAACATTTTCAGTGAACTCTGAGCAAGGAATGGATGGAAAATCCTATCTTAGTGAGGAGGTGTGGTTGATCCCGTTGCTAGGTATGATTCATCATTTCAAAAGCCGTGATTGGTTGATCCTACAAGTTTGATGAAAATGAACTTTTGGTGATAATGAGCAAAGGATGTACCCTCAAATCAATAAACATAATTATACACTCTAATCTTATGCAGACTGTAATTGTAAATAATATTTCACATTCAAGAAAATATCTGGAAAATGAATAGTAAGCTGTAGGGGTTATAGCCTAACATTAGAATATGTGAAAACTTAAGCTCATTACACCCTGTTCAAATAATGATTTGTGTCTTATTTGCTCATATTAATATCCTAGCTGGCATATTTTGTACTTTCACTCCCATATGGACCCCATTGAAAACAAGATGGCCTATCTCAAGGGGCTGTTCTTAATGAAGTAGAAATTACAACGTTACATCTCAGTGTGGTCTTAACGAGGGTAACACGGCTCAGCTTTTATCAATGTCTGTGATTGCTGGCTGGTCTATTTATGAAGGCTTGTTAACAAATATCCTACAAACACAGAAAATGGAGAAAAAAAGGAATCGCAAGCCAAACTGGACTGAAGAGCAAGGTTTGTTGCTGGCCCAGTTGGTGAACGAACATAAAGGTATGTTAAGAGGAAAATTTGGCCCAACTGTCACTAGCCAAGGCAAGAGGCACGCCTGGGACACAATATCCCAAACAATCAATGCCTCTTTTCCACTGGTGGTGCGGACAGGCGACGATTGTGAGAAAAGGTGGTATGTGCTGCAGTCCAAGGCAAAAGATGAGATTGCAGCACACAAGCGGGAATCCTCACTCACAGGTGAGCAAAATACTATAGCCTACCACATAATCTGGCAACTTGCTCCTGCTGGCAAAGTTAATTTACATGCCTAAGTACTGTGTTCATTGACTGTTTCTTTCTAGGGGGTGGACCACCTGCAAAGCGGCTATCCCAGGTGGCCGACACTGTCTTTCAAGTCCTGGGACACTCTGAGGTCAGTGTCACCGGGCTGCCAACAGGCATTGACACGTCAATGATGCAGGCCCTTGAAATGCAGCAAAGGTAGGACACAGGGTTATTCATATCAACAGTGTTTATTCATTGCAGAAGCCATTTCATGTGTTATCCATGCTCATTGTATTAAATTAATTTAATCAAAACAATAATTAAACTAGGCCTATGTATTTCTGTAGCATGGAGCCATCACAAGGACCGGGCCCATCAAGTTTAACGACAAGATTGCCGCCTGAACCATCTGCAGCTGCTACTCAGGATAGCCTGGCGGATCAAACACCATTCCCATCCAAAGCACCTACTCCGTCAGCATCCCTGCTGGAGAGAAGATTGCAACTCACAATTGATGTGTTTGAACAACAAAAAAAAAGTCATTTTCCTTCAGGAGGAGTACTACCGCCTTAAAATTGAACACCTAAAAAATAAACCATTTACAGATTGTGTTCTGTGTCTTGCATTTAACAATTGCAGGTGATGTGCAGTAAAACTGTGGTAGTTCTTAATACCATCACAAGTTCTCAAATGACATGGGGCTACAGCTTGCCTGAAATGTAAATTTGTGAAGTTTGCCCTGTAAGGCAGTCCACTCTGGGCTAGGTTCCCCTGTGGAATGTGAATATCTTCTTCACCATCCTCATCATTGTCCTCATCCTCATCCTCATCGCCATCCTCCAGAGGTTCTGCAATCTGTCTAACCTTGCAAATATTGTGTAATATTGCACAGGCTATGATGACTTTGCTGACTTTTTCAGGCCTCAGCCGCACCTCTCCGTGGAGAACATGAAAGCGCCTCTTAAGCTGGCCTATGCCACGCTCCACCACCGCTCTTGTTGTCTTGTTGGCCCTACAATAGAATACAGGACCTTTCATTATTTGATGGAAATATTGCACTACTTGGATGCTCTAACATATTGCTTGCATTTCATTTCCATGATTTTTGTATTGTTTGGCTTACCTGTTATAGTTTAGTTGGGGCCCTTGGCGTGGCTGGAGATAAGGTGTAAGGAGCCATGGTTTGCATGGGTAGCCACTGTCCCCTAACAAGTGGCAATTAGCTGGCACATAGCGTCTCTCAAAAAGCTGTCTGATGCCACTCTCGGAGAGCATTCTTGCATCATGTGTGGAGCCTGGCCATTTAGCCACAATGTCCAAAATCTTACAGGCCGCATTGAACACTATTTGCACATTGATGCTGTGGAAATTCTTCCTGTTAACAAAGACAGCCTCGTCCTCTGATGGCGCAATTATTCTCACATGTGTTCCATCAATTACACCCACAACGCCAGGGAATCCTGCAATGTCCATAAATGCCCTTTTATGTGTGTGTAAAGTGCGAGCATCCAGCGGGAATGAAACAAATTGTGTCACAATATTAGGTTGTGACAAAGCTGTCAGTGTTTGGGTGATGACTCTGCTGACGGAGGATTGGGACAGACCCAAGTCATCACTGCTGCATTGTTGCATCTTCCCTGTTGCCAAATACCTCAGGGTTGTGATTACTTTCTTCTTCGGTGTAATAGCGTTGTGGCGTCGAGTTGGTGAAGTTATTGCATCTCTAAGGAGATCCACCACAAACATGATTCCTGCACGATCCAATCTGTACCGTCTCACTAATTCCCTGTCATCCAGTGTTTGCAGGACATCTCTCCTGCCTCCTCTGTTGGCCATTTTGTGCAGCTGCTTAGGGGAACTCCTAAGCCACTAAAAGTCCTCTTCCCTGCTCTTAGCAGATCTCACCTTAGGAGCCCTTTTAATCGCTAGGAATCTTGAGGAATAGCTTTTATTTTAACTGGGATTTTCGTGTCACTTTTAGGGGAAATTCTAAGAAAACGTCATGACTCTGAGAATTTTCTTAGAATTTGGCCGCTAGGAGCCACTTTTTGCACAAAAATTCTTTAGGGATACGGGCCCAGGTCCCAGGAAACGTGGAAGAGAGCATTGGTTAGTCAAATCAAATCAAAATCAAATCACTTTATTGTCACACAGCCATGTACACAAGTGAAGTGAAATTCTTGGTGCAGTTCCGAGCAACATAGCAGTCATGACATGTACAACATTTAAAGCAGCATCAGATTACACATCTGATGCGCCCACAATTACTCACAGCACAGTAAACACTACAATAAATAATTACACAATGTGAGTGTAGTTCTCACAGCTTTAACCAATATACACATACTTACAATATACATATACTTTAAACAATATACACTAAACATACATTAAACAGTATACATTAAGCTATAATAATAATAATATACAATGTACAGTATCCATTATTATTCACAGTAGAGATACAATGTACAATAGGTGCTATATGATAAATGATAAATAATAAATTATATAAATGTGTATATAATGTGTGTGTATCTACAGTGGGTTGTGCTGAGTGATATTCTGTCCAGTGTGTGTTATGATCCTGATGGGTCAAGAGTTAAGTAGTCTGATTGCTTGTGGGAAGAAGCTGTTCTGGAGTCGGCTGGTGCGTGTTCTGATGCTGCGGTACCGTCTGCCTGATGGCAGCAGTGAGAGCAGCCCATGGCTCGGGTGGCTAGAGTCTCTGATGATCCTCTGAGCTCTCTTCACACATCGCCTGGCGTAAATGTCCTGGAGGGAGGGAAGCTCACCTCCGATGATGCAGCTGGCCGTGCGCACTACCCTTTGCAGGGCTTTGCGGCTGCGGGCGGTACTGTTGCCGTACCAGGTGGTGATGCAGCCAGTCAGCAGGCCCTCTATGGTGCTGCTGTAGAACCGTGTGAGGATGTGGCGGCTCATTCCAAACCTCCTCAGCCGTCGCAGAAAGAAAAGGCGCTGATGAGCCTTCTTCACAACGGCCTCGGAGTGGACGGACCATGAGAGTTCCTCTGTGATGTGGACACCGAGGAACTTGAAGCTGCTGACTCTCTCCACCGGTGCTCCATCGATGGTGATGGGGCGGTGTTCTCTCTCATTCCTCCTGAAGTCGACCACCAGCTCCTTGGTCTTGCTGACGTTGAGGGAGAGGTTGTGCTCCTGACACCACCGTGTCAGAGTGTGCACCTCCTCTCTGTAGGCCGTTTCATCATTGTCAGTGATGAGACCTACCACCGTCGTATCGTCAGCAAACTTGATGATGGTGTTGGAGCTGTGGGTTGCCACACAGTCATGTGTGTACAAGGAGTACAGGAGTGGGCTGTCTTTCAATTTTACTTAGATTTAAACAATGAAACACTTTAATAATTTAATCTGGGATGATTAATGCATCATTTTCCATTCCTTAAACTATCATATTGAAATAGTAGAAGTAATATGTCTTTAGATTTTCTTCAAGAATCACTCATTAAATCTGGTCAGTGTTAAATGATTATGTCTGTTCCTTCAACAGGACAACGCAGGCAAAAACTGAAGATTCCTGAGCCGCTGAGGCGGGAGCTGCTGCAGCAGAAGCCTTATGGCTATTCTCTTCATGGAGGACCTGTGCCCAACAACATCCCAGAGAAGAAAAAGCTTAACATCCCTGAGCCACTGAGGCAGCCTCTTGCCTCTTCTCTAAAGGGTGCAGGTCTCTTCTGCAGCTGCAGCAGAAGCCTCAAGTCTCCTTCTTACAGGTCGCACCCATGTCTACCCAGTCCCCACTGGACGCACCTTTACCCAACAGTACCCCAGTGGGTTCACCTGTGCATGTCAGGACCCCACAGGAAGCAGCAGTGCTGGCAGAGTCCGCAGTAGAGGGAGAATTTGCAAAATTGAATGTATAATAAAAAATTCAGAGTAAAAAAAAAACCTCTGTATTTATTAATTTAAAAGAAAACGATAGTTTTCTCATGTCAATGTTGAGTGCCTATAGAGTAGTGTTGCATCCTTCACATCTCCGAAAAGTCTTTAGTTTTATTATATTTATGAAAGAAAGAATCCTAAAGTATCCTGAAGAAGCCATGGAGATCAATCAGATTTAGCCATTCATATATGATCCAGAATCAGATCTAGAGGCTGAAATTGAACAGGAGAAGCAGCAACAACGACTACAGCAGGACCAATGGTATGTACTGTAACTGTAACTTAAATATTTGCTTAGTGGCTTGTCATGCGCAAGTTTTACCACATTTGTGTGTTTACTCGTGGTTTATGAGGATATAATTTGGTTTATGGACTGTATGTCATTTAATGTTTAGCAGTAGCAAGCGGAACGGTTTTGCATGTCAGACTAGTGCGTGTTTACATAGAAAAACAATAAAATATTAGTGCATTTGAATGAACGAGTTGATAGCTATTTCAGTTTTACTCACCGCCTGCTTCGAACATACGACCGTGAACCTTAATCGCTGGCACCGCTCCATCATTCAGCATTAGACGAACTACAAATCCGGAGTGAACTGGGCCTTGTTTATAAACCATTGTCAGAGGGAAATTGTTGTTTGGGAAGCTGTACAGGGTTGTCTTGCCCTGACAACCAAAAACACACATCTCTGGTGACATTGTTGATTTCGTGAAGTCCTGTGACTGCAGTGTAGCCGGCTTCCCTTAAAGGATTATTTCACTTTTAAATAAACTTTTGCTGATAGTTTACTCACCCCCATGTCATCCAAGATGTCCATGTCTTTCTTTCTTTCTTCAGTTGAAAAGAAATTGAAAAAGAAAAATTGAAATGAAAACACTCCATGATTTTTCTTCAATGGAACCAAACGGTTCAAGGTCCAAATGACAGTTTCAGTGCAGCTTCAAAGGGCTTTAAACAATACCAGACGATGAATAAGGGTCTTATCTAGCCAAACGATCAGTCATTTAAAAAAAAAAAGTTTAATTTTTATAAGCACAAATGCTCGCCGTGCCCTGGCTCGGTTCGTTTAGCCAGCCCTGGCCCGCTTGGAAGAGTTGGGCCAGAGCGCGGTTTGGTTGGGCTCGATTGATTGATTTGGTTCAATCGCGCTTGGGCATGGTACAAGCCAACAGTGCCTAGTGTGAGTACACGTGCACGTTCAACTTGTAAACACTGACTCGGTACGTAATTGCATCTGGTATCAACGAACTGGTATCGTTTAAAGCCCTTTGAAGCTGCACTGAAACTGTCATTTGGACCTTGAACCGTTTGGGGCCCATTGAAGTCCATTATATGGAGAAAAATCCTGGAATGTTTTCATCAAAAACCTTAATTTCTTTTCGACTGAAGAAAGAAAGACATGGACATCTTGGATGACATGGGGGTGAGTAAATTATCAGCAAAAGTTTATTTAAAAGTGAACTAATCCTTAAATTTCAACATTTACTAATGCATTATTAAAATCTTGTTAACATTAGTTAATGAGCTGTGAACTAACGTGAACAAACCATAAACAGCTGGATCTTTATGAACTAACGTTAACACAGATTAACTAATGCTGAACAGAGGTGTTGTTCATGGTTAGTTCATGTTAACTAATGCATTAACTAATGTTACCTAATACAACCTTATTGTAAAGTGTTACCGAAAAAATCTATTTAAAAAATGTAAAAATGAAAATAGATAGTTGAATGTATTATTGAAATACATTAAATAACACAATGGTAAGTTATATTTCTGTAACATTGCCAGGCGACATAGTAACGTGATAAAACGTTATATGTATCAACAACGTATTTATAAAAAGGGGATATTTATTGAACTGTCAGATTTTTATAAGAATAGAAATTATATTATTATAGATTAATTATAGATTACATAATAGAAACTGGAGCAGGTGTGAATTGAGTCTGTGTTCACTCATTAGTGAGCGATTTCAATCATTACATCACTGCATGTGACTGTCACGGTTTCAGGGTGTGTCATCGGCCTTCCTGTTGTCTGTGTTTGTCCTGTCTATTTCGGCAGCTCGTGGCCAGGGCAATCAGCGCTGAGATTCAGCGCAGGTGTGTTCTGATCACGAGCTGTTTTCCCTCACCTGTCGCTTATTCCCTTCCTCCCTTATATTCCCAGCTGTGTCGTTCCCTGGTTGTCAGTAGATTAGTGTTATTGTCCTGTACGGTGTTATCTGTGTCTCGTGTCTTACCTGTTTCCCGCTGTTGTGCTCAGGACGCCTAGACGAGGAGATTTTCTGCGTCCCGTTTGGGCTGGCACCAGGGGTGTTTTCCACAGCCTGTGTCCGCAGTTCGTTGTACGGACGGCTCTGGATTCTGTTCTTCAGTCTATTTTGTTACGTGTGTGTCCCTGCACACGTCAGATGTTTATTTGACTTTCTGTTTGTCCTAATAAACTGTTATACGCATCCTCTGCGTTTGTGTCCTCCCTTCACGCCGTGACAGAATCTACTGACCAAACATGGACGCAGCAGAAGAAGTCAACGTTCTCAATGTCCTTAGACAGCAAGGCACACTGCTGGGTCGACAACAGGAGGAGATTGCTGCCTCTCGTCAGGCTTTTACGGAACTATCGCTTCAGCTAACTCAACTGACGGAGCGGCTTGATCGGGCTCAGATCATTCCAGCCGCAGCCCCTGTGTTAGACCTTCCAGCTGAACCTGAGACCGCTGTATCCCGTCGAGCCGAACCTCGCCTGAATCCACCTGCTCCATACTCCGGTGAGCCCAACTCATGCGGCTCCTTTTTGTCTCAATGTTCTCTGACTTTTTCTCTCCAGCCCTCCTGTTTTCCCACGGAACAAGCTAAAGTGGCATTCACCATCACGCTGCTGATCGGACGGGCGAGAGAGTGGGGAACGGCCATGTGGGACAATGAACATGCATGTTGCAGCTCGTTTCAGGAGTTTTCTAAGGAGCTCCGCAAAGTGTTCGATCGCTCCGCGCTTGGGACGGAGGCGGCACGGGCTTTATCATTGCTGCAACAGGAGGGTCGATCCGTTTCTGACTACTCCATTGAGTTCCGCACTCTCGCCGCGCCATGCGGATGGAATGCCAAAGCACAGTGGGATCATTTTCTTCACGGGCTGGCGGATTACATCAAGGACGAGATCTATTCTCTCGAACTGCCGCCCAATCTCGACGGATTGATCGACCTCGCCATTCGGGTTGACAACCGGATAGCTCTCCGTTCCCGGCATCGGAGGGGCGTGGCTTCTCACGAGCCTTTTTCCAACCTGGTCGCCGGGGCGACGGGTGACGCCACTTCTCAGCGTTTCGTTCTGCCTGAGGAGGAGCCTATGCAGATCGGGAGAGCCCGGTTGACGGTTACCGAACGACGTCATCGACTCACACACAACCTGTGTCTTTACTGTGGAGGGGCGGGGCATGTGGCGGCCTCGTGCCCGGTTAAGGGACGACGTTTCTCACCTAAGGAGGGGCGCACGGTGAGCGTGACTAATACATTGTTTCCCTCTGGTGGTCGTTCCGTCATTCAGGCTTGCTTACAGATTAATAGGGCTGTCCACCAGGTGTCAGCTTTGATTGATTCTGGAGCGGAGGGTGATTGCCTGGACACTGAGCTGGCTGCCCGATTAGGTGTTCCATCTGTTCCACTGGCAGAGCCCATTTCAGCCAGGACTCTCTGTGGTACTCACCTCACTAAGATTACCCACATCACCAGATTTATTAAACTTACTGTCTCGGGTAATCATTCTGAGGAGATTCGTTTTCTCCTCATTCACTCTCCCTCCGCCCCACTTGTTCTGGGACACACATGGTTGGTCAAACATAACCCGCACATTGACTGGGCCCTTAATTCTGTTCTGGCATGGAGCCCTTTTTGTTTATCTCAGTGTTTGGGTTCTGCATTTTCTCCTGTTACGTCTTGTTCTGTGTTACAGGAGGAGCCGGTGAACCTGGCGAATGTACCGGAGGCTTACCATGATTTGAGAGCGGTGTTTAGTAAGTCCCGAGCTTCATCTCTTCCTCCGCACCGCCCGTACGACTGTGCGATAGACCTTTTGCCTGGTACTTCTCCACCTAGAGGGCGCCTTAACTCTCTTTCCAGGCCTGAGAGGGAGGCCATGGAGAAGTACATTAATGATTCTCAGGTAGCTGGCATCATCCGACCCTCTTCCTCTCCGGCTGGGGCGGGATTCTTCTTCGTGGGGAGGAAAGATGGGTCGCTCCGTCCCTGTATTGATTATCGGGGCTTGAATGACATCACGGTAAAGAATCGCTATCCTTTGCCGTTGATGTCATCGGCTTTTGAACTCTTGCAGGGGGCGACCATCTTTACGAAGTTGGATCTTCGCAATGCTTATCACCTAGTTCGGATTAGGGAGGGGGATGAGTGGAAGACCGCCTTTAACACCCACACGGGGCACTTTGAGTATTTGGTTATGCCTTTTGGCCTCTCTAACTCCCCGGCGGTCTTCCAAGCACTCGTTAACGACGTGCTCCGAGACATGGTTGACCGGTTTGTATTTGTTTACCTCGATGACATCCTGATCTTCTCCCAGAACGAGCGCGACCATGTCCAGCACGTCAGGCGAGTGCTTCAGCGGCTACTTGAGAATAGTCACCGGAGTTGAGAATACCAACAACTGACAGCAACTCACACAAATGACCCTTGACATTGAAGACTTGACTTTTGATTTCATTAAAATTCTATGAGATATTACATTGTGTATTTGGACTACACTGTAGCAATAATAGTTGGTATTTAATAAATGATACACATGATGTAAATGATGTACATTTGAAAATGAATATTGCTTCTTTTACTTATACTGATTCTTGAAATAGATTTAAAAAAATCTATTATTATTATTATTATTATTTTACACATTTTTCAGACTCAAATTAACTTTATTTGTCCACATTTTTAATTTTTAATATTGGTAACACACTGACTGAATGCGTTTCAATTTGGACACATGTATGAACTCTGCTTTGTGAACTTTCTTAACATGTTTGTTTTTCACTGTTTTAATTTTAATATAGGGATTATCTGGTTAAAAGAAATACTAGACAGATAGTTAATTTCTCTGCAGCTCTATGATTATAAGACAGCAGAGTGTGAACAGGACTTTTACTTTGGTGTGATGTAACGTTACAAGGCTGCGCCGCGCTCCTGCATCTGTTGTGATTCTGCTGAAGAAAGGTTTGTTTTAAGAATTTAATCTGTTTAAATCATTAGAAATCGTTCAATGTTTCACAGTTTTTACAAGCAACGTGAAATTCGTTTATTTACTGTTGAATATAACGCTGTAATGCTTTATCTAACTTTAATGATGGATATTTTGTGTGAGTAAATCTCATTCACACCAGTAACAGAAAAGCTGCTTCTCATTTCTCTCCCTCATAAACACGAGTTCAGTCTCTTTTCTTTGGTAAAGTATAAACATTTAGAGTAAATACTACTACATTTAAGACTTTAAGTATGTTCTTTAGGGTCAAATAAATATTTTGCAACTTGTTTTTAAGTGTTGTGACCCTCCTTCCAAAGCTATTGAACTGGAAGATGTCTCAATGAAGAACCTTATAGAATACAGATAGAGTAAAAATTAAACATCTAGAGTAAATACTACTGCATTAAAGACTTGTAGTTTGTCTTTTAGGATGAGATAAATATTTTGTTTTAAAGCAGTGTGACTCTCCTTTCAAAAGCTATTGAACTGGATGGTGTGTCAATGAAGAACAACATAGAAGATTGGATGGTATACATTGAATGCATATGTGAGGCACACATACTTTATAAACCATCTTGAAGAAAGATTTGCTACTAGTTTTTTAAGTGTTGACCAAAAATACACATTCTGTTTGCTGTCATGCTTTCTGAGTTCTTGTCAATAATCGGATGGATTCAGTGCCATGGACAGAGATACTTGTGCAGGACTGTAAACATCAATCAATGCATATGAACTGTGATATCGTGAGATTTTTTATGTTAAACAAAGATGTCATACAATAGGAAAACATCAATGATAATTTAGGTATTTTTTTTAATACCTGAAAACAAGGTTACACTGTTCTTCTTTTCTGCAAGTCTTTATATGACTTAAAACCAGAAAATCAGAGGTGAATAAATCAGCAAGACATGGGCTGTAACATGTTCTGTAGGGTCCAGACAAGATGTTCCAACTTGCTTTGGAGCAGTCGGCCCATGCTTTCAAAACCTATTAATATAAATCATATGTCATTGTTAAAACCAACAGAGTTCTTGTTCATTCTGAGGTAAATAAATAAATAAAACAGTTGTAAAATCAAGCGATTAACAATGTTCAGGAGATTACACATGATTTTCCACTTCTCTGGATATCAAATTACAGTTTGTGTACATGTTCATTCTTCTTTATTTCCTAAACATCTTTTAAACCAACATCATTATAATGCAGCTTTTACTGTTGCTAAAGGAAAATAAATAGCATTATAATGTGAGTGATATTTGCTGGTAGCTATATCTGTAGCTGGCTAAAATGTAGTTGTCTGTTTGCACACAATGGGCTTCATTCATGAAACGTTCGTAAATATATGAGCAAATTCTAAGTAATTTGAGCGTAAAGTGGACCTTTACGAAAACTCCTCCAGATTCACAAACGCTTCGTATACCATGGATTCGGTAGTTAAAGGTGTGTATATTAATGAATTCGTTAATAGGACGCGCGTGCCCGCCCATGAGTTACAACTGCAAATGACCTGCAGGAACGCTGTGGAGTCTCTGGAATTCTTTCTCTGGTTTGGCTTCAATATTTTGCATAAATGCTAAAGAGACTAACTGACCATATGCCTAGCAATAAATATTAAATGATTGTGTCCACCAAAGCATTTTTAGCCAGATAAAAAACACCTGGTGCTCTTCTGAAAACGGCCAGCTGGTGGCGCTTGAATGCGATTTGCAGGGGCAGTGTTTATCCAGCTGAGATACTTTGGTTGCTATGATACAGAATATCCATGGCAGTAATGTGTTACTAGTATCTCATTTTGAAGAATATTACTGAATATAAAAAATGCCGTAAAAATCAGTATTAACTTCTCCATTATTGTTGTTCAGTCCGTGTACCAGTGGGATGATTGGTCGGTGTAGTTTTTGTCCAGCCCTTCCTCCATTGTGATTGGATGGCTTGGTAAAAAGTGACAGTGACGAGCGCTGCTGCCTATTACCCAACGTTGATTATCAAAGTTTTAAAAAATTATAATAAAAAAGGGGGGGCAAATCTACTCTTGAAATATTATTATGGTTCATAGTGAATCAAAATACAATGTCATCAGTTTGCCCAAATTAGAACACAGAACGTTCAAATGTTTTACTGGGCTCCAAACTAACTTTTTGCACTTTTTGCCCTGGTGCGCCTAACTTTTTAATTAGGTTCACACAAACAAAAATTTCCCTCGGCTCGCTTTGCCTTTAACGCCACAATTTCAAGGTCACCTTTTTATCACACACCAATACATTTATATATATTATTTAAACAACAAAATAATATATGCAGTTAAACAGGAATTAAAATCAAGGGATACAATGCTTTGAACATTAATATTTTAAAACTACAGTTTAAACAAAGTGTTATAACTTAATTTAAAAGATAATGAAATAAACAATGAAATACAACTAAATAAAAATACGGAATTTTTAATTTCCTCTGCTCTTGCGAGATATATATATATATATATATATATATATATATATATATATATATATATATATATATATATATATATATATATATATATATACAGTATATGTGTATATATATATATATATATATATATATATATATATATATATATATATATATATATATATATATATATATATACTTTGATGATTGTCATAATTCCAATTGAATTAAATACTTTGTGAAATGATTAATTGATTCAAATCGCGACTTGTGCAGCTCAAACAGTGTAAATGAAGGTGAACAAACACTAACAACTCTCTCTCTGACCAGAGACTGAACTACTGAACTATGGCTGATTGAGACTCTCAGAGATTTAGTTTTGAGTGTTTTTAGTCTAATCAGATGATTTAAAGTCCATTAACTCTCTCTGACTCACTTACCAGTGTCTGAACTACTGAACTAGAGCTGATTGAGACGCTTCCGGAGATTTAGTTGACGTTTATTTCTGTGATTATTCTCATCTTAAAGGTGGCGTTTATTAAAGTGGAGATAGAAGACAGGAAGTTTGAAGAAACATTGGGAGTGAAACATGATGAAACTGAGGAGCAAACAAAAATGGTGTTTATTAAAGAAGAGATTGAAGACCTGAAGATTGAAAATGTATTCAGTTTGAAAGATGAAGAAACTGAGGAACAAACAGGTTGGTTTCATTCTCAAAGCTCAACGCTTTTATTTAAAGGTCCCATGGCATGAAATTTTCATTTTATGAGGTTTTTCAACATTAATATGAGTTCCCCTAGCCTGAATATTGTCCCCAAGTGGATAGAAATGTTGATCGGTGTAAACCCGAGTTCTGGCTGTCTTTCTCTGCCTTTGAGAAAATGACAGGCCGGACTAGCCAATCCTGAAGTCTCCTGGTTTGACGTCCAAGCAGGAACGGTTTCCTCCCTTTCCTCCGCCCAGAGAATCTGGCACGCCCATGCAAACGCTCGAGAGATCATGGCTTGTGAACGCTGGCAGTTTCTCAGTGTTTGGATGTACAAATGAAAACAGAAGTCTTTTTTCAGTTCCTTCTGATCTGTGATCAGTGATTTCTTATGTGTAGCTAATTATTTATTATTCGTGCACACACTGCGGCTTCTCTCTCTCCCGGCAGAACGGTGCTTTCTATCTTGTGAGTCAGTGTTTTTGTACGTCCTCGTCGCGTCTATCTGTTCTAAAATGAGCATACAGTCGTTTCTGCTCAACATCAGCAGAGTCACATCTTTAGAGATAAACCTCACACACGCCGAGGCTCGGGCTGCACTGACCGGTCTGCCTTCAACATCCCCGACCCCCAGTACTGCATCTTGCCCACAGCGGAGGCACCAAATGCGGCGCGAGATTAAGCAGAAGGGGGGTAAGCGTGAGGGTATCCGGGCTAGCCAGCTTTCCCCACAATAAACTGGATTACATTCGATTACTGCTGTTGTGTCTTTGTTTGCGCTGTGTACTCAATGCGCGTCACTGACACTTTTCATATGATAGGAACATATCTAAAAATAATGCTATTATCAACACTTACTTTTAACTCGTTCATCTCGACAGCTGTAATGGTACTTTGCATGTGTTACAAAGTTGGTAATAATGATGAAGACGGACTCGGCGTGACTGGGACTCGTGTTTATTCAGAACTCTCAGATACAAACACAATAAACTCGCGCTGACTGACAGCGCTCTCATAACTCAGTAGTTACTATAAATAACTTTGTTAGCAATCGCTGAGCTCCGTCTCTGGTACATTAGTGATGTCCGGTTCGCGAACGATCTTTCTTTTGAACCGGTTCTTTTTAGTGAACCGAATCAGTTCACCAAATCGGACTGAATCGTTCTAAATGGTTCGCCTCTCGAGTCAGCGTTGATCCATAATTTACTAAAGTTACTAACTTTCTGACATGAGTGACAGCCCCTCCGACTAGAAATAAACTAATAACCTGAAGTATATGCTGTAACTACAACAGTTCACTGAACTGAGACTGACAGAACTGATGTGAAGTGAACACAGGTCCATCCGTCTCTCTGGCAGCAGCTCGTGCCTCGTAGACCTTGTTAAACCACGCCCCCTCCACTCATTTCGAATGCAAAGATGTCAGCCAATCACAACAGTGGGCGTTTTTACTGAAGTCTCACACGCCTCTTGAAACAGGGCATTCAGCCACAGAGCAAACAGCATTATTGAAAAAATGCCTTTTATTTCTAAATTATGACATTTTATGATGTAAAAATCATACTAACAATATAAGTACACCTCAGGAAACATTATAAAATAATAGAAAAATGCCATGCCATGGGACCTTTAATATCGATAATTCCCTATTGAGCTAATTTAATTTAATAATATATGTAACCCTAAGACGCTACAGTCCCATGAAGTTAATCCCATCATTCATCAGACGGCCCAGTTCCTTTACGGTGTCCTCCAAAAAGCCGAGATCTGTTGGTCGACTTGCATCACGTGTCAGAGCCGTGGCGAAAATGGTGACGGGATCTAACATGACTGCGCAAAGGACTGGCCACACACATGTTTTGGAGCTCTTGTACTGTGGTAATCCATCAATGTTACATGGTAAATCAACACAATGGAGTTTAACTACTTCATCAAGTGGGTCATTTTCTAATTTTTCTTGTAATTTCTGTTTTAGTGGCAACTAAAGGTATTCCATTCCGTGCGTGCGACAATTTGCCGGGGAGTGTGCTAAAGAGTCCGGGTAGTTGAGGGTAATTCATTGTGTCCATGCCAAGTGGCAGAGCTATACTTTTATACATGGGGTGGCCAAGGTGACTTTAGGGGGTCCATAGACCGTGAAAGAATATCATGTGTAATACTTATTTGTTTTCATTGTTTTGACCGATATAACTTATTCTAATAATTAAACAACCACAATTGTAGATACCAGTGAAATTTTACAATTCTCAATTCCAACTGATATTCCACTGGAAAAACTACAAGCCCAATATTATAAATTTAAAACATTATTGAATAAAAGTGAACAGTTAGCAATAAAATAAGAACAGTGCTAATAATTAAGTGCTTGAAGTTTCAGGTCTAACAGTAATTCAGGTACAGAAATTGAATAATCAAACGTAATAACATTGCATAGCCTAATCTTCACTGTATAAATTAAATATAGATTAATGCATGTTAAAACTAGCTAAAAAAGTTATTCAGTCAAGATCAGTGGGTGATTTTTTTTCTTTTGTTCTTTGATTAACTTTAATGTATGACAGACAATATATTGGGGCCGATGCTATATATAAACGTAAATTATGGTACAAAAGACATGGTTCTATAAACAAATGAATTGAACTACAGTAGGTAGCATTATACTGTTGTTCGCTGATATTAAAGTTAATAACAAACCTACCGAGACTTATTGAAGATCAGGTTTTCTTTACAGTTCATCTTCGGAACACAAATTATGATATTTTTGATGGAATCCGAGAGCTCTCTGACGCCTCCATAGACAGCAATTTAATGAACACTTTAATTTCCCAGAAAGGTAGTAAAAAAGTTGTTAAAATAGTCCATGTGACTCCAGTGGTTTAACCTTAATGTTATGAAGCAACGAGAATACTTTTCATGCGCAAACAAATAAACTAAAATTATAACTTGATTCAATATGTCTTCTCTTTCCTGTCACTCAAAAATTATTGAGATTTTAGTTTACATATTTATTATTTAATAATATATTTATCATTGAGAATATATCTAGATGTAGATCTATATATCTAGGTATTTAGATGTAGAATCTTACAGTCTACATCTAAAAATCACCAGTCATCATTAGTACACTTATTTTCAGGTATTTTTAGATTCAAATTAACTTTATGTATTTATGTTATATAAATAATCTATTCCCCTAAACAATGCAGTTTTAGCTTTTAGACAAAGTCTAACAGTCTTTACTAAAATGTCCTTTTATTATTTGTATATGTGTACTTCTGTGATTGTAGATTGTAGTGTAAACGGGACTTTTATTTTGGTGTGTGGTGTGATGTCATAAGGCTGCGCCGAGCTCCTGCATGTGTTGTGATTCGGCTGAAGAAAGGTTTGTGTTTTGAGTGTTTAAAGTGTTTAAAACTATAGAAACCACCTTCAAAGTTTTACAGGCGACGCAGAATAAATTATTTATTATTAAATGTAACATTGCATTGCTTTATCTAACATTTATTAACGTTGTGTGAGTAAAGTAACAGAATAAACTCATGAGTAACAGAATAAACTCATGAGTAACAGAGCGGCTCACTTCTCTCTTTATCGTGAATCATTTCAAACATGAGTTAAGTCTCTGGCTAGTAGAGATGATAGAACCGCAGCTTTATGAGTCAATTGCTTTGGAAAATGATTCAGTGATTCAAAGCACTCTATTTATATTTATATCTCTATTTCTACCATCATTAAATAAATACAAAAATATGAAGTGTCTGTTTTCTTTTATTAGTTTGTAGTGCTAGTTTTGAGTGTTACTGAGACTGCACTGATACTGAACTAGAGCTGGTTGAGACTCACTCAGAGATTTATTTTTCTTTCTGCTAATTATTCTCATCTTAAACAGGAGATCCACATGACACACTATTATAAAGATGGCTTTCATTAAAGAGGAGAGTGAAGACATGAAGATTGAAAATGTATTCAGTTTGAATCATGAAGAAACTGAGGAACAAACAAAGAAAGAAGAGAGTAAAGAACTGAAGATTGAAAATGTATTCAGTTTGAAACATGAAGAAACTGAGGAACAAACAAACAAAGACGTGAAGATTGAGGAAACATTCAGAGTGAAACATGAAGAAACTGAGGAACAAACAAACAAAGACGTGAAGATTGAGGAAACATTCAGAGTGAAACATGAAGAAACTGAGGAACAAACAAACAAAGACGTGAAGATTGAGGAAACATTCAGAGTGAAACATGAAGAAACTGAGGAACAAACAAACAAAGACGTGAAAATTGAGGAAACATTCAGAGTGAAACATGAAGAAACTGAGGAACAAACAGGTTGGTTTCATTCTCAAAGCTGAACTCAGTCATTTGATCATTATTAAATATCCAGCTCTATAGAAATTAATGATATTTTTAAAGAATGTCTTGTGAATGTGCTGGTTGGTGTAAAATTTGTCAAGTCTACATGTTCGCAGATCCTCTCATAACAAGCAAAGCTTATGCACGATGTAAATAAGAGATTTGTTGTGCTGTTAGATTCATTGATTATAGAGGGAGTTTCTGTCGATCACACTATAACGGCTGCTCTGCCTGCTTTCTGTCGTTTAAACGACGTTCCCAATTTGAAGAAAAGTTTTCATGCTTCTCAGGAGGACCAACGTCCATGTATTCTGCAAATTTCCAGGAATGACAAATGCTTTTAATTGAGTGAATTTGCTCCTGCGAGTTGCTCCTGAAATGGCCATGTTCAACCCTCTACACACACCTTGGCAATAGAATCGGCATTGGCTAGTCATTTTATGTCCTTTTACATTCATTAGTTGAGTAGAGTCATGACTTCAGAAAAAATATCAGTTCATAAACATGTTTTATATTTTAGATGAGGAAAATACACGTGTTACAGATGACAAAATGTTGTGTAGACAAGCAACAATATCAACCGAATGGAGAAGGGTTGGCTCCACAGAACTTAAAACATCTATTTTATTTCAGTTTTCACATTTCGAAGGAGAAATCAATGTTACGGTGTGATGTGACCGTTCTAAAAGTGGGATTTATCCAACTATGGAAACACGTATAAAATGCTTTAAAGACTTTAGAAATACATCTAGTGGGTATTTAGTATGATAATCAGGTATTTAATCATTTATATAACACTGATTATCTCTTCATCATGACACTTGTTAGTGTGTGAGATATATAAGGGAGCAAGTGAACATTTTGTCCTCAAAGTTGATGTGTTAGAAGCAGGAAAAATGGGCAAGCTTAAGGATTTGAACGAGTTTGACAAGGGCCAAATTGTGATGGCTAGACGACTGGGTCAGAGCATCTCCAAAACTGCAGCTCTTGTAGGGTTTTCCCGGTCTGCAGTGGCCCGTCATCTAGCCATCACAATTTGGCCAACTCTGAGGACAAAGTGTTCACTTGCTTCCTAATATTTCCTACCCACTAACAGGTGCAGTGATGTTCACTTCACCTGTCAGTGGTCATAATGTTATGATCGGTGTAAATATACACGAGGGAGAGCGGGGCACCACCTAACACTTTTTGACTTTCTCAGTTTGTGTAAATCCACTTGAGGTTCAGAGTATTTATTTTCCCCCACATTAATTTCACATGTCTAGTACAATTATGTGGTTTTGTTTTGTTATTACAGTGTATACTTTTTTCTTGATTTACCCTGAAAGAATGGAAGTGAAATGTGGTGGGGTACATTGTAACATGACAGAATGACAGCTTAAATTAATTTTCTTCTATGATAAAATTTTTCCACCACAGTTATGCTTAGTTAGACACATATTCAGTAGATATCAAACAATCTTTTTCAAATATTTTTACTCACATAAGTGTGTTGCATCATTCCTGTTGGATCCAAAAGGCAGAGGATCGTTTTTAATCTCATCCCGTCTGCAAATCCAGTCTCGACCGGTGTCTTTTTTACAAACTAATCCACAGTGAAATGAATCGAGCAAACGCACAATGTATGGATCATCAATAAAAGTAAAGTTCAACCATGTATTCCTAATATTGGAATCCGAATTAATCTTATGCAGAATGTTTATTGCTTGGAAGTTCGATCCGGTTTAGCTCCACGTAGGCCTATGTTATTTATCTATTACATGTCATGCACAAATCGGTGGGTGGGGCTACAGAATCAGTGCCCGGTTGCATAAAACACCTTAAGTGAAATTTTCCCTTAAGATCACCCTTAGGTTTCCCTTAAACTTAAGGGTGTTGCAGAAAATAACCCTTAAGTGTCACTTAAACTTATTAAACTGAAACGTCTATTTTTCACTTAAGTAATCCCTTAAAAAACGTTAAGTGTTGCATAAAGCCCCTTAACTGTCATTTTCCTAAGTACAGTTTAAGGTTAGGAAAACTTTACCTTAAGAGTTTGCGAACATAAAAGAGAAAACGAATGGCTGAGTTTATGAATCCTGTTGAAGATATAGATGTGCCAAGGTGAATTTTTTGCGATAGGGAGAACCCTCTGGACCATCTTAGCGATGAAAAACGTCTCAGGTTTCTTGCGTAACCTATGTTCTCTGAGTAGGGAACGAGACGCTGCGTCACTTTATGACGTAATGGGAACGCCCTCTGGGTGTGCCGATTGTCTGAAGCCTTTATAGAATCACGCCAATTCATTGGCTGATGGCGCGGGGGCGACACTCTGACGTTGCCACATTATACTGGCGCGCGCGCCATCTGCTCCTCAGATTTCTCTGCCAAAAAGGAAGGCCTGTCAGCAACGCGAGGAGCTTGGCAGCGGACGCAGCGTCTCGTTCCCTACTCAGAGAACATAGGTTACGCAAGTAACCTGAGACGTTCTCTTTCATAGGTTCACTCAACACTGCGTCACTTTATGACGTAATGGGAACGATATACCACACACGCCAAGCTAAAGTGCTGCCATATCTGGCTCAAAGAATACCAGATAACCTGCATGGCCAGGTTAAGCAGATAGAACATGCAAACCCGGAGCCATGTCGAGATCCAAGCTATAGAACCTCACAAAAGTGTGCGGGGAGGACCAACCTGCCGCTACACAAATATCCTCCAGAAGAACCCCTCTAAAAAGCGCTTGAGAGGAAGCCCCACTTCTGGTAGAATCCGCCCTAATGCTAAGAGGTGAAGGTATACCACGCACCTCATACGCCAGCGAAATAGCCTCCGTCACCCAATGGGAAATCCTTTGCTTCGACGCGGCAAGCCCGCGGCGGCCAGCACTGAAGCACACCAAGAGCTGGTTAGATTTCCTCCAACACATCATTTCCTCCAACACCTACATAGCACTTCAATGCTGGAACAGGGCAAATTAAGCTTCTCGTCCTCCTCCAAGTCGAAAGGAGGGGGGTGAAAAGAGTGAAGGGTGATAACCTGAGAGTGGAAGGAAGTGGACAAAACCTTGGGCACATAACCTGGCCTAGGTCTCAAGGTAACCTTGACTAGGCCAGGAGCAAAATCCATACAGGTCCCATTAACAGAGAGTAGGTCGCCCACTCGCTTCAGGGAGGATAATGCTAGCAAAAGAGCAACCTTGAGAGTCAGAATCCGCTCTGGGGCTGACTCCAAGGGCTCAAAGGGAGCTTTTATTAGACCCTCAAGGACAACTGAGAGGTCCCAAGTAGGAATACCAGGGGGGCGTGCTGGCCTCAGGCGCCTAACCCCTCGCATAAAAGACGAAACTAATCTATGCTTGCCTAGAGGAACTTCATCCAACTCCCTATGAGCAGCGATCACGGCAACATAAACCCTAAGGGTGGTAGCCGCTGCTCCAGCGGCAAACTTTTCCCTCATGAACTCTAGAACTGGACCCACCAGGCAGTTAACTGGGTCCACCTCCGCTTTGCCGAACACTTCCGAAATCTGAGATACAGTTTGAGGGTTCAGCATCCATTCTCCTGACCTGAGCTTCTGCCTCGACAGGTAGTCCGCTGCGAGGTTCAAGACTGAGCTGGGGTGAGAACACTCTTGGGGGTGTTCACTCTCAAACCAAGAGACTGAACGTGCCGAAGAACGACATCTCTGTGGTGAGTCACCAACTCCCTGGAGTGGGCCAGAATGAGCCAATCGTCCAGGTAATTGAGAATACGGATGCCCTGGAGCCTCAGCGGGGCCAGAGCAGCATCCATACACTTCGTGAACGTCCTCTGTGCCAGGGCGAGGCCGAAGGGAAGGACTTTGTATTGATAAGCCCTCCCCTTGAAGGCGAATCTGAGAAACTTCCTGTGTCGTCTGACGACCTGAATATGGAAGTATGCATCTTTCAGGTCTATCGTAACGAACCAGTCCTCCGCACGTATCTGTGACAAAATAGTGTTAGCATCTTGAACTTCCCTCTGTAGAGGGCGAAGTTCAGACAACGAAGGTCCAAAATGGGACGCAATCTGCCGTCCTTCTTCGGAACCAGGAAATAGCGGCTGAAGAAGCCACATTTCTCTTCTGCTAACGGAACCTCCGCTATCGCCTCATTGAGGAGGAGAGAAGTAAGTTCCTGTTGTAGAACAGAAGCCTTTGAGGCGCTGTTTACTACAGTTTGAATGACCCCCGTCGAAGCGAGGGGGGTTGCGACAGAACTGGAGTGTGTAACCGGACTGAATTGTGCGGAGGACCCAGGATGATATCCCTGGCAGAAGCTTCCACTCGTGGGAGAAATGTGACAGAGGGAGTGGGGTGTTGAGGTGCGGTGGCCATACCTGAGATAGGGTGTCGAGCTGAACCTCGAAGGAAGGCGTGGCCATCCGCGAAGGAGAACACGTGGCGTCCTGGCGCGGAGTGGGAGATGTCACAGCCAGAGTGGGAAGACTGGGTCGCTCTGATTCCTGGAGAAGACCGAATGTCTCCGTTTGAACGAGCGGCGGATGGTGAGCCAATCAGATGTGAGGGGAGAAAGCAAAAGGCGTCTCTTTCCTTCAGTGCCGGAAAAGGCGTGGGTCGGGCCAGTTCTGTATTTCGAAGCGCGCTGGATGGCGAAAGTAACAGAGCTGAATAAGGAGAGCTGGTGAGAGGCGGGCAGAAACGCTTGCGCGGTCTGACCCAGCCTCGGACGTGTGCTGAAGCTCTCCTTTTTCTGACTGGAGGGTCAGGAGCGACTCGAAGTGGCCGGAGCAGAAGGTTTGCTGGGCCGCTTTGGGTCGATGCGTCTGTGAGGACGTTGGCGGGGAAACGGGCGACCACGAGCTCCCCGGACCGTGGTGGGTGGGGGATGGCTTTGGTCGCTCCTCCTACTGGTAAACTCCCTTCTATAAGAAGGGCGTTCTCTGGACTGAGTGGGGGAGGGGCTAGGAGAATCCTTCGCTCTCCTAGGCATGAACTGCTTAAAAGCGGCAGACTGAGATTTAGTAGCTCTAAACTTCTCAATCACCGTGTTGACCGCCTCCCCAAACAACCCAGACTGTGAAACCGGAGCGTCCAGTAGGAAAACCTTTTCCTTATCATGGATTTCTGTGAGGTTAAGCCACAGGTGGCGCGAGCTGTGTGCTTCGTGGCTCGTAAAGCCAAATCCGTGGCTTTGCGCAGTTCCGTAACTGCTTCTGGTGTCAAACCGTCGCCCTCGTCCATCTCCTTTAGCACGTCCGCCTGATAGGCTTGGAGGATGGCCATGGTATGAAGGGCCATGCCAGCCTGACCAGCCGCCGTGTAGGATTTTCCGATAAGGGCGGAAGTATTCCTACACAGTTTAGTGGGAAGAAGGGGGCGGGACTTCCACGAGGGAGCTGAAGATGGAACAAGATGAGTGGCCAGTGTATCCTCAACCGCAGGAATGGCTGAATAGCCCTGCTCCACAGAACCCACAAGGTTGGTGAAGTCAGCGGCTGCCGCGTTAGTTAGGCGGGCTGAGAACGGCTGCTTTCAGGATCTGGATATCTCGCTGTGCAGATCTCTGAAAAACGGCAGCTTCCTCCGCGTTGGCCTGGAATTAGGGCCATTCAGAAACCTCTCGTCGAGCCGAGAGGATTGAGCTTTGCGGGGTTCGTCCGGCCACTCGATAGCGAGCTTCTCCGTAGCGCGCGATAGCACGTCGTCGAGCTCCGCGTATGCCGCTGAAGGGCGCGCTTCCTGGCCGCTAGGCGGGAGAGCGTCGTCATTAAAGGCAAGCCCGAAATCCTCAGAGTCGGACGCTGCGGTAAACACAACATCATCCAGTCCAAAGGAAACCGCGTCGCGTGCCTCCAGGCTGGGACACAAGTAGTCGTGCGAAAACTCGACGGGCGGAGTCCCGCGCACGTGCTCGGCGGAGAGAGGGAGAGAAAGGGCAAGGCCGTCTGCTCGCACTCCACATCCTCGAGCTCTACATCCGAACTCCAGGTCGCGGATCCAAGAGAGGCCAGCGCGGCCTCGGGAGTGCGACGGGAAAAACGGATGACTCCCTCTCAAAAACCGCAAACCTCGAGCAAAGGGTTGTGAGAAGGAGATTATCACAAAATTTGCATTTTGAAAACCCCTGAACCACCTCGCGCGCGTGTGAAAACCCCAAACATTTAACGCACTTACTGTGGGGTCGTCGTTCGCGATAAAGCGAGTGCACGAGAGTATAGATTTAATCGCCGCGGGATATATGAGATCGCTAACAAACTGGAAGGTGACCTTGATCATGTTACCCAGCGCAACCACTCACTAACGTTACCCTCTGTTTTACAGCTGCTTATAGCACTTCGGTTCTTTGCAACTGGGAGTTTCGAGTCTGTAGTGGGAGATGTTTTCCACGTTCATAAGTCCTCAGTCAGTAGAGTTATTCACCGGGTTGCAGGGGCTCTTAATTTAAGATTATTTGGCTCTTTGTAATTTAAGCCAAACTGTGACGTTTCCATCTCGTGTTGAACTGAATGTTATTCAAACCTCTTTTTTTCGGAAAGCGGGGTTTCCTCGAATAAGTGGTGTAATTGATGGCACACATGTCAGAATTCAGACGCCCCGCACACACGGAGATCTTTTATTTCCATTTTTTCCGTTTTCATATTTTTTTCAAATTTATTACTCCCGAAACTGTCCTCTTTACACCTAGATTTCCGTGCGTTCATTTTCTCCGCTATTTTCTCCCACTGTTTATTCTTTTTGGCAGCAGTTACAACTGGATTAAGTTTGCTTTTTAAAATTGCTTTTCTTTTCCCATACTCATCAAGAAGTATACACTTCTCCTTCTCTGTCCAATTTGGCTATATTTTTTGTTTTCCTTATCCATTTTTTTATCTATTGGATCCTTTGTTTTAAAGCTCCTAGGGTTAATGTGTACAGTTACAATACATAGATTATGTGAGTTGAATTAAAATAAGTACTTATATAAAGACTTGGACGTAAATATATAAATGTGAAAATATATTGTAATGGTTACATTTAACATAATACATAAACTGTTAACTAATAGTTGCGAACGATTAAATATTTAACCATAGGCTACATTTTTACCTGTTATGATCCGGTCTCCCATCGTCGCAGGCTTTGAAGCATGTCAAAATCCAATAAAAACTCATAAAAAGCAACACAATAAAAAGACTACTTTTCTGCTCCATTTCTTTTTTTTTTTTAAATCCCTCACAAACGTGCGCTGTAAGTTGTCACACACCTGCTATAGGCCATTTAACGACGCTCGGTTCAGTGTTGCCAAGTCTGGAAATGGGCTACTTTTACACCGTTGCTCTGAGTTGTTTGTAGCCTATAGTCCACAGGTTTAAGTTGTATTTACTTTAGCTATATTTCTACCGCCCACCCCCTGCGTTTTGGCCGTGATTCCGCTACTTTTGATTAGCAATTGTAGAGGTTTTGTTGTGCAGTCCTGGCAACCCTGTCCCTCGGTTCAGCCTTCGTGTAGGCCTTCGAAGCGCGCTGCCTTCACTTTGGGACACAGCTTTTATCTATAAAGGCTCATATTTTATGTATTTGAGGTCTGAGACATGTGGGACCAGAGAGAGAGGGCTAGCATTTGCCATCTAGTCATAGCCAATAGCCTACACTTAAATTGTCAGGGTTCTACCCTGGCAGCCTTGTCTGTGTTGTCCTTGTTTAATGTTTCTATGTATGTGTTGTGTCTAAGCACATGGCTGTCTTTGTTTGTGTCTGCCGTGTGTTCCTCTTGTTCCGCCTCCTTGTTTCCTGTTACCACACCCCCTTGTTTAGTCCTTGTCTAGTCCTTGTTTCACTAATTGTGCTCACCTGATCCTCATGTGCTGTTCCCTTTATATTGAGCTCCTTTCCCTCTTGTCTTTGCTGGTTCGTTGTATGAATGTTTTCAGTGTTAGCTTGCTCATCTTGCCAAGTCAGTTCTAGATTTTGTCTCCTATATTTCTGGCTTTGAATTGATTTTATTTTCAGTTTTTTCTTTGTTCCTGAGTTTTTAGTCAAGTTTCTATCTTTATTTTGCTCTAGTTTTCTCCAGGCTTTATTTTGGTTTCTCTATTGTTTTCCCCTTTTTCTAGCTCAAGAAAAATGATTATTCATGATTTTCTAGCTGTTTCTGGTGTTCTAGTTTCGCCAGTTTTTATTTGCTTGGTTTTCTTTTGTTGTCTTGAGTGTTGTCTTGTGTTAATTCCTGCCTCCTTCCTGGATTCCCTGCCTGCTGGTTCCTTCTGCCTGGTAGCTAGACTGGCTCTGAGTGCGTGAGCAGCCAGTACGGATCTCTGCTTCATTGTGTCCTGCCCTGTCTTCACCACTACCATCTACCTGTCCTGGTCAGTTCTCAGAGGTTCTTCAACCTGCTGTTTCTTGGAGCTGGTTCCAGCAGTCACCCTCATCTGTCCAGTCATTGTTCCCCGTTGGCCCTGCTGTTTGGACTCGCTCATCCACTACCCTCTTGTGCCTTGTTGTACTGTCCCAGAAACTATCTTTTGTTCACTCTGCATCTGGGTCCTCCATTTCAGAAGTCCTGACAGAACGAACCAGCCAAGTTTGGACCCAGCAGAATGAGCTTCCGTATTGTTCCTCCAGCGACTGCTCAGGAGAGTGTGGCGCTCCAGCGGGGAGTGGCATCTCTTCGCCAACAGGGCAGGGAGGTGCGGTCCTTCGCCCAGTTCTTCTGGACTATGGCTAAGGGCCTTGAGTACAATGATGCAGCCCTCAAGGAGGCTTTAACATCTCTCTGGATGACCCTCTACCACAGTGGGAAATGGAACAATTTTGGGTCCTGGACTTCCGGAACTTCTCCAATTACCTGCATCACCGTGGGGATTGGCAGATCCTGACACCATCAGAGCCTGTCTGTAGTGACGAGCTCACTCCTCCTCCTTCACCGAGTCAAGCTGTAAATTTCCATCCATTAGCCCAAAAACCGAAAACTAATGACGTGGTCAAAAGGAATTCTGCGTGTAAGCCTTTTCAGCCTTTCGGTGAAGTTCTTTTAATTTATTGATATCTCATTTTAAATCTGACTCCATTAATAATTTTATCTGACTCCAATTCTATCTGACTCCATAAAGTGTGTTACATTTAGAGTTTATCAGCTGATTTGAAGATTAGTTGCGATTTAATTTAGATCAATGATTTTTCGTAGTATCACTTATTTTCAAATATTAATATCCTCCATGGGGCACGGAATCTCAAATAGGCTAAGCGTCCGGATTTCGCTTGCTCTAACGGTCACAGATTAGTCAGTTCTGATATTACAGAGGATTGCAGGGTGAACTATCTTACCTCTAAGTGAGTCACACATGTGAAACATGTAATTTTAGTGATAGTCACGGAAACTGCAACTTATAATAACAGTGGCAGGTCAGAAATCAGGTTTTCCCTCATGCATGGCTCAATGCTCCCGCTATGGAGTTCCCAGTATGGCCTGCCCTGGCAGAGAGATCTGCGGTAACCCCTACAAAACCCCGCATGGACATGAATAAAATAATGATTTCAGAAAGATACAGAATAAATCAAGATTAACATTTATTTTAGCCAGACAGGAAAAGAAAATACGTAAACAAGAATCCATGGTACACAACTGATCAGCGTAAAAACATAAAACACAATTGCAAAGCAATATGAAAATAATTTAAAAGAGTCATCATGTCTGGCACATCTACATGCAGTTTGCACGGGGGGTCTGATTGCAGAATATTCCCCCAGAGAGTTAGAACATCCAACCTTAAATACTCCAACTAGAACAAAAGGGCTGTAAATACTTGCAACACCCCCACCTGGTTTTGGGGGAGTGGATCAGATATCTTTGAAGAGACTACTCAAAGGAGAACTGAATTCTCATTAGTTTTCCAATCTTTCTAATACTACCAGTGACTGCAGTGAAACTGAGACCATTTTACCATTCGCACTGAGACCTTTAAAAAGACATCAAACATGAAAAGGATAAAACAATACATTTACAAATAACATCATCACTGATATATCTGCATTTGGTGACTTGAAACCAGGACAAGGAGAGGGCAAAATGGGGAGGGGGGAGGAATGTTTGTCAGGGTGTTGTCACAGTTTCTGTGAGATCTTTTCCTCAAGATTAGTGACTTTTATTGTTCAATTGCTGAGGTATGTATCTCAGCTTTTGTCTTAGCACCAAAACCGACTCTTACAAAGCTATTGAACCTCTGTTAAATCCTACTGAGAAACGAAGGTTGAGAAGGAGGAGGGCGGCTCGGACTGCTGCATCAGTCTCTGTTTCCACCAAAACAGTTCCAGCCCCAGAGACCAGTCCCGTGTCGGCTCCAGCCCCAGAGACCAGTCCCGTGTCGGCTCCAGCCCCAGAGACCAGTCCCGTGTCGGCTCCAGCCCCTGTGCCAAGTCCCGTGTCGGCTCCAGCCCCTGTGCCAAGTCCCGTGTCGGCTCCAGCCCCTGTGCCAAGTCCCGTGTCGGCTCCAGCCCCTGTGCCAAGTCCCGTGTCGGCTCCAGCCCCTGTGCCAAATCCCGTGTCGGCTCCAGCCCCTGTGCCAAGTACCGTGTCGGCTCCAGCCCCTGTGCCAAGTCCCGTGTCGGCTCCAGCCCCTGTGCCAAGTCCCGTGTCGGCTCCAGCCCCTGTGCCAAGTCCAGTGTCGGCTCCAGCCCCTGTGCCAAGTCCAGTGTCGGCTCCAGCCCTTGGCCCGGAGCCTGCTGCAGTCATCCCAGAGCCCGCTGCAGTCATCCCAGAGCCCGTCGAGTGCTCTACTGCAGTCATCCCAGAGCCCGCAGAGTGCTCTACTGCAGTCATCCCAGAGCCCGCTGCAGTCATCCCAGAGCACGTCGAGTGCTCTACTGCAGTCATCCCAGAGCCCGCCGAGTGCTCTACTACAGTCATCCCAGAGCCCGCTGCAGTCATCCCAGAGCCGGTCGAGTGCGCTCCTGCCAGTCCAGAGCCGGTCGAGCACCAATTGTCATGCCCTCGGAAACTGAGGAAGAAGAGGGCTCATATTGTCAAATCAGATGCCCTTCAAGAGGCCCCTAGGCCGTTGGTCCTGGAGAGCCTGAATCAAGAGGCTCCAGCCCCCTGAGCGCAGTCCAGTGCGGGCTCCAGCCCACAAGCCTGCCAGTGCAGCCCAGGAGGGCGCTACAGCTCCCGAGCACGCCAATGCAGCCCAGGAGGGCACTCCCGAGCACGCCAGTGCCGCCCAGGAGGGCGCTCCCGAGTCAGTCCCCGAGCACGCCAGTGCCGCCCAGGAGGGCGCTCCCGAGTCAGTCCCCGAGCACGCCAGTGCCGCTCAGGAGGGCGCTCCCGAGTCAGTCCCCGAGCACGCCAGTGCCGCCCAGGAGGGTGCTCCCGAGTCAGTCCCCGAGCACGCCAGTGCCGCCCAGGAGGGCGCTCCCGAGTCAGTCCCTGAGCACGCCAGTGCCGCCCAGGAGGGTGCTCCAGAGTCAAGCCCAATATCTGTTCATGAAGCCTTTGAGGGCATCTCAGCAACCCCCAAGGGCACCCCAGAGTTATGGCCAGTGTCTATCTCTGCAACTACGGAGCATGGTTCTGAGTCAGTGCCTGAGACTATCCATGTCTCTCCCGAACCCATTCCCCTGACACACATCCTTCCTGCCAGTATGGCCATGTCCCCTGAGTTCATTCCCAAGTCCTTCCCCAATCAAAAATTCATCCCCAAGACTATTCCTGACACCACCAAGGCCATTTTCAAGCCCCCATCATTGGAGCAAATCCATGTTCTCAGGAAGATCCCTAATTTGGTCACTACCCCTCCATTCCCGCCCTCCCTGTCACCTGGTCCTTGTGGGTTCCCAAAGTCAGCACCTCCCTGGTCAGCCCCTAACTACTCCTCTTCTGGATTTTCCTCCCTCCCATTTCCACCCCCCATGTTTCCTGGCTCTCCTGGAACTCCCAGTTTTGTTCACTGCCCACCCTCCCATTTGTTGCCGCCTCTGTTTCCTTTGCCCTGTTTGGACGCCAGGAGGTGTCCGTTGGGGGGAGGGTACTGTCAGGGTTCTGCCCTGGCAGCCTTGTCTGTGATGTCCTTGTTTAATGTTTCTATGTTTGTGTTGTGTCTAAGCACATGGCTCTGTCTTTGTTTGTGTCTGCCGTGTGTTCCTCTTGTTCCGCCTCCTTGTTTCCTGTTACCACACCCCCTTGTTTAGTCCTTGTCTAGTCCTTGTTTCACTAATTGTGCTCACCTGATCCTCATGTGCTGTTCCCTTTATATTGAGCTCCTTTCCCTCTTGTCTTTGCTGGTTCGTTGTATGAATGTTTTCAGTGTTAGCTTGCTCATCTTGCCAAGTCAGTTCTAGATTTTGTCTCCTATATTTCTGGCTCTGAATTGATTTTATTTTCATTTTTTTCTTTGTTCCTGAGTTTTTAGTCAAGTTTCTATCTTTATTTTGCTCTAGTTTTCTCCAGGCTTTATTTTGGTTTCTCTTTTGTTTTTCCCCTTTTACTAGCTCAAGTTATATTTGCTTGGTTTTCTTTTGTTGTCTTGAGTGTTGTCTTGTGTTAGTTCCTGCCTCCTTCCTGGATTCCCTGCCTGCTGGTTCCTTCTGCCTGGTAGCTGGACTGGCTCTGAGTGCGTGAGCAGCCAGTACGGATCTCTGCTTCATTGTGTCCTGCCCTGTCTTCACCGATACCATCTACCTGTCCTGGTCAGTCCTCAGAGGTTCTTCAACCTGCTGTTTCTTGGAGCTTGTTCCAGCAGTCACCCTCATCTGTCCAGTCATTGTTCCCCGTTGGCCCTGCTGTTTGGACTCGCTCATCCACTACCCTCTTGTGCCTTGTTGTACTGTCCTGTCAATAAACTATCTTTTGTTCACTCTGCATCTGGGTCCTCCATTTCAGAAGTCCTGACATAAATAGCCTGTGTATACAGTAGCATTTCATCTTTTAAAAAATTAGATTTTGGTCAAATGTATTTTACAACAGGAAAAACGGAGCGCCCATAAATCTACAACAAACTTTGTAACTGTTGATGAAAACGTAAGGTTAATGTGATACCTCCGTTTTAATAATGACTGACAAAATGACAATTTTCACACATTCGCTGGCCGAAACCCCCGTAACTGCATTTGAATCTTACTTTTGTAAAATGTTAATAATATATTAAAGCTGCGAGCAGCATTTAGCGGGGTTCAAGCCTTTAAGGCCTTTAAGCACACAAGCATCAAAAGACATTAAGTTTTATTTAGCAAGATTTTAAACACTGAAATAATAGATGGAAAACTCAAATTACAGGCAATATAGGCAATTTACCATAGGAAACATATGGTTTTTAACAATTATAGCGCCATCTATGGTCCGATCTCTATAAAGCTTTGTATGCTTGTTAAGGATCTAATGTCACACATGCCCACCAATTTTCGGGAAGTTTTGAGTTTTCCCTTAGAATTTATAGGCTATTGAGTGTGTTTTGCTACGTCCCTCTTCTAAATCACCCTGTTATAGTCATCTAAATGTAAAAGTTGAACTTTTTTTTGATAATTATTGATCTAGAGAGTCCAGAGAATTGTCCTAGACTGGTTTGGTTCCGATCGGGCAAAAAACCAGGGACTAGTTTGCAAAAGTAGGTTTTTAACATTATTGCAAATATTTAATGAACAATTTGATTGACAGCAATGGTTCTAGAGGCAAAGTTGTTCAATATGAGGAGATCTATCAATTGATATGCATATTTTGTGGATGTGTGCAACACCACGTGATTACAGAGCCATAAAACTCGTTAGCGCCAACTAGTGGCCGATTTCTTTCAAAATTCTTACATACCTCTAGGGCCATGAGTCAAACATACCCATTGAGTTTCGTTCTGATCGGCCTCCGTTAACCTTGTCTAATAGGTGCTCATATTTAATTGGCTGTGGCGGCCATGTTTTTTGAGATACGCCAATGTCCTCATAGACATAGATGGTACCTTGGACCAAGACACTGCATACCCATTTTCAAGTCAATCGGACTAGCGGTCGGGTGGTTATAGCCATTTTCATGTTTTTTTCGTGTTATAGCGCCACCAAGTGTTCAATCGTCGCGATTTTTTTATCATGACCACAAATTGAGGTCTTACACATGTGTACCAAGTTTGATGATGATATCTCATTTTGTTCTTGAGTTATAGCCATTTTAGTAAAATAGGCTCCTCCCACAACAATCGTTTTCCGCCCCTTAGCGACCGTGAATAGAAATTTCAACTTTTTTTCAATAATTATTGATAATCAGACTCCAGAGAACATTTCTGCACTGGTTTGGTTCCGATCAATCAAAAAACCTAGGACTAGTTTGAAAAAGTAGTTTTTTGACAAAATTCAAAATGGCGGAAAATCTATCATGGCGGAAATGAAATCGGAGATATACGTTGTGTTCGTCATAGACTCACCTTTCCAATGATATAAGACACTTGAGTCTACGACATAGGGTTTAGGAGTTATGAGCCATTTCGCGCTTTTGATTGCTGTAGCGCCACCTATTGGCCAATCGGGTTCATTCTCTGACAACATTAGCCTCGATTTTTGTACCACCATCTGATAAAGTTTCAAGTCTCTAGCATTTACGCTTTGGTCTGCACGATCACAGTTTAAATATGATTGAACAATATTAGTTTAGAGGATAAGCCAATGAGTGGTCTTCTGCTGCCATCTGGTGGCAATTTTAGGTAATACGCCATAATATATTTGAAATAAATTAATTTGACAAAATATAATTGTAAATATTGTAATAGTGACTTTATAATGTCTAAATAGGAATTATAGAACATGATAAGTAAATAGTATGACAAAATGACCATTTAAGCCCAGCAGGTGGCAGCAGAGAACCACTCATTGGCTCATTTTCATTTTAAATGTCTGTTTTTCATTTAATGGGCACATTTCCAAGTTAATGTCTTCAAACATGCTTAGCTCAAATGTACATTTTGTTGGAGATATAGATATTTGAAATAAATGATGGGTAACAAATAGCTTATTCCAGGTTTTCCCCTTTAAAATATATTTTCAGGCATTATTTTAATTGTAATTTAATAATTATTGTAAAAACATTAATCAAATGAACAAATTAATTGATAAACATTGACAAAATGTCATTTGCAACATTTATTATAATGATTTTATAAAGTTTAAATATGCTTAGTAAGCAGAATGAACCAATGAGTGGTCTTCTGCTGCTATCTGGTGGCAATTTTAGGTAATAAGTTTTTAACATAATTGTGAATAAATAAATAACAATTTGATTGACAGTATTGGTTCTTGAGGCAAAGTTGTTCAGTATGAGGAGATCTATCATAATTTCTGCATATTATGTGGATGTTTTTTACCCCACCTGATTACAGAGATGGAAAATACCATTTACAGCCAATACAGGCAATTCACCATAGGGAATACATGGTTTTCCAAGCTTTTTAACAGTTATAGCGCCACCTATGGTCCGATCTCCATGAAACTTTGCAGGATTCTTCAACATGTTATGATACATACACATAACATTTTTCGTGAAGTTTTGAGTTTTCCTTTAGGATTTATAGCCTTTTGAGTGTATTTTGCTAAGCTCCTCTTATAAATGACCCTGTTATAGCCATACAAATGCAAAAGTTCAACTTTTTTTTGATAATTATTGATCTAGAGAGTCCAGAGAATTGTTCTAGACTGGTTTGGTTCCCATCGGGCAAAAATCCAGGGACTAGTTTGCAAAAGTAGGTTTTAAACATAATTGCGGATATTTAATGAACTGTTGGATTGACAGCAATGCTTCTAGAGGCAAAGTTGTTCAACATGAGGAGACCTATCATATGATGTGTATATTTGTTTGATGTGTGCAACACCACGTGATTACAGAGCCATAAAACTCGTTAGCGCCAACTAGTGGCCGATTTCTTTCAAAATTCTTACAGACCTCTAGGGCCATGAGTCAAAGATGCCCACCAAGTTTCATTCCGATCGGCCTCCGTTAACCTTGTCTTAGAGGTGCTCAAACTTCATTAGCCGATAGCAGCCATGTTTTTTGAGATACGCCAATGTCCTCATAGACATATATGGTACCTTGGACCAAAACACTGCATACCAATTTTCAAGTCAATCGGACTAGCGGTCGGGTGGTTATAGCCATTTTCATGTTTTTTTCGTGTTATAGCGCCACCAAGTGGTCAATCGTCGCGATTGTTTTATCGTGACCAAAGACTTAGCCCATACACACGTGTACCAAGCTTGGTAAAGATATCTCATTTTGTTCTTGAGTTATAGCCATTTTAGTAAAATAGGCTCCTCCCACAACATTCGTTTTCCGCCCCTTTGCGACCTTGAAGCGAAATTTATACTTTTTTTCGATAATTATAGATATTCAGACTCCAGAGAACATTTCTGCACTGGTTTGGTTCCGATCGGGCAAAAATCCAGGGACTAGTTCGCAAAAGTAGTTTTTTGACAAAATTCAAAATGGCGGAAAATCTATTATGACGGAAATGAAATCGGAGATATACGTTTTGTTCGTCAGGGACTCACCTTTCCAATGATATAAGACACTTGAGTCTACGACATACGGTTTAGGAGTTATGAGCAGTTTCGCGCAATTGATTGCTATAGCGCCACCTATAGGCCAATCTGGCTCATAATTTGATAACCTCTCCTCGATTTTTGTACTACCATCTGACAAAGTTTCAAAGCTCCAGCACTTACGGTTTGGGCTGCACGATGCGTTTTACGGCAGAATAATAATAATAATAATAATAATAATAATAATAATTAAAGCTGCAAGCAGCATTTAGCGGGGTTCAAGCCTTTAAGGCCTTTAAGCACACAAACATCAAAAGACATTAATTTTTATTTAGCAAGATTTTAAACACTGAAATAATAGATGGAAAATACCATTTACAGTCAATACAGGCAATTTACAATAGGAAATACGTGGTTTTAAAAGGCTTTTAACAGTTATAGCGTCACCTATGGTCCGATTTCCATAAAACTTTGCATGCTTGTTAAAGATGTTATCTTACATATGCAAAAACAATTTTCGTGAAGTTTTGAGTTTTCCCTTAGAATTTATAGGCTTTTGAGTGTATGTTGCCACACCTCTTTTCTAAATGACCCTGTAATAGCCATTCAAATGCAAAAGTTCAACTTTTTTTCAATAATTATTGATCTAGAGAGTCCAGAGAATTATCCTAGACTAGTTTGGTTCCAATCGGGCAAAAAACCAGGGACTAGTTCGCAAAAGTAGGTTTTGAACATACTCAGGAATATTTAATGAACATATTAATTGACAGCAACAGTTCTAGAGAAAAAGTTGTTTGGTATGAGGAGATCTATCAAATGATATGCATATTTCGTGGATGTGTGCAACACCACGTGATTACAGAGCCGTAAAACTCGTTAGCGCCAACTAGTGGCCGATTTCTTTCAAAATTCTTACAGACCTCTAGGGCCATGAGACTTGTCTAATAGGTGCTCAAATTTAATTGGCTGTGGCAGCCATGTTTTTTAAGATACGCCAATGTCCTCATAGACATACTTGGTACCTTGGACCAAGACACTGCATACCAATTTTCAAGTCAATCGGACCAGCGGTCAGGTGGTTAAAGCCATTTTGATGTTTTTTCACGTTATTGTGCCACCAAGTGTTAAATCGTCGCGATTTTTTTATCGTGACCAAAGACTCAGCCTATACACATGTGTACCAAGTTTGGTGAAGATATCTCATTTTGTTCCTGAGTTATAGCCCTTTTAGTAAATAGGCTCCCCCCTGAACGATTATTTTTACGCTCCTTAACAACCGTGAATATAAATTTCGACTTTTTTTGATAATTATTGATAATCTGACTCCAGAGAACATTTTGACACTGGTTTGGTTCCGATCCGGCAAAAAACCTAGGACTAGTTTGCAAAAGTAGTTGTTTGACAAAATGCAAAATGGCGGAAAATCTATCATGGCGGAAATGAAATCGGAGATATACGTTTTATTCGTCATGGACTCACCTTTCCAATGATATAAGACACTTGAGTCTACGACATACGGTTTAGGAGTTATGAGCCATTTCGCCCTTTTGATTGCTGTAGCGCCACCTATTGGCCAATCAAGTTCATACTCTGACAACATTAGCCTCGATTTTTGTACTACCATCTGATAAAGTTTCAAGTCTCTAGCATTTACGCTTTGGTCTGCACGATCACAGTTTAAATATGATTGAACAATATTAGTTTAGAGGATAAGCCAATGAGTGGTCTTCTGCTGCCATCTGGTGGCAATTTTAGGTAATACGCCATAATATATTTGAAATAAATTAATTTGACAAAATGTAATTGTAAATATTGTAATAGTGACTTTATAATGTCTAAATAGGAATTATAGAACATGATAAGTAAATAGAATGACAAAATGACCATTTAAGCCCAGCAGGTGGCAGCAGAGAACCACTCATTGGCTCATTTTCATTTTAAATGTCTGTTTTTCATTTAATTGGCACATTTTCCAAGTTAATGTCTTCAGACGTGCTTAACTCACATGCACATTTTGTTGGAGATATAGATATTTGAAATAAATGATGGGTAACAAATAGCTTATTCCAGGTTTTCCCCTTTAAAACATATTTTCAGGCATTATTTTAATTGTAATTTAATAATTATTGTAAAAACATTAATCAAATGAACAAATTAATTGATAAACATTGACAAAATGTCATTTGCAACATTTATTATAATGATTTTATAAAGTTTAAATATGCTTAGTAAGCAGAATGAACCAATGAGTGGTCTTCTGCTGCCATCTGGTGGCAATTTTAGGTAATACGTTTTTAACATAATTGTGAATAAATAAATAACAATTTGATTGACAGTATTGGTTCTTGAGGCAAAGTTGTTCAGTATGAAGAGATCTATCATAATTTCTGCACATTATGTGGATGTTTTTTACCCCACCTGATTACAGAGATAGAAAATACCATTTACAGCCAATACAGGCAATTCACCATAGGGAATACATGGTTTTCAAAGCTTTTTAACAGTTATAGCGCAACCTATGGTCCGATCTCCATAAAACTTTGCATGCTTCTTCAGCATGTTATGTCACATATACATAACAATTTTCGTGAAGTTTTGAGTTTTCCTTTAGGATTTATAAGCTGTATAGTGTATTTTGCTACGCCCCTCTTCTAAATGACCCTGTTATAGCCATCCAAATGCAAAAGTTCAATTTTTTTTCAATAATTATTAATCTAGAGAGTCCAGAGAATTGTCCTAGACTGGTTTGGTTCCGATCAGGCAAAAATCCAGGGACTAGTTCGCAAAAGTAGGTTTTAAACATAATTGCAAATATTTAATGAACGCTTTGATTGACAGCAATGCTTCTAGAGGCAAAGTTATTCAGCATGAGGAGACCTATCATATGATATGTATATTTGGTTTATGTGTGCAACACCACGTGATTACAGGGCCATAAAACTCGTTAGCGCCAACTAGAGGCCGATTTCTTTCAAAATTCTTACAGACCTCTAGGGCCATGAGTCAAACATGCCCACCGAGTTTCATTCCGATCGGCCTCCGTTAACCTTGTCTTAGAGGTGCTCAAACTTCATTAGCCGATAGCGGCCATGTTTTTTGAGATACGCCAATGTCCTCATAGACATATATGGTACCTTGGACCAAGACACTGCATACCAATTTTCAAGTCAATTGGACTAGCGGTCGGGTGGTTATAGCCATTTTCATGTTTTTTTTGTGTTATAGCGCCACCAAGTGTTCAATCGTCGCGATTGTTTTATCGTGACCAAAGACTCAGCCCATACACATGTGTACCAAGTTTGGTAAAGATATCTCATTTTGTTCTTGAGTTATAGCCATTTTAGTAAAATAGGCTCCTCCCACAACATTCGTTTTCCGCACCTTAGCAACCGTGAATCGAAATTTCAACTTTTTTTCGATAATTATTGATATTCAGACTCCAGAGAACATTTCTGCACTGGTTTGGTTCCGATCGGGTTAAAATCCAGGGACTAGTTCGCAAAAGTAGTTTTTCAACAAAATTCAAAATGACGGAAAAATTTGCCTACCGGAAATGAAATCGGAGATATACATTATTTACGTCAGGTATTCAGCTTTCCAATGATATAAGACACTTGAGTCTATGACTTACGGTTTAGGAGTTATGAGCAGTTTCGCGCAATTGATTGCTATAGCGCCACCTATAGGCCAATTTGGCTCATAATTTGATAACCTCTCCTCGATTTTTGGGCTACCATCTGACAAAGTTTCAATGCTCCAGCCTTTACGGTTTGGGCTGCACGATGCGTTTTAGCGGAGAATAATAATAATAAAAACCCTTACAATTACAATAGGGTTTCAGCACTTCGTGCTTGAACCCCTAATAAAAATCAGCACAAATACAATAGGTGTTCAGCACTTCGTGCTTGAACCCCTAATTAATAAGTAATACAACAACATATAATTTGTTTTTACCATCGGAAAATCATAAATAAGCACAGGTGTGCCCTGAGTGATCCTCGTCATCTAGGTAAAATATACTTTTAAGAAATTTATTTTATTTATTATTGCGATACACTTAATTTATTAACATTTAATGATATTATGGTCGCATGTTTAATTCATGTTTATGCTGTTAATATGCACGTATTCGCTAGCTAGCTAATTTCTGAATCTTGTATTCTATACTCTCCGCTTGTCTTCACATTAAGTGCAAATAAGCTGCCTTTTTTCACTAAAGTTTACGGAAGACACTGAATTACTTATAGTGACAATAGAATAGGGGTAAAGTACATGGTTTAAAGTTTTGACGCAAATCGACCGGAGG
The DNA here is from genome assembly GCF_949357685.1 of Gobio gobio. Taxonomy (NCBI): domain Eukaryota; kingdom Metazoa; phylum Chordata; class Actinopteri; order Cypriniformes; family Gobionidae; genus Gobio; species Gobio gobio. The sequence goes on along the minus strand of NC_137101.1, from coordinate 50,793,615 downwards.
TTCGAATCCGCCTTTTGCCGAACTCGTTCTACTCCCTTTTCCCATAACATATCACATCGGAAAGGCATTTCTTTTCAATAAAAATGAAGAAAATATTCAAAAAGTGGAACTAAATCGTCTAATGTGTGTTGAATGATAAAGTGTTAGGGGTAGGTGAACAGACATGCCCTGTTTCAGTTTCAGCACATGCCCCTCAAAAGGTCTGTGCACGGCCCTGCCTTCAGTGGATTACAGCAGTAAATCAGGTGAAGGAAGTGGAGGAAATGCTGTCTGGTTTGAAAACACACTGCTGATAAGGAGCATCAAATAGCAAATATATATATATATATATATATATATATATATATATATATATATATATATATATATATATATATATATATATATATATATATATATATATATATATATATATAAGAATTTCGGCAAATGCAGTGACAGGAGAGCTGACGTCTCTCATGTCTCTTCCTGAAAAGCAGCTTCACTTCCTTTACAGAAGTCAACGAAATTTCAGTTCAACACGACAGTTCAGAAGAGAAAAAGTAAAGCTCTACAAATCTGAGGTGAGTGTTTCATCTTTCTTTTGTTTTTTAATGTGTGTGTGTGCATTATTATGTGTCATTGGGGACTTTAATGCAGTTGTGAATTAATTCTGATGATTTTATTTAAACTTCCTCATCTCATGATCGAAGAGAAGATCAAGTGTGTCTTGTATTGGCACACAATACATTCTGCGCATGTGAAAGATGCTGTTTTCCGTGGTAGTAAAGTACAAAGCCTTGTTTACATAATGAACAATAGTTTAGCAACCAAGCGTTTATGGTGAATATGAGAGTGGATCTGGAGTCTTGCTGAATGAGAGAGATGAGCCCAATGCCGTTTAATTTTTGCTTGAAATAAATTCATTTTGGCTTGACGTGTTGTTTATAATGAATGCCACAAAGATTAAAATGATTTAATATACATACAAATGTATGTAGTTGTTTGCAGTTATGAGGTTAATGGGTGTTTTTAGAGTAAGATCAGTTTCTCTCATGTGATTACTTCCTCTTCTTGGCCGGTGTTGTGTAATATTCTGTTCTTGTGAAAAACTGTACCAGTGGGTGGAGTACACATGAGTATTCATGATATTTCCCTTGTTGTGGGCGTGGCAAACAAATGGAACTGAAAATATTAGTGCACCCTCCTCAAATCGCAACTTGTGTCATGGATTATTTTGAAAAGACAATGAAGTTTCAATGTTAAGCCTTAACTGCAACAGTTCACATATTCAAAACAATTAAAGGACAACTCTGGTGAAAAATGAACCTAGGGGTAATTAACACATGGTTACCGAGTAGATCGTTCTCTGGGATGCGTTTTCATGAAAATCGAATGTAAAGAGTTTTTTCTCTAAAAACAGATTATCTTATAATGCTAGTCTATGGGGCATAGAGTAAGTAAAATTAAATCGCTAGTTAATACAACTAACAAGGCTCAAAATATCCTCACACTAACACGGTAGCATAATGAGGGTCCCTACATGCAAACCGAAGCATTGAGAACTTTGTAAGTGTACAAACAGTTTAATAAGAAGTTACTTTTTAAAGACAGAACATTACACATACACAGACAGGAGTCATCTTGGAAAACAGTTTCGACAAGTCGAGCCACAAACGCTGTGCTAAGTGAGCTGGTCGATAGGAATTATCGCAGCTTAGCAAATTGATGAAATTACTGCATATTTTGAGATTTTATGGCATTAGTCGACCTCTCAGGAATATTGATTGAAGTGGTATTTTATGAAGCGCGTTATAGTACATGTTTATTGTTGTATAATAGATGGTTAGACTCTAAATGGAGTTAGATAACGTGAGCAGCACTGCTAAAGCTACTATATCCAGATGCTATTGTCATATTTCAACAGTTTTTAGTCTCTCTGAGATCTTTCTGTCTAATGAGTTTCTATGAAGTAGCCTATTCAAGGAAGAACATATCTAGCGCCTGGATATAAAGAGTTGAATCAAATTGGTTGCCCTGTTTTTTAAAACACTATTTAAAACTTCTTTCTTGGGTTAAATTATGTATATGCTATTGGGCTGTCAATAGATTACATTTTTAATCGTGATTAATCACACACTTATTGTGGAATTAAGCATACATCATTTATCTTTTTAAACACATTAATTCTGTCATAATTTGCTATATCAAGCAAAGTAAACAATCAGATTGAAGGGTGATTCTCACAAAACTGTATTTTCTGCAAGCTTCAAGGATCATTGGAGACTCCAAAAGCACACCAGGGCTGCGTTCGAAACCGCATACTCATTGAGTAGGTACTCATTTTCAATAAGTACTTACTTAACGAGCTCTAAAAGAGTAGGTACTATATTGCCTGATCTCGTTAAGTATGAATGCGAGCCGCACTTTATGCGCCATGTTGACGTTATCATGTGACCTACAACGTTATCTCAAGCGCAACGACTTGAAAGACGAGTGACAGGTTTAATTAATCGATCTATAAATATCTTAATATTGATTAAACTTGCTAATTTTGTGGTCTTGTTGAAGAAACAGCTGCCCATTTATTTTGTGATATTAACCCATCTGACCCAGTTTTATCCTTACCAAAACCGTGATCTCTTGAATATGTTGTTCATTTCTTTATTTTATATGCAAAAAATTTCATCCACAAGCAAAATTGGCCTAAATCTCGTTTATATTTTCCTTTTTTTTATTGCATTATGATGAATTATTCAAAGATATCTAACCTTATTATTGTTTTTTTTCTTTGTATATAATGTATGCAAACCCATGATATTTGTTTTGTTTTATCATTATGATTGTTAAAGATACAACCATGTAATTATAAAATAAAAGATATGAGTGACAGGTGCAGTAACAGCTCAAAGCATCAGTAACTCCACAGCCCGACCTGTGCGGTTTCCCTCAGTGTCTGCACAGAGACTCTTTCAGCTGCTCGAAGATCTCACCTTTGGAGAACACTGTTGATTTTATACTCTTAAAATGTAAGTTCACTATTCAAAATTAAGATTACCCCAGAATGAATTGCATTGCTAGCCCACTAAAACACTTACAATAATAATGTAAAATACAATACAATAAATACAATAATCTCATTTCCAACTCAACGACTCCCGGCGGATGTGGCAGGGACTGAGAACCATCTGTGCTTTTGGAACTAAATCCTCTGCAGAGGTGAGAGCTGATCCGTTACTGGTGAACGAGTTAAACTCTTTCTACGCTCGCTTTGATGGTAATCGCGGCAGCGCGACTCCGGCGAGTGACGCGTCAGAGAGAGTCCCTCAGAGCAGCAACGGTCACGTGATCTCTGTCTCGGAGGACGAGGTTCGGAGGGCACTCAAACGTGTGGATGTCAGGAAAGCTGCTGGGCCGGATGGTATTTCAGGTCGTGTTCTGCGGTCCTGTGCTGATCAGCTCGCAGGGCTCTTTACATCCATATTCAACGAGTCCCTTGCTACATCTGTTGTCCCCACCTCCTTCAAACGATCCTCCATCATCCCTGTACCTAAGATCAGTAAACCCTCTTGCCTAAATGACTATCGTCCAGTGGCTCTCACATCTTTAGTCATGAAGGTCTTTGAGAGACTCATTAAAAACAACATTTGCTCCTCCATTCCTGACACTTTGGACCCTCTTCAGTTTGCCTATCGTCCCAATAGATCGACTGAAGATGCCATTTCTCACGTCCTTCACTCCTGCCTCACTCACATCGACAGCAAAAGTGGGAACTATGTCAGGCTGCTATTTATTGACTATAGCTCAGCCTTTAACACCATAGTTCCCATTAAGCTAACACACAAACTCCTGGATCTAGGCCTGAATTCTTCTCTCTGCCTCTGGATTGAAGATTTCCTCACTGGCAGACCCCAGGCGGTGAGAGTAGGCCAGTTCACCTCCACCTCCATCACCCTGAGTGTTGGAGCTCCACAGGGCTGTGTGCTGAGTCCCCTGCTCTACTCTCTCTACACCCATGACTGTTTGTCCACACACAGCTCCACCTCGATCATCAAGTTTGCTGATGATACTGTTGTCCTGGGTCTCATCTCCAACAACAATGAGACGGCATACTTGGACGAAGTGGAGCAACTGACATCATGGTGCCAGGACAACTGTCTCTCTCTGAATGTTAACAAGACCAAAGAACTGATTGTGGACTTCAGGAAGAGACAGCATCGGTCATACTCCCCTCTCATGATCAGCGGGACACCGGTAGAGAGAGTGAGCAGCTTCAAATACCTGGGTGTGAACATCTCCGAGGATCTGACCTGGACTACACACATCCAGACACAGGTGAAAAAAGCCAGGCAAAGACTGTACCACCTGCGCCAGCTGAGGAAATTCAGGGTTTCACCAGCCATCCTGAAAACTTTCTATCGAGGGGCGATAGAAAGTGTCCTGACTCAGTGCATCACAGCGTGGTACGGGAACAGCACCAGTCACGACTGCAAAGCCCTGCAAAGAGTGGTGCGCTTATCCGAGCGCATCTCAGGCTCAGCTCTCCCGTCTCTGCAGGACATCTTCACCAAACGCTGCAGAGGTAGAGCTACTAAAATCATCAGAGACATTAATCACCCTGCAAACTCTCACTTCACCCTGCTGCCATCTGGTAAGCGCTTCCGTAGCCTGATGGCAAAGACTGAAAGACTCAGGAGGAGTTTCTTCCCCCAGGCCATCAGACTCCTGAACTCAGTCACGTGACTCACTTCACCCCCGCACACGCATAAACATACGGTCTTTCAACATTAACATCCACATACTGCAATTGCACTGCACTTTACTTTACGTCCCTATTGTTACTGCGTAACAACCTGTAATAAACCTTGCACATTATACTTCTTTATATATACATATTATATATTTTATGTTAACCACTTATTTTTAAGTCTACAGTTTATCTCACTTATCATCCACATATTTTTTATATTTTTATTTTTATCTTATTTCCTATTTTTATCTTTTACTTGATTTATTTATAATTCTACTTATGTTAATACTTTTTATTCTAACTTTATTCTATTTCTATTTAATTTCTTGTAACTGTTATTTGCACTGTCCATGGAGCGGACCTGTTTACATTTCACTGCCAGTTGTATATTGTGTATATAACTGTGTATGTGACAAATAAAACTCTTGAATCTTGAATCTTGAATCTTGAATCTTGAATGACAAATGCTGACCAATACTTAATTATATTACTTTTTCTTAATTTTTTTTACTGAAAATTATATTGTTTTAGTAAAACAAGCAAAATGCAACTTGTCATATGACATAGCGATGCATGAATATACACTAGACAAATGAATACCAATTTTCAGTCAAGCAATTAATAAATGCATGAGTTAATAAAATATTTTATTTACGGACAACAATAGGAAACATGAATTAATGAGTAAAAGAATGAATAAAAGTAAACATCAAAAATGAATAAGTCACCAACACATGAAACAAAGCTTTATTCAAACGTATTGTTCTAACAAACTATCACATTTACAGGCGGTGAAGCCCACATCTGCTGCCATCTCAAAACAGCTGTGCTTCTGTGGCTTTATATTGATGAAGCAGTTGACCACCGTGAACACCTTCTCCTGTCCCAGCCGTCCCTCATGTCCTCCTGAACCCCACAACCCTGAAGCAAGAGTGAGAACATGTGTGGGACAATCTCTGACTGCTGATGTCTGCTCCAAACATCCGTGTGTCTGCTCTCCACCAGCATGACTACTTAAAACGCTTTACAATTCATGCTGTCAGCATCCCATTTCTTGCCATATTTAATGTAATATTTTTACAATTACATGCTATTTGTATTGTAGCTTTATGACTTTTGTGGTGTTGTGGGCTAAACACTGAACTGATAAGCAGAAGGTTTCCTTGAGCAAGGCTCATCCACAGGAGCTCTGCAGCAAATGCACAGACATCAAGAATCAGAAAAGTGCTGAAATAACTCTGTTTGAAATTAAAATAAAATACAACTTAAGATTTAAATTGATGTTTTATTCGTTTCTGTAGTATACTCAAAGCCTTTGATGACAGCCTTCCTTCATCAGCCTCTCTCCAGTCTCCACCAGATAAACACACATGAGCTCTTCTGCCCCTGTAACATCAGACAACATTCATCTTACCTGGATCTTAAACAACACCTTGATAAAAGCATAAAAGTTTATGTGCTCAATACTACATTTAAATGTTGAGGTAGTTGCTGATGTGTTAATGTTCCTCAATTCATCAACAGTACTAATGGACAAATAAAAAAGATAACTTATGTTTAGTTACTTTATGTAGATTTATTAACATTACTGACGTTCATGTAAAGTAAGCAGTGATGACAACAGGGAACTCTACATTATAGCACACACACATCACTCTGATCAGATGTCTATTTCATGCTGTGATGTCATCTGCAATACTTATCGAAAATGTCCCGTCAAATGTTAAACGCACATTTAGGAAACGTCTATATTGCATATGGTTAAGAGTGCATTCACACCTTTTCTTTAAACAAACGTTTATCGGGTTCTTGTATACAGTTAAAGTAATGCTTTCAAGAAAACGATGATTAACAAATCTTCAGAAGTATGTGTGCTTAATGAAGCACGCCTGGTGCGTTAACTATATGAAAATGAAATGTTTTACAGCTATTTAATACCTTTAATATATCAATATTTAATATATATTAATGTCTTAAAACCAACAGTTTCCTCGTCAGTTGTTAAATATGTGAAATTTAAATACAATTAACAGCGGTTCAGTTTGTTGTACTTACACTTGAAAACAGCTGCGTCTACGTCCTCCGACATGTTCGAAAATGATGATTCCCCATGGCCTCATGGGATATTAAAGTGTCCATCGGATGCACACTTCAGAATCTGGGCGGACACAGTAGGCCATCCGGGGATTTCTCGCCTATACTGTTTTATAAATACTGAGGTTTCGGACATACTACTCCATTCACGTACTGTTTTCTCCTACTATATATTAGGTATGTAGGCATATTCGGACGCAATTTAAGTACACGCGCGTCCGAATCTCGCGAGAATTAGTTAATCCGCCCGGAAATTCTCGCCTACTCTTTTATGAATACTGAGGATTCGGACATACTATTCGCTCGCCTACTGCTTTTTACATACTATATAGTAGGGAAGTATGCGGTTTCGAACGCAGCCCAAGAGTTTTCATTTTAGATGTCAAGCTGCGATACCGAACAGGACCACACGGAGACGCTAAAAAACTCCTAAATCAACCGCTTTGAGTGCATAAACCTACAATTACTAAATACAACAACGTCCACATGACAAATCAAACATTATCCTTCCTGAGTGGGTGTGGAAACAACGCAAATGTACTGAAATGTGTCTGTACATGAATGCAGAGCGATCAGTGATCGAGAGCACACACACATACACAGTTTTGCTCTGTGTAGCAATATATAACAGACTCTCACGGGCTTACTGTACGTCACCAAAATTTTACTCTTCAGAAATTTTGCTGTACCAAAACTCATGTTCACCCATCCCCATAGTACTGGGCGATATGAACCAAAAACATGAGTCAAACTACATGTTAGATATTTGTTCAAACAAACTGTAGTTAATCAAAATAAAATGCAAATGCAGGGTTTCCTTCCCCGTTGCACAATAAAGCTGCACAATAACGTTACCAAAATGTAAATGAAAAAATACGTATATAAAATAATTTGCCTACTAATGCATGGATCTGTATGATACATATTCCACCTCCTATTATTCACATTCATTTAAAGGGTTAGTTCACCCAAAAATGAAAATAATGTAATTTTTTACTCTCCCTCTAGCCGTTCCACACCCGTAAGACTTCCGTTCATCTTAGGAACACAAATTAAAAAATGTTAAGTACTCACATGAACTGATTTAAAAATGTTTTAGTACATTGATGGATCTTGAGAGAGGAAATGTCATCGCTGGCTATGCAGGCCTCACTGAGCCGGATTTCAACACAAATATCTTAATTTGTGTTCCGAATATGAACGAAGGTCTTACTGATGTGGAACGGCACGAGGGTGAGTAATAAATTACATTATTTTAATTTTCTGTCTAGATTAATACCTCATCGAAATTAGCATTTTTACAGAACTTATTTAAAGTTTCAAAATGGGCGTAAGCGTTTTTCACAAAACAAACACTCAAGCAGAAAGCACAGGCCCTCTGTCAGTGTCAGTTGGGTGTTTCTGTCCACCATAGACCGTAAAAATATGGATGCGTCGTCTTGAATGCCTTCCACTGAAGAAAAGTGAAGCCGCCAACGTTCGAATATGGTGCTGACATCTTGCCCAGATTTGAGACAGAGTCTGCGCAGTAGAGAGCAGGATGTAGAGCCGCGATTTCAAAAGCCCGCCCACACTCGCAGTTGCAGAACAATTTATCATGTTGGTGTGAAATAAACAGTTATGGAAATGTAGAAATTAAAGCTCCAATCCTGTGGCAGAGACAACTTCACTCAGAGAAGCATCTCAGCTGTCAATCATGACGTAACCCAATCATATGCATATTCCACTTTTTATCATAAGTGTGTCATGCAGTGTGGGGACTTGAACTGGTCTTGACTCTGCCTGTCTTGGTCTTGACTTGGTCTCGGTCTTTCAAAGTCTTGGTCTTGTCTTGATCTCGGGTTAGGGGGTCTTGACTACAACATTAGTTAAGAGTGAAACTACTTCAGATCTTTTTCTTTATGTCCTGCAGTTGTGAATCTGTGAAGGGCAATGGCGTCTGTCGAAGAGCTGCTTGAGAAATCACTGAATGAACTGGAAGAAGCTGAACTGAAGAAGTTTCAGTGGCAATTAAAGAATGATCATGAGTGTATATCAAAGTCTGATATGGAGAATGCAGATAGGTTAAAAACTGTGGATAAGATGGTAGCATGTTTTGGAGCAGAAGAAGCTGTGAAGCTCACGGTGGAGGTCCTGAGAAAGATGAACCAGAATAATCTGGCTGAGCAGCTGGAGAACAATCACAAGCAAGGTAACGTTTAATTCACTGTGACTGTAATGTGATTTTTTTTTTTGCTCTGCTGATATGTTTGTGTGATTCATGTTTCCCAGTGTGTGATCCTCTCTTTCTCACACGCAGGTCAGGCTGAAGGCAATATAAAGACATCTGCTGCTGTTGGAGCTCATTCAAAAGAAATAATGGGTAAATAACAATCACTGCCTACCTGTACATGGAAATGGGAGCAAATATAACAGCAAGCAACCATTACAGGGCCAAGAAAAACAGTGGCAGATCTTATACAAGTACATTTAATACGAGTGTATAGCAGTGGTAGGTACTAGTGATAGCTGTGCAGGTAATGAGATGCTCTAGTGACTGACATTAGATGTTGTAGCTTTTAGCCTCCTTGATAGAGCATCCAACTCCCATGCGGAAAGACCTGGGTTCGAGCACTGCTTGGGGTGGGCGGTGCGAACCGTTACTCACAATAAATTTGTATTTAGTGATTTTGCCTTCAAAACAGTATGAGAATGTTTTGCAGCAATTTTTTCTTTTGGGATGAATTGAGATCTTTTAATTTTAAAATTTCTGAAAGACATTCAAAAGAGTCTGTGGAATGGATCGCTATACACTAAGGATGCCAAGGAATAATTCTGAGTGTAAAAGTAGGCTACGTCAAATTATTATTACAATAAGTTTGGTTCCATTGTGTAACAAGCAAATTAAAATACACATTTATTATTCACAATATGGAAAGAGGAAATAAAACATAGTTCCTTAAGAGCATGACTCAAACATGCCATTAACGGGTACATTCAAATCCTCTTTTATTTTTTTGAGTTATTTTTATCCATTCCGCATCTCCCACATGTGTGTTTTAGCAAGGCGGTCTGTGTTGCAAGTTGGTGAATGAAGATACTTGCCAGGTTGGTGTGCTAGATTTCAATGGTTTGATCAAAAATCTTTTAATAATTTTGGACAACATGGCCTCACTGCAAAAAATGCTCTTCTTACTTAGTAATTTTGTCTTGTTTCTAGTCTAAATATCAAAAATGTATTAAATCAAGATGCATTTACTAGATAAGTAAAATAACATAAGATATTTTTTCTTGTTTTCTTGAAAATCAAATCAAAATGAAGTGCGTTTTTGCTTAAAACAAGTACAATTATCTGCCAATGGGGTGAGAAAATCTTGTTTCTGATTGAAATCTTGTTTCTTGTTTCTGTCCCAAACAGAAATAAGATTATTTTTCTCACCCCCTTGGCAGATAATTTTGCTTGTTTTAAGCAAAAACTCCCTTCATTTTGATCCCCCCCCCCCTAAATAAGAAGAGCATTTTTTGCAGTGCTTAAGTCCAATAGTGACAATCCAATAAATGTTCTGGAAGGAATTAGAAAAAGTTATTATGAAATTTTAATATTGAAACCAATTGCATTCAAGTCAGCGTTAGTAAAGGCAGTTCCATCATTATATGTTATCAACTTCAGCATAACCAGTGTAAGATGTGCATGTAAACACTATTGCAGTAGGAGTGTGATTAATATAAATATAGTAGAAGCACGAATTTTTGAAAAACACAATCACTTAGTCTTTGCTGCCCCTCTTTCTTAAAGGCTCAACTGCAGACGACAGTCAAGCTACTCTTCGCTATTACACAGAGATCAGCCGCAGACTGAAGGACAAATTAAAACTGGACTACAACCGGATATTGGTTGGTGATTCACAGAGGGGTCATCGGGAATACCTGAATGATATCTACACTGATTTATATGTGGTGGAGAATGAGACTGGAGGAAGAATGAACGACCATGAGGTGATACAGATCGAATCAGATCACAACCGATTGACTGCCAAGGAGAAGCCAATTGAGTGTAATGACATGTTTAAAGTCCAGTGTGACACGGGTCGACGAAACAAAAAAGTGCTGACAATGGGGATCGCAGGAGTGGGAAAAACTGTCTCTGTCAATAAATTCATCTTTGACTGGGCTGAAGGAACAGAAAATCAGGATATAGTCTTCATATTCCCACTTCCATTCCGTAGATTGAATCTGATTAAAGAAGAGTACAGTCTCATGGGACTGCTTAACAAATACTTATTTAGTGGAACTGAAGAATTGCCCTCTCTTCCTGAAGGTGATGGTAAAGTCATGTTCATCTTTGATGGCCTGGATGAATGTCGCTTTCCTTTAAACTTTAAAGAAGATGGCATATTTACAAATGCAAAAGAAAAAACAACAGTGAGTAAGATAATAATAAACCTGATCAAGAACCACCTGGTTCCCTCCGCTCTCATCTGGATCACGTCCAGACCAGCAGCAGCCGGACCGATAGACCGAAACTACATTGATCAGGTGACAGAGGTGCGAGGATTCAGCGATGAGCAGAAAGAGCAATACTTCAAAAATAACAGCAGTCCTGAGGTTTCTGAAAAGATTATCCGTCACATTAGGAAATTCAGGAGCCTGTACATCATGTGCCATATCCCTGTCTTCTGCTGGATCTCTCTCACTGTTCTTCAGCCTCTACTGGCTCAACAAAATGACAAAACTCCCACAACTCTCACAGGGATGTACACAAACTTCTTAATTTCTCAGCAGCAACAGATGGAAGAAAAATACTGTGATGACCCTGAAACTAAAGGCAATGCAAGGTCTTTTGATGAGATTATTCTGAAGCTTGGGAAACTGGCCTTTCAACAGCTAGAGAAAGGAAACCTGATTTTCTACAAAGAAGATCTTGAGGAATGTGGACTAGATGTCAACGAAGGGTCGGTGTACTCTGGGTTATGCACTCGAATGTTTCAGGAGGAAAAGGCAAGAAACGTTTACAGCTTTGTACATCTCAGCGTCCAGGAATTCATTGCTGCTCTTTATGTGTTTTTGATGGGCAAAGATGAGAAAGCTGACCTATTTCTTCAATCCTGGAGAGAAAAACTGACATGGAAACTGTCCAAAAAGCCCCTGTTTCAGCTTCACAAGGCTGCAGTCAACAAGGCTTTACAAAGCGAGAATGGACACCTGGATCTTTTCCTCAGGTTCTTCCTGGGTCTCTCTCTGGAGTCCAATCAGAGTGACCTGAAGGAACTACTGCCAGAACTGGAACTCAAAACAGAGAACTTGAAAAACACTGCTGACTATATCAAAAAGAAAATCGAGAAGGAGAAATCAGTAGAGAGGACCATCAATCTCTTCCACTGTCTGAGTGAACTGAAAGATGACTTTGTGGAGGAAATCCAGAAGAATCTGAGCTCAGGAAATCTTTCAGCACAGAATCTCTCCTCTGCTCAGTGGTCAGGTCTGGTGTTTGTGCTCCTCATGTCAGAAGAGACTCAAGAGATGTTTGAACTGCAGAAATACAGAGGATCTGATGAAGCAGTGATGAGACTGCTGCCAGTGATCAAAAACACCAGAAGAGCACTGTAAGAGTCTACTTTACATTCATTTACATGCACTGTTAGTATTTTGTAAATGGGCCGTCATTTTACATGGGTGACTTGTTGGTCTAGACTGTTCAGAAAAAAAGAGAAGAAAAGGGAAAAAATGTAATGTGTGTGATGATATAAATACAGGTTTGATGTTTTATGAAGAGAAAATTGTTTTTAGCTTTTCTTACATCACTACAGTCAAAGGTTTTTCCAGGTTATCAATTCTCCAGATTATAAACGTTACATAATAAGCATTACTGTTACTGTTTGTTTTGTCCTCTACACAGGCTACAGTGCTGTAATCTCACTGCTCAGTCCTGTGAACGTTTGTCTTCAGTTTTACAATCCTCAAACTCCTTCCTGAGAGAGCTGGATCTGAGTGACAATGACCTGCAGGATTCTGGAGTGAAGTTTCTTTCTGATGGACTGAAGAGTCCAAACTGTCAGCTGGAGATAATAAGGTGAATGGTTTTAAAATAATTAACTATAATCAGAGGCGAACTTAAAGGTGCAATATGTGATCTGGAAAATGCTAACTTTAGCCGGCAAGCATTGAAAGCGTACAATCCCATCCTCGTTGCAAAATCGCCATCCAAAGTCATGCCTCATGAACACATGACTGGCACAAGAAACAAGACGACCAGAGACAACAATTGGTTAACATCATTTTCCGGTGAGAAAACTTTACAGTACAGAGTAACAGTACTACAAAATCGCATGTAAACAGCTGTTTGCCTGTGCAATGATTGAAGGAAAATTTTTATGGTCCTACTTCCACAGACAATATATATTTATAAAACTCTGGGTTTAGGCCAAATGCATTTGAGATCCTTGCAATTAACAATTTATTTAAAAAATCCACACATTCACTCTCATTTGTATGACGGTGTTAATGTTTGTCTAAATGTAAATTATTTTTTTCAATTCCAAAAATTTTATTTGAAAAAAGTACAGTAATCACTTCAAATTACTGCCAGTACATTTTTTTAAACCGTTAAGGCGAGACTCGGCAGGTGAAAACATCGTTTTTTCATGCAGTGGTCAATTTTGAGATTTTGGGCCAGTTTGCTCCCTTAACATGTAAGCTTTCAAAAAAAATGTTAACATTACACATTAAGGTGGTTATTTCATTATATTTTGTCACCGTGCGCCTTTAGATTTCTACCCGAAATCATCAAACGTTATTCTAGCGCGATCTCTCGTGCAGTCTCCATTCACAGAAACATGTCATGCTTGGTATCATTATAAAGCTCTCAGTCTCACAGACAGCGCTGTCTAATCCAAATATGGAACTTTCCTTTGTAGAACCAACCGCGAAAGTTTGCAGCCAAAAACCACATCTGATTGGTCGATGTGAATTTCTCACGCCCTGCCGATTGCTTGTGTATTCTCCACCTCAGAGAAAGTGCAGACAATGCTGAAATCGGCTCATAAACGCTCTCAGAAAAGACCAAGTGGCAAGAGCTAGTAAAAAGAAAATTAACAACAACAGATTAGATGACGAAACCCCGTCAGAATTAGATTCAAATAGTTATAGATGGACCAATACAACAAACAGGGACAGTTCATCTGCAGTTTTTGTGACTGGTGTTTGTTAAGGTAGTTCTCTTAAGGTAGTTCTCTAATAACTATTGCTATTAATTATTTATTCATTTATCAATTTCCACGTGTTTTAAATATTATACACTACTGATATTAATTAACTGAATATATATTTTGTTTGTAGGTTGGGGGTTTTATAGAAATGTATGCAGTTATACAGTATAAAACTTTAAAGGCCGTTTTCTCAAAATGAGTTTTTTCTCACACTCAGAGTCAGATATATCCACTTCAGTAGCACCTACAAGCACCAACTTTTGCAGCCTTATACTGAACTATATTCTGAAGGCTTTTACAGAGGGATTTGTTGATATATCATTCCTATCCTGAGTTATAGGTCCTTTAACTCCAAAAAACATGGCGAAAATTGATTTTTTAAGGCTATTGTCAGTATTCTCTAATTTACTAAAGCACAAAATAAGATATCCAGAATCCTCTCTGTAAAAGCCCTCTCATCTAATATGTCAACAAATAGAACCAAGAATTTTAAACATGGTCCTTTCCAATTTCCAGATTTTGTTTTTGGAAAAGTATGCAAATGAGCGTATATTTAAGTATATAAGGCCTCATTTGCATATTATAACATTAATTTACACAAAACGTGTAATACATTTTTTTTCTTATGTTTATGCTAGTAATAAACTGGAGAAGTTTCACAGTGATATCTTGTAATTAAAAAAAAATCCCTATTCACCTGTAGTGTCTCGCCTTAAAAATAAATAATACCTAATGAAAGGCTGAAATAGGTATGAATGAGTATAAATGTGTCTGACAACTTAACTACATTTAGAAAAGTAATACTCTTACTCTGCCACACTTCCAAATACAAACTGCACAGGTCAGTGTGTCTGATTGCCAAACTAATGTCATGTGGATTGTTGCTATATATCTTTGTAGAGTGTCTGGCTGTATGGTGACTGAGGAAGGCTGTGGTTATGTGTCTTCAGCTCTGAGTTCAAACCCCTCACACCTGAGAGAGCTGGATCTGAGCTACAATCACCCCGGAGATTCAGGAGTCAAGCTGCTCACGGATAAACTCAACCATCCAAACTACAGACTGGATAAACTCAAGTATGTAAAGCAGGAAGAGTTTACAATTAAAATCTTCACTTATTACAAACCAGTACACTTTCATACATTTACAGAAGTTCTCATTGAGAATGTACAGTAGTTATACTACAGGGCTGTTAAATGCTTCATTCTGATTGGTTGTTGAACGTTCTAAGGTGTGCAGTTGTTTTCAGGGAAACGTACAGCTAAAGTAGTGCCAGGCTGATCTTGACTGCATTAGAGTTCCATATCACTTTGCAAAATGATTTCAGTTATTTCAAAGGTCCTGACAGCTTACAACAGCAAAAGAAACAAAACTCACAAAGACATTGACCGAACAAATAAATATAACAAACAACAGGATATAAATCACAAACCATTCCCATAATTTTCCAAGGACATTATTTACATTAACAATTTACATAATCTTTGAAGAAATTCTCAAGTTACATTTTATGAAAGAATTAAACTATACAAACAACAATAGAATCTTATGCCACCACCTAGTGGTTAGAAATGGTAAACGGATTCAAACCCAGAACTACTTGTGGGGTAATTTACTTAAACTTCATGTTACTTCAAGCATAAACATTTTGTTTATAAACTTCAATATAAAATTTATAACATCAAAAAAGAGACATTCAGTTACTAAAATAATAGTAACATATAGAGCCATGCAAAAATCCAGTATTGGATTACAGAATATAACGGTCACAACTCGCCAGTGTGAGTGCCCGTGATTACCACCAGAGGGCACTCCACCCCGGACTGTCACTCCATCACAAACTACATTTCCCATAATACTGCCTGGACTGATCATTCCTGATTACATCCACCTGTGTCTCATTTACCTTGTTAGCTCACCCTATAAAAGCCTGGTCAACTCTGTCATTCACTGCAAAGTCTTGTCTAGTGTAACACTGCAATTTTAAGCGGTCTTCCCGGTTTCATGTCTTTTGGGTTTTGGATTTCTTGCCTGTTTCTGGATTACTCTTTGCCCGTGCTCCCTGCCTTGTTTGGACTGCTTGCCTGTGTATGACCTTTTGCCGGTTTTTGATTAAGATTGTGGATTACCCTTTAATAATCAATGCAATAAGCTGCATTTGGATCCTCAGAGTCTCAGAGCAGTATGTTACAATAACATTATCCATGAAGATTAATACAGAATATCATGGCAAGGCAACTTCAAATGTGATTATGCGTCTTTAACCCTCTGGAGTCTGTGCCGTTTTGGGGCCCTTTAGAAGTTTTGACATGCTCTTACATTTGTGTTTTCTTCAGTTGCTTATAAACATATTAATGGCAAAAGGTTAATTACACTGTATTCAGCACAAACTGGGCTACCATAATATCTAAGCAACATGTATGTATATGCTTGAATTTTTGAGAGAAAAATTTGTATGCATGATTTTTGAAAGAACTAAAAAATTTGTTTTAAAATTAAGGCATCAAAACACACAATAGATATGTGTTCACAAGACTTTTGACTCCATGGTGTATTTTCATTGAGTTTTTGCTTCAAACTGATGTGAGAATCATTGAGCCTACTCATTCACATAAAACAATACAGTGATTTAAAATTTGTAAGACAGTTTTTCTTCACAAAGCCAGAATGCGAGGAGGCGTGATATCTAATGAATAATGATGAGATAACACCTGAGAGAACAATAGACCGCATAATGACCCTGCTTAATGAGCTGCATAATGAATGAGCTTCGTGTGTTCGACTGAGAGAGCAAAAAAATGCTCTTCTTATTTAGTTGAAAACTGTACTTATCTAGTAAATGCATCTTGATTTAAGAATGTTTAAATATTTAGACTAGAAACAAGACAAAAATGACTGAAAAGAGCAGTGTACTTTTGTACTTTTTTATGTTTTTAAAAGTAATCTCATACTAAAAAAATAAATAATAATAATTAAAATTAAGATACAATTTATACAAAACGAAATTCCCTTTAAAGAAAGCAATTCACTTTCTACAAAACCAAACTCCAGAATCATTTATTTAGAATGTAGTCAACAAAGGCCTGTTATAATTTAAATTATCAAAAGATATGACTACACTTTAAAAAAAATGCTCTTCTTATTTAGTTGAAAATTGTACTTGTAAATGCATCTTGATTTAAGAATGATTAAATATTTAGACTAGAAACAAGACAAAAATTACTAAGAAGAGCATTTTTTCTACATTTTGTTATGTTTTTAAAAGTAGTCTCATGTTAAAAAAATAAAAAAATAAAAAATAAAAATTAAGATACAATTTATACAAAACGAAATTCACTTTAAAGAAAGCAATTATTAAACTAAACTAAACTAAAAACTAAAACTATAACTGCATGAACTAAAAAATCACTTTCTACAAAACAAAACTCCAGAATCATTTCTGACAAACTTTGATATTAAATTAAAAAAATACCATTAGGCTATAATATTTAAACATCAATATGAAGCAAAATACGTTTGACTTGTACTATATTTATAGCATCTGAGCAGAATAAAAGCTTTATTGATGTGACACTAGGCTCTTTTACAATAAACACATTATAATCTGTCCAAAAAAAGCCAAATAAATCTTGTCTAAACAGTCTTGCGTGTATGACATTTAATGTTGCAACAGGATTAATATTTAAACAGTCTTTTTGCATTTATTATTCACAGATGCTAACAGAATGAACTGACCTTACAATCAGCGGCGGAGTACAGCTTTGCATGAGGAGAATATATCCAGGATTACTGCTCAAACGCGTCTCAAAACAATGTATCTAAAGTAATGTTACAGCGCTTCACTAGATGTGTTTGTATGAGTTGATGTGTGGGCGTTAAAAGATCATCAGGTGAATTCATGAACCGTGACAATTACTACAAGTGTCCTAATCCACAACCCTCTCATGGACTTCTAGTGCAGTGGTTCTCAAAGTGGGGTACGTGTACCACTAGTGGTACTCAGGCTCTCTCTAGTGGTACGCAGAGGAATCACTAAATTAAAGTCGATGTAAAAATTATTCTAAAATTAGTTTCTATTCTAAACACATTATAAATGTTAGAAATGTATTGCTGAAACATGTTACAAAGACTGTGAACTGTGTAGTACTTAAACGGTGGCTCGATGACGCACTGGAGCCACTGAGCCTGGCCCCTCCCCTAACACTATAACAACTAACATTAGAGTAACCTACATTCACATCAGTTCGCCCGTTCAATCGTGCGTTGCTGTCACTATCGTTAGTTACTACAGCCTACAGTTAGCTAGCTAGTTATGCCTTCCTCACGTAAATGCATATTACCTAAATGTAAAACGTATAAAAAGATTATAAAACAAAATTGCTGATATCAAGAAGAGGTGGATTAATTTTGTGAACAGCTACCTTGAACACCACCAACACCTGCCTCTGTAGTGATCGTTTTACACCGGATAGTTTTACAAACGTTCATCGGACACAGCTGGGATTCACTGATAAGCCACTGCTGGACCGACACAGGACTTCATCTGCCCGTCCCGCCAACATCTGGTGCCATCGCTGCAGTACGTGCCACTGCCCAGTTGTCTTGTGTGCTTACTGCTGCTTTCCCGCTAGTGGCCGTGGTTTCAGTGCAGACAGTGTTTGAGGGCGGAGAACGCTGCTTATTTTTTCAAGATTTTACTTGGCTTTTATATATATATATATATATATATATATATATATATATATATATATATATATATATATATATATATATATATATATATATATATATATATATATATATATATATATATATATAATTTAAATTTGCCACACATTTAATTACACATTTTTATGTGGTGTGACAAACTCAGAACAAATATTTAATTTTGACTTTAAATATAAATTAATGTTGAAACAATACATTTTAATTTCATCTTTATTTGAGTAAAGTTTTTTTACATTTAAGTACACTACAGTTTTAATTTAACTTTTAGATACAACACATTTTAATTGAATCATTATTTAATTAGTTTACATACCTGTATGTAAGCACAGTGCACTGTTAATGTACAATCTGTGTATTTACAATGTTAAATTGGCTGACAACAAAAAAAATATAAATAATATAAAAAAATAAACTGCCTCGTTTTTGAACTGTGCAGAGCTGTAGCTGAATAGTTAGGCCTACTACGCTACTGTATTTTAATGTTGGTCATTATGGTGGTACTTGGAGAGCCAAATATTTTGTGACTTGGTATAAAAAGTTTGAGAACCACTGCTCTAGTGGAAACCATAGAAACAGTCACTTCAGTTTTAAATCAAAACAATAATGGACTGCATTCTATTGATGACATCACAGCACTGGAGCTCCAGAGGCTCTGTGTTCTTCCCACTCAGACTCACTTTCACTGAACATCTCTCAGTGCTCTTGACTGAGAGCTGTAATACAGAAGCTTTAATAAGAATCAATGTATAACACAATAAAGTGTGTAAGAAAGAAATGAATACAGGATTGGGACAAAATGAGAGTGAGTAATGACAGAACTTCTTTTGGTGAATTGAGTGAACATGTTTATTATGGGCTGCGATCACTTTAAGACCTGCACGCATCGAGATACAGACACACATTCGGTTTTCTCTCGACTGTATACGTTCACTTTAGAGTTAACATGTGGTCATCATGAAACTATGCCAACACCAGTCGCTAGAGTCAGCAGACATTATTCACTTCAGAAACACACTCAATGTCCAGATCTCGTTTCTTGTTAGTTACCTAGAAAAATAATAACTATAGAGAGGGGCATTTTGCTAAATATTACATATTCATTATATGTTTACTCAACCTGTTAGTGTTGTCTTCATTATTTAATGTGCGCTTGAATAAATCTGGCATGAAAACAAGTTATTACAGTCATTTAAATGTTTACATTTAACCAACAAATTAGAGTAAAAACATAATTCTATTATTAAAAAGTTGATATATAAACTACTTTATTAATGTAGAAACAACTTAAAGACAGTATATTTAAATATGTGTTGTAATGAGATGTTTTTAATCAATGAAGGCCAGTATCACGGACACTAAAACTGATACTGATGTCTCTGTGAAACTGATTTTTAAAACATTAATTATAGACACTCAAGATGAATGTAAACCATCAATTTATTTATTCATTTATGAGTCTTTAAAATATAACAGCTTTTAGTTTAAGTGAACTTAAAACAATCCTCACATAAACCCATTATAATAAGTGTCATATTTACCTGTGGCCTTCATATCAATTTACAGAAATTGAATACATTTATCAAACACTTAACCGTCTTAACTGCATACATTATAAATTAAATATAGATTAATTACAGATCCTTATTAAAGCAACAATGTTCTCGTTACCGTTGTTCTTTGGTTAACATTAATGACAGTATCAGTTTTATTAGGCTGCTGTCACTTTAAGATCGCCACCATTGCCAAACATGACGCTGATCTGATGCTTGTTAAATATTTTTAATTCATTTAACTGAACGAAACAAGGGAAATCCCGCACACTATCAGTACTTGCAACAAAACTTTTTTATTAGCAACATTTCGGTCTACTGACCTTCATCAGGCATATACATATTACTCAAATCCATGACATTTAAAAATGGTAACATGACCAATCATTGAAGAGAACCATTAATTAGTAAATCACACTCAATGACTAAATATGTCATTAGCAGCATCATTAGTAGGCTACCACATACCCATACATCACATGCACAAGTACACATATATAAATACACTTTACACATTTTAAATATATACATACACATATAAATGGTTCCATAAACACATGAAGAAACATTTTTATTACATATTATAACATCACATTAAATAATGCTTCATCGTTCATACCCATAGGTGATAAATCTGAAGGGTAAAAATCCAAAACAACTCACGTCTCTGTAAGAGCAATTCAGTATCGCCTCCTCTAGGTGGCACACTCACTTTTTCAATACCACAAAACCGTAAAGAGGACACATCATGATTCAATGCACAGAAATGAGCCGCAACCGGATAATTAACATCGTTTCTTCTAATAGAACTCTTATGTTCACTAAATCATCTTTCAAATTCTTAGCCCGTTTGTACACAATCAACGGCGGATGCTGAAAAGTAGCACTCAATTCAGGATCAGAAGTCAACAAATGCCAATATTTTTTGAAAATCGATCTTATCACATAAGACTTGGGTGAATGGGTTGTAATAAAAGTGAAAGAATGTTTTTTTTACTTTTTTTTGTCTTCTTTAACAATTCCGAACGTGTCTTTTGAAAAGATGTGTTAAAAGGCATCATCAATCCATTCCGAAGGATAACCTCGATCTAAAAATCTCTTTTTTCATTACTCTCGATTTTTCAGTAAAATCAAGATCAGAATGGCAAATTCTCCTCAGTCTGTAGAACTGACTTTTGGGCAACCCCTTTTTTTAAAAAGTTGGATGGAAACTAGTAGCAAGCAACAAAGTGTTGCGATCCGTTTCTTTTGTGAACAAAGTCGTAATTAGTTTTCCCTCATTTTTATGTACTCACATATCTAGAAAATGAACTTTGGAAATATTTACTTCCCCAGTAAATTCTAAATCATCAACTAAGTGGTTTAAAGACAACACAAATTCTCGAGCCTCCTTGTGGTCTCCTAAAAAGATACAGAATATATCGTCAATGTACCTATACCACTTAGTGATGTGTGAACAAAAAGGATTTCTCTCTCTATTAAATACATAACACTGGTCTACAAAACCCATAAATAAACTGCCATAATTCAGAGCAAAGATCGAACCCATTGCCGTACCACTAATTTGAAGAAAGAAATCTGTGTCGAAACTGAAATAATTATATAATAATTATAAATTATTATTATAAATAATAAATAATTATAACCGCTTTGCATGAGGAGAATAAATCCAGGATTACTGCTCAAACGCTTCTCAAAACGATGTATCTGAAGTAACGTTACAGCGCTTCACATGTGTTTGTATGTGTTGATGTGGGCGTTGATCGGGGATCGTCAGTATTTGAATCTCAATAGAGCGTGCGATTCGTGGGCGTGGCCGCATTAGCGGATAATGAAGTGGATCGCGGGTGACCGACATGTATCGCTTTTCAACCAGATTACATGAACACAGAATATTTGTTTTCGATTTGGTTTACATTGTTTAAAACCTGACATTTCAGCGTTTCTTTAGACATATGTCTCATGTTTGTGAGACAAGTTTTCACTAAACTAGAGGTCCTTTTCTGAAGACTATCTGAATGAATGTCTTTGACAGAGAGGCTGCAGATCGCACATCATGTGTGTTTTCTTTGTTTAGCAAAAAGCAAAACATTTTGTTTTTATTTTGACTGTACAAAAAAAATAGAAACTTAACAGATTATAATGATGTATAAAACTTGCCTGAATGATAAAAAAACGACAGAGTTATTTGAGTCTCTTTGACACTGATAAGAAAAAAAGCAAGCCAATCACGCCGGCGTGATGGCCGACTCGAGAGGGTTAATCAATGTTTTAATATATTTGATATAATTTAACAGACTGGTATAATAAATATATTAGTATATTTGATACCAATATAGCAGACAATAGCCTTAGCGCTGGCTCAAGCATTTTATGTGTTTCTGACTGAAGCTCGAAATGATATTTGAGTATTGTGTGTATTTGATCATTTACAAATGATTCAGAAAATATTTGCCATTGAAATGAGAAAAAGTGGAAATGAATGAGAAAATTAGAAAAAGTTGGGAAAAAGTGTCCCAATCAACCTAAAGTCACCAGATACTATTTGAAATCATAATTGCATTGCAATATGTTGTTTTAAATCGCAAATATTTTACTTATAACATTCATCATTACCAATTTTTCAGTTATTTGTATTTATTGAATATTGAATTGGGTTCAGTGTCACAATATTACGTTTTTTGTAGCTCTTCTTTCAAAAACATTTCTGATTGAAATCTTGTTTCTTTTTTGGCAGATAATTTAGCTTGCGTTAAGTAAAAACTTTAAGTAAAAAACATTTAGATTTTTCCCCCAGAAAACATTTTTTACTGTTACTGTACTTATCTAGTCAGAATATGAGTCTGATACTGCTCCGTTGGGCTGTGATTATGGGGCGTGTTTCAACCGAACCAGGAAAGACCTCAATTGGATAGACCTACAACCAATCAGAGCAACGGAGCGACGCATTACGTTGGTTGTCAAACGTCAACAGAACTCAACTGCACTGTGTTGCCATGTTCACGGCTTGAAGCGACCCCAATTATGTGATATACAGACCCAGAAATGCGAATTTTAGCAGGCAGCCTTGCCAAAATAACACATATTTTACCCTCCAAATGCCTTTTTTCCCCGGAGAACCCCCCTGGAAAGTTATTGGGCTTGTGTTTGGCTAGTTTTGAGGAATGTTAGCAATTGGGCGGGTTTTGTTGTCAAGACTTGGCAACCCTGTCTGCACGCACGCTGGAATAAGTTAGAAGAAAAAGATGAGTGTAAACGATCTTTGCCGGTGTTGTAAAAAAAAGGATACACAGAGTACTTACCAACACGATCATCATTTCTGAGAGAAATAGTAAAGGTGAACGCATATACGAACAAGTTCTCCATTTAGGATTAGAACAAATTCAACCCAAGTGCCTTTGATGACGTGGATGATTAAGTTACTGTTTATCATCTGTCCATCATCGCCTAAAGCCCGCCCTGACAATTTCATTCCATTTCATTTAATTTCACAACAGTTTCTGTTCGGGCATAATTACTTCTCTACCGATCAAGTCCAGACCGAACTGCCCGTGTAAAAATGTTGTGGGCGGGGCTAAGTTCGGCTGGCATCCAGGCTAGTACTTATCTAGTAAACCTAAAATCTAGTAGGCCTACCTGAAGCTCATTCATTATGCAGCTCATTATTATGCAGGTCTTTTGTTTCTCGGGAGTGATCACATTATTATTCATTGCTCGTTCACGCCTACTCGCATAAGGCCTGAGTAAAGAAAAAGTGTTTTACAAAATGTAAATGAATATTTAGTTTTATGTGAATGAGTAGACTCAATGATTCTCACATCAGTTTAAAGCAAAAACTCTAAACAAAAAACACCCAATAATCAAAGGGCTTGTGAACACGTATCTATTGTGTGTTTTGAAGCCTTAATTTTAAAACAATTGTTTTTGTTTTTTCAAAAATCATGCATAGACATTATTCTCTCAAAAATACAAGCATGTACATACATGTTGGTTACATATTATGGTGGCCCAGTTTGTGTTGAATACAGTGTAATTACACTTTTGCCATTGATATGTTTATAAGCAACTGAAAAAAACACAAATGTCAGAGCATGTCAAAACTTCTAAAGGGCCCCAAAACAGCTCAGACTCCTAGGGGTTAAAGCACCAGGGCCCGTATTCATAAAGAATCTTAATCCAAAGAGTAGCTCCTAGTGACAAAATTCTAAGAAAATTCTTAGAAATGTGGCCGTTTACTCTTAAAATTAACTAAAAAATCCTAGTAAAGGAAAAAGTAATTCAGAAAGCATCTTAACCCTTAAAAGAGGTCTTAAGGTCAAATTTGTTAGGAGCACGGACGAGGACTTTTAAGAGGCTTAAGAGTTTCTTTAGCAGCGGAGAAAATGGCAGAAAGACGAAGAGGGAGAAGAAATGTGTTACAGACAATGGATGACAGTGACTTAGTAAGACGCTATAGATCGTGCAGGGATCATGTTTGTTGCATTAATCCCAACTTTCAAACCACCAATTAAATAGACATGCCAGCAATCAGTGTAATTGGAAAGAGTGGAACAATGTTTATAATTCTAAGCCAATCAAATACCTTATAGGAAATTAACAGCATGGTAAATATTAAAAAGGATTTATATACATATATGTAATGTGTATGAGTGTGTTTGAGTGAGAGAAAACGGTAAAACCATGACTCTCAAACTTGCCTTGCCTAAAATAGGACAATTTGTGCTTGTAATTTCAAAGTGAAGGCTTAGAATAGACCCTATACTAAAAAGCGCTCCTTTTTCCCCCTTTTTGGACAACCAACCAATCACAGTCTTCAAAAGACTGTGTCATACGTAGCAACGGATGGCTAGATCGCTCAGAACCTGGCAGTACTCAGACAGGTCAAAGTTTGTCAGACAGTGTTCGTTTTGCCGAGGGGTGTTGTGCTTTGAGTAGCCCTAAATGATGTCAGGAAGAATTACAATATCAGGTCAGCATTCAGCAGTGAATGTCAAAAGTTTGGAAACTGTACTAATTTGATTGTTTTTGAAAGAAGTCTCTTCTGCTCACCAAGGCTGCATTTATGTTATATAAAAAAGGATTTATATACATATATAAAATGTGTATGAGTGTGTTTGAGTGAGAGAAAACGGTAAAATAGGACAATTTGCGCTTGTAATTTCAAAGTGAAGGCTTAGAATAGATCCTATACTTAAAAGCGCTCATTTTTCCCCTTTTTTGGACAACCAACCAATCACAGTCTTCAAAAGACTGTGTCATACGTAGCAACGGGGTCAGCCCCGCCTCTTCACTAAGATAAAAGTTTTTGTATTTTCCTTGCTCAGAGTTGCTCTCAGATCGGTCCCGAATAGCTCTTAAAGGGTTAGTTCACCCAAAACTGAAAATTCTGTCATTAATTACTTACCCTCATGTTGTTCGACACCCGTAAGACCTCCATAAGACCTCCGTTCGTCTTCGGAACACAAATTAAGATATTTTAGTTGAAATCTGATGGCTCTGAAAGGCCTCCATTGGCACAATGCACGGTTCACTCTCAAGACCCTTAAAAGATACTAAAGACGTCCTTACAAAGTCCATCTCACTACAGTGGTTCTAAAATAACTTTATGAATCGGCGGCAATAGTTTTTGTGCGCCTAAATAACGACTTGTATAGTGATGACGATTTCAAAACACGGCATCATGAAGCTTCGAAGCGTTATGAATCATGGAGTTGAATCAGCAGTTTGGATCGCCAAATTTCAGCAGTTTGGCGGTTTGACACGCAATGTTTTAAGTAGTAACCAATAAAAATATGTTTTTCAATTCAACCCACCCGCCACTGTGGCTGGTATACAAGGCAAAGTCATCCGCCACTTTGAAAAAGTACCCGCCATTGGCTGGTTGAAGGTTCATGCTTAAAGGTCCCATGGCATGGCATTTTTCTATTATTTTATAGTGTTTTCTGAGGTGTACTTATATTGTTAGTATGATTTTTACATCATAAAATGTCATAATTTAGAAATAAAAGGCATTTTGTCTATACTGATGTTTGCCCTGTGGCTGAATGCCCTGCTTCAAGAGGTGTGTCTGCTGAGAGACTTCAGTAAAAACGCCCACTGTTGTGATTGGCTGACATCTTTGCATTTTAAATGAGCGGAGGGGGCGTGGTTTAACGAGGCACGAGCAGGCACGAGCTGCTGCCAGAGAGACGGATGGACCTGAGTTCACTTCTCATCAGTTCTCTCAGCATGTCTCAGTTCAGGGTGAACTGTTGTAGTTACTAGAATATACTTCAGGTTATTAGTTTATTTCTATTCGGAGGGGCTGTCACTCATGTCAGAAAGTTAGTAACTTTAGTAAATTATGGATCAGCGCTGATTTGAGACGCGAACCGTTTAGAACGATTCAGTCCGATTTGGTGAACTGGTTCGGTTCACTAAAAAGAACCGATTCAAAAGAATAATTTGTTCGCGAACCGGACATCACGGAGACGAAGCGATTGCTAACAAAGTTATTTATAGTAACTACTGAGTTATGAGAGTGCTGTCTGTCAGCGCGAGATTATTGTGTTTGTATCTGAGAGTTCTGAATAAACACGAGTCCCAGTCACGCCGAGTCCGTCTTCATCATTATTCTACCAACTTTGTAACACATGCAATGTACCATTACAGCGAGATGAACGAGTTACGAGTAAGTGTTAATGTTGTCCCATGGCATGAAATTTTCATTTTATGAGGTATTGAATCGGTACAACATTAACACTAATTTACATACACACATCCTACAACACTAATGCTGTGCGACTGAAACGCTGCAAGGGAATATTAACATGGCCGAATATTAACATATTAACAATATTAACAATCAAACACTTCCAGTGGCTTCACGTCTGATGGCAAGTCATGACTCGGGGGTGCACATGAGAGGTGTGCAGGTGCTCATCTGGACCAAAATAAACAACGCTCTGGGTAAATGAGTTCAGATCACTCATCTGCGTAACGACACAGCTGTTATGCACAATCACCGCTTCAGATCGACTAACTGCAATACTGGATCATATTTCCATCTGAACTGAATGCATAATAAATCTGCTGGTCTCAGAGAAAAACACAAAGCCCTGACATTCACTGACTCGCTTCACTCACACTGCAAAAAATTATTTTCTTACTTAGTATTTTGATCTTGTTTTTAGTCCAAATATCTAAAAAATCTTACATTAACCCTTTAAGACCTAAGGGTATTTTTACAATTAATTTTCCGCCTGGTGTTATTTACTAAAAAAGCTTGTAAAACATCAACCCTGTTGTGCACAGACAATTGACACACCTCTTTTTTTCAAGACAAGTTGCACTGTCAGTATATTTGTGTTGCATTGATGTCACCTGAATGTAAAATAAGTTATGGGACCATAAAGACAAAAGAAAACATAAAACGGAAATTGAATCACTCAAATATTCATTGAAAACACACACAAATAAATAAAAGCTAAGCATTTTCCCTCTGGAAAACAGTTTGTTCAAGTCTTTGGAGTCCTGGAACTCAGGAATAAACATGATAACTTATACAGAACCAGAACTATTTACATTTTTCCAAAAAAAGTCCAGGCGCTTTTGGCCTCTTTGGATTTTGGATATTTACTGGTGCCAAGCCTCAAAACAGTTCCTATCAGGAACTTCTCCTCAAACTTTCTCCTCAAACTTTTTCCTCAAACTTTCTCCACAAAACTACTAAAAACTGCAGCGCGTCTCTCTCTCTCTCTCCTCAACACTAGCCGTGCGTCTCTCTCTATCCACAATAACAGAGCTGTGGTTCATGCGTAATGACGCACACCAACGTGGATGACGGATCAGCCTGTCATTGGTCAAACCCTCATCCAAAATGGCAGCTAGCATCGCGCTAGCGGCAAAAATGACGGAAAATTTATAAATTATGGACATCAAGTGGATATATCTTGGATGGAAGCGTTTTGATTTATTGCTGAACAACTCCAAAAAGATGCACATGTTCCAGGCTGGATAGAAAACAAATAACTCAAAATTAAGGGAGTTTTTGCTTAAAATAAGCAAAATAATCTGCCAATGGGGGTAAGCAAAATAATCTTAAAAGATTATTTTGCTTACCCCATTGGCAGAATATTTTGCTTATTTTAAGCAAAAACTCTTTTGAGTTATTTCCCCCCAAAACAAGACAAAAACTTTAGCTTGTCTAGTAAATGCTTCTTAAAGGGTTAGTTCACCCAGAAATGAAAATTCTGTCATTAATTACTCACCCTCATGTCGTTGGACACCCGTAAGACCTCCGTTCATATTTGGAACACAAATGAAGATATTTTAGTTGAAAGCTGATGGCTGAGAAAGGCTTCAGACAGGCCTCCATTGGCATTCAGTACATTGACACTTCCAAGATCCATGAAAGGCACTTAAAACGTCGTTACAAAGTCTATCTCACCACAGTGGCTCTACAATAACTTTACGATGCGACGACAATAGTTTTTGTGCGCAAAAAAAAAATCTAAATAACACCTTTGACCAACTTGTTCCCGTCTTCCGTGTGTGTCTCCACGACGCATACGCGAGAATATGACGCAGATCCGGCGTTCAGACATATGACCCAGAAGCGATTTGTTTACGAGCAGAGGAAGACGCACGTGTCTAAGCTGTTGGATTCTACATTGATCGTGCTTTAGGTCTCGGCATAGTGCTCAAAATGGGGCTTAAGTGTGTATTTCATGGATTCCCGAACCCCGGCGCTACGTCATATTCTCGCGCATGCGTCGTGGAGGCACACACGGAAGTCGAGAACAAGTTGGTTAAAGGTGTTATTTTGATTTTTTTTTTGCGCACAAAAACTATTGTCGTCGCATCGTAAAGTTATTGTAGAGCCACTGTGGTGAGATGGACTTTATAACGACGTTTTAAGTGCCTTTCATGGATCTTGGAAGTGTCAATGTACTGAATGCCAATGGAGGCCTATCTGAAGCCTTTCTCAGCCATCAGCTTTCAACTAAAATATCTTCATTTGTGTTCCGAATATGAACGGAGGTCTTACGGGTGTCCAACGACATGAGGGTGAGTAATTAATGACAGAATTTTCATTTTTGGGTGAACTAACCCTTTAATGTAAGATTTTGTAGACATTTGGACTGAAAACAAGACAAAAATACTAAGTAAGAAAAGCATTTTTTGCAGTGCAGCAGTGCATAGTGATTAGCTAAGTGCTAACTCAGGCTAAGAACTCTTGGTAGTAACCATCTGTAACCATCTACCAACCACACAGAACACCCTAGCAACCACACAGAACACCCTAGCAACCACACAGAATACCTTAGCACCCACCTAGAATACCCTAGCAACCACCCAGAACATGCTAGCAACACCCTAGCAACCACCTAGAATACCTTAGCAACCACATAGAATACCCTAGCAACCACCCAGAACAAGCTAGCAACACCCTAGCAACCACCCAGAACACCCCAGCAACAATCCAGAATACCTTAGCAACCTGATTTTAGGTTTGAAAATTTTGAAAATTTCATAAAATAATAATATTATGTAAAATTAGCATTGTATTTTTAAGTATACTATAAATTAATAATATTTTTATTTAATGCTTTTTTATTTTAAAATATAATTGTGTTATAAAAAAATTTATAATTATTTTGTTTATTATCTTTCTTTCTTTCTTTTATTTTATTTCGAACAACAACCAAAAAATAATAAAAATAAAGTAAAACATACAACATTTGTGTTACCAAATAGACGCAATATCAAAAATAAAATTACATGTGTTCGAAAAGGAGCGGGATGAAGCAAAAGCTTGTTATTTTCCCACCCCTTATATAACCATACACAATTTCATCAAAATTGAAATCTCACCACATACATCATATACTTATTGCACAACAACCATTTCACAAATACGTTAAATAATAAAAAAAATAAGAAAAAATATCTTTTAACCCACCCTCATTATTTTTGTTCCACCTCATAACCTTTTATTAACTTGATTTTATACAGCTTTTTAAACTGTTTAAAGTTTGTACAGTATTTTAACACCTGTTCCAACTTATTCTTTTTTTATTTTATTAACAACTGTTGCAACACCTTTATTTGTCTGCAGATAATTTAATTTAAAAAAATGTGTGAATAAAAAAGTAATTAAATGAAGTGCAGTAATGCCATTATTAATAATTTTATTTTGTATAGTTATGTTTAATGGGTCACACTATGTGCAGTGAATTCTCCAGGTGCTCATGAGAACCAGACTGAGAAACGTGGTCATAACACAACGATCAGTCATTTCTGTAGATCAGTGATGGACACACTGAGGGAAGGGTGAAGGGTCACTGCCGTTACCACTGTGCAAAATCCACTAAATCATATTTATAAATCTTAATGGAGAAAGGGACTGTATTCATGAAAACAAAAAAAATTTATGTTTAAATTTAGGTTTAAGAGTTATATAAAATGTTTTATTAAGGTCTATTTTTTACTTGTTTAAAATTCGTATTACATAATATGAATAATATGCAAGGATTATTCACTTCATTTTGATAAAAGTTTACTATTACAGTTTTTTGATTTGGTTTGGTTGTTTTCACAAGTTGTACATTTTCAAACTAGCAAAACAGAACATCAAAGATGCACTATTTTCTTTTTTGTTGCTAGGGTGTTCTGGGCGGTTGCTAGGGTGTCCTGAGTGGTTGCTAGTTGGTTGCTAAGGGGCTATGGGTGGTTGCTAGGCTGTTGCTAAGGTGTTCTGGGCGGTTGCTAGGGTGTCCTGGGTGGTTGCTAACGTATTCTGGGTTGTTGCTAGGGCATTGCTAAGGTGTTCTGGGTGGTTGCTATGGTATTGCTAGAAGGTTGCTAGGGTATTCTGGGTGGTTGCTAGGCAGGTGGTACGGTTTCTGGGCGGTTGCTAGTTGGTTACTTAGGTATACTGGGTGGTTGCTAGGGGGTCATGGGTGGTTGCTAGGATGTTGCTAATGTGCTCTGGGTGGTTTCTAGGGCATTGCTAGGCAGTTGGTAGGGTGTTCTGAACAGTTGCTAGTTGGTTACTAAGGTATTCTGGGTTGTTGCTAGGGTGTTCTAGGGGATTACTAGGCAGTTGCTAAGGTATTCCAGATGGTTTGTATGGTGTTGCTAGGGTATTCTGTGTGGTTGCTAGGGCATTGCTAGGGTATTGTGGGTGGTTGCTAGGCAGTTGCTAGAGTGTTCTCGGCAGTTGCTAGTTGGTTACTAAGATATTCTGGGTGGTTGCTAGGGTGTTGCTAAGGTGCTCTGGGTGGTTGTTAGGGCATTGCTAGGCAGTTGCTAGGGTATTCTAGGCAGTTGCTATGGTGTCCTGTGTGGTTGCTGATGTATTCTGTGTTGTTGCTATGGTGTTCTGGGTGGTTACTAGGTAGTTGCTAAGGTATTATGGGTGGTTGCTAGGGTGTTGCTAGGTGGTTGCTAAGGTGCTCTGTGTGGTTGTTAGGGCATTGCTAGGGTATTCTTAGTGGTTGCTAGGCAGTTGCTAGATGTTCTGGGCAGTTGCTAAGGTATTCTGGGCTGTTGCTAGAGGTGTTCTGGGTGGTTACTAGGCAGTTGCTAAGGTATTCTGGGTGGTTACTATGGTGTTGCTAGCATGTTCTGGGTGGTTGCTATGGTGTTACTAGATGGTTGCTAGGGTATTCTAGGTGGTTGCTAAGGTATTCTGGGTGGGTGCTAGGCAGTTCTGTGTGGTTGCTAGGGGGTTGGTAGACTGTTACAGATGGTTACTATGGAGTTCTTAGCCTGAGTTAGCACTTAGCTAATAACTATTAGCATGTAACTAGTCACTGCTGGCATGTATAGCAGTGTTAATTTCGTTGACAAATAATTTTCGTCATAATTTTCGTCAACGACCTTTTTTCACTGACGAAAACGAGACGATAACTAAATAAAAACTAATGTTGGATGACAAAAACTATGACGAAAATCAACTGTCATTTTCGCCAACAAATAAAAACGAGACGAAAATGTTAGTGAGGGACGATTAGGGAATAGATCCAGTTAGAACTGATATCCTGTGTCACAGATGCACACATGATTTGAACGCGTGCTGATCTAACGGCTGGAAAACACGGCGCTGTTGCGCTTCTACAGGCTCATCCCCAATCCAGCGCTCCAGAGCGGTTTAGTCAATGAATAGCGCACATTTATGCCAGGCAATTGTTTATGAACTAATGCTAATGAGTAATGACAATGTTTACTTTACCATGTTTATATAGTAATATGTTTTAGACGGTTGTAACAATGCATATTTTATCTCCTCATCTGAACTTGAATGAGCTCCTGCAACTGCAATAGTAAGACGCATTTCAAAATAAGAGTCCCGGTGTATTTCGAGCTTGTTTATCATTAAAAGTCACGCGTTATATATTCGTTTTTTGTTACACAATAAACTGTATTTAATTGAATTCCCATTTAATTCATAGTCAGGAGGAAAGATCAGTATTTGACACATATTCAATAAAGTATCAGGGTTATAATAGTTCACTAAAACCATTAAAAAAATCTTCATTACTTGAAATTAAATAAATGTTAACTGAAATAAAATAAAAAAACACTTATTTGAAGCTTTAGCTTAACCTGATATGGCCTACTAACTAAAACAGAAATACAAAGTTATAAAAACTGTATAGATGTTTTTAAAAAACAAACAAAAAAGTGAATTTAGCTCTCTTTCGTGTATTTTTAATGTCAAAAACAAAATGATGTCAAAATGTCATTTCAAGTAACAGTCGGTTATGTAATGCTTAAATACTTAATGTATTACACTTTAACTAAACTCATTAGATTTTAGTCGACTAAATCTACTGTAGATTTACTCGACTAAAATCTTATGATATTTAGTCGACTAAAACTAGACTTAAACTAAAAACAATTCAGGTGACTAAAATATGACTAAAACTAAATGGCATTTTAGTCAAAAGACTACGACTAAAACTGAATCAAAATTTGCTGTCAAAATAAACACTGATGTATAGCATGTTGGAAGTCCTGTATGCTAGCATGAGTCAAAAGAGCCCCCATCTCTGTACCCCCATATTTCTACGACGTTCTGATAGAGATATAGGTCTTGCTAAATGGTTGCTAGGGAACTCTGTTTGGTTGCTAAGGAGTGGCTTGGCAGCTGCCAATGATGATCCTCCAAAGGCTGCTTGTCAGTATGAACGATATAAACCAACCACAATCCCTCTATGACATTCAGATTAGAGGATATCCCTCTTTGGGTTTGGGTTGTTAGGGTACTTGATATTGGTTGCTAGGGCGTGGCTAGGAAGTAGTGAATGTGATTTGTGATTGGCTGTTTGTGCTCGAGTCAAACGAGCCCACCCTCATGTTTCTATGACACTTCTGTCCAGAGACATCCCTTTGATCTCTTTCAATGGAAGACTATATTTGTGTGTGTGTGTGTGTGTGTGTGTGTGTGTGTGTGTGTGTGTGTGTGTGTGTGTGTGTGTGTGTGTGTGTGAGAAAGAGAGAGAAAGAAAGAGTGTGTGTGAGTGTGTGTGTGTGTTTGAGAGAGAGAGGGTGTATGTGTGTGTGTGTGTGTGAGAGAGAGAGAGAGAGAGTGTGTGTGTGTGTGTGTGTGTGTGTGTGTGTGAGTGTTGTGTGAGTGTGTGTGTGTGTGTGTGTGTGTGTGTGTGTGTGTGTGTGTGTGTGTGTGTGTGTGTGTGTGTGTGTGTGTGTGTGTGTGTGTGTGTGTGTGTGTGAGAGAGAGAGAGAGAGAGAGAGAGAGTGTGTGTGTGTGTGTGTGTGTGAGAGAGAGTGTTGTGTGAGTGTGTGTGAGAGAGAGAGAAAGAGAGAGTGTGTGTGAGTGTGAGTGTGTGTGTGAGAGAGAGAGGGTGTGTGTGTGTGTGTGTGTGTGTGTGTGTGTGTGTGTGTGTGAGTGAGTGAGAGAGAGAGTGTGTGTGTGTGTGTGTGTTTACTGATTAACTATCACTGTGTGTGTTTTGTAGTGTGGATCATGGAGGAGAGATCAGGATTACAGCAGGACTACGGAAATGTACGTCTAAACACACACACTCATGCACGCACACTCTCTCTCTCTCTTTCTCACACACACACACTCTCTGTCTCTCTCTCTCCCTCTCTCTGTTGCATGCTGGGAGTTGGTGAGAATTGTGTGAGTTTCTAATTTTTGCTCTGTTCTTTTTCATTTTTCCTTTTCTTTCTAGAAAATACATGGTTTAGAAAGCAAATTGTAAATAGTTGGTGAGTGTGTGGTAGAATGGCGTCTCTTGATGAGGCGCCACCATTATCACTCCGTAATGGTTTTTGGTGTGTTCCTGAAGACCATGCCACAGTAGAGGATGTGTTAATTGCGGTTGGGGATCAGATTGGTCATGAGAACATTGTATCTGCACGGTGTAACGGCCACCTGGAATACGGTGCAGGATGTTAATGTTGTTGTGCCTTTAAGATGACCGCTTCTATGGTGCACGCTGTTTTTATGTGAGCGCGCACGCATGTTGAGTGTGACGAGAGAGATGACTGCTCTACGGCCGACTGGTGTTTCAGTTTATTAATGTTACCTTTCCCCTTTGATTTTGTAACGTTTTTCAGAGTGTTTTCTTTCATTTTCCCCTCACTCTTTTTACATGTATGGGAAGAGTGTATTCTTTTGTGCGAACCCTTTATAAAGACTCGTGGGACTACCAGTTCATTTTGACCAGTGTCGTTCTTCTCGCCTCCTGTTTCTTATGTTTTTCGTCTGGGCAGACTTCACCCTCTGGTAGACGTTACAAATTGGCGCCCGAACAACTAGATCCATACCAGTCATCTTTCGTTTTGACACGGATGTTCTAATTTGTTTATCTTTTTGGAAGAGGATTTCGTTGTTGGAGTTTTTCATCGCGCTGCAGCAATCGTAACTGGCTGACTAGCTTGCTATCTATGGGGACCATGCGGTCGCTACGTGACTGACTGTCAGGTACTGTGAGTATTTTTTTGTCTGAGCTTGTATTATTTTCATGGATCGTCGGAATATTGAATGCTTCAATTGCATACGCGAATCTTTGGACGTTTTTCCCCCGACCGTTTTGCCTTTTGATCACTTTTTTGAACTGAACTGTATTATATTGCATCAGGACATTACGGGGAAAACTGCTGTCTTTTGCATCACTCTGACTTTTATGCGACGAGTCTGTGACAATGAGGAACATTGTGAACATGTGAACTCTGAAGATCAAGTGAAGAAATCACACGCGGGACATTATTTTTTTTCTTCTCTCCTTTTTGTGGTGCGCGTCTTTTCGTTTCAAGCCAGAACGCACGGAATGGATCGCTGTTTGCAAGGACACTTGATTGGGTAACATTTTATAGTGGGCAAATCATCAGTGTTTCCACGTTTTTCTGACACTTTTTGATATTACTCACATTGCTGGGTTTCACTGTTGGAAATCATATCACAGGGTGCTGTTAACAGGAAAATTCAATGTGCATGTTAGTTAACTGCAAACTTTTAAAATAATTACTGATGTTTCTTCCCTGTGGGTGTGCTTATACGACATTTTACTAAGTTCTGTTTTTCTTCCATTTATTTGTGAAAATTTACAGTTTTTCAAGTATTGTTTGCATTGACTAACCGTGACTGTCGTACATAATGGCTACTCACCCTGACTGTCAGTCTGACCTAACTGACTGGTCCTCAGTCGCAGACTCTCTTCCACAACAGGTGGAATCACAGCAAGGTGCTGGAGACGTACAGACTCAAGTTCAGCTGTTACAAACAGAGGTGGCAATGCTGCAGCGGTGCCTGCGTGACTCAATTAACCTACAAAAAGACATGCTGGACCGTTTAGCGGATCAACAGTGTACCGTACCACAACCAGCTCCCTTGGCCAGCTCGACGCCTTACGGTTTGGCGCAAGCTCCATCAATAGCCCCAAGGTCAGTGCCAGTCAATGCAACATATAGTACTGCACCCATATTTGCTCAGCCACTCACTATGGATATGAATACCACAACGAAAGCCCATACATCTGTGCTTCACCAATCACGACTAGAGCCACCCGTGTTCTCTGCAGATGGTTCCCTGAATCCTGAAGAATGGCTTCAGTCACTTAATGTGTACAGAACCTCATTGGATCTCACGGATGCACAGATTTTCCTCGAGCTCCCACGTTTCCTGTCAAAAGAGCCAAGAAAATGGTTTACCATCCTTAGCACATATGTGACAACTTGGGCTCAGTTCTGTGAGTTTTTCAGGACTGTCTTTCTGCCTTCCGATAATCAAGAACGTATTCTGAGGGGCATTTTAGACCGCGTGCAAATGCCTGATGAGCCGCTGCCAACTTTTGTTGCTCACATGTTGGGTGAGTTCCGTAAACTAAAGACCCCCCCCCCCCCCAACAGGAGCAAATAGATTTGATACGGAAGCATGTGCTGGAGAAATACAGAGTCGCTCTTTATGGCACACCCATACCGTCAGTCATGGACCTTCTTTTGCGGGCTCACGAGCTTCATGCAGTCCTTGGTCCAAGTGTTGGATGTCCGCCTCAGAGACAGGCTAGCATTATGCCATTGAGGGATGTTCATTGTTTTAAATGCTCCTTGCCTGGATTCACCACCCGTACATGTCCGAACTGTAGTCCAGGATTAAGGCCGCGTTCACCTCCAACAGAGTCCCCAAGAGTGACTGGTGATACTGTAAATAGACCGTCGGATGGGAGTTGGATGGATGGCTCTAACCAGCCCATTGAGGTAGGGGAAGTGGCCTCAGACTTAACCCAGAGGGGAAACTTCAGGGGAGGGAGGACGTTCAAACGGGGCAATCCTCCCTCCAGAAGATAAACAGGCCTCGCTTACCTGATGTTTCCATGAGTGATCAACCTACGCTGTGTCATGTAGAGGATGTTGTTTCCACGTCCTATTGGAACACGCCATTCAGAGTAAAGGTTAATCTTTATGGACAAGCTTTTGATGCCACTCTGGACACTGGTGCTTCTCTTTCTGCGGTGCAGTCAGTGGTCATCCAGACTATTCCTGGGGGGGACATAAAAATTAAGCCATGGTCCGCACCTCCTATTCATCTTGCAGATGGAGCCCCCTGTTGCCCACTGGGTGTCATTTGGTTATCTCTGGGTTTTATGGGCCAGCGTTTTTATCATCGCTTCGCTGTTGTCCATAATCTTTCTTCTCCTGTTATCTTGGGAATGGACTTTATGTTGAGATCTTCAGTCACGATCCATGTTCCGTCCAGGTCAGTGGTGCTCGGTGATGAGCCGGTGCCCCTTGAGGAGCTGGAGGGCACTGACTTAATTATGCCTGTCTCTGATTTGTCGTGCCTGGAGGTCAGTACTTTTGCCCTGTCTGAAAAGGTTAAAGAAGCCTCCCTGGATAACGAGCAGAAAAAGAGATTGACTGATTTGCTCGAGACCTTCAGTGATTTGTTTGACGGACATTTGGGACGAACCTCTTTGGTGGAGCATGAGATTGTCACGGGTGATGTAAAGCCAGTCCACCTTGCTCCGTACCGCACTTCTCCTGCTAAAAAGGAACTCATTGAATCTCAAATCAAGGAGATGTTAAAGGAAGGTATAATTGAACCCGCTTCTGGGCCTTGGGCTGCCCCAGTTGTAATCGTCCCAAAACAATCAGGTGAGCCAAGATTCTGTGTCGATTATCGGGCACTCAATAAGCTCACTGTTAAGGATTCGTATCCACTCCCGAGGATTGATGAATCTCTCGACTTCCTGGCAAGAGGGACTTTCATTTCCACCATTGACTTGGCCAGAGGTTATTGGCAGGTAGCAGTGGCGGAGAACTCAAGGCCAAAGACTGCTTTCGTTTCCCATTGCGGGTTATATCAGTTTCGTGTCTTACCTTTTGGATTGTGCAATGCGCCTGCCACTTTCCATAGGCTTATGAACACAGTCCTCGCTGGTCTCATCTACAAGTCTTGTGCCGTCTACTTGGATGATATTGTGGTGGCGTCACCTACTTTTGAGCAACACCTCGCTGACCTAAAAGATGTTCTTACAAGGCTGGAGTCTGCAGGACTGTCCATTAAGCTTGCAAAGTGCCAGTTCTGCAGGAGTGAACTCACCTTTCTGGGTTATAGTGTCAACGCAAGAGGGATCCTACCAAATGAGGACAAAATAAAGGCAGTGACGGATTTCAAAACTCTGAGTAACACAAAACAAGTCAGACAGTTCCTGGGAATGACCAGCTATTATAGACGTTTTATCCATGATTATGCCCGCCATGCTGAGCCACTCTTTGCGTTGACCAGGATGGATGTTCCTTTTGGGTGGTCGAGTGAGTGTCAGACGGCCATGGATTATCTAAAGAACAAGCTGACTTCTGCTCCTATTTTGAGGTTCCCAGACATTTCTCTACCTTTCTTTATCCATACGGATGCGTGTGACAGTGGACTTGGCGCCGCACTTATGCAAAAGGACGATAATGGCAGGGACGTGGTGGTGGCCTACGCGAGTCGTTCTCTACACAAGTCTGAAAGGCCGTATTCTACGCCAGAGAAAGAGTGCTTGGCTGTCATCTGGGCCCTTGAACACTTCAGGCCATATGTTGAAGGACTTCATGTGACAATCTTTTCAGACCACAGCAGTTTGAGGTGGCTAATGTCATGCCCGAACCTCTCCGGCCGGCTGGCTAGGTGGTCTCTCAGATTGCAGGACTTTGACTTTGACATTGTCCATAAGCCAGGGACAAGTAATAAAGTGCCCGATGCCCTTTCGCGTAACCCTGTTCCTTCCTGCGGTGCACCCTTGGGAATCCTCCCTGATTATGCCATAATTGGGGGCCTTGACCTGCGTACTCTACCCCCTGTAATGTTTTCGGATCGGGAACATCTTAGGCAGCTACAGCTCAATGACCCAGTTACGGGGGAAATTCTGCGCACATTGGAGAGCAGGGATGAGAGTAATGCTGGGGAGTTGTCTCAATATGTGATCCAGGATGGACTCCTGTACTTTGTAGATGACAAGGTGTCTTGTAATCTTCACCCCATGAAGCGTCTTAAACTGTATGCACCTACAGCTGTTAAAAGGAGTTTGTTGGAATACTACCATGATCACCCGATGGCGGGGCACTTGGGGATGACAAAAACAATAGCGAGACTGAAACTTCGATTTTACTGGCCAAAGATGTCATCTGACACTAAGAAGTACGTCGCCTCCTGTACTGTCTGCCAGTTCACAAAACCGACCCAGAGGAAACCTGCAGGTTTTATGATTCCTATTCGCCCACAAAAACCATGGGAGTATACTGGGGTGGACTTTGTAGGGCCTTTACCGCGCACACCCAGCGGAAATGCGTACATCCTTGTCTTTGTGGACTATTTTTCGAAATGGGTGGAAGTAAGTGCAGTGAGAGAAGCAACTGCCCAAGTTGCCGCCAGCAAGTTGCTAAGTGAGGTCTTTGGACGTCATGGTGCTCCTACTTATCTGATCTCAGACAGAGGGTCCCCATTCATCAGTGAACTCTTCAAGCGTGTACTCACCACCCTGGGGTCGGAACACAGACTTACAACGGCATACCACCCCCAAACGAATGCAACGGAGAGGGTGAATCGTTCGCTCAAGACCGCCATCCGTGCTTACGTTGACAACAAACACACTGCTTGGGATCGTTACCTGCCCCAAATTTGCTTTGCCTTGAGAACTGCACCACACGAAAGCACTGGCCATAGCCCATCCATGTTGCTCTACGGAAGAGAATTGAGTACTCCTCTTGACATTATCACTCAGCCGAACTGTGATGGTACAGATGAACCTGGTATTCCGTACCCAGAATGCTTGGAATCATCAATTAGAGAAGCGCATGATCATGCTAGGTCCATTTTGAGTGAAAGCCATGCCAAAAGGAAGAAGTACTACGACAAGAGACGTCGGTTTGTATCTTACTCAGTGGACGAACTGGTCAGAGTAAAAACTCATCCCCGTTCTGATGCTCTGGCAAACTTCACGGCTAAGCTTGCACCTGTATATACGGGCCCTTATCGTATTACACAAAAGCTGTCAGAAGTGAACTACAGACTAGTTGATGTGAAAACAGGAGGAGACGCAGGTGTATTTCATGTCGCAAATCTGTTGCCTTTTCGTACCTGGAACCCACTTGTTGAAACCGAGACTGTGCCTACAGACGGTTCTGCTATAGAAGCGACGGCTGACAGTTCTTTGTCAAAGGGAGTGCATGAGGGTACAAGTCGTGGTCCTACCGCCGCAAACTTAACAGACCTGCAAATTGAGGACGAATACAGTTGCCCAGTGACGACCAGTGTTCAGGATCTGTCAGGAAAGGTGGACAATGTAGGTTGTTTTCCTGACCTACAGATAGACTCGGGGACTCTGAATGATGACTTGACTGTTGATGATAATGATCTTGACAGACAACATTATAACTTAAGACCTCGACATGCACCAAGAATCACCTCAGACTGGTCGACTAACAGGTGGACGAATGTGTACCACACAGACAAACTTGATCTTAAATAGTGTGGTAATGGTACAAGTGTGGGTTCATGTTTTGAGCTGGGAAGTGCAAAAGGTTTACCACCTTCTGTGGAAAAAAGGACATTAGCGTAAATGATCAGTCTGTTGACATGTTGTTTGTTATAGTGTTCAACGAAAAGAAAAATGGAAAAAAAAGGAATGTCCCATATTTTGTCTATGGTTGGTTACAGGCTGTTTTCATTTGTTTAAATATGCTGCTGCAGACTATGTATTTTGGTCCATCTGTACTATCATGTATGCCAGTGTATGCCTTAATATATACTCCTGTATGTTCTGAAATTGACAACTTCTCATGTGTGGGATGTTCAAAGCGATGCAGTACTCAGTTGTGCACGGCTGAGGCCAGCCTTTACCTTCCTGGGGGGGATCTGTAACGGCCACCTGGAATACGGTGCAGGATGTTAATGTTGTTGTGCCTTTAAGATGACCGCTTCTATGGTGCACGCTGTTTTTATGTGAGCGCGCACGCATGTTGAGTGTGACGAGAGAGATGACTGCTCTACGGCCGACTGGTGTTTCAGTTTATTAATGTTACCTTTCCCCTTTGATTTTGTAACGTTTTTCAGAGTGTTTTCTTTCATTTTCCCCTCACTCTTTTTACATGTATGGGAAGAGTGTATTCTTTTGTGCGAACCCTTTATAAAGACTCGTGGGACTACCAGTTCATTTTGACCAGTGTCGTTCTTCTCGCCTCCTGTTTCTTATGTTTTTCGTCTGGGCAGACTTCACCCTCTGGTAGACGTTACAACGGGTCCGATTTTGAAAACCCGCACCCGCCCGTACCCGCAGTGCTTAAACCCGCATCCGACCCGTTTTCCGACAACAGCACTAAATAAAATCCACACCCGACCCGCTTAAAATAGAACCGACACCCGACCCGCACTAAAATCCGTTTAGCATATCACATTATAGACACACTTACAAAAATGTTTATTACACGACCATTAACACAAGGACAACTTCAGCCGGGATCTTAACGTGGCTTTATGTACTAAGACACTGTTATTAAGAGACCAAACTTAGTAAACATAATACTAATAACATATACTATGTACAAAAAAATCAGATGAGCCCAGAATATGAACGCAACGCGTTTAATTACACGTTAAACGTTTTCCTCCCATAGAAAACCATTAGGCTATAAGAAAACGCTTAACGTGGCTTAACTAAGACAGTGTTATTAAGAGACCAAACTCAGGAAACATAACAAAAATACTGTTCGATAGAACTGCTTGTGCTTGGTTTGTTACCACAGTTATCTGCGTGCTTCCTCAGCGATGAACTTCCACATTTGCGGCTATCTTTTCTTCAACTCCTCATATTCCATCTTGACGACTGCAGTGCAGGCAGATCACGCGCGCGGTTGTGATTCTTCTGTGAGGGCACGCGCCGCGCGGCCACAGATAAACTGATGTGGATTTGAAATTATTTTATCAACTTGGAATAGAGGCAAGGCATATTTGTAATGATACGATGAAGGCAGGATTCAAATGCAAGTAAAATGTCTTTATTAAGACGAAAACACAGACGAAGACAGCAGGCGAGATGGTAGTCCAGAGCAGAGACACTCAGTAGCACAGGGACGCTGCAGGCAGCCCAGATCTCCGACGCGAGAAGGCAGACGGTGAAGGTGTTGGGGTAACAGCTTAGGACCCAGGACCAGTAGTGAAAAATGAAGACCAGGAGTCAGATTAATTAAAGAAAATTTACTGAAGAATAGTTTGCAGTTTCATCAGCAGAAGCCAGCTCAAGAGGAGTTCGTAGGCCGTACTCCCTCTAACAGTCTCCCCGCCTCCGTCTAACGTACATACAATTTTCTGAACAGTTATACTGTTTTCAAGGTCTAGACACGTCATTACTGCCATGTGGAATGATTCTGATTCGTTCTAACAACATG
Source organism: Gobio gobio (assembly GCF_949357685.1). Taxonomy (NCBI): domain Eukaryota; kingdom Metazoa; phylum Chordata; class Actinopteri; order Cypriniformes; family Gobionidae; genus Gobio; species Gobio gobio. Next base: position 50,750,952 of record NC_137101.1, on the reverse strand, counting down.
CAATGTAAGCAACTTTCCACACGTAGACAGATAGGAGCATATATCACTAAAAATGCGTAGACTTGATGTCGCCCAGGCCCAGAGTAGTCCCTAGCGACCTCGGAGGTCATAGAAAAGACGCCTCCAAGTCTAGAATCGTCTGCCGAAAGGACCATCTCCAATACTGGATCTGCACAGAATCATGAGACGCACACACAAAGCTTCACAGAATAACAGTTTCCATCAAGGTCGGGAGCATCTTAACTAACTATCAACAAAGCACTTCTCCAAAACATGCTGATACTAACTCTAGTTCAGAAGTGACTTTATTCTATTCTATAAAGAAAGAAAAGTATATCAGAGAGGTCCATTTCTCCCCAAAAGAGTCACATAGCTGTAACATAGATGACCCCGGGGGTCGCTTTAGGAAGACATACAGTTAACACATACTGAGCTCTTCTCACTTCAAACACCAAGGACATTTGCCTGTCAGCACGTCTTGACACAGATTCAGAGCAGCTCCTAAAGAATGTCGATTCAAAAGCACAGAGCAACTAAAACACTAGAATATCCTAAATCACTCCTTGAATATAGAGAACTGATTTATCAAATGTAGGACACTGTTATAACTTGATTATCATTCATTCTTATTTTAATATTGATTAAATATTTAATATTTAATATCATTCTTGAAGGATATGTGTCTGATGAAGAGACAAGTGATGTTTGGCTTGACCCTTGACCCTTCATTCCCCCCTTTTAGACCATATGTGGGGGTCCCATACCGCCACGTCTGGTCTACAAGTGAGGTCACTACGGAAGGTCAAGTGGTGACGCATGTTTCCCTTTAGGGTCACAATTGTCTCTTCACCTCATCACGGACATGCTGGCCACTAAAAAGACCAGTCCCCGTTTTGAGGCTCTTTTACCCCTTCCACTCACAAACAAGGCCCCAATGTTCTTTTCTCAAAACTCCTGATCCACATACTGATAACGTGCTTTTTCTCATTGAGAGGGGAACAGACAATATAGTACAATATTATTCATACAATTCTTTAGGGTTTCAGTAAAAGGAAATAAAAAAAAAATAATAAAATAAAATGAACGACAAGTCCATATTTAATCTCTGGAAGCCGGGCTAAATGAGCAATCTCTGTTGCTGCATTCCCATCAATTTAGAGGTGTGTGATGCCTCCAAAATCTGAACACATGACTGAAATTTGCAAGGTTAAAGTGACCAGAATGATCTCAGCTGACCCTTGAATGCCAATCTTTAAGGTGTTTCCTTGCTCTCAATTATGCGGTATTTGGTGAGCGGTATAGAGGGGCCAATATTAGGGCAGGGGCTGCTGTGTCCAGTCTTGACCTTGGCCCCTACGAAACACAGCTTCCCCTCCCAACAGTGATGCTGCTGGCCTCACAGACATCTGCCTCACCTCTCATACACACCTCACATAAAAACACCCCCCTTCTTGGAGGTGCCCCAATGGCGGTGACCCCCATTGGCTTAGGTTGTCCTCCGCTGGCCAACAGAAGAGCTTACCCGTCATCGGGGAATCACCTCATGCTCATTGGTCATCGTTTAAGATCTTTGACCCTCAACAGGATCCAATATTTTTCTGGAGCCTTTTGGAAAGTGCATTCAAGAGTCAGCAGAGCCCCGGGTCAACTTTCAAATGAGTAAAAACATGGAGACAGGTTAATGATATCTAGACTGTGTGTGAGAGAGAGAGAAAGAGAGAGTGTGTGGGAGTGTGAGTGTGTGTGTGAGAGAGAGAGGGTGTGTGTGTGTGTGTGTGTGAGTGAGTGAGAGAGAGAGTGTGTGTGTGAGTGACGCTCCCAGGAGAACCTACCTGTTGATTGTAATCATCAATAAGGGAGTGGTCCAGAATGTCCCTAGCAGGTACCCAACTTTTGACCGAATACGACTGACCGAATATGTTGGTTCCCCATCCACGAGTCGCGGAGGTGGGGGAACCGGGACAGGCGGATTAAGGTGAGAATGAAAAACAGGCTTTAATTTGGATACATGGAAGGCAGGATGATTTCTCAGGCAGTTTGAGGCGGACTGTCACCGGACTAATAATCTTGGTGACAGTGAATGGGCCGATAAATTTGGGAGCAAGTTTATTAGACACGGAGCGGAGCGGAATATTCTTGGTAGAAAGCCACACTTTTTGACCCACAACGTATACAGAAGGCTTAGCCCGGTGGTGATCGGCTTTAGCCTTTTGAGAGTGCCCCCACCTGGAGCGTAGTCTCACGGGCTCTGGTCCACGTGCGGTGGCACCTCTGGACGAAGGCGTGAGCGGAGGGGACCGCGACTTCGGAATCCAGGCTCGGAAAAATAGGTGGCTGGTAACCTAAACTACACTCAAAAGGGGAGAGGCCCATAGATGACACTGGTAACGAGTTATGAGCATACTCTATCATAGAAAGTTGTTGACTCCAGGATGAAGGATTCTTGGAGACCAAATATCGCAACACCCTCTCCAGATCCTGTTTGGCTCGCTCGGTTTGACCATTGCTCTGGGGATGGTAACCCGAAGACAGACTGACCGTCGCCCCTAGTAATTTACAGAACTCCCTCCAGAATTTGGACACAAATTGGGAACCTCTGTCAGAGACCACGTCCATCGGGAGGCCATGTAACCGAAAGACGTGGTCTATAACAGATACCGCTGTCTCCTTGGCTGAAGGTAATTTGGGCAAGGGAATAAAATGTGCTGCCTTAGAGAACCTGTCCACTACGGTTAAAACAACCGTCATGCCATTAGAGGGCGGGAGGGCGGTGAAAAAATCTAGCGCAATGTGGGACCAAGGTCTCGAAGGAATAGCCAGCGGATGAAGTAACCCATCAGGAGGTCGGTTAGACGTCTTACCAATGGCGCAAGCCAAGACGAAACTGCGAATGTCGCGAGCCATACATGGCCACCAAAATCGTTGCTTTATCAAACTGCTAGTGCGGTTTACTCCTGGATGGCAAGCAATGTTGGAACTGTGGCCCCATTGAATGACGTTGGACCTTAACTCCTCCGGAACAAACAACCGACTCTGTGGGCAACCGGTCGGAGGCGTTACCCCTTCCAAGGCCACCTTGACCTTCGATTCGACCTCCCATGTGAGTGTAGAGATAACTATCTTCTCAGGCAAAATGCACTCGGGAGTAACCGGGCGTTCGGAAGGGTCAAAACTGCGAGATAAAGAATTGGGTTTGATGTTCTTGGACCTGGGGCGGTACGAGAAGGAAAAATCAAAGCGTCCGAAAAAAAGTGCCCACCGAGCCTGCCTGGAGTTGAGTCTTTTGGCAGATCTAATATATTCAAGGTTCTTGTGATCGGTCCACTCAATAAAAGGTACCTCCGACACTTCTAACCAATGTCGCCACTCCTCCAACGCTAACTTGATGGCCAACAACTCTCTGTTACCAATGTCATAATTACATTCGGCAGGTGACAGACGATGGGACAAAAACACGCAAGGATGCATCTTATCATCTGAAAAAGAGCGTTGAGATAGAACTGCGCCTACCCCCACCTCTGACGCATCGACCTCTACCACGAACTGACGTGAGGGATCAGGGGCAACGAGGATGGGAGCCGAAATGAAGCAACTTTTGAGGTTAGCAAATACAGCCTCAGCTGTATCGTTCTGGGAGAGGTCAAGGCGGTCAGAGGCGCGGCTAGTTGGCTGAAGTTGCAAATGAAACGCCTATAGAAGTTGGCAAACCCCAGAAACCTCTGTAGGGCCTTACGGGAATCTGGACTTGGCCAATCTACCACAGCCTTAACCTTGTCAGGGTCCATACGCACTCCCTCAGACGAGACGATGTACCCTAGGAAAGGAACAGACTGTGCATGAAAAGCGCATTTCTCCGCCTTGACAAAAAGCCCATTCTCTCGCAACCTCTGAAGCACTCGTCTGACGTGTTGAATGTGTTCCTGGAGAGACGAAGAAAAAATCAATATGTCATCCAGGTAAATATATATGAACTGGTCAACAAAGTCTCTCAACACATCATTGACGTGTGCTTGGAAAACTGCTGGGGAGTTGGACAGCCCGAATGGCATCACCAAATATTCAAAATGGCCCCTGGGGGTGTTAAAAGCAGTTTTCCATTCATCCCCCTTCCTGATGCGAACCAAATGATAAGCGTTACGTAAGTCCAATTTTGTGAAGATGGATGCTCCCTGCAACCTCTCGAAAGCTGAAGACATCAGCGGCAAAGGATATGTATTCTTCACCGTGATGTTGTTCAGCCCTCGGTAGTCAATGCAAGGTCGCAGAGTGCCATCCTTCTTCCCCACAAAAAAAACCCCCGCCCCCGCTGGAGAAGAGGAAGGGCGGATGAATCCGGAGGCTAGAGAATCAGAAATATATTTCTCCATGGCCTCCCTCTCTGGAACAGAAAGAGAGTAAAGCTTGCCTCTAGGCGGAGACTTACCTGGGAGTAAATCTATAGCACAGACGTAGGGATGATGCGGAGGAAGAGAAGCAGCACGGGACTTACTGAACACTTCCTTCAGGTTGAGATACTCCGAGGGCACGTTAGACAAATCCACTGCCTCACTCTGGAAAACAGAACGGGACACAGACGAACAAGCAGATACAAGACAAGACTCATAACATTTAGTGCTCCAGGATGATACAGAGTTGTGTCCCCAGTCAACCCTGGGGCAGTGCTGGATCAGCCAGGGATGACCAAGGACAACGGGAGCCAGGGGTGAGTCCAGTAGAAGAAATGAGATCTGTTCCGTGTGATTTCCAGATATGATGAGTGTCAGGGGTTTAGTGGTGAACGTGATGGGTGGAAGTTCTTGACCATTAAGTGCATTGACAGATATGGTGTTCTTGAGAGGAGTGATGGGTAAATCCAGTGTTTGTGCAAGACATAAATCCATGAAGTTACCTTCTGCGCCGGAATCCAGCAGGGCTTCACAGGTGTGGGTCCGGGCCGCCCACAGCAGTCTAACCGGAAGGAGAGTGGATGATGATGTTCTATCCATGGAGATCCCGCCCGACAGTAGCCCTCCTCTTACCGCCGGGCGTGGTCTTTTAAAGGACAGTTATTAAGGAAATGTCTGGCTACACCACAGAACATGCAAAGACCACGGGATCTCCGTCTCTCTCTCTCCTCCCGGGAAAGCCGAGCACGACCCACCTGCATTGGCTCCGGATCCGAGACAGGGCTGACCGCATCCCAACCGCTGGTTTGAGGGCATTCGACGTTCTTGGACTGAAAACCCATCCTGGATCGTTGCTCCAGACGGCAGAGTCGAGCGTCCACCCTCAAAGCCAGCTCAATGAGTCCATCGATCTTCTCAGGTAATTCCAGGATGAATATCTCCTTCTGGATGCGGTCAGCCAGCCCATGCAGGAACATGTCCCACTGTGCTTCCTTGTTCCATTTGCACTCGGCGGCCAGGGTGCGAAAGTCAATAGAATAATCCGAGACAGAGCGGTTACCTTGGCGAAGTTCGGCAAGTAGGCGAGCTGCTTCCCTTCCCCTTACCCCTCGGTCGAACACCTGTTTCATCTCCGCCACCAGCGCCTGGAACGAGGAACAGCAGGGATGTTGGTTTTCCCACAGAGCCGCTCTCCCCGTCAGAAGCGTGAGTACGAACGCCACTTTAGATGCCTCCGTACTGAACGTCCGAGGCTGTAGAGAAAAGAACATGGAACATTTCATCAAGAAGGCTCTACAGTAGTTGGTCTCACCCGCATAATTCTCAGGCGATGGTAGGCGGGGTTCAGGAGTGGGGGGAATCGGCGGTGGGCTGGGCACAGTGGGACTAGCGAGTTGTTGAATCCGTTGGTTCAGCTCGAACACCCGATGACGGACAGGCAGGACACAGGCAATGGCAGGAACACACACAGGAACAGGCGGGAACACGGGGAACATCCAACAACGCTCTGACAAAGACAAGGAGAACACAGGGAGACTAAATAGTGTGTGCTAACGAGCTGCAGCTGGTGCGCCGATCAGCTGCGCCAGGTGTATGATCAGCAGCAAGCAGTGGCTCCGCCCCATCCACAGACACACAACACACACACACACAAGATATGAGACAGTGAATTCGTGAACCGTGACAATATTTTTTGTATATGCATATTTTTAGGAACACATCTACAATATACATGCTTAGATTTTTATATATAGGCCTATATTTGTTTGCACGTGACTGATTAAAACCCGTGTTTAGACCCGTGTTCTGCCTTGTCCGACCCGACCCGCACCCGCATCCGACACAGTAGGATGTTTTTCGCCCGTTTCAGCAATATTCGCGGGTCACCCGTCGGGTATCCGCGGGTACCCACACCCGTGCAGGACTCTGATCTGCATCACAAATGAATCAGGCTTTTTTCAATCGTTTAATTGTAACTGGCCTTACTGTTAATGATGCTTTTGTACAACTTTCTCCGCTGTACACATCGACAACGAAAGTAACAATTTAAAATATCTTGCCTTTGGTATCTAATGACGTTTTGCAACGTGAGTTATCGCGTTTTGGAAAAGTTGTTAGCCCCTTAAAGACTGTTGCGCTTGGAAGTAAAAATCCGGCTTTGAAGCACGTTGCGTCTTTTAGACGGTATGTTTATATGGCGCTAGAATCACCTGACAATACACTGGATATTAATTTTCAGGTGAAACACGAGGGGAGATTATATACGGTGTATGCAACTACGGGCAGCATAAGATGTTTCGAGTGTGGAGACATCGGACATAAACGCCTTATGTGTCCACATAAGAAAATAACTGCAGAAAATGCGGTAGGATCAGAAGATCATAGGATCAGAAAATGCGGTAGGATCAGATTGAGATCAGATTGGCCCAAGACGAGGTTGTTCCACTTGTTGAGGTGAGTGATTCTGTGTTACCGGCTGTTGGCACTGAAAATGATGATGTTGTAGCTAATGTGACTAAATTAGCGTAACTGATGTAATTTCTGATGGAGAGGTAGCTAGTACAAGTGGCACTAAACAGTTGGAAAGTACAAGTGATGGAATTAAAGAAACATCGTATTTAGGCGTCTTGAATAACGAGGAAATGGATGCAGAGGAGGAGCAGTCTGATGATACTGAGTCACAAGTTTCTATGTGTGAAAATGATGGTAATTCACAGGGGTTTGTGTTTAACGCATCTCAGGCAGTTTCAATAAGGATTCTTTGTATAGTTTGGAGCGAATCAATCGTTTTTTGGATGAAACGTATGGGAAACAAATTAACATCCATGACTTCTTCAATGATGTAGACAAATTTGTTCAATCTGTCATTTTTTTATCAGAGGACTGTTGGAGTTGAGGAAGGTAGTGAGAAGAAGCGTTTTCGGCTGAAAAAGCTTCTTACTACTATAAGAAAGGGTAAAGCAACGAATAGAAAAAAGAACAAATCAAATCGCAAATAACCATGTATCAGTATCACACGGGTTTCTTATTTTGTTTTTCTGTAATGCTTTGTTCTGTATTTCCCATCTTCATTTTGTGTATGGAGGTTTTGAGGATAGGCTCTTTAAATATTAATGGTGGGAGGGATAGTGTAAAGCGTGCTACAGTCTATGAAACAATTGGACAGAAAAAGCTTGATATTTTGTTTCTCCAAGAAATTCATAGTGATCTAATGAATGAAACTGAGTGGAATTTGTGGTGGAAGTGAGAAAAAATACTCAGTCATGGTACAAATTTAAGTGGAGGGGTGGGTATCTTTCTCTCTTCAACCATATATATTAGATATTAGATAGATATTATGAGTACAGAGGAACCAGTGAAGGGTCGTTTGTTGATAGTTAAAGCTAATATTCAAGGAATGCTTGTTTTTTTAATAAATATTTATGCACCAACAGTAGGACAGGAATGCCTACATTTTTTTTAATATACTTAAGTAGAGTCTTAAAAAGTGTTCTAGTGAAGGAGGTATTGTCATTGGTGGAGACTGGAATTGCACTATAAATTTTACTATAGACCGTAATACTGCAGAGCCTCATATACAGTCTTCAAATGCATTGTCAAAACTCATAAAATAATTCCAGCTCTTGGATATGTGGAGAATTAAACACCCGAATGATAGACAATATACTTGGATTAAGGCTTTTAATAATAAAGTTAGTGCTGCCTGACTTGACAGATTTTATGAGTCAAAATATTTTAATAGCAGAGTAATTGAATGTTGCATTTGTCCTGTAGGTTTTTCTGATCATCATTTAATTATTATGTCAATGATCATGTCAAATGTACCTAGAAAATCGGTTTACTGGCATTTTAATGTTAAGGCCTGTACACACCGAACGAATATCGCTTCCGCTTATCGGCAGCGTTTTTCGTGACATTTCGGCACGTCTTGAGTGTTCACACCCAAGCGATTTTCACTGGCGATGCGCCGAGTGAACGTGCACATTCAGTAGATGCGCTCCCGGTACACAAGGTGGTGCTGCGGCACTTTACGCTTCTGACAATCGCTTGTCACACAGAAGAAGACGAGAGACAGTATTTACATGCTTGCCAAAACCACAGATATATAATGTCTATGGCCAAAACCATTCACACACTTTTTGCTAACTGGCGAGCAGCATTAGCAGCTCATCTTTTTCTTTGTCTACTTACTACTTCTTAGTCGTATCAATGTGTGCTCGGCAAGACCGGTTTTGTGCTTGAGCGCCACCAAGTCGTGTTTTACTGTCACTTCAGCAGCTCCAGCCAAGTGAACAAAAGCACTGATCTCATTGGTCGGACAGTTTTTAACGCGCTGCGTCAAAATAAAAAAACAAACCCGAGGCGTTTTTTTTTTTAAATGACGCTTTTACACCTCACATTGGCGCCCATTGTTTAGTCACGAGGCGTTAAACGTTGGCGATAAACACACGCGAAAATCGTCCTGGTGTGAACAGGCCTTTAAATTGCTGCAGGATGCTGTTTTTTGTGATAATTTTGTTTTCTTTTGGGAAAATTGAAAAAAGGAAAAAAGTTATTTTGAAAACTTGAAACAGTGGTGGGATGTAGGCAAGACTCAAATAAAAATGTTCTGTCAACAGTATACAGCCAACTGTAGTAGTAGAATAAAGAATGTGATTGAATTACTTGAAAAGCAAATTAATTCAATGGAATTGCAGTTGGTTGATGCACATAATTCTGTATTGTACAATGATTTACAAAAGAAAAAGAGAGGTCTGGTCCTAAATGAGAAAGTAAAGGGAGCTTTGATAAGGTCCCGGTTCATGTCTTTAGCAGAAATGGATGCCCCAACTTCTTTTTTTTTTAACCTGGAGTATAAAGTGGCTCAACAAAAACAAATTCCATGTCTTAAAGGGTTAGTTCGCCCAAAAATGAAAATTCTGTCATTAATTACTTACCCTCATGTCGTCCGACACCCGTAAGACAATAACTACAATAACTATGAATCGGCGAGAATAGTTTTTGTGTGCAAAAAACCCCTAAATAACGACTTATATAGTGATGAAGATTTCAAAACACGGAATCATGAAGCTTCGAAGCGTTATGAATCAGTGAGTCGAATCGGCAGTTTGGATCGCCAAATTTCAGCAGTTTGGCGTTTTGACACGCGATCCGAATCATGATTCGACTCACTGATTCATAACGCTTCGAAGCTTCATGATGCCGTGTTTTGAAATCGTCATCACTATATAAGTCGTTATTTAGGGTTTTTTTGCGCACAAAAACTATTCTCGCCAATTCATAAAGTTATTGTAGAACCACTGTAGTGAGATGGACTTTGTAACGACGTCTTTAGTACCTTTTAAGGGTCTTGAGAGTGAACCGTGCCATTGTGCCAATGGAGGACTTTCAGAGCCATCAGATTTCAACTAAAATATCTTAATTTGTGTTCCGAAGATCAACGGAGGTCTGACGGGTGTCGAATGACATGAGGGTAAGTAATTAATGACAGAATTTTCATTTTTGGGTGAACTAACCCTTTAAACTCCCTGATGGGAGGATAACATCAAAGAATATAGAAATGAAAAACCATGCAGTAGATTTTTATTCAAGTCTTTATGCTGCAGAAAACTGTGGCAATGATGACTGTATGACACAGCTTCTTCAAGGTCTTCCTCAGCTGGACTCTAAAACTGTCTTGGATGCTAGTATAACTTTTAAGGAAGTTGCTGCTGCTGTGGGACAACTTAGTTCAGGACAGTCCCCTGGAATAGATGGACTGCCAGCAGACTTTTACAAAAGGTTTTGGAACTGCATTGGGCATGATTATTTTGATGTTTTATGTGAGTCTATAAGAGATGGTGTTTTACCTACTACCTGTCAATATGCTGTTTTATCATTGTTACCAAAAAAGGGGGATTTAGCCTTTTTAAAGAACTGCCGTCCTGTTGCCCTTCTCACAACAAATAATGATTACAAATTAAAATACGTTCGGAAATGTCGTCCAATTTTCTAATACTATTATTTGATGACAACAATACATTTGGAAAACAAAATACAGCCATTTCTGCTTTTTTCTTTTAAACAAAAAACCAAGCTGCACCCTTTTTAAAATTTCATCTTTCATTCCGAAATAGAATAATTAATGAACAAAAAAGTACACAGACCTTCTTTGCCTCTGTCCGTAGTCATTCTATAGATTCCAGAAGAAAAGGCACTGCTATGTAGGGTTGCCACCCGTCCCGTAAAATACGTAATCGTCCCGTATTTACAAGCAAAATGACGCGTTCCGTATCAAACCAATACGGGAAGCGATTTGTTCCGTATTTTACATAGGTCCACACATAGTTCAATAAACACACAATGATTTTGCAGTGTGGAGAATACTGATAGCAAATATAAACAAATCAATTTCACAATAAGTAGTACAGGAGCTCATTTGTGCGTGATTGCGTTTTAGCGGCTTTGTTGTCATAGCGGCGGAGTCTCGAGAACATGAGCTGTAGTGTGCCTGTAAAATTGCGCGGTTTTTAAAAAAACATGTCGAGCTCGCGTCGCGTCCACCATCTGGATCTCCAGATGTAGAGCTGAATATCAAAAAGGTATCAATGGGTCTGTCCAGTAACTCATGATGAACCTCAGGCCAACTGCACACTTTAGAGAAGCATTTCAGTGTCTCAGACTGACTGATTTAAAGCAACAGCGGTGACAGGCACATCTGTGCTTCTAAAGGTATCCTAT